>NC_073349.2:4900000-6100000 GCF_027580225.2 Misgurnus anguillicaudatus
GCTTAATGACATTAAAGATTGCTGCTCTATATTCAGACAGTGTAACAGATAGCCTGATCGGTAGTGTTATACAAATTAAAATGTTAAAAGGATGAGACAAACAAGTGAATAAATTAGATAAGAATTATGTATTTACAAGACTTCACATTGAACTTAACTCATTCATTGAAAAGCTGCCCGCCAGCATTTTTTTTTCATCACAAAAGTTTTATAAAATGTCTTCCAGGAAAATTTTCTTCTAAAAATAAGTATTTGAACACCTTGCTATTTTGCAAGTTCTCCCTCTTAGAAATCATGGAGGGGTCTGAAATTGTCATCGTAGGTGCATGCCCACTGCAAGAGAAATAATCTAAAAAAAAAAATCCAGAAATCACAATGTATGACTTTTTTAACTATTTATTTGTATGATACAGCTGTAAATAAGTATTTGAACACCTGTCTATCAGCTAGAATTCTGACCCTCCAAGACCTTTTAGTCTGCCTTTAAAATGTCCACCTCTACTCCATTTATTGTCCTAAATTAGATGCAGCTGTTTGAGGTCATTAGCTGCATAAAGACACCGGTCCACACCATACAATCAGTAAGAATCCAACTACTAACATGGCCAAGACCAAAGAGCTGTCCAAAGATACTAGAGACAAAATTGTACACCTCCACAAGGCTTGAAAGGGCTACGGGGAAATTGCCAAGCAGCTTGGTGAAAAAGGTCCACTGTTGGAGCAATCATTAGAAAATGGAAGCTAAACATGACTGTCAATCTCCCTCGGACTGGGACTCCATGCAAGATCTCACCTCGTGGGGTCTCAATGATCCTAAAAAAGGTGAGAAATCAGCCCAGAACTACACGGGAGGAGCTGGTCAATGATCTGAAAAGAGCTGGGACCACCGTTTCCAAGGTTACTGTTGGTAATACACTAAAGGGGATTGCACACCGGCCGCGCAGCTCAGCTCAGCGCCGCGCAGCGCCGCGTCGCATCGTGCCTAGGAGAACTCGGAGGTATTGTAAACCGGAAGTGCACATTAAATAGCGCGAGCTTCGTCAGATAGAGTCTACTTCAAAATGCAAAATATACGTTAGCAGCCAATGTTACTTGTTAATGATTTGAGACACATATGATGTTATGTAATGTTAAACTATGTGAGTGGCGCTGTGTGGCGCGACAGGGATTTGAACAACTTCCTGAGTCACAGCTGGGCGGTGCGGACAGGCGCCACCTGGCGGCGCCGGTGTAGATAGATCCCCTTAAGATGTCATGGTTTGAAATCATGCATGGCACGGAAGGTTCCCCTGCTTAAACCAGCACATGTCCAGACCCGTCTTAAGTTTGCTAATGATCATTTGGATGATCCAGAGGAGTCATGGGAGAAAGTCAAGTGGTCAGATGAGACCAAAATAGAACTTTTTGGTCATAATTCCACTAAACGTGGAGTACCATCCCAAGAACACCATCCATACTATTAAGCATGGGGGTGGTAGCATCATGCTTTGGGGGTGTTTTTCTGCACATGGGACAGGGCGACTGCACTGTATTAAGGAGAGGATGACCGGGGCCATGTATTGCGAGATTTTGAAGAACAACCTTCTTCCCTCAGTTAGAGCATTGAAGATGGGTCGAGGCTGGGTCTTCCAACATGACAATGACCCGAAGCACACAGCCAGGATAACCAAGGAGTGGCTCTGAATGAAGCATATCAAGGTTCTGGCAGGCCTAGCCAGTCTCCAGACCTAAACCCAATAGAGAATCTTTGGAGGGAGCTCAAACTCCGTGTTTCTCAGCGACAGGCCAGAAACTTGACTGATCTAGAGAAGATATGTGTGGAGGAGTGGGACAAAATCCCTCCTGCAGTGTGTGCAAACCTGGTGAAAAACTACAGGAAACGTTTGACCTCTGTAATTACAAACAAAGGCTACTGTACCAAATATTAACATTGACTTTCTCAGGTGTTCAAATACTTATTTGCGGCTGTATCATACAAATACATAGTTCATATATTGTGATTTCTGGATTTTTTTTAGATTATGTTTTGGGAGAACTTGCAAAATAGCAGGGTGTTCAAATACTTTATTTCCTCACTGTATATCACATGAAAGAAAAGACCCTCTGCTTTCAAACAAACAATAAACAAATAAACAAAACAGGAAAAAAACAATGCATCTTTATTTTTTCTCTGTTTATAAAATCTTAAATATTAGGGCTGGGTATCGATTCAGATGTTCCAGATCGATTCAATTTCGATCCACAAGCTATCAAATCGATTCGATTTCAATTCTCGATTCAATTTTCGATTCCAGTTCTCAAAAGAACAGTGAACAGCAGTTTACAAGTGGGAATTAATAAAAATAAATTAACACTATCGTCGTCATCTTTCTTGTGAAATCTAAAATGCTTCCATACCTCTGACTTTTTATGTGAATGTGGCATGAACGTCGATGAAGCGCCTGAAACCGCCATTTTAAGCACTGAATGAATGAATGACAGGCTCGCCTCTCGCTCCTTGCTAACATCGCGAAAGGCAAAAAAGAGGGTGACATCTAGTGGAGAAGACTAGTAATTAGATTAACGTTAATCTTACATTTAATGTTTGCAGAAAAAAAATCAATTCTGCTCTTTGAGAATCGATTTTGAATCGACCACGATTTATCGAAAAATCTAATTTTTTTTGCCCAGCCCTATTAAATATAGGTATTTTTCTTAAAAAATATAAAATTTTTAGCAAAAAGCTGAAATAATTGCATTTCTGTAAAAGAATTTTGTTAGAGATCAGATTCAGAACGATTATCAAAACATACACAAAGTGTAAAATTAATAAATCATTTTTTGCTTCAGTTTTTTTATAAATTGGGTAAGTGGATCTAGTGCCATCTAGTGGATAATCGAGGTATTACAGATAACCATAAAACTCATCAAGAACACTTTCTTTCATGCAAATGTTTTCTCTTAATTGATGAGATAACTCGTCAATGGCGGGGAAAGGGTTAATTTTTATAGGCTATGGTTCCGCATTAAACTTTCTTTACAGTCTGATTTTGTTTTAAGTTAAGTTTATATTTAAATGTGTCAATTTGAGTGTATGGTCAGTAAATAGAGAAGGGCACACAAGTTGCAGTAAGGCCCGTTTCAGAAAGAAGCTTAACTGCAAACTCTGAGTATGTTATCCCTAAAATGGGGTTTTCTCCTCTGGGTTTTCCAATTCAGGAAACTGGAGGTTTGTTAAACCCGAAACTGTGGGGTAGGATATGTGTATGTGTTCTCAAAAATATCAAGGGCTTTCAGGTATCATAACTTCTAAAAGAGGATGCATTGAAAACCAGGTTGAAACCAACTTTGAAAAACAGCTTGTTTTGGATATTCACTCTGTGGTGTGAAACAGATGAATACATTAGCATCTTCTGCCCACACAGCAACACATCAGGGGCTATATTTACATGACTGGCTCTTTGATGCACCAGGACAAACACCTGAAGAAAACAATTGCTTTCATCTTTATTTAACCATAAATTCAATGCGATGTCTTGAAGGTTTGCAAACAGTGTGCAGATCTTGGCTGTGGAAAATCAGCATCTCTGCACAGCTGTCTGAAAAATCCCAGAAAAACTGACTGCAGTGTGAAGCTGACCTGAGATACCAGAATTGAGGTAATTTGAGATACATTTTCTGTTATGGGTGAGATCAGGATGGGTGTGACATGAAATGAAATCAGGAGGGGTTATCAGATGGGTGTAACATGCCCAGATAGCACACGTATGTCTTGGATACGTCTCTGCAAGGTAATCATTTTGATTTCCATTCCATCTGGAAAACGTATTATAAAGGTCATTTACCCATACAGTATGAAGTACGTCTCTGAGACGTACGTGTGCTATCTGTGTGGACTAATAAGATCAAAAAGGTGTGACGTAAAGTGAGATCACAAGGGGTAATTAGGAGGGATCACTCCTTCTGAATCTGATCACGAGAACAACATGAGAGTAAATAAATGGACACAAAAATTGGGGAATTGCGAAGTTTGGGAATAGTCATTTTGATGCGTTTTGCAATTAGAGCTGTGATTGATTGCATTGCTCATCTGAAGCGTGTCAGCGCACATTTAAAGAAAAAATGTAAACTTTACCTAAAATAGTTAGAAAACGTGGTGCAGTAACAAGAGTAATTTTCTATTGCAGCTCTAAAAACAATATCCCAAACACCTGAGGATGTCGTTTATCAGCCCCACCCTTATGGAAAATAACCATGGTTTTACTACAGTAAAAAAACATGGTTAGTCTAATAAAACCATGGTTTTGCTCATAGTAATCAATACACCAAGTTACTACACTTTTACCACAATAAAACCATTAATTTCCGTAATGGCAGCTCTCATACTGATTTAAGTAATGTAAATAGAAACCCCAATCTTCTGATACGGGGGACAAGAGAGAGTTTTCTGTTCATCTGAGAGCGGTTTGTGCTGTTTATGTGAGAAAAATGACTTGAGGCAGATTTGTCATTAGAATATTGATGAAATTCAGGCTCTCTAGAGACGAAAACAAATTTAGATTACAGCAGAGAAAAGTCAATTGCAGCATTTGGGAGAAGTGCTCTGTGTGACTAATTAGAAGCTGTTGAACCGACATCACTATATACATTTTCCTGGCGGGCTCATATTTACATATTGAGAGAGGTTTAAAATATTCCTGTCATTCAAAACATCTACAATGAGAAGAATTAAACAAAAATCACAGCGGATGGCTAGAGTAGCTAGAGGCTCTGTATTCATTTTCTTCACCATTTCTGTAGCAAACTTTACATGATATTAATAAAAACATAAACTGACCGGTAACACTTAAAGAGGTGTTCATTAGACTGACATGACACCTTCATAATCATGACATGACACGTGTCATGAACATAAAGCAGATTTTGTGCACATTTATGACAACTGCCATTAAGTGTCATTTGTTCAGGGATGTAATTTTTAATGTAAAGATGACATTGTTTGAGATGTCAGTTTTCAATTTAATGTGCTTTATTGGCATGACAAGTGTTACAATGTATTGCCAAAGCATTAACAGTGAATATAGAACATGTATAAAACAAATTATATGATTTGAGATGTCTTTGTTATGACATCTTGACACAAATCAATGCAACATAACTTGTCATAAATCTGTCATAAACATGGCATAGCAGAATATTTATCAAACTTAAGTAACTACCTAGCTTTATGGGTTAACATTACATTAAACTGACATTTAAATGTCATTAAGTGTTAATACTCTGTCAAATAGTTTAATAACAGCATCATGAATATTTTTCATCCACAGTGGTACAAATTGAACTTGTCATTAAAATGTCAATAAGTGTTAATACTATGTTAAATAATTTTAATACCTTAACAAAATGCAGCAGACACATCAAAAGATTATACTTAACTTTATGTTTGTGCACAATACACACAAAGGGTTCTAACATTTTCTGACATAAAATAAAAAATTAACAAAACCATTTAATTAATTTAATTTATTAATTTAATGTTATTAACTATTTTCCCTTGATATGGACCCGACACTGCATGTCTTAACCCATTATTGAATTATTTTCAATAATTTTTAGTTAATCTCCAAATGCAATAAAATATAATTTTATCAATTTAAAAAATAATCATAATAACAATTATTATTATTATTATTATTATTATTATTATTATTATTATTGGATTATTGATTTTATTTCTTAAACACCTGGAGGAAACTTAATAAATACATTATGAACGGAAAAATATTCATGATGCTGTTATAAAACTATTTGACAGAGTATTAACACTTAATGACATTTAAATTAAATTCATTTTGTATCAATGGGAAAAAGTGGTCAGTTATGGTGTCTTGGTAATGTCAAATTGTCATGACAAGTTATGATGTGTTGGTTTAGGTTAAGTTGTCATAACAAAGACAATTCAAGTCATCTTTGCATTAAAAATCTAATAATTGAACAAATGACACTTGATGAAAGTTGTCATAAACGTCCACAAAATCTCCTTCATGTTCATGACACATTTCATGTCATGATTATGAAGACATGAACATGTCGTGTCAGTCTTATGCACACCCCCTCAATTAAAGTGTTACCAACTGACCATGCTTACCATACTTTACTTCAAGCCCTACCTTATGTCTTGATACTAAACATCAGTTTATTTCAGGTCCAATGGGATGTTCAGGACAGATTGGTGATCTTTGTTGTTGGTGATGTGTGCTGTAGTCAACTGTACACTCAATATCCACCCGTCACTGTCATTACAATCAGTTTCCTGTCTCACAAAATTTCATGATATAGTCACGTAACTTTTTGATTCTTTTTTAGTGATATTGTCACGAATTTCCATGATTTTTTTATCGTATCACGAATATCTGTTTACGTGTAATTGTCGCGTATTGGTTACTCAACTGTTTTGTCCTATTTTCTTACCATTGTCGTCTCGGCTTAGGGTTAGATTTACATAAAATAACATCCCTACCCAAACCCAACTCTAACCCTAACAACAGGCGACAATGGTTTAAAAATCATAAAATATAAAAAAATAAATCATGTGTAACGTGGGGTTGCTTTAAAGAAAGCGATGGAGAGTTGAATCCATGTGCAAAAGAGGTTTATTAAAGTAATTCCCAAAAGGGCAAGCAAACACATCCAAAAGGGGCAATCCAAAACGTAATCCAATAACAGGCAATAGGTCAGGGCAGGCAGCAAAACAAACAATATCCAAATGAACAGGCACACGTCAAAAAACAGGCAAACACAAAACCGGATTCAGGATAACAGGTAAACAGGCTAACAAACAGGCAATGTAATAATCAGCAGTGATATAAACAAAAGGAAGTGGCTTTATACTCAACAAACAGGAAGTGGGAAGTGAAGCATGGCATGATGATATTTCAAAATAAAAGCCGGAACAGAACAGGGTGTCAAAATAAAAGTACAAAACACAAAACACAACGGAACACGAGACAAAACCCTTACATCATGAATAAAGGTATAAACCAATGCTTAAAGTGACATCTTAAAGCAAACACCAAATCTAACCCTAAACCGAAGCGACAATGGTTTGAAAATAGGAAAAAGCTGTTGAGTAACCAATACGTGACAATTACACATAAACAGAAATTCGTGATATGATCACGAAAAAACATGACAATATCACGAAAAATGAATCAAAAAGTTACGTGACTTTATCACAAAATTTCGTGAGACTGGGTAGAAACTAATCATCAATTCTATTCCCTGACCCCAAACCCTTAATTAACCCACACCAAACCCACATTTTCACTAACATTTACCGTTTCTGTTACAAAACACAATGACAAAAAGAGTATGAAGAATATACAACAAAAAAAAACATTAGCTTGTACGTTAGCTGTACCTGAATGTGTAATAATGTATAAACAACAAATCTTGATATTTTGATCACAAATGTAGTTTATTCAACAGAGATTTAAAAATCTAAACTCTTGTTTTCTCCCATGCTGTCCTTACAACAGCATCAGACAGACAAATAAAGACAAACAGATAAACAAACAAACAAACAGACAGACCGACAAAATCAAATAAAAAATGCAGCATGTCTAATAAAGCATAATGTTTAAAGAAAGAAGAGAACTGTTATTGCAAACATAATTATGAAACTACAATAAAAATTACAGTTGACATAAAAGCAGTGGATAAATAAGGAATTACAAGAATAAAGCAGGTATTAAGTGAAAATTAATGAAGTGCACAAAATATGTAAACCAACCAAAGTAGTAAAACGTAGAAGAGCACCTAGGGGACTTTAAATCCAAACATTGCATTTAAACATGATTCATTAAAAAGATGCGAGTCAATGCCCAATGGCTTTTGTAGTGTTGTGAAGTAAGACTGTAATATTTTAACAGCAACCTTCAGAGTGAGCGAGCGAGTGAGAGAGAGACAGAGAGAGAGAGAATCTGAGCAGAATGTTAACAATGTTCTCATTATTTATTTAGTGCTGAAGGGAACAAGGCAATCATTAAATAACTCACCTGATACTGTATGTCTGTCTGTCTGTCTGTCTGTCTGTCTGTCTGTCTGTCTGTAACTCCACAATCCAACAGAGGTTTAGCTTTAGCATATGCTCTGTTGGATTGTGGAGTTACCTATCATTGTGGACTTACCCTTCCAAACACGTTTTGTGGATTACACTTTTATTGTATATACACTGGAGGACACTTTGAACACTTGGACTTTTAGCACACTTGGACTTTTAGATTGTTTTAGGTTTGGTTTTTTATATTCCTTTCTTTTAACAGTCTTGAGTTTTTAGTGTGTTGTTTTAAGTCTTGTGTTTGTTAATACACTTATTTAAGTTGAATACACTTGTTTGTCTCATCATTTTAACTCTTTTAATCTCACACAGTAAAATCTGACCCCTTATATATATTTTGTAAAACAACCGATAGGGCTGCTTGTTACATAGTGGTGGCCCGTACGGGGATCGTTTTAAAGATTTTATAAGCTGTGTTGAGAAAAAAGTTAAAAGATGACGATCAATTCTTTCAATGCTGCTTCTTTTAAAACATCTGCTGGTTTTAATGATGAACGGATTTTATGTAAATGTGAGTGTACAAAACTGCGTGCTGAACTATCTGAACTTAAGAACATTGTTTTAAAACTGGAGAAGGATTTTAAAGACTCTGTTGAAAGTCATTTTAACCGTGAAGTGTTTTTTTAGAGAAAGTGTGGATTTTAAAATCTGTAAGCTGGAGGAATCTGTGAAGGATGCCGTGGCCACACTGGAGAGAGAGGTGGTCGAGTGTTTTAAGAGGAGGGACAACAAGTTGGCAAAAGAGCTGAAGAAAGAGAGAGCTTCAGTTGCTACAGTCTCTCCACCTGCATCGACTGCCAGCCCAGTGCCTCCCACGATCTCCCCTGGTATTCCTCCTACCAACAGTTCCACCATTTCTACTACTTCACGGACAGTCAACAGAGCCATGGACAGAGACCACTGTGCCACAGTACCAGCAGGGCCAGATTTCCACTTCACCTTCTCTGTCCTCCCCTTCTCCAGACAGGAACTTTGCAGCACGCAGGCTAGGGACGACATACTCCAAGGACTTACCATCTCTCCACCCACCGCTCAGACCACCATCATCAGCGTGAGGAGCCACCAGGGCCTGCTGTATCGTCATATCCAGAAGGAAGATGGCCAGGGCAAGATACAACTCATCATACCTCAAGCCCTGGTCCCCCAGACGATACAGCACCTCCATTACAGGTCTGAGGAGAGGCATCAAGGAAAGCTGAAAACTCTCCTCAGGATCCTGGAGGTGGCCTGGTGGCCTACAATCCGCAAAGACGTCTGGGCATTCATCACCAACTGCGAGTCTTGTGGTGTGGAGAACAAGGAGTATGTTGTCACCAACTCACATAAGCAACCACAACATCAGCGTCACCACCGTTCATCTGCTAACATCCATCATCAGACCCACAAGCCGGAAAGGAGGAAACACCAGGGGGAATGGCGTGCCAGCGGAGCTGGGTGTACAAGGACTCTGGGAGGAAAGGTACCGTCTACCCAGGGGCACTCGGGCTGGTATTGGATTCCACCTCTCTACTGGATTTCCACAGATTCCTCCGGCAAGCTAGTGCCGATGTGGGCGGGCCTAGCACGGACTATGAACCAAGGACATTTGAATGCACAGGTGCGAAAGGATACCCATTTCATGGACAATGGCTGACGGTAACTTTTAAAGGTCTAGTTCCTTCCACGAGGCGGTAAGCTAAGGGGGGGGACTATGTGACACCGTCACACAAGAAACATGCTGAACCGCTCATTTATACATTATATTGTGGTTTTATGTATATTTGAGTTTTAAATAGGTTTTACATGTTTTCTTAGCCATTTTATTCCATTTTATTCCTTTTGCTATTTTATGTGTTTATGTCTTTTATTTTGTTTGGGTTGCCTGTCATGTGAGTAATCACATGACAGGAAACAATGCCAGTATAAAAGGAAGCAGCAGAAGCACATTGTTAGCATATGCTAAAGCTAAACCTCTGTTGGATTGTGGAGTTACCTATCATTGTGGACTTACCCTTCCAAACACGTTTTGTGGATTACACTTTTATTGTATATACACTGGAGGACACTTTGAACACTTGGACTTTTAGCACACTTGGACTTTTAGATTGTTTTAGGTTTGGTTTTTTATATTCCTTTCTTTTAACAGTCTTGAGTTTTTAGTGTGTTGTTTTAAGTACCTTGTGTTTGTAAATACACTTATTTAAGTTGAATACACTTGTTTGTCTCATCATTTTAACTCTTTTAATCTCACACAGTAAAATCTGACCCCTTATATATATTTTGTGACACAACCAATAGGGCTGATTGTTACAAGGCAATCATTAAATAACTCACCTGATACTGTATGTCTGTCTGTCTGTCTGTCTGTCTGTCTGTCTGTCTGTCTGTCTGTCTGTCTGTCTGTCTGACTTTTATTAAGTGCGCTAACATGAAAATCATTGACTATTGAATATTATTTAGAGAGAGAGAGAGAGAGAGAGAGAGAGAGAGACTGAATGTCAGTAGAGGTTTTTTCCCAACCCAAAACATGTTTGTGATGATTTTATAATCAGAAAGATTCAGTCGGGACTGTAGTGCTATGATACTGACATTGTGGCATCATCCTGCTGTGAACATTACAGACAGATAAAATAAGAGAAAGATTAGATGTATTCACACTAATAACACAGCTTGATGTTTCTGATATGATATCAAAGCAACAGGAATCAGATTTGCTCCTGATCTGCTGAATACTGAAACAGCTGTGTGTTCTGGTTTATGTGATTCTATGATGATGTGCTTTTAAAACAAAATTGTGATTTATTTTATAAATATGTTATAGCAGCTGGACAGAGAAAGCATAAGATCTTGTTCAGGTTTTGTATTCATAGTTTTCATGTGTCGACATTTGTGTTGACAATTATATACTCAGTAATAGATGTTGTAATAACATGGAACCAACCATGTGCATAATATGTAACTAAATAATGAAACAGCATGTGCTTACAGACTGTAATTATGTATATGTAATAGATGGCTCCTGTTACACATACTGTATGTAGAGTTGGTTACACAGCTACCGATCTTACCAAAAGATTCTACATACGTGTTACAGACTTGATACGATAAGAAAGTACTTAGTTAAGCTCTTTTCACACAGATATTCCGGAAAATACACGCAAAATGCATCCTGGATTTTTCCGGGATCGTTTGATTTTTTGTTTATTCACACTGCCAATGCTTTGCAGGCATGCAAGGTCCCGGAAAGACACGTGACTGTTTAAAGTCCTCCCCTATATTCTATGCAGCGTCTGAAGTTTGCATATTATTTATTATTTCTCTCTCCAAAAACCATGTTTATAATAAGCTAAAATGAGCAAGTGACGCGATATTCTTTTATGCTGCTGAAAGATCTCCGCTTCAGCGCGGTAACTTACCTGATATCTGCTTCAGTCCAGTTGGCTGACATTTCTCTTCGTGAATGTTGATCTCCATGTTACTTAAATACCTCATTTTAAAGAGTTGAACCAACTTCATGCCATGACACGCGCGTCCTCACTATGGTCTCATTTATCATTTCCTGATAACTGCTTCAATCTAGTTTGCTGACATTTCCCGTGATGAATGTTGATATATATGTTAATCTCTCGTTTTAAAGAGCTGAACCATAACTTTTGTTGTGATGACGCCCGCGTCGTCACTATGACACGCCCCTTACGGCATTGTTTCGGCTTCTTGTTCACATAGAGGGTTTTCCGTGTATCTTACTATGTCCTCTTTCCGGGAACGATCTCAGAAGATTTACGGTACATGTTTGCTTTCACACAGACGCTTGTCTGGCAATTTTACAGGGTATTTTCTGGGACCAAATGTCCGTGTGAATGGGGTTATAATGTAACAAGAGGTACTTAATAGTGTATGTTACTAAGATTTGAAACAGCCTCTGTTTACACATAATACATTTATTCATTCAGTGGACTACTGTTGTAACTACTGTTACATGCATGTGTAGTGGTTATAAATGAAAAGGAAAAGAAACATTATGGTCCATTATAATGTACTAAGGGACAGATTTACTAACAGCTTGCCCCAGCGCAAACCATAATTTTGTCATTAATAAATAATGACTGTCAGGATGTACTAAAGATGTGCAGTTGATAAGTAGCACTGTAAAGGTGTGGTCTAGTTAAACTAACTTACTTGCATTTGAAGAGTTTCGTTGCAAAACGAGATAACCACCGTTTTTTTAATTGTTCAGAAATCTCGTTTTTTGGTTGTGCCTTCCAATTAATTTCAATGCAACTGCAGTTGGTTTGTTTTGATTTAAACCTTCATAACTTAAAAAATACAGCTAAGTAGCACCATAAAACAAAATAATAACATGATAACATAATAATAAACATGTTTTGACAAAAATGTTAAAAAATGGATTTATCTCGTTTTGCAACGAAACTCTTCATATGCATTTCTAGGAGTTTCCCTTTCAGGCGCAAAATGTATTAATTATGTATTAAGTGAGATCTAACTTGGACCAATCCTGTAATTAATCCTTATGTGGTTTTACCATGCTGTTGTTAAACTATATATATGAAAATATTATAATATTGAGAATGTTACTATTTGTGAGGCCTGTATTGGATGTTTGCACATAATCATACTTATATAGTATATTTGTTTTGTTATTTCTTTACTGAGACAAATTTCACACATATACTTTATACTTCTCATAAAGTAATGCAAAGCATTTAATGGACTGTGTATAAAGCATGTGATGTACTGTTTTAATATCTATTTTTTGGTTGTTTATTTTGTCTGATGAAGAGAAAAGATGTTCCAATATTATCATATTTATCTTTGAAATATATATTTGATTAAACACACTTGTTACAGATCAAGAAAGGGAAGCAGATCAAATGTGCTCGTGGCTTACTTTCTTTTAAAAATATTAATATTTTCTATTCAGAGGATTACATGTGTTCCTGGCTAAGTCGGTTACACGGCTGTAAAATGTAACAGAGAGATTCAGAGTTTAATTTATTTATTTTCTCAAAACACTGCTACATCAGGAAAACAAAATCTTGTCTTAAAAGAGAGAATCCAAACAGCATGGTTTGGTCATATTTTCTCTTTATACCGTAGTTGCTTAGAAAGTACTTTTTTTTACAATTTTGTGTGTGTTTTATATTTTTTCTCTCTATCAAGATATGCTATACCTGTTCAGGAAAAAACGCCTGTTTAAGGGAAACCAGAAATGGATCAATAATGTTATCTGCAATATTTTCTGTACTGTAATCTTTGGTAATAATATATAATAGCAGAATTAAAGAAACCAGCTAAATCAGCATACTATTAGTTGTTTTTAAACAATTATTGTATTTATTGTTTACTGCTAGTTTCTATGAAAAGTTTTACTGGATGGATGTGTGGATACAGATCATAAGTGCATGTGCGCCACATACACATTCAGCTTTTGTGCATGGATTATGGTTAAAACAAATGTTTTGTAGAGATTTTCTGCATTTGTATCAGTTATTATGGCAACACCTAACTGCACAAATTATGCCGGTCTTCCTGGATTTCATAATAAACATAAAAAACAGTGAAAACTGCACACTTGTGTCCTTTGCAATACTACTACCATTAGCTTTAGTGGCTCACCGGAAGTCTTACACAAAAAAGCTAAAAAAATAAGGTGGATAAGGTGAGAAATTCTCCATGAAATACATGTAAACATCGCCAAAGTGGAGGTCTGGCATTAATCTGACAGTTTTAGTGAAACTACAGAATCGGGTGCTGTGCCGAAAACGTGTATTTTTTGTTCATATCCTAATTTTTCTTCTGTTCAGAGGTGTTTTGAAACTTGACCAGTTTGTGCTACCTCTCTATGGAGAGCCCAATATAAACGGCTGCTTTCTTGACCGCCAACATCACTGGTAGGTCACGTGACTCAAAACTATCAACTGATCTCTGGATTTCCATTATTGCTCATTAGTAACTGACTGACAGCTCACAAACACTAAATGGATCAACGCAATCTCTCATGAATTATGAAGCACCAAAACTACATACAGTATGGGCTTAGATGAATCTCAGCTCGTCTATTAACTGACTCTACACCTTTGTATTGTAAAGCAGTTTATGGGCTCTATCATACACCCGGCGTAATGCGCGACGCAAGTGTCTTTTGCTTGTTTCCACCCTGCGCAATGATAATTTTCATTTTTAGCGCCACGTTGTTTAAGTAGCGAATGCATTTGCGCCCACTTTTGCACCCATGGGCGTTCTGGTCTGAAAACTAAATATACTAAAATAGACTACGCCATTGACCAACAAAAACCTGCTTTAAAATCTAAAGTCAATGGCGCAATATGTTTTTTATTTTTTATTTAAAGAGCACAGTAAATTATGCGCCTATAAACGGGACGACACCATAAGTTTGCTTATCACATAGGCTACATGAATGCGCAGCAGCACAAAAATGCTTGAAAGATTAAAGGATTGAATGTAAAAGATTATTATTGAGTCTCTTGGACATAAATGAGGACTAATTATGAGACGTTAGATGGTGCAAAGAGCTGCTTCACCTGTAGCCTGGTAAGTAAATAAATGCTTTGCTTTAAACAAATCCAAATATTGCATATATTTTTTAATGTTTTTTTAAATAATACTCTATGGATTTATTTTATATGATGACACTGTACCTGTGGATATGGTGAGATGAGAAACATTTTAAGTAATGCTTTGTAAAAATCCCATGGCGCTGTTCTAGTGCTGAAACGCTTCGGCTCTCCGCGCCTTTGTAAATCCTTTATCTCTTGTTTGTATTTTTAGAGTACAAACCTTTTCTTGCATATTTGCAAATTATTTTATGAGTATATTTAAAAAATATTTAAATTTCAATAAAAATGAAAACAACACATTTTTTAACATCAACCATAAACTGGTGGTCTTCTTCCTCCGCTTAGTTTTTCAGTTTACAAAGTTCATCATCTAAATAGGGATTAGACATATCGCCAACGAAAGTGGCTTTTAAAGGGGATGAGAGATAAGACTCTCATTGGTTTATTACACGTTACGCCTAAAACACACCCATTACTCATTAGGAAAATATGAACAACCTTTTTCGACCGTGCGCTCGGTGCACAAACCATTTTTCCCGTCGTTAAATTAGCAAAAGTGGACTCGGACACGCCCATTTAGACGTTGCACTTTAGACAATGCGCTTAGATTGTTAAAATAGGGCCCTGTGTTTGTTAATGAATCTTTTTTTCAGTAGAGAGTTTAATGGCCCCCGATGACAACTTCAGTTTATAATCATTAAAATTTGGGTGTTTGTCTATTTTTTTGTTTGATCAAACAATGAAACCTAATTTTTTAAATGGAAACACTGCTATTTTCAAAGCGAATGTCAAGGGAAATTGTGTGACATGTTTTGTTTCATTTTTCAAGAAGCAGTGATCAGAAGGTGAACGCACACACACACACACGCGCACACACACAGTAATTATATTACAGGTCTTGGCTCTTTCATCAGTGCCTCACACCTGTTACATTATTTCTCTTCTCATTCTCTCAGTCTTCTCTTATAGCGTCTCTTTGTTTCTTTCAGCACTAAATGAACAGTTAAAATAATGAAACATCTGCTGCAATGAGTGTGTATATCTGTGTTTTTATCCATACAGAAGATAAATGATTCATATCACACAAGATCACAAGCCTGATTCAGGCACTATTACAGTCAATCTGTGACCTTATGAATATCAAATTTATCCATTAGCTCACAGGAGTTTTAAAATTCATTATGCAGACTGAATGACAGCAGTATGTACCGTGTGTGTGGCTTTACACGGTGTTAATGTCTTTGTGCTCTCTCTCTCTCTCTCTCTCTCTCTCTCTCTCTCTCTCTCTCTCTCCGCTGCAGTGGGGGAGTTTATTCAGTGTCTCACATGAGGGGACGAGACAGTAGAAACCTCAGCTCACCTGCTCTCCTCTCGCCTCCCATCATCTCTCTTCTCCTCATTGTAACCAGGACTGGACTTTTATCTCCCAGCTGCAGGATTTCACACCGCCTGGTCCTTCTTCTCTTTAATAATCAGCGTTAATGGATTTTTGGGACACAGCATGGATTACTCAAATCCCAGCCAAACAAAAGGATGCAGCACTCTCGGGAAGAACAAGAGAGAAAGAGAGGGATGATACAGTACCATACTCTTTCATTTCATGACTTACTATCCTGTTTTCAGTCTTTTATAGTCCAAAGATTGAGGCGGTTTCATAAGCCGGGTGTGTGGATGCCATTAAGTCCGAGGAATACTTTTAAGACTGTTGCATCTCACTTTTCATCACTTTCTTCTCATTACTTCTTTCTATAAACTATTTGAAGCTATCGCAAGCGAGGCCGTCCATACAACAGACTGGTTTATTTGCACGGGTTAACGGTTGACCTATGGTGTGTATGTGTGGTAGGAGGGCAACGCCTGTAAATGTCTCCGAGCGCTCTCGGTCTGTCTGGCACGTTACTGCAGCATGAATGACTAGCCTGAAATTTTTAACAGCAGGGTGCATGAAACAGCACGACCGCCTTTGACAGTTTAATGAGGTTAACGTCACGTGTTAAAATCACAAACCTGTTTTGTTGAGAGTTGACATTTGTGCAGACAATAAGAGTAGCGCTTGAATAATTCAGTTTCTGCTTTCCATGATTTTGCAGCTCTACAGAAAAGACATAGTAGTACAGGATAATAATAGAAACGTTGTGTCTGCTATTAATGTTTTGATTGAGAGCATCATGTAGGGATTTTTCTAGCAAACTCACTGTGAAGTGATGAGAAAGTGTTGGAAGAGCAAAGACGCACAGTAACAAAAACAAAACAGATACCCGGAGATCAAACCTGTACATTATGGGGCGGTTTCCATTGGGTTTACCATAGTCCCAGAATAAATTGCATGTTTAAGCTGCCTTAATTTAAAAACACCATATATCAGTGCCATTGTTTTTCTCAAGATGCACACCAGTATGTATTTTAGTTATGTCCTAAGGTCTATTCCTGGATTAAACTAAACCCTGTCCAGGAAACTAAAAACAAACAAAGTTAATGCAAATTTGTTTAACATTGAAGAACGGCTGGCCGGTAAAGCTTACGCCAAAGACGCCTGCGTCAGATCCGAGTCTGCGATTGGATAAAGATTTATACGCACCTTCACACAGCTTGCCTTTCAATTGACCCAACCCTGCAGCAAAGTGTGCCAGCAGGACAGCACGTGTCTAACAATGACACAAAGCAGGAGCTTTAACGCACTGTATCTCAATACATCTCCAAACCCAATGTCTGATAATTAGATTTCACAAACCACTGAGCACCAAAGGCGTCCAACTGTTACCTTATTAAGAGAGAGATATTGATTTATCTGTGACAGACCACCAGTGACCACCATTAAAGCAGCGTGTTGTTTAATTGAATTTTCTTTCATACATCAAAATTGGGTGAATATTGGACATAAAAAGGCGTCGAGAAGTTCATACGCTCAGTCAGGATGCACACATATAAAACAACATCTGTGTTGAGTCAGGATTGTATGGCAAACGTCCGGTGTGTTGACTTTTGCGAATGGGCACTTTGTTTGCTATTTCTACATTATTCACGTTTAGGCATTGAAGTATAGAGATTTGGGTTCCCTCTAGTATCAATTTAATTTATGGTTTTATGTGCAACCATTTTTCCAATTTACCCAGCAGTATTTATTGAACTCATGCTGAGTCTTTGAAAAATGAGAGACTGAAAGCGAACACCCGTGTGAAGGTGCGGAAGCACGTCTAAAGATGATGTTGAAACTGCTTTCACAGTGAACACAAAACACCTGAAGCTGGTGTAAAAAAAATACTTTTCTTCTGTATAGACGGATGAATTCGAGAAAACTGCTTACCTTTGATTTCATAAATATATGTGCGAGAAAATCTAAAGCTCCAGCTCTTAGTGTGTGACAAAACCATTAGCAGATGATGCTTTGGATGTGAGAGCAGTTTTTCTGCTGCAGTGGTCAAAGGAAGATAAATTATCAGTGGTTTTGCAAAACAGCAATTTTCTTCCTTTCTTAGAAAGGTTTTGCATTTACAGCCCTCCCCATTGACTGAAAATGATTGTTCGTCCAATCAATGCCTTCCTGAAAAACTGAATGTTTATATGCAGCGTTCACTGATTTAGAAATCATTCAGATGTAATCCCAGTAAAAGCACAGAAGGACGTGGCTTTGATGAAATACTGTCGTGAGTATGAATTAAGCACATCAATGTGATGAAACGTTACATTTGAAGCACAAATGGAGCTCACGCTGCACAACAGACTTGAGATATGACACTGTGGGCTTCTTTTACAATCAAAGAAAGGGTTTTACATGGATGGTGGAAAAGCTTGTTAATGGACTCTTTTAAGACATGTACCATCTCTGAACATTTACTTGAAGGTGATTTGAACTTGATGTGGATCCAAGAAAGTTTTTTGCCCATGAGTGGAAAGTTGGATCATAGCCACTGCGAGTGTCAGCCGTATGATACTGCATCCCGACTCGTACAGCTCTTCCTCGACAGACAGCTACAGGTGATCTGAAGGAGTTTGGGGCTGGAGATCAGACGTCAGGATGGGTTGTAATATGTGTGTGGTGCAGAAGCCTGAAGAACAATACCGGGTCATGTTTCAGGTAAGAGTCAGATGTTTGAATTTTTCTATTTGTCAATAACCTTTATCAAGAAACAACTGATTTCCATGCAATAACAGCGCATTGTTAATAGCATCAGTCTCTGAGATTGTATCTACAGTAAAGGCACAAGGCAAGATAGACACGTTCATTTATATATAGTACTCTGTGCATCTATTCACAGTAGCACCACTAGCAGGCCCAATGAAAGAATGAGGTTGGGCCCCCTCATTGAATACAAGATTAAACATTTCATTACAGAAAACTGTATGCAAAATATTTGCCAAAAGTTTTTTTTTTTGTTTTCATAGTGATAATGCATCCTCCCTATCAATTTGGAAATAAAACAGCAGTTGCATTTTATGACATTTCATTTTCAATACAACCTCCACTATGAAAAATTAATATGGAGCCAGAGTGATCTCAATAATAATTTACACAAAAAACAGGATGCACACACGCGTAGCCAAATTTACACGATTCACATGCACAAAATAAAAAAAACATATTCATTAAATACGTTTCACAAATGAAAAACACAATTCACAAATGTACAGCTGTGTACGAAAAGTTTTGAATGTTTAAAATTCACGATTTTATTGTGACTGTGAATGTGCGATTCATCTTTTTCGTGTGTGAATTGCTTTGGATTCGTGAGTGTTGGTTTTTTAGACTTTCCTGGCAGCGCGCTTCTCTAATGTGGGTCATTCGTACTCTTTAGCCAATCAGATGCGAGCTCTCCCTTCAACCCGCCAATAGCGCAGCACTAAAGGAGCATGTTCTTAAATTTTGCGCAATCTGGCTAATTTCAACGGAAATTAAGCTTTATGTGAATCAGTTTTTGTGAATATATATTCAAATTATGTTTAAAATGCACAAGTTTATCGTGACTGTCAATAAACTTGTGAATTTTAAACATTCAAAAATTTTCCTACACAGCTGTACATTTGTGAATTGTGTTTTTTCGTTTGTGAAATGTATTTAATAAATATGTATTTTTATTATATGCATGTGAATCGTTTTTTGTGAATATATATATATATATATATATATATATATATATATATATATATATATATATATATATATATATATATATATATATATATATACAGTATATATACATTGTGCACATGAATTAGGCTTCATGCGTGTGAATTTCTATGCGTGTGTGCATCATGTTTTTGCGTGAATTATTATTAAGATCATTCTGGCTCCATAAATTAAAGGCAAACATGAAAAAGAAACTGCATTGCATTTATTAATTTATGTTTATAACACAATAATAGTGACACAAATCAAATCATTATTTTATGTTCTTTTTTATTTAATAGTTTTTATTTTCAAAGTCAACTTGTATGCAAATTCTATGTTAATCAGGGCACTGAAAAAAACTTACTCATTGAATTTAATAAAAAAATTTAAGGTAAGTGGTTGCAATCAATTTATTTAAGCTACATTTAAACAAAAGTTTTATATTTTATTTTACGTTACTAATCTTTTTTGCTTAAATGTAGCTTAAATAAATTGATTGCAACCACTTACCTTAAAAAAATTGATTAAATCCAATGAATAATTTTTTTCAGTGGGGGTGGAGTTTACTTCCTCATGTAATAGAGAGTTTCTGAGGCAGTGCCACCAACTTAGTGACTTTGTTGTTAGATTTAGTACATTGCAGACCCCTTTAGCAAGAAACATAGCAACCATTTGGATGAACCTTCACATCAGTACACATACTGTGTTGGCTGTACTGCCCCACGAGTGCCAGGTTTTGAATACTAATTTCTCTTGTCGTCTACTCTCATTCAGAGCTGACGTGTGATGAACTGCACACATACAAAACAGCCTTTCCAAGGATCAGTCACTTATCTGTTCCTCCTTTGTTTTGAAATGTAAACAATTCTTAAAGAAGGGACACTCCACTTTTTTAAAAAAAATTCTCATTTTCCAGCTCCCCAAAGTTAAATGTTTGATTTTTACAGTTTTGGAATCCATTCAGAGTGTCCCTTTAAACAAAAAAACTTTGTATGTCTGGTTTTTCAGAGGACCTTTGACCCATAACATTGTGTTATTTTCTCTAGAATATTCTAACAGGTGTGTGTAAAATGAACACATTCGCTCGATCTGGATGAGATTGAAATCACAAAGTTAATCTGTGAAGCACAAATTCACTGGACCTCTGAAAAGGGTTTTTGTTTTTCTTCTATTACGGTTCAATTCAGAGCGTACATAACTCGTGTGAAATATTATTTTTTCCGGGCTGTACAGAAAATACTGATGTGAATGATGTGTATTAACATTGTGAAGATGAGCTTTTAAAATAGATAGTTGTTGTTAGCCGAATGCATCATACAATGTTATACAACAATCCTTTCCGGTTCTTCAATCTGATTGGCTGACAGCCTTATTCTACTAGTATCATCACCTTAACCGCTTCACCGTTTCGTATCGTTTATGTATCATTTCCCACTGGTGATTTTAGAATGATGGAGGGAGGCTTGAAGCAATCGTGACCTATGGCACATATCTATGACTGTTAAAAGCAGTGTTGGGAAAAGTTACTTTTAAAAGTAATGCATTACAATATTAAGTTACTCCCAAAAAAAGTAAATAATTGCATTACTTAGTTACTTTTCATGGAAAGTAATGCTTCCGTTACATTTTAGTTACTTTTGCGTTACTTTTTTTTTGGATGACGATTGACCTCTTTCAGGCTTGCAGGTGAAGAGTTTCGTTGCAAAATGAGATAAATCCATTTTTAACATTTTTGTCAAAACATGTTTATTATTGTGTTATCATGTTATTATTTTGTTTTATGGTGCTGCTTAGGTGTATTTTTTAAGTTATGAAGGTTTAAATCAAAACAAACCAACTGCAGTTGAATTGATATTAATTGGAATGCACAACCAAAAAACAAGATTTCTGAAAAATTAAAAAACGGAGTTATGTCGTTTTGCAACGAAACTCTTAAAGTGTTTTCATGGCTAAAAAGTTCTGCATTCAGAAATTGCATATTTCATTAGAAAAATGTTGAGCTCTGGCCTGCCATCTCAGTTTCTGACTCAAACTGTTCCCACAAAAGGTGTACACATAGAGTGCATAATGTAACTATAATTCAGTACATAATTTTTTATTAAATTAATTAAACTAAAAAAGTAACTTGCATTACTTTTTTAATTTTTTTTTTTATAAAGTAATGCGTTACTTTACTCGTTACTTCAGAAAAGTAATATTACTACGTAATGCACGTTACTTGTGATGCGTTACCCCCAACACTTGTAAAAAAACTGCTAACAGGATGGATGATCACACATTCAGTTGCACAAACGCTGTTTTTAAAGACTTTCCTTGTCTTAATCAGTTCTCTAGCTCCCTAGGTAGTGAATCCGTGGATGGAATGATCTTTCCTATGCCCTATTTCCTTCAAAGATCATAGCTAATCAGATTGCGTCTCATAGTGTGGCCGATTAAAATACACGTGGCGAATCATTTTATTTTCACCTGGAGCGTCTGTTTGCATGCACCCCCTTCCTGAAGTGCCCTTGAAAGGGAGCAAAAACACATCTTGGAATTAACCCAATATATCATGTACAGGTGCTTGGGCACTGGTAAGGACACATGGCTCACTACTTTGGGACACTTGATGACTTATTTTCCGGTAACGTGAGTATTAAAACACGAGACGACACGAAAAGCATCACTCAGAAACATCATCTCTCTAAGGATTTTTAAAAAACTGGTTAAAGTAGAATATAAAAAAAACATTTAATTATTCTGTTTTCACTGTAGCACTGACAAGAACAAAGTCCAATAAAAATATAGTGCTCTAGTACAGCGTTAAGATTAAATTTATGTTATACTGTACAAATTAACTTTTAACCTCAGCCAAAACAATTATAACAAATGACAGACTAATATAAATAATAGAAACAAATAATAGATTCATGAGAACAAAGTAAAATGGCGCTATCTTTATGAATCAATTGCACATTTGAATATTATACATATCTGTTTAATATTATTATTAATCTTAAAACTACACTTTAAACCCATAAACTGTATTTTGTATGAAACTGAAATTGAGTTATTATGACATTGACAACAAAAGGCCGAAAAGGATGTTATAAAGGATCTATATCATCACAGCTGTGAGGTATAATCACAGCCATGATGATATTGAGCTATATCACACTCATACTTGAGCAATATTGCTTTAATAGAACATAAATCTGATAAACTCAGAATGTACTTAAATCCTACAGATAATTACAGCAGTGAGATTACACGAAGAGAGCAAATAAAGACTAATAAAGATATATAAGGCATCTCACATAAATCTCACTTAGAGTTATAGATGAGATCTGATCAATCTTATAAATGCTTGAATTTGTCAAGATACTAAAGTCTGCAATCAAACTATAAAACTAGTCTACCGTATTTCTCCAAAGCAATTTCAAGAGAAACATTTGAGACAATGCTGTTATTTAACATGATAACTTTATTTAATCTCCTGCCTACAGATTTCTTCTGGGAGTGAAATTATATTCAAATGAATAATGAAAGTAATTACAGTAATGAAATAATAATGAATGAAATCAGACGAAGAGCTGAACTGATGGACAGAAGCCGAATGAGATGAGAGTTTTAAGAAGGTGAGTTGAAGGATAGAAATGATGATGATGAAGACATTTGATGAATGAATAGACAGATGAGAGGATGGATAGATGGCTTCTTTTCTTCAGTTGTTTGCCCTCAGATGACAGAAGTAATAGATTTCTACGCATCACAGAGCAGGAATGAATCCATAGACCTCAGTGTCTCCTGAGGACCCGCGGGGCTGCCCGTGACACTGCCTGAAAATAAATCTTGTGGGACTCTCTGTCAAGTTTAATCTCATATTCTTCTCACTAGTTACCACAGTTATTGGACTTGTTACCTCTCAAAGTGAGTCACGTTTAAGTTACATCTCAGCTACACATAGATATTACACACACACACTGGACATCAATGCAGCAGTCGTACAGCAAGTTTAATGTAAATGAACAGCATCATTACACTCAGAACACATACTGTACTGTATAAACATCACAGGATAGAGATCTGTATTATACTCAAGTATTGAGTGGAAGAGAGTGGAAAGAAGACCAGTTCTCATTTACTGTGCAAATATTCACTTCATGCTTACATATTGAATGGTGAAGAGTCTAACAGCAGATTCAAATATATGCTGTATGTATGTACTTTTTACAATTATGCATTTGGCAAATGCTTTTATCCAAAGCAGCTTACAGTACATAAAAAATACGTTATATCAATATGTGTGTTCCCTGAGAATCAAACCCATGACCTTTATGATACAAATTCAATTCAATTTTATTTATATATCGCTTTTCAAAAGAGGTAATTGTATCAAAGCAGCTTTACATTAATAGAAGCAGGGGAAAATACAGAAAAAGCAACAGAAAACATAAATAGCAAAATACAGCGGCTATGAATAAACTTTACAAGCGAGCGATGTGTGTGTGTAAACGGATGTGGAGATTAAATGGGTTCCGTCGGTTGGTCAGACATCAGCTGGGCATCACGTTGAAGGACGGCTAGTAGATCAGTGGTGTGTTAACCTTCACGGCAGCCAGAACTGGGTATACTTGTCTCAATGTCCTTGGGATCGAGGACGAGACAGGGAGAGAAAAACAAAATCATATTAGCATAGGGGCCGTTCACATGTATGGCAAGTGTCACACAGTGTTGTGGTTTAATATCTGCTCGATTCCAGACAGGCTAGCTATTGCGGCATTAGTATATTACCCAGACGAGTTATGTGAATGCTTTGTTACGTACAGGCTGACTATTGCAAGATAAGTACATTAACTGGACAATGAATGCTTTGATAAAGAAAAAAGTCTTAAGTTTAGACTTAAAGTGTATGACTGTGTCTGGTTCTCAGACATCAGATGGCAAATCATTCCAGAGCTTTGGGGCTAAGTAGGAGAAGGATCTACAACCTTTAGACACTTTTAATAGTCTAGGGTTAGTTAAGAGACCAGAATTTGGGACTGCAGTGTTCGTGATGGATTGTATTCTGATAGTAATTCTCTAAGATACGAAGGTCCTAGGCCATTTAAGGCTTTGTAGGTGATTAGTAGTGTTTTAAATTGTATGCAATATTTGACTGGTAGGCAGTGTAAAGATGCCAGAATTGGGCTTATGTGGTCATACTTTTTAGATCGAGTAAGCAGCGGCATTTTGAACCAGCTGAAGCCCGTTTACCTGATTTGCATGGCATCCCCCGAGTAATAAGTTACAATAGTCTATTCTAGAGGTCATAAAAGCATGGATAAGCTTCTCTGCATCTGGTGCAGACAGCATATGGCGTATTTTTAAGATATTTCTAAGATGGAAGAATGTTGTGCAGCAGACGTTGGAGATATGGCTATCGAAGGATAAGTTGCTGTCGAACATCACACCTAAGTTCCTAACCGTGGAAGATGGCACCACAGTGCAGCCATCTATGGGCAACTTATAATCTGACATATTTTGTTTGGAGCGATTTGGTTCGATAATAAGTATCTTTGTCTTATTGGAGTTTAGAATAAGGAAGTTATGTGCCATCCAGTCACTTATATTGCTAATACAGTCTGTTAGTTTAAGTACTGGTGTGTTTCGCTAGGATGTGACGATATGTACAGCTGGGTATCATCCGCATAGCAGTGAAAACTTGTTATGTTTCCTGATAATGTCTCCTAGAGGTAACATATTTAACGAGAACAGGATAGGACCTAAAACTGATCCCTGCGGTACGCCATATTTAACTGGGGAGTGATATGACTCTTCCTCATTTATTTAAACAAAATTATAACGATTTGTTAGATATGATCTAAACCAGGCTAACGCCTGACCACTGATGCCAACATAGTTTTCTAGTCTACTGAGTAAGATTGTGTGATGTATTGTGTCAAAGACTGCACTAAGGTCTAGTAATATAAGGATTGAGATTTCACCACGATTGGATGTTAAAAGGAGGACATATGTACTTTAAGCAGCGCTGTCTCTGTGCTATGGTGGGGCCTGAATCCTGATTGGAACTTTTCATATGTACTATTATTCACTAAGAATGCGCATAGCTGGCTTGCCACTACTTTTTCTAATATCTTAGAAAGAAAAGGGAAATTTGAGATTGGTCTGAAGTTATTAAGATCTCCCTGGCCAAGGTGTGTTTTTTTTAATGAGCGGTCTAATAACTGCTAGTTTGAAGGCAGTTGGAACGTACCCTAGTTTTAGCGATGAGTTAAAGATATTTAATACTGGGTCTGACACTACATGGAATACCTCTAAGTAATTTTGTAGGAACAGGGTCTAATATACAGGACGATGATTTGGATGATGTTACTAATTTAATGAGCTCTTCTATTGTAGTAGGTTTAAATGACTCAAGATGTTCGTATGGTAATCTAGTGTTAAATGTACTATTGGGTAAATGGTGGCTGCTTGGGTAGCTTTGATGTTTTTCCTAATAACCGTAATTTTGTTAACACAATGCCATAACATGAAGCTGCTGGCTCTTTGATTGCCCCCTGGTGGCTGGCTGCAGTACGAGTCATAAACCCCGCCCTCTTCATGCAAACGAATGGGACTCGGCTCTTAATACAAAAATGATTTACACTTCCAATAAAATTTTCCGAAAGAT
This sequence comes from Misgurnus anguillicaudatus, assembly GCF_027580225.2. NCBI lineage: Eukaryota > Metazoa > Chordata > Actinopteri > Cypriniformes > Cobitidae > Misgurnus > Misgurnus anguillicaudatus. The sequence goes on from NC_073349.2 coordinate 4,926,436, forward strand.
GGTTTTGGTCCTCTAAAGTGATTGTTATTAAGCTGATATATGTTCAAGTGTTCATAATTATCACAAGTTTCATTTTAGCTAGTATTACAATGCTATAGAAACAGGGCGTGTTGTTATGATTGGCGTGGTTGAATTGGACATGCAAGCGTTTGGGCAGAAGTTTTTCTATTTCACTAAACTGTTCCATGTCGCGACTTTCTAAAGCAGACATTAATGCTGTTTCAAATCCACTTCTATAAATCAAATATATAACATAAAAATCAACTTTAGAGAAAACAAGGATCCAAATGCAAACACATCAACAATATATAAGCAGGAAAGTGATGTAGGTGTTGTGTGGTTTCACTTCCACAGGCAAAACAAACAGCAGAATAAACATCATCAATCTGCCCGACACACTAGAGATATCACACACCCCATCAATCACCGCAGCACCTCCTTGCCCTCGCTCACTCCTGCGCTCTCTCTCTCAGCTCAAAGCTGCATTGCAATGGGTTGTGGTAACTATGGTAACCAGACTCATTAGGCAAGCATAATATGTTGTCTTACATTGGATTTTGTGTAGTTACATTTGTATTAATGAACATATGGCACAAATTTGCCACTAAATTGATCAGAGAACCTTTGTCTAACACACACACACACACACAACCACACACACAGCTCTGCGGCTGTGCTTAGCCACACCCTTTCTGTCTGTTTCGCCAGACATGACTTAAGAAGATTGTGGGTCCCACACCATGTCCAATGGCAACTCGAATCTGACAAAAAAAAATCACTATGGACAGAACACCCTAACAACTGCTCAGCAACACACTAAAAAATACTCAACACCCTAGGAACTGCTTAACAACACACTATAAAGACTCGAAACATTGTAGCACTGCATCGCAACACTGTATAAAACTAGGGATGCACCAATACCACTTTTTCCATCTCCGATTCTGATACCCGAATTCTGAATATCGGCCTATACCAATACCTGCTGATCGGATACTACTGTATTTTTTTTAACAATTTAAATTAATACACACACAATGTTAAATGTGTATAGTGCTTTCGGCTACATCTAGTATAATTTTAAATGTAAAAAACAATACTTTAAAATTATTTACAAGTTATAGGAAACATTAGTAAATATTAATCATGACAGTGTTTAGGAGAACATATAATATGTATGTTTAATCAATTGAGTATGCTAAATATATTTTCCTTAATTGCGCAAAAATGTCATAGTAAAAAAGCTTTGGTATGCAGATGGTTATTTTGGGAATTATGCACTTGACATTTTATGCACATCCTGGGTGCAAATTTGATGCGCCTAAATCATATTGAGAAATCATACTGTGCTTCCTGGGCACTTGAAGCATTCTCACAAGGTAATCCTCGCTCCACAATGGAAAGTTAAGTTCATAACTGTTAAAACACAAAGGTCTCGTACACACTGCAAACTTTCGGGAGTGACAACCGCATTAAAATGCGGGAGTGAATCCCCTAAATGTTCGTTTCATGTCTGTACGGAACAACCCTTACTCCCGAAAATGTGATGATTGACACAGAAATAAGCATAGCAACGTTCTGCCGTCTCGCGTGCGTATCACTCACAGCTTTGACCAAAATAATAACAGCATTGTGTTTTGCAATAAACCTCCGTCTTGGCGTTGTGTATTTTACGCTTTTGTGAGGCTGCTTCACAGAGCGCTGTCTTGCAGTGTTGCCACTTCCTCGTCTTTTTTTGTACGTAAATACCGTTTTGGCGCTTAACCGTTTATGGCTTTTGGCTCATGAAGCGATGAAGTTTTTGGTGTTAATAAAGTGTGGGGGTGCCGGTCCTAATATTTTGATCTTTGAGGTAAAGCATTTAGATTTGTTTCGGTTTATTATTGGATTTTTCTTGTTCGCTGTTTTTTTAGTGCAAGATCTGGCAACACTAACTGTTAGTCAGCAAACGCTTGTGCTTCTGTCATTTTCTGAACCGCGCATACAGAAGACTTTTTCCTCTTCTAAGCATTTCTTTTTTTTCAGCAGAGAGACCTGCCCTGTTTATGATGAACGTTTAAACACTTGATTAACTACTAGTTGTTCAGTTCGGTTATGTACACACTGTGCAGAGTTTTTGTAAATTCGGTTGTCACTACCTGCATTTTGCGGGAGTTAATTCGGTTGTAGAATGCAGTTGTGAGTCCCGTAAATTACTGAACTGTGTGTGTACAGAACAGGATTAAGCATCAAAAGGTGAAGTGACAACCGAATTAATATGCAGTGTGTACGGGACCATAGAGAATAGATGCATCGTGTGCTCAGCACATACTGAATTGCATCCATCCAACAGCTTACTGAGACTTTATAAAATCCGATCTTTAATAAAGCCTACACTTATTGTGTGTGTGTGTTGAATGAAGCGTTTCATCCGTCCGCTTCACCAGTGGATTAACACAGTTTGCGACTAAGTTACAGTGTTTTTTTTAACTTAAAGGATAATTCCGGTATTTAACACTTGGAGTCTCATTTCTGGTTTGTTTTGGATGAACTACAGTGATGGACACAGAAATTTTGACAATGGGTCGTGTCTTGACTTTTCGACTCATTTAGAAGCGTCTCTTGACTGCTTCAGAATGGAAGTCAATGGCCATGCACAAACATGTCATTAAAACAACACTTAACGTTCATTTTCAAAACTGTACTACTCACCGAGTGGTTCGTGGTGTTCGTTGATGATTAAAAACAAATATATTGGCGCAATGTGTGATTTCAATCCGTGTTATTTGCTATAGTGGAACTATTTTTTCAGACACCTCACAACCGCGTATATACTTCCGCTCTATATTTGAGTCTGAAGCATGAATCAACATAGTCCAACAAACTGTAATAAAACGGTAGCATACGTTCAAAATCAAGTTTATTTATAACACTTACACCATCCAATATGTTTTTTTCATCGGCAGAACAATAAAGAAGATATTTTGCAGAAACCCCAGTGCTCCGTCTTGCAAGTCAACAGATCCACACACTTTAAGAGCTAAAGCATATATATCCAATACAACAGTAATCCCCCATAACTCCGTGTGACATATTGACGTCTTGTGAAGCAAATCAATCAGTTTTTGCAAGAAACTGAACGTTATTTACAACACTATTAGCGTAAATGCCAAAGCAGGAAGCGCGCTTCACGTTCAAGGCGATCTCTCCACTGGTGGCGTTTGGTGGCTGTTGGCTATGGATGTTGGTCTCTCTGCGCCACCTATAGAGCGGGAGCGTGAAGCACACTTCCTGCTTTGCAAAAGCTCTGCATTAATGCTGTAAAATATTTATATATATATTCGAATCTCAAAACTAAAAAATCGAATGTCAACTCACGGAACGAATATTCGAATATTCTGGTTCAGCCCTACAAATATGGGAAAAATGTCTTCTGAGAGAAACCGAGCGAAAAAACTACAACCACATGTAAAGAGACCCTTTTCTGTTTCCCGGCGGTGGAGTGATATATCAGCGAGCAATGAGTCTTCCAGAGAAGTCAATGGAATTTTACAAAATGCCAAATAAAACACGACAGAAACTGTATTTCGCTACACAACTTGTTTTTAATCATCAACGAACACCACGAACCACTCGGTGAGTAGCACAGTTTTGAAAATGAACGTTAAGTGTTGTTTTAATGACATGTTTGTGCATGGCCATTGACATCCATTTTGAAGCAGTCAAGAGACGCTTCTAAATGAGTCAAAAACTCAAGACTCGACCCATTGTCAAAATTTCTGTGCCCATCACTGTAGTTCATCCAAAACAAACTAGAAATGAGACTCAATGTGTTGAATACCGGAATTATCCTTTAAATATCTTTAAATGTGCGTTTGTTCCTTCACATGAAACTATCGAATGTATTAAGACGACTTTGGTTATAGTGCAGAAAAATGTTTATGGTGCTTTTATAATACTTTGTCCTTATAATCGCTTGTCAATAACAATGGTTATTCCGATATCTGATCCAGCAAAAAGGCCGGATCAGCCCCAATACCGATCCAGAATATGGGATCGGTGCATCACTATATAAAACACTCAGAACACCCTAGCAACTGCTTAGCAATGCACTATAAAAACTCAGAACACCCTAGCAACGGCTTGGCAACACAGTATAAAACACTCAGAACACCCTAACAACGGCTTAGTCACATTAAAAAACTCAGAACATCCTAGCAACCGCTTAGCAACAAGCTTTAAACACTCAGAATAGCCAAGCAACCAGTAATACCTGTTTGCATTGAATTTGTCTACAACCCCAAAACAGAAAAAGTTGGGACACTGTAGAAATTGTAAGTAAAAAATGAATGGAATGATTTGCAAATCTCATAGACTTGTATTTTGTTCACAGTGGAATATAGATAACATATCAAATGTTGCAAGTAAGATATTTTGAAATGTCATGCCAAATATTGCCTCATTTTGGATTTCATGAGAGCTACACATTCCAAAAAAAGTTGGGACAGGTAGCAATAAGAGGCCAGAAAATTTTAATGTACATATTAGGAACAGTTGAAAGACCAATTTGCAACTTATTAGGTCAATTGGCAACATGATTGGGTATAAAAAGAGCCTCCCAGAGTGGCAGTGTCTCTCAGAGGTCAAGATGGGCAGAGAATCACCAATTCCCCCAATACTGCAGCGAAAAATAGTTTTCTGAGTTTCTCAGAGAAAAATTGCATTGAGATTGAAGTTATCATCATCTACAGTGCATAATATCATTCACAGATTCAGAGAATCTGGAACAATCTCTGTGCGTAAGGGTCAAGACCGGAAAACCATACCGGATGCCCGTGATCTTCGGGCCCTAAGACATCACTGCATCACATACAGGAATGCTACTGTAATGGAAATCATAACATGGGCTCTGGAATACTTCCAGAAAACATTGTCAGTGAACACAATCCACCGTGTCATTCGCTGTTGCCAGCTAAAACTCTGTAGGTCAAAAAAGAAGCCATATCTAAACATGATCCAGAAGCACAGGCGTTTTCCCTGGGCAAGGCTCATTTAAAATGGACTGTGGCAAAGTGAAAAACTGTTCTGTGGTCCAACGAATCAAAATTTGAAGTTCTTTTTGGAAAACTGGGATGCCCATTCATCAGGACTAAAGAGGACAAGGACAACCCAAGTTATTATTAGCGCTCAGTTCAGAAGCCTGCATCTCTGATGGTTTGGGGTTGCATGAGTGCATGTGGCATGGGCAGCTTACACATCTGGAAAGGCACCATCAATGCTGAAAGGTTTATCCAAGTTCTAGATACATATGATCCCATTCAGACATCGTCTCTTTCAGGGAAGACCTTGCATTTTCCAACATGACAATGCCAGACCACATACTGCATCAATTACAACATCAAGACTGTGTAGAAGAAGGATCTGAGTACGGAAATGGCCAGCCTGAAGTCCAGATCTTTCACCCATAGAAAACGTTTGGTGCATCATAAAGAGGAAGATGCGACAAAGAACACCTAGGACAGTTGAGCAACTAGAAGTCTGTATTAGACAAGAATGGGACAACATTCCTAATCCAAAACATGGGTCCTCCTCCAGCTGTTCCTTATATGTACATTTAACTTTTCTGGCCTCTTATTGCTACCTGTCCCAACTTTTTTTGGAATGTGTAGCTCTCATGAAATCCAAAATGAGCCAATATTTGGCATGACATTTCAAAATGTATCACTTTCAACATTTTATTTGCTATCGATATTGTACTGTTAATAAAATATAAGTTTATGATATTTGTAAATTATTCCATTCCTTTTTTACTCACAATTTCTACTGTGTCCCAACTTTTTCTGTTTTGGGGTTGTAATTTAATTGGTAGATCTCTCAGGCCACACACACACACACACACACACACACACACACACACACACACACACACACACACACACACAGTAGTAGATCAGATGAAGAGTGTGTAATAATGAGGACTGATCACTGTGTGTGTATAATGAATCCCAGTGGGAATTAATCATCAGGACAGGAATTGAGATCTACTCTAAGTATGGAAATGAGTGTCAACAACGAGCTTCATCTTTCACCTCATTACTATTCATCAACAGGTATATCTGTGTATTGCTCTCTCTCTCTCTCTCTCTCTCTCTCTCTCTCTCTCTCTCTCTCTCTGTATGTGTGTGTTATGTATAAACGAGAGGTCAGTGGACTGTAACAGAGAATCCCATCTGCATGTTCCTTGATGCAAAGACTTTGATACACAGAAAATTAGTCTAAGAAAATGTATTACGCATCTGAGATGGAATGTGGAGTTAAAAGAAATAAATATTCATTATTATACCTTTGTGATATATTACATATACATAAATGTAGTTGCTTATGTAAGGGTGGATTCACTACAGTGGTTCAGTCTGTAGGAACGCCAAAATGACTGAGAAATGTTAACAGCAAGATATAATAACACTGTGTATTTCTGGTCAATTATCACCCTTCTGCAACCTATACCAACGACGGAAATATGTGCAGTTATAATAGCAAAATATGTGGGAGAGCATTGCTAGAATATAAATATATTGAATTGCAATATGTAGCGTTTAAGTATTAACACTAAACCAAACTAAACAACAGATTTGTAAATGAAAAGGTTTAATAACAGTACTGACTTAAAGATACAATTGAAATGGTTACACTATAAATGCATGAAATGGTACTTAATACAAACAATTAACTGTTTCCAATGTATGTGAGATATTACCTGATAAGAAAAAAAAGTTTAGAAGAAAGAGAATGACCATTAAGAACTGTAATCTAGGCCTAAAGGCCTAAACCCAAGAACTCGGGCAAAAAAGAAAAGTAGAGGGTGTGTTCTTTCATTTGATATATTTGTATGTATATTTATAGAAGATTTTGTGAAACTTTTGTTAAAATCACAAAAATGCAGTGGGCAACTTTTCTCAAAAAGGCTGGTGGCGAATGAGTTAAATAAACCAAGACCGGAAGTTAAGTTCTTCCCAGCCAAGAAACCGCAATCCGGTGGTTAGGGACCTCTGCCTTAGAGCAAACAGTTCAAACTTCATGTATGTTTTGATGATCGCATTGAATCGGATCTCTAATAAAATCCCTTTACAAAAACGCATTTATCTCAATTTTTTGCTTAACATTTGGTATTTTTAAAGAAACCTACCCATATTTGAGAGGTGATAAAAAGATAACTAATAAAGGTAGGATGAAATGTTTTGTTTGTTTGAAAGCATAGGGACTGTTCTTTCATTTGATATATTGTATGTTTATATATTTAAAGAAGAACATTTACTGGAAGGCATTAAACTTTTGTCAAAATCATAAAAATGCTGGCACTGGCTGTCAATTTTTTTTAAAACGCTGGTGGGGAAAGAGTTAAAAGGGGGACGTGGTAAGCATAGCTTCGAAAGTGTCTTGCGTTTATTCAGACCCAAATCTAAGCCACGCATATAAAGCACACGCGAGCTAGAGATGTGCGAGTATGCGAACAGAATAATATTTGCGCATGGAAAAGCATCCCCACGAGGGCGCATATATAAATGGTTTAATGCACATTGTTGCGGTTTCTTGTCTGGGAAGAACTAAACTTCTGGTCTTGGTTTATTGAATGGTCTGACTAGTGGCTAAACTGATCTCTGGAACAAATACCTTGTTGAAAATAACAAATGTTTTGGTTATCTAAGGTGAGGGGAGACGGCGTCTCCGCTATGTGACGGGAGGTTTATCAGCTGATCTGTAGTTAAAATTGTAAACATTTTACACAGTAACGTTAGCTCAGTGTAGTTTTTGATAAACTTTAGCTATGAATTAAGGTAATATATGAACTAAGGTTGTACTTATTTATTTTGCTTTTTGCTGAGTTTACCGAAAGTTACGTTTGTTCCACAAAAGTTTTTCGGCCACTTCACGGGTTAAAAAGACATATGTGCTCAGTGCGGATAAATGCAGTCACATATGCAAGTGCTGGGATGAGCACTCGCTCAACTAAACCTCAAGTATTTTAAAATAAAATGTAAATGTTATTAATCAAAATCATAACTGAAACTACAATATTAGAGAAAATAATTGATGTTTATGATTTTTTCACTTTATTGCGAGACCCTTTCTAAAATCTCTATTCTTTCAATGTAAATAATGGTAAGATGAAGGATCATGAATGGATGGATGTGTGGATCTCTATTATAAACAGATGTACAAACAATATCCATCTCTATATAGATTTAGATGTTTAAATAGAATTTTCAAGCAACAAACCCTCTGTCTTTATAACATCTTATGTTGAGTCTCTACAAAATCAACAATGAAACACTGCAAACAAAAGCAGATTGCACAAACAATGCCTGCTGTGTTGTTTTTTAAGAGACTTCCACACATAATTTCTGTATTTCATTTGAATAAACTTATAGCAGAATGGTCTCAGCGGAGAAGAGAAGATGAGAAATCTGTCTGCAGGGCTTCATGTGAGATCAGCACATAAATATACATTTAAAACATGCAAGTGTTTGTGTAAAAGATAAAACATTTAATCATAATTATTCTTGGTTTTATTTCAGACACTTAACATGTTAAAATGAAAGTAAACGAATAGGAAGATCTCATGAATTTTAATTGCCAGATGCTTAGAAAGCTGACAGAATCTGAAAATCATTTGGAAAGCATTCAACAGAGAAGAATATCAACCTTATGTTCTCACAGTATCTCAAACAACAGCTCCACGATCAATAATTCAATGCAACTCTTTAAAGCAAAGCTTCATGATCACATGTGTTAACTGTGTGAGAATACAACATGAGTTTGTGTTTCTAGAGAGCGTTTACTCACACTGTCGGATAGGAAACCTCAGGAGAAGAAATGAGAACATTGATATTCATCTCACTCATACTCACACACACACATTTTTCACACAATGCAGTATTAATATCCTAAATTCGGTAGTTTGTATTTAGCAACATACTGTAGTAGAGGTAATTTTACTCATAGTTAAAAACAAGAAATCTTTGGGCTTGATGACATGCAGTGACAAACTTTATATTGAGTAAATCTGTCATCTAAACAGTGATTTTTAGTTATGGGTTTAAACGAATTACCATTTTAATGTAAATGAGCCCCTCATCCTAATTAAACATGAGATTTTATGACCAATAATACAAAATATCAGAATTTTATAATTGATGGTCACTTTTAAAGGAGAAACTCAATATGATATCACTTTATTTGCTGTACTGTATGACATGGATTTGCAGTGATGCCTATAACATCTTGTAAACTCTCTGTGCAAACACTTATAGCTGGTACAGAAAAGAGTGTGTGGTAAAGATTTCTGAACAGTGATGAGGGGATACTGATCTCTCTTAAAACACTGCTTCAGCTGTGATCTGCACCTCTCATCTCAGCATCATTACTGATCATCCCATTAACCACTTCAGCCTCCATCATCATCAGAAGGCATGTGTTGTGTTTTGTGAAAGTTTTGTGTGCACGCAGATCTAAAGCAGGCCTAGAAAGGTCTTTGTTCACTTAACCCTTGTACATTGTTCCACTTCACTACCCTTTCATGTTCTTAGCAACGGGTTGTTCTGAGGTTGATTAACAGATTTATGCAAAACATGTGGAAAAAAATTAATGAGATACATTTTAACAGCAGTTTAATTTAGTGGCCATTTTTGGTATATTGTTACGTTTTTGAAAAATTTCAAAGCATTTTCTTAAAGGGGTCATAAACATGAAAAAGTCAAATTTTCACGCTAAGTGCTATAATTGGGTCCCCAGTGCTTCTATCAACCTAGAAAATGTGATAAAGATCAACTCAGTAACTTAATTTGAGTAAGCCATTTTCTGCAAGCATGTGAAAAATTAGGTCAGATTTCAGATTTCGCTTGTTTTGTGAGGTAAGTAGCAAGGTGAATTACAATAATACCGCCCCCTTTATCTGCCACACCCAACCACAGCACTGCCATTTAGTGCAGAGAGAAAGAGGGAGAAAAGAAGGAGTTGACGGCACAATTGAGTTTCAATTACAACAAACCACCATCATTGTGATTAGTGTTTGCATTTCATCAGCTCATTTGCATTTTAAATGACACACTCAAAACGGCACACTTTTTCTCAGGCCTACAAATTGTGATTTTTAACATGTTATAATAAATTATATGGTATTTTGATCTGAAACTTCACACTTTGGGGACACCAAAGATTTATTTTACATCTTAAAAATAGCTCATAATATGACCCCTTTAAAATATGTGTAAATATAAGATTTGTCACAAAAAATCATTCCATTTGCTGAAACGCAGAGAAAGTTGTGGCCAAATTAAGACTAAAAAATGGCCACAACAACACATAAGGGTTAAACAGACAAATTCACACAAAATGATGTCAAAATGTCCGTACTGATGAGTCTAAAGTGAATGTGAGTAGTTGAATAATTGGATGATTGATTCACTTTTGTAACTTTGATAAGAGAATTAAGCAACAGTGAAGACTATGCAGTGTTATTTTACATCTGATTACTACCATTCAACTTTTGAACCTGAAAACTAGTGGTAGACCAACTAAAAACTGAACAGCACTGTGTTGTTTATTTGTGCTAGTTCTGATTATTTGTTTGTTATTTTATTACTGACCCAATACAGAACAATATTTGAAATGTATTCAAGTTAGTACAGTAGTTTCTGGTGTCATTACCTTATTTATTAAGATGACATGAGTCAAAACAATAAGAACAATAATCAGGTCTATTTTATTTTATTTTCTACTTTATGTGGTGCACTCAGTGAAAATTTTGGAAGGGCAGGTAAAAATTTGAACCAATTGCCTTACCTAGGGCCTCATTTATAAAGCATGCGTACACACAAAACAAGGCTAAAAACATGCATACGTCACTTCCCACGTAAAGGCTGTAAGCTAAAACTTTACAGGAGAATGTGCGCACCTGTAAGTAAACTCTGACCCATGTGTATGCACATTCTGGAGACAAGGGGAATTGACAACACAAATGGTGATTTCTTAAATTTAAGTGATATTGAAGAAAGTACATGTCAGAGGAATGATAACAAGTATAGTATGAATGCTGTTAGGGTTTGAGGACGGATGAACCAAGGCGCAGACAGAGGTGAACAATACAGGACTTTATTGTACAAACACAGGGAAAACAAAACCCACGAGGGGGCAAAACAAGACAGGATATATTCTCAACACTAAACTTGACAACAAAAAAACTAACAATGAGCTTAACAAATGACAGACTAGATACAAATACACTAACTGAATACTCACAAGCAAGATGACACATTATGGACACAAGATTTTTTATAAGATTATAAAACGAACCTACACAGAACAGCAAACACAAGAGCCGTTTCTCAATATGCGTTCTTGTCTGTACTTGCGTTCTTGTGGAAACGTCATCAGTCGCGGCCCAAGTACTGTTCCAATTCAAAGTTCGCATCAAGTCCAAGTTCACATAAAATCCCCGGATGTGTTCTTGATCCGCCCATTTTATCGAGGATGCATCAGAGGAGACTTGTGTGGACTTATGACAGCGACGTTTCCCAGAATGCATTTCGCGTCAGAAGTTCGTTCTTCCGAGTCTGAACTTGCAAGTCCGAACTAGGAAGAACACAAGTCCGAACTTGGCGTACTTGGTAACGGCTAAGACTTTAAAAGGGATTAAATAATGGAGGACAACAGGTGAAAACAATAATGAAAAAACGAGGTTCACAAGGGAGCGGGGTAAAAGAAACAAGACAAGGAAAACACGTGGCTGGGTAAAAACATCTAAGGCCATGTGTTCCCACATAAAACATGCTACTGTCAGAACCCTGCCTGCTACAAAGACTAGATACTGTATAATGCAAAACAAGATTCTGAAAGGATCCTGACAGATGCCACACAAACACATTTAAATTCACTCCATATTATACTTTAGATCCACATTATTATGAAGAATAAATCCAGCAGTGATATTTGCGATTGTACTGAGTGATAATTATTTCATAAAGGCCATTACAACTAATCTTAAATAAAAATTCATTTTAAATGTTTAATCAGCGGCGTCTTACCATCACATTGTCCACTACTGGAGGGCAGGAGGAGAAGATGGCCTGACTGTATGGAGAATAGCATCAAACGATCATCATATAGCTGCAGAACACAGCGTAAATAACAAAATATTGCATATTTATCATCAAATGTCAAAGTGTGGAAATACAGCCATTAAACTCTCAGACAATCGCTAGGATACTCTCTCTGTCCTCAATATAATAGTCCTATGGTGTTCATCATAAAAGCGCCATGAAAAAACATGCATTCACCAACTTCACATATTACACTAAAAAATTAATTTACTAAAACATGTGCAAGTTATTAAAAAAAGAACATAAGGAGACCAATAAAATATTTCTTTTTAGAAATTAGGTCATACGTCCCTTCTCATTTTAACAATCCATGGTTTCTGAGGTTCTTTGTCCTGTGAAAATTTGTAAAACGATGTATTTTCTGTGTTTTGTGGCTGAATGACCAGCATCCTAATACAAAACAATAAGATTCAAGCGCAGGCTCTGGACGTCCATCCCTCACAGCTTCGGTTTGGAATCAACATGGCACTAGACTGAATAAGGCGTATATAACAGACGTGCGCACTAAAAAAAACAGATGCCACTAATTTATGCAGTGATTTTAGCATGGTATTAATGATGAGTCTAACGGCTGTAAACATATAAATGGTGTGGCGACCCCGTGTATAACGCTGTGTGATTACACTGCTGGAGGATTACACTAATGGCCTGTATTTATTGGTGGGGCGGATACCAGCTTATGAATGAACAATTGCATGCCAGTCTCATTAATATGCATATCACCATTCATGAGGTGATTTGCATCAACTATTTATGATTAAAAATGGGCGTGGGATATGAGGATGAATCACGTACACATACTTGCAGGCGATCTGGTATTATAAAGGGAACATTGCTTACAGGTGTTCGTACGCACGGGCCCAGACCAGCAGAAAAACCCTTTGCATTGAGCCCTGCCCCACAAAGATTTAATATTAGAATAAGATCCAAGTAATCCACAGATGACAATCACTAAAAAATAATAAATACAGAATTTCAGTTCTACCATTGGGGCCCATCTTCATGATCCTTGCCTTGGGGCCATAAGCCCACGATCCCGCCCTGGTGATACATCACAGCAGGTGGAAAAGCTTAAAATCTAACAATCACAGTTTTATCTTTCTCTGCAGTCATTTATTTGTTCCAGATCTCTGGAGCAGCGTAACCCTGCTGCCGCAGGAGTGGACGTGCGGGTAGACAGGTTTTCTGCATTACGACTGCTTGAATTAGTGTCTGGGGACTTCGGTCTGCGGTTTTGCCGCTGCGCTGGAGATGAGGATGTTCCCATGTAATAAATCATCACTTACTGTTAATTAAACCGTCCATCTCAACTGTGCTTGTGTGTGTGTGTGTGTGTGTGTGTGTGTGTGTGTGTGTGTGTGTGTGTGTTTATAGCTCTGACGAGGGAAGAAGTGTTAAACTGGCTGCACGATTGCGTTTATGAAACCCAGTGCCCATGGTAGTCGTATCCGTGCATGTAATGTGACAAGAAGAAACCGTGAGGAACAACCTTTCGAGTCAGATTAATAAACACTGTGGGTCGCCGAGTCCTCAGGCCCTGTTTGAAAAATCTGAGCAGCAGTAATGTAATAGATTTACAATAATAAATCTAAAGAAGAAAAAAAAAGAAAAACAGATGGGTTGTACAGAAATCACCTGACAGTGGACAAGGTCAGTTTAAGCCATACGTGAGTGTCCACAAATTAAGGATTACATCTGTTTTAGGGCTGCACGGTTCTTGCCAAAATGTGAATCGCGACTTTTCTCCATAAGAAATGAGATGACGATTCTCTTCCACGATTCTCTTTTTTTTTCAGGTGTTTCCGATATAATAAAGTGCTGGACTCAAAAGTAACAGTCTCAAAACAGTCTTAAAAGTCGCTTTTACTTATTTTAGACCCTTTAAGATGAGTAACTTAAAATCTTAAGTTTAAAACAAACAACAGAATGTTGACACTAATAAACAAAAATAATTAAAATAAATAGCACCTGTGCTTTTTGTACACTTTAACTGGCCAACCTTAAAACTTTAAAAACACTAAACGATCAACATTTTGAGGCTTCAGGGAGGAGTGCAGGCATGTTACAATGTTCCCCGTGCTAAAAACCCTTTCTGATGGGGAACCTGTGGCACTGATACAGAGGTATGTCCTTGTATTTTTTTTGGAATAATTAATCTTTTATTGTCACCCTCGCCACCAGGAGTTTCCACAATGGTGCTCATTCATTTTTCTCTTTTGTGTGAAAAATGGCACTTCAAATCCACCAAGTAAACCGACTGTGTTTAGGTCTGCGAGTAATCACGCGATTAACAGCGTAACACCGCAAATAACGACGAGAGAATAGAAACGATTGGGTCTGATTGGTGAATAAATAGAGTTTGGTTTTACACTGTGTGCGTGAGCAAGTTTGACTAATGATTACATGAACACATGAATGCAGCATCTGAATACAGGGAAACACTGTACATGCAAGTGAATCGCCGTCATTTAGAAAGAAGATCGCATTTATGTATGAATCGAGACCGTGATGATTTTTTTGATTGATTATGCAGTCCTAATCTGTATGGAATTTATGTCTGCAGAACTCATTAGTTATTAAGGTCAATGTGAAACTGACAAAAAGGAGTACATTTCAAGTCACTCGATAACCAGATTAGTTTAGAAATGCTATTTTTCCCAATCCAAAACATTTTGATCCTTAGCAAAGTCTAAATTTAAGAACATTTATTCTATAAACAATATAACAACCAGCAGATCTAAAGTAAGAAGGAATATGAAAACAAAACAAGTCTGTAATTCAATGAATCTGTGTGTTTGCTTTAACCTGAGTATACCATAATAATCGTATCATTATCATCATCTCATTTAAAAATTACACCTTGCATTATCAATATTAAAATCAAGACAATTCAGGTACATACTAAATAATAACGACCCCAACACAGATCCTTGAGGGATCCCTCTGACTGAACACCTTTAGAAACCCCTAGACACTGGGTTCCTTCTCTTAAATTATATTTTCTAATAGTCCAATTCATCTATGCCTATTTATTAATATATCCACAGTGTCAAAGGCCTTTAATAAATGAATGAAACAAAAACAAGTGCAATGTTGCTTTTTATCCAACTCCACAATATCATTTCAAACTTTTAATATGGCCACTGTAGTACTGTGCACTTTACGATATCCTGGTTGGCTATTCATTTGTGCGATTTCATTTTAGTTTTTGACAATTTTGTAAACACTGCAGACCCTGTTTGAGTTAAAAAAACTCCAGGGTTGCACTGCAGTGTAGACGGACCTAACCAGACACTTATGCAAATGAATGCATATGTGCCCACATTCTCTCCCTGATTTGGTCTTTTGGATAGTGATGAACAAGTGCATAAATACAACAATAAAAAATTTTGCCACTAATGATGGAGACCTTTTCTGAAATGCTAGTATAAACAAGGATCATTACAGTTTTAATGCACTAATGTAAACAGGGCCTAAAACACCACTGTCGTGCAAATGACCCCTACATGTGATATTTAAGAGAGTTTACTGGAAAAAAAAGTAATTAGCATTAACATTTATCAACAGCAAAATCCAACCTAATCTCACAAATTTCTATAAAATAGTCACGCATTGTTTTGCGTGGCATTGTCACGTATTTCCACCATTTCACATGCCTGTGCCACGACTTTCTTTTCCGTGTCAGATTCACGTATTTGTTACAAAACTGTTTTTCCTATTTTCTTACAATTGTCGCTTTGGTTTGGGGTTAGAACAACTTTGTTACATAAAATAACACCCTTACCCAAACCTAACTCTAACCCTAACGTCAGGCGACAAAGGTTTAAAAAGCATATGAAATAATAGTATAAACTAATACTTAAAGTGACATCCTATAACGCAAACAGCAAATCTAACTCCAATTTTGTGAGATCAGGCTGGAAAGATCTGCATATAAGAGGGAGCAACAATTTACTACAAACACATTAAAACAAATGAAAATAAACACGACATTGTGTTAAAAGCAACATGCCATAGAGCAAGTTAAAATGCTTTATATGAAATCCTGTTTAATAAATGATGTGTGCTTCTCTCTGCAGATATATTGAGTACTGTGGTCATTCATCACCATGAGGTTTTATATTGCTGTTCTTTGCAGTTTCCCAGTTGTCCTGTCAGCACTAAATGAACCGGACCTGCATGTGTTGTCTTCCTAATTGCCTTTTCTAATAATGTAGTTGCTTTCATTTCTCAAAGGGAACAGAAAAACAGCATATACTGCTTCTATTAATAGAGAGCTTGGATTTAAGGTTACCATGTTTTACATTTGTGCTTTTTTTGTTACTTTTATCAGCTGAAGTGACCTTTTTGCAAAACCAAGAAGCCTGTCATGTCTTAAAAAACCTTCATAACTTAAAAAATACAGCTAAGTAGCACCAAAAAACAAAATAACAACATGATAACATAATAATAAACATGTTTTGACAAAAATGTTAAAAACGGATTTATCTCGTTTTGCAACGAAACTCTTCAAATATATATCAATATAAAAGTCTGTCCTTATTTTGTTTCTCACATTTGTAATGTAGGTGAACAGTAAAGGTTTACCTCAACTCTCTGAGGATCAGATGATTCGCTGCAGACGTAATGTGAGGTGGACTCACAGAAGGAGAACAGCAGGTGTGACTGGAGATTCTGGCTCCACCATTACAATGACTGACTGCGTGGACAGCGGGACACAGACAGATATCAGTTTCCAGCACATGGTGACTTTAGGCAGATCTGTCCATCACAACAGACCTGAATCACCTCCTTCACCTCCACTCCCACCTGTACCAGTGTCTTACCTCTTTAACCCAATGTAAGTGTGGGAGAATCTCTCTCTCTCTCTCTCTCTCTCTCTAAAAAACAACAACAACATAAGAATAAGAAATTATGTTCTTGAATAAAGACAAGAAAGTTTAGTAGTGGTAAGATTTTTTTAAACATACTTTAGACGAGTTAAATTATAACCTGACACGTGTGCTGTGCCCATGCTATTTATTTTTTGTCTTCGATCTGGAGCTTTCTAGACATTTCTCAGTTTTTTAAGCATTCTAAGGGTGTTTTCACACCTAGTTCGTTTGAGCCCTACAACCGCTCTCAGAGCAGTTCAAGGTGTATATGTGAACAAACCAAGTGATCTCAGACCCCCCTAAAAGGACCCAAAAGCAAACCGAACTCAGACCACAAGGTGGTCTGAGTACGGTTCGCTTTTGGGTTCTTTTGTGGTTCGATTTCTTTTTGATATGTGAAATCAATGAGGTCCCGGTCCGTTTCGCGTGTGGTTTTGACATTGTATCAAAATAAACTGCACAGAAAGCTGGGATCTGAGTTCTTATCAAGTTGTGATGTGAACAGAAAGGGTCTGAGATCACTTCAGTTCTGAAGAGGACCAAAAAAAGAACTGGGTCCTCTTTTGAGTCACCTATATTGTGAACACCAAAAGGACTGCGGTCACATTTGGCTAGTCCCTTTTCTGGTTCACTTTAAGTGAACTGGGTTTGGTTCTTTTAAAATGAGCTATATGTGAAAACACCCTAACATGTAAACATCTTGCTCAACCAATGGTTTGAGTTTTGCATATGTAAGGGATAATGTACATGCGGGAGGTTGTTATCGCAGAAATAAACCCCGACAGTGTGATCATCAGGCGAAGCGATGGGGCTTATTTCACGATTATAACCTGCTGCCTGTACATTAGCCAGCTTATTACATGGCTATTTACCTCATAAGTAGGGTAAGGAACCTTAAATATTGATTTAAAATATTTTACTTTAATTTAATGAATGCAAACCTGTTTACTTTTGGTTTTAAGATAAGACAAGATGGTCACACACTATTTGTTTAAGCATTTGTAAATATAATGTTGTATGTTATTAAAAGACATGTTTTGATTTAATTTTTGTTTAATATTAATCTGTACCTCTCAAAATGATTTGCAACATCCAGGTTACCGTGTGTTCTGGTTGCGGTCTGTGAATAACAAACCTGCAAATGCCAAATTGCCAATCAGAACCAAGCAATCCAATGAGCCGTGTGATAAGGATGAGCTCTTATTAAAATCTATTATTTGTAAAATATATTTTTGCAGTTTTTTTCATTACAGTTTGTCACCCGATTGGGTTAACTTTGCTATATAGTTTGTGACCGTGTTTTTCCTTTTCAGTCCACCTATAGATCACGTGTACTATGACCCAACAGATTATTTTGACATCAGTCAACACGAGGTGGACAGACCGGACGATCTTGAGTATGAGGTCATCAGCGTCTCTACACAAACTCATGAGCTTACACTCATATACTGTTGGAGAGGTTTCTTATCTCTGTTTTTTGTTTCTTCAGGAGGTGGAGCTGTATAAATCTTGTCAGCAAGATAAATTAGGTTTAACAGTGTGCTATCGTACGGATGATGAAGAAGATCTGGGTATCTATGTGGGTGAGGTGAGAAACGAGGTCTAATGGTGAATACAGATGTATTATAAATGATGATAGAGGATTGTGAAGTCCTGCTTAACTTTTATACAGAATATACGTTCATCTAAAATATCAAATAAATCTTAGTGTACGCACGCTAATCCTTAAGCATAAAATGTAACATTACAATTTAATAGTAAGCAGCATTCATGAGCTGCTGTAAAGTAAATACAGGCCTACTGTATATTAAACACATTTAACCTGTTAACCTGAATACCGTTTCTGAACCCCCCACAAAAAATGTCATAGCCAAACTAAAATAGATACAGCCTTTGCACTAAAAGCATAAGTTTGCTCTCATTTGAAAGCAGACACTTGAAAGTTCAAAATTAGTTACTGTCATAATGAAAAAAGTTGTTATAGAGAGCTTAAATTATAATGTTTTATTAACTCCACCAAAAATATATGAAATATTTTTATGAAAAACTAAATTAAACTGGCCTTGGAGCAATCTAGAAATGCACTGCAGATAAAGCTGCAAACTAGACGTGAATTTGATGCCTCAAATGTGGCTGGTGTGAACCCGCAGTTAATCTGTTACGAAAGCAGTGCAGGAAGTACAGTGGAAGTCCTTATATGGGCACTTCAACCGGAATAGCACACCAACTAGGAGCTGACACAAAACCAACATCACTAAAGAAGTGTGTTGAAAATTTAAAGTGGTGAATCAAGGGCTAATTTTTAACTTGAGCTTTTGTTATATATGACATCATCATACCTAAACGAACAATCCTGTAAGCTTCAGAACTGAAAATGTCCTTGTAACTGAAAAATGAACTATTGACATATTCTGGAATGTACATAGTTATCAGATTTTTAAACACCCTCTCCACTTAAAGGCGGAGTCCACGATGTTTGAAAAACGCTTTGGAAAAGGAGATGGGCCGACTACCAAAACACACTTATAGCCAATCAGCAGTAAGGAGCGTGTCTACTAACCGACATCCATGCCGGGTTGCGTATGTGTGGGGCGGGTCTATCAACAGAAGCTCCAGATTCTATTGGGGTAGGGGCGTGTTTGTTTAGGTGATTTCAAATATCAACATTGGCTTTCAAACATCGTGGACTCCGCCTTTAACGTCTACTTTGGTAGCCCCGCCCACTGATTCGAGCAAACCGGATAGCGTCCATGCTTCAAACATGCCGTAAAAATCATCCGCAAAAAAGTCGCTGCACACCTTCCCTCAGAATCTGATATTAGGAATCTGTGGTTGAAGTTTATTTTTAAAGAAGCTAAAGCTCACGTGGGTAAAACATTGAGCGAACAAGCTACAAAAGAGGTTGACGCTGGAGAGACTGTGATTAAAAAGCAATGCTGTTCCATCAATATTGGATGCAGACAGATTGGCGAAGCAATCTTATCAGAGTAAAACACTTTAGTACTACATGTCACCAACGCTTTGTTAGAGATCGCTTGATATGTCCTGATTAAGTTTAACATCCGTGTCTAACCACAAATAAGGTGGTTAATAAGGACTTACCACGCTGTTGAAGCATCCTTGGTATTACTGTGTCTGTGGTCAAGCCAGCTGTGGTTTAAAAACTCAGTCAAGCGATTTAGATTCAGATGCGCGCTTACTGTGTCGTTTACGGTAATGTCTAGGCCTGTTGCGTTTGAAGATTTGTTGTTTGCTACTTCGTCAATATGCATAGTCATTTATCTGTATCTTGTCTTGTGCGTAAAACCTCATGCGGCTAGAACATATGAAGAGTTTTGTTGCAAAACGAGATAACCACCGTTTTTTTTAATTGTTCAGAAATCTTGTTTTTTGGTTGTGCATTCCAATTAATTTCAATGCAACTGCAGTTGGTTTGTTTTGATTTAAACCTTCATAACTTAAAAAATACAGCTAAGTAGCACCATAAAACAAAATAATAACATGATAACATAATAAACATGTTTTGACAAAAATGTTAAAAAATGGATTTATCTCGTTTTGCAACGAAACTCTTCATATATGGGTTAATCCCTCTGGCTGACATTTTTTCACATCGGAAGTTTTCAAAACAATTTCCCACATGGAATGACACAGGACTGAAAGCTATCTATTCATAGCATTGAGTGTTTGCCTATCAAAACAGAGCTTTTCTTGAGCCAGCTTCAAAACCAGGGTACAAAATAGCCCATTCCTTATTGCTTTTGATGTTTTTGATTGTAAAAACTACACGAACATCATAAGTAGATCTCAGACAACAGTATAAAACAATAAAAATGATTCACCGCACCTTTAAGCATGTTCAGCTTCCCAAAGTACCCAATGGATATAGTTTGTTTATCCTGAGTAGCAGCAGAGTTTTGCGTGTGTGTTTAAGGCTGGATTTTGTTGAAATGGGGCGGTCCCCATGGGACTTTTGTAAAGAATATGTACAGCTGATCTGTCTTTTATAAATTTAATAAAACTAAAGACTTTTCTGAGATATGACAGTCTGATCTCACGAGAATTCATAGATATTTTGAGAGTTTGCTAATTCGTATAATTTGTACAAAGTTAATAAACAAAAACGTACAATTTTCATGAAAAAAACACAACTAAACCAAACCCCCTAACCCCAACTTCACAGGGGTCAAAGCAAATCGTACCAAAACTTATGAATGTGGTCGTATGAATTAATACAAATTAGCCAACTTGTAATATATGTACGAATTCTCGTGAAATCGTTGAATATGAAGGATGCAGTACTACTCTATAGGTACTCAAGATCAGGTCAGGCACGTAACCGTGTGCATTCAATGAAACCGTGCATAGTAATCGAATTGAATTATATCTTATCGTAGGTGAATCCCAATAGCATTGCTGCTAAAGATGGAAGAATCCGTGAGGGAGACCGAATACTACAGGTAACAAAAGTCAAAAAACAGATTAAACAAAACCAGATTTTACAGCACATAATTTAATTGAAATAAAATGTTGATTCATACAGGATAACCACTTCTACCCGTTAAAATCACACCATGTAAGGTGACGTTACACTGAATGTGTTTCTGTGCAGATAAATGGAGTAGACGTTGAGAACAGAGAGGAAGCAGTAGCCATCCTAACCAGAGAAGATAGCACCAATATCTCTCTACTGCTGGCACGACCAGACATCGAGGTGAGATCTCACTTTAAATTACTGGAATAAATACATTTCTGTCTTCACCTTATTCAGTCTGGTATGAAATGTATTGATCAATACTGAAGTTTTACCTTCAGATAATCAATGTCATTCATTATAATGTATGACACTTCAGATGAAAACATCCACATTGAGTAGGAAACACATTTGTTCATGTCCTGATAAAACGGCCTGCAGTCTGTTTACCCAATGAAAGCAGACAGGAAAAGTGCAAGATAGCAAGACGGCAATTACAAAGACAATGACATAAATGGAGAGCAGGAGACGAATGGGAGGGGTTAAACTGTCTACTGATTTACCATTCACTCCTTCATTCCTTTGTTCTACTCAAGGTCAGACTCTTGTAAGATGCATGTGGACAGTGCGTGTCGACATGGACAACGACACAGAGGTGTAAAGTCTGACCCATCAGTTTTCATTTATACCTCTGTGTCGCTGTCTGCATCGACATGCAGATCACTAGTAGGCAGCGTCCACGAGCTTGTTACTGGTGTAACCCACAGTATAAACGCATCAGCCAAAGCAGCAGCAGCTTGTTGTGTTGAAGAGACATCAGCAGTGATGGAGGTAAACAATCCACGAATTTTGTTAAGCCCCGAGTTGTTAAATCTCGCTCCTCAATTCGGTTAATTTTTGTTTTTATTGTGCAACTCGATGCCTTTTTTTTACCTCACGGAGGGGTTCTAGTGGACCAATCACAGCTCTTGCAGTCTGCGTACAATTGACGCATTGTTAAATTTTTGGGGAGGTGTAGAGTGCGTGACTATGTGTAGGCTACGCTGTAGACCAGGGCTAGTCAACTGGCGGCCCACGGGCCAAATGCGGCCCCCCAATCAACTTTTTTCTGATTTTAAATCAGTGTGGTTACTTTTACCTTTCCACTTTACATGACAAATGACGGCCAATAAACCGAAAGTCGGAAAGGGGCTGCGTTGGGTGCCAACCATTTCTGGGTGCGTAATTGTTATATCCAATTTGAGCTTTGTGTTAATAAAAAAATGAAGTTGTGCGACTACACCACATGTGACACGCCGGAAGTGATGCATTTCAGTGTGTTTCAATCAAAACACTGTGTGCAGGGTGAAAATTATTAATCTTTTTTTGTTTAACTATCAGTAACACTTGAATCCTTTAAAAATGATTGATTACTGGTAAGTCAATTATTAAGTTTAAATATATTTATAGATTAAAGACTCTTGGGAGCAAGTTTAAACAGATTTACGATTAAACTGAAATTTCATTATTACTGTAAAGTTTATTTCATTTACACTTGCAGTTTGTTGTGCAATGTTCATAGTTGAACTATTAAAGGTACAATTTGTAAAATATTTGCAGTAAAATATCCAAAAACCACTAGTCCGGTCTTATACATTTTGTCCAGCTGATCACTAACAATATTTATAATGTTTTCAACTACTTGTAAATTATGAGAAAATTGCTGCCATAAACAGTGACACGGGGAAGTGCAGTCGCCTGTAAATGACGTTAATATCTACGTTTCCCTTTGTTACCGCCTTTACTGACGTAAAAACCACATGACAACAGTGTCGTGTACAAAGGCGGAAGTAATATTGCTTGTTTATGGTAAGTTTGTTCATCTGAACACTTAATTCTGTGCTGTGTTAACAAACCATCTTATTGGACTAATACTGTAACATCTATGACTAACAATTGCGTTTTAAACAATACATGAAACCTTACATAATGAAAAAAACGATGTCAAACACAACATTTATAAAACTTGATTACTTTACCTCATGTGTAACATGATTTCTCGTTCCCGTCTGATTGATGGCCATCAGCGTTTGAGTTTAAAACAACAAATCCCATCAGTCCACGCTGCTTTAGTGCGTCATTAATCTACATCATTGTTTTTATTTGATCTTGCGCCATCTAGCGGCGCGGATTATACAAATTGCATCTTTAACATTTAGCTTGTGCAACGTTAAACTGCAATTGTTTTTAAAACATTAAAAAAGAAAACGAGTTATCAGTAATTACAAGGCAAAATACAAGATTTAAGATGTGTGCCTCTTTTCTAAAAATGCCCGTTTTTATTATATGACATGACCTATAACAGAAAGTAACAAAACAACATAAGTTATAACATAATAAGAGTAATAATAATAATAATAACAATAATAATAATCATCATCATCAATATGGGTGAAAAGTAACAAATATGTAAAAGTTAAAAATAGGGATAAAAGCTTGACTCACATCATATTTACAATTTTAAAATCTGGCCCTCGAAGACTAATAGAAGACCCATGCTGTAGACTCAATGCAGAAGTATAAATTGGGCATAAATAAAAACTGACACACTGAACCAGCCTACAGCACAAAGGACATACAGCCTAATACACAAAACTTTCAACTCCACATTAATATTGTTCAATTTATTTCCCTAAACATAAACTGTACAGTAATAAGTAATAAGCTTTATAACTATTTTTAAATGCTAACAACAGACATCTTTATTTAAAGACAAACTGACTCTCTGAAAATAACTATTGATTTACTCAAACCTCAAGGTCTGTCAACATCTTTTAACTTTTACATAAATCATACTTTGCCAAAGTGGAAGACATAGCAACAACCTGCATCCCATCAGAAAATATTTAAATGAAACATAATTCAAGCCCTCTGAAGAATAACCTGCTTCATGAATACAAATAAATTCAAAGTCAACAGTGAGGTTTGAGGCATTTATGAAGCCCATTATGATCTTATTTTACGCAAGGCTGTGCAAGACAAATAGAAGGTGTTCGCAAATAAAAATCATGATAAATTGGTGATACAAAAAATGCAGACACTAAAAATCTAAATATATTTTCACTGATATTACAAGTATGTGATTTAATGAAACAATACAAAAAAAAAATGTATAGAGGCAAAGATCTGGTTGTTTTTGTCATGTTCATATACGAGTCAATGACTTACAGTCATAACAATAAGGACAAATGGTTGACTCGTGATGGTCATTTGGGACATGCTTACATTCTACAGTTTCCAGGGTTTTGGGTCAGTAGCACACAAGTGTGTGTGTGTGTGTGTGTGTGTGTGTGTGTGTGTGTGTGTGTGTGTGTGTGTGTGTGTATGTGTGTTCCTCTGGCTCAGTGTATTCCCAGGCACAGGTGGCTCATTTGAGAAACCTCGCACTGTTTAAATGTCTTCTACAGCAGATGGGGAAAGAGACCAGCATAGACAGATTGAGGATCCATTTGGGCTTACTTAGACAAACACTGCCCTCTGCTGTTCAAACAGGGATATAGGACATTTTTTCACGTTTGTTGACTTAACTGTTTTAGTGTTTCAAAAGTTCTACATAATGTTGTTTACTTGTCAAACCTCTACATGTATACACGAACATGTATATTAGCTCATTCCTCTTTTGTTTTTCTTTTTTCCTACTTATCATTCCAAAACCTCATTACTTCTAGAATGAAGCAGATGATCTGGATTTAGAGTTGGATGTGAGCCTGGATCTAGAGGACCTGGACAATGTCTCGAATATACCCAGCCCTCAGCACCATAGGAAAACCAGCACTTTGCTGGGTGACATCAGTGGGAGTCGAGGTGGTCGGCCCAACTTGTGGCAGACTGCCCTCAATAACAGCCAGGAACTGGACAGCGGGGTGGGTCGCACAGATGAAAGCACACGTTGCGAGGAGTCCTCAGAGCATGACCTACTGGCTGATGACGCCACCAGCGCATGCACGACCGATGCCACAAACACACCTGGCAGCACGCGCAAGTTTCATGCCGTACCGCACGGATGGGAATTCCATTACAGTAATGACTCACTACTGGGGCCGGATGGGGTGGGACCTGCGGATCATGGTGCTCCAGAATCAGGGACAGGCAGAGTTCTAATGCCAGGTCTAACGGAGGAGGAATATGAACATTACCGCAAGTTATTGGAGATTCGATGCCTTTATGAGAAGAACGGATGTGCGTTTCTATTAGACAAGAGGAACCACAGTACAGTAGGATGTGATCCTGCAGCAGGAGTTGCTCCTTTAGACATGAACTGTAACGAGAGTCTGATGCAGCACGAAATTGCTCTTCTAGAGGAGGAAATTCGACATCTAGAGTTTAAGTGGCGCAACGTTTTGCGAGCTCAGAAGATGCAGCAGTTGCGACAACGCTGCTTAAAGGTCTGGCCAGCTGACGAAGAAGGGGACGAAGAAGATAAAGGATCGAGGTCAAGGTGTGGAGGAGCAGAGGCGCTCCACCACGAACTGTCAGATATCAATGAGATCCCAGAAAGGGAGCGCTCTGACAAGGAGAGTACAAGCGCCTATAATACAGGCGGGGAAAGCTGCAGGAGCACGCCTTTGGCAAGTGACCGCTACCCTTCGCCATCTGCCGCTGGGGATTCTAGTGCCTCTGCAACCATGCGACCTCGGCAACCACGTCACAGAACGGGTACGAGCAGGGATAAGAACCTTAACTTACCTTCCTCATCAGGTTCCAAAAGAAAGAATGAAGAAACAGGAGACGGCAGGAACTCCAGTCCAGCAACAAGACTTCGGTCATTACCTCGAAACGATGGAAGCGGTAAGAAAGGTTTGGACGGAGCGCGACGAGGGTCTACTGGGATAGTCAAAGGAGGAAGGAGTGCAGAGAACAGTCCGTACTTGTCCCGTCGCCGCTGCGGAACCACGTTGCCTCCACGTTACCAGAGCTGCATGCAGTTGAGGGATGTGTCTGCCAATGACAGCCCAGAAGTTAGGGACTCTGTAGAGGGTCCTACTCACTCTAGTGCCAGGACTTGCGTAAATAGAGATTCGGCAGCCGCCCCTGAACCTTCTCTGATTATACCAGCACTACCTCCATCTTCTCCTCGAATGGAGTGGAAGGTAAAGATCCGTAGCGATGGTTCTCGTTACGTGGCCAAACGTCCAGTTAGAGACCGTTTGCTAAAAGCTAGGGCAATGAAAATTCGGGAGGAGCGTAGCGGAATGACCACGGATGACGATGCTGTCAGTGAAATGAAGATGGGGCGGTACTGGAGCAAAGAGGAACGCAAGCAACAGCTACTGAGAGCTCGTGAACAACGCCGCCGTCGCGAGTTCATGATCCAGAGCCGACTGGACTTCTTGCGAGAGAGAGAGAAGGAGCAAGATTACGGAGCGCAGGGACAAGCTTCCATACTTGAGCTTAGCCAGAAAAAGAGCATGAAGAAACGAAGCCGCCGCATCCTGGATAACTGGATCACCATTCAGGAGCTCCTGGCTCATGGGACTCGTTCAGTAGATGGAAAGAAAGTTTACAATCCTTTGCTATCTGTGACCACTGTTTGACAAGTGGAGTGGTGGTGACAAAAGCAGCCATTCTGAGTTTATTAAAGAATGGGAGTTTTAACATTCACAAAATAAAAGCACAGAGGACAAAATGAGATATGATAAAGCCCAGAATTAGAAAGCTTTAAACAGGAAAATAAAGGTTTTGATCTGCTAGTTCAATCAAAAAAAAAAAAAACTGATGCAAATAAATGCAAATGTACATCACAGAAAAGACAAAGGTATAAAGCCAAATGAATGTATAAATGCCAACTCTTCTCTTTTCCAATCAATTGTTTGGATGCTTGAAATTTTATAATGACATGCACAGGTTGACTGTTACAAAGTAAAAAAGCTGGAGTCTTTGTAAAAGAATCGTTTACTCTGGTTTGTAAACACCTTTTAATCGATCAATGTGGGGGGAAAACACCAAAAAGCATAAATATCATTCTGATCTCACAATGCTTAAGAATCTAACAGGTGGTTGACTAAAATTAAGTTAGTCAATCATCATGAATTTATTATCTGCAACTTACCTGTTAACTTGAGATGATGTAAAGCACAAGAATCACTGAACCATAGAAAAGCACATGGAAAACAAAAGTACACAAATGATCCAGCATACAGTTAATGTCAAACATTTATCAAACATCTCATATAATGATTGTATATTTTTGGGATTCGTTAGACAATATAATCTCAATAAAATGTGCATGTTGTTTGTAAATGTTAATGTTTGGTGAAATTGTCAAGTGAAATTGTAGCTGTGTGTCTATTATAGGCTACTTGTTGAAGGAATGGTTAACCTCAAAATGAAAATTCTCCAAAACCAAAACCCAGTGTCTTATGACTAGTTGTCGAAAGATATTTCTTGATAAAACACACAAGAACCTGATTTGAAGATTCAAAGTTGTCGTCAGGCAGCCTTTTACATATTTAGGACTAGTTTGTTTTGGTTTCATTTTTGCTAAATAAGGTAAAAATAATAAATTTTCACTCTCTATCTCTCAAACACACACATACTCTGGAGTTGTTTTTATGATGGACAGATGTACTTTTTGGACCTTCCACATGTTAGGTGCTATAAATGTACATAAAGTGACAGATATACTTCTAAAAAAAGCATTGCTGAAGAAAGGAGCTCATGGCATGAAAATGAGTACAGTAAATGAGAATTTTACATGTTTGATTAGCTATTCCTTCAACAGGATGCTAATAAGTTGTCTCCAAATCTTCATTTAACATCTTGAAGTTATAAAATTACAGAATATCCTCCTAAATGTTTTTGAATAAAATTTTTGCAACCTTAATATTAAACGCTTTAATTCATTAATTGACAAGTTCTTATTTAAACAGACATTTAGTTTATCTTTAATCAAAATGACTCAATAAAACACCCTTCATAATGGTTTTAACAAGCATAATTAAGATTATGTAAACTACACTCAATGATTAAAAATACGCTAAATGCAGCCTGCTGAAAACTAATCCTTTCATGTTGTTTTTACTTAGAAAAAAATCAATTTAACAATGTAAACTTAATTTAATCTAGTTCATTCAACTAAAAATGTGTCTTGTCAGATTTACTTAAAAATGATTTGTTCTGCCAACATAACATTATTGCATAAAAGTAACATTAACCAATACAGACTTGCATCTCATTGGCTGAGGTGGATTTTGCAGTGTATTATGGGTAATTGTTGTTCTGGCACCCTCTTGCAGATGTGTAGCACCATTAGATAGGTACGAGAGTAATAAGTGGCCAAGTATGAGTCAATGAACTTGTTCTGATATATTTTAGAACTAAACAAACGGTTTGAAATCATCATTGCATTTCAAATAAGTTTGTGATATTTTTGTTAAACTAATTAAAAAAGGTCTACATGATGAGTTGTATTGGGCAGCTGCACTCTGATTGATTGATTCAATGTTATGATTTATTCAATCCTAATTAAAGGGGGTGGAGTTTATAAAATTCCATTATTCAAGATTTTTTGTCATCACTAATTACATTTTTCATGTACAATTAACTCAATTGTTGTTTGTTGACTCTACTAAGGTATGTTAAGTTTACTTAAACTTCTTTTGTAAAATGAACTAAATTATTGTTTGTTGAGATTAATCAAATTGCGTAGAACCTGTTAAGACAAATTTAATTAAACAACTTTTTTTTGAGTGTACGGAAACAGACTTCCAGGCTGTGAGTCAGAAGCGTCAGGAACAACATCAACAGTCCCAAGAAGTAAACTGTTGCCTACAATCTTTGTCTTTGTTGAAGTCAAAGAAAAGAGAGTCAAGTTGGGAACAATAACTCATGTCATCGTTTACTTTGGAATTTATACCTTTGTAGATGATAAACATGAACGAATACACCTTTAAACACCAATGTAAAAATGTAAAATCATGAATTGGAAAATACGTGCTCTTTAAAACTATTAAAAACTTTAAGAAGTTGCATTTAAGCATTACTTTAAAACAACATATAGGTCATTCCTATTATTTGGACTGGAATGCAAGGAGTATGTAAGTGACTTGATGTCAGAAATTCATACAGGTCAAGATTAAGCAGTTAAATTGGATAATTCATTTTTTTTTACATAAAATGTCCACTAAGTTATTGCCAAATACACTAAAGTCTAATAGACTAATATATGCTTATGTCTGTTGGTTAAAGAAAGAATTGTGTATGTTCATCTAGTCTGATTCTATTTTCTGATAAAAAGGACAGACATTTCATGAGTCATTTCTTAAAAATGGCTAGAATTTACAGTTAAACTTTTAAGAATATGAAATATATTTTAAAGACAGAAACCTTCAATTTTTGTATCAATTCACACCAAGATTGGCTAAATAAAGCCCAAGATATTGCAAAATATTACAGGAAAATGAAGAAAATGTAAAGTAGCAGGGTAGACAAAGCAATCACACAGTGGACGCAATGACCAGGTGAAGAAAACACCAAAACAGCAACAATTTTAATTTGCATATCAATTTAAACAGATTTGACACATTTAATGCATCTTACATATATCATAGGCTATATGTGTTCCTAGTGAAGGATCTTTGGATCTGAGTCTCTTATTACATACAATCTTACAAATAAAGGGGCTTAAAAGGTTCTTCACAGTGATGCCAAAGAACCATTTTTGGTTCCCCACAGAAGAACCTTTTTTGGTTCCTCACAGAACCATTCAGGCAAAGGTTCTTTAATTCTTTCACACATTTTTATACTCTGAAGAACCCTTTTACTCCCCAAAGAACCATTTGTGAAATAGAAATGTTTTTCATAAAACCATTTAGACCGAAAAGGTTCTTTTATAGCATCGTGAAGCACCTATATTTTTAAGAGTGTACCTCTGAATTTATATGGATAATTTTGTTCATCTTGATATAAATAGTGTGGTTGACATTATTTATATTAGATGACATGAATTCCCTCTTTTTAATCCGCTAACGTAGACGTGCCATCAGGTATACGCAACATTAAACGTCCAGTGTTTGTGGTTGCCTCTAAAAGTGTGTTAGCATGTGCTGTGTATGATTTTATTACTTTAGACAAACATTATCATTACACAAATTGAAGTATTACTAAAAAAAGAAAAAAGAAAGCACAATGTGAGGGTTTTGCCATTGAGTTTTAACATGCAGCTGTGGGGAGAAAATGACTTTACTGTTGTCCATTAAATAAAAAACATTGCAACTTTGCCTTTCAGGTGGATAAAGTATCGACAATGCGATTGAAAACCGGGTGATACATAACATTTACCTTGTGAACACTGTCAGTCCAAATCCGATTTGACAGACTCGCTGTCCATATTCAGTCCCTTCAGAAAAACACGATTATGTGATCGCATGATTCAACGCATTATCAGCCAAAGTCCACATATTTATTTTGCCCACAGCAATCTCAAAAAAACTGCGTTTTTTGGACTGCATATTGTGTAGCACAACTTTTCAGAACCGATCTGTGCATCCTGTAGCATATAGCTGTTTTTTCAGATTATCTGCACTGTTTCTATGGCAATGACTTTGTGCTGGCACAACAATCTGCTTCAACGTCTGACGTGTTTACGTTTTACGTGACGTGACAGCACGACGTAACCGAAAAGCTACACAAATGCGATCAGAAACGAATTTCTATCCAATTCTGGATGTAGCCTGAAACAGATTAGGAAAACGGATTTCTAAATATGATTGGATTCCAATTGGATATGCACCAAAATTGTAGCCTGGGTTTCCCCAAACTGCCTTGCGCGCAAATTTATTCACGCTGCAAGTCTAGCATGAAAACTATGGACCAATTTTGCCCCTGAAATAGGGAACCAATCACAAAGTTACTTTTCAATGCAACCTTAGACAGTGTTCTAAGTAGTTTTGAATGCAAGTTTATTTAAAAAAAGAGAAACTTTTGGCATTAAACAATTTCATATTCAAGAAGGATAAATAAATAAATAAAATAAGGGGTATTTATTAATATCATATTGTCATTATGCCTGTAATGTGGTTGTCACAGTGCCACTAAGTTGTGTTGCTTTTCAATATCAATATACAGCTACCGGTTTAGTTGCTTTCAGCTGTGTGCACACGTACCGATAAAATTGATGTCGCTCTACATACGTCATCTGGTATAATTGAAACGATTGGCTATGAGCTACGTACAGACGCATTTGATAGACATTCGTAGCGCCGATAAACGGCTCTAGGCATTCGTAAACCACACCTCAAATACAAGAAAATTAGCATGCGGTTCCCAGACCATGTCTCATATGAGACTGGTCTGGTGTTAGCCAGGCTACCAAAATCAGATTTGGACTAACAGCTTGAACAAGGTAATTATAATGATAGTACAATATAATATTATTAATACTACTGTATAACCTGTACCGGCGACTTAAGAATGATGCTGATATACAGTAGTTTTAAGTTTGGGAAAACAAACACAATGAGACATACTGGATACCATCTCTTTGTTTATTGGATGTACAATTATGAAAAATAATAATCATAAAAAAAACTGGAAGCCCAAGATTATGTACAATCGTTCTCTTTGATTTTGTGGCAAGAATCTCTCAAAGATTTCATTGTCAGTCTCGCGCTCACTTGCAAACATGATATGTTGAGCTTTAAAAAGACTTCTCCCCCTCTAGATAGGACAAAAACATGACCAAAAATCATATCAACGAACAAAAATTACATACAATACATACATATACATATATAGAGATATCTATAAAAGCAGAATCGTTCAAGTATCAAAAGACAAAACATCAAGGATTATTTTACAATTCAACATTGTTTATATTTTAATGATTTAGCCGTGAACGTTGAATTTTCTAACGTGATTGGTTGTGCAAACACTGCTGCTGTTACAGGCGCTAACGTTAGCATCTGTCTGTATTTAGCACTCTACCCATTTCTAATGTACCGTGGTAAAAATAAAGTTTAAAAATAAAAAGTACCAGACTTAAAATGCTTGTAAACTAAGACTAAATGCTTAGAGGAATATTTCCAATCTACAGGTCATATCAATGAACTATCTACATACACTCCAGCATCCAACATTTTCAAAATGAATATGCAAATTTAACATTTGAATGTCATTTTACACAAACCCTGCTTTCTGCAACATAATCATTCAAATGAAATAAAGACAAACAGTTTTGTTAAGAAGATCTATAACAACATAAACAACTGGATATTGTTCCTAGTGTCACATTAACATCATCATCATTTTGTATTAAAAATCACAGTATACTTGTAAAAGTCACAAAGCGTACCAGAACAGGACCGTACCGTACCGTTCTCATGTCATCTTTTAACTTCGTATATTAGTGTACCACACAAGTTACATAACATCCCATCTCCTATTAATCCGGCAAACGGTTTATTTCTTTAAACTACACAAACCTTTCCTATTCAAACTGATAACAGGATTTGAATGGTCTTATCTATATGCTTTAGCTTTTCACCAAAGCCTTTGTTACTTGACTTGAAATACTGACAACACTAATTTTATATATTTCTATGTACGGATGGATTGATCTTTAACTGTTATAACAAGACTGTATTCAGTGTTTTGCTAAACTGGAATCAGTGTTTCTAACTTTAACTAGGTTTTATTTTCCAAGTTATCAGACACAATAAGAGCATCTAGATCTCCGCAATGAAAATAAAAGTGAAACAGTATCCAAGCAATGATAACATCAACACTGACTTCTTATGTTGTGTAAACACACAGAGTGACTGCCGCGTTTGTTATTCCAGTGTTTGCAAAATAAGTCTTTGAACATACCTGAAATCTGAGATTTCTTTATTTTGAGATGAGACGGTTTTGTTTAATGTTATAACACATGCACATGGACGGGATGAACTGTGTGTCAAGAGAAAATAAACACACACAAACAGACAAACACATCACACCACACAGGTGAGCTTTCATCCCTAGCGATGCTGCCATTGACATCCATATTTTCCTGTCTGTTTGTCATCCAACACAGCTGTCAGCTACAGGAAGACACATACAGGAATTAAAACACAGCAGAGAAATCAAATGTGGCCTTTAGATAACATGTTAATAACATTTACAACAGAAAAAAGATGATGAAGGTAAAAAGTCATGGCAAATCATTTCTCTTCAGGACCTTAAAGTGACAGTTCACCCAAAAATACTAATTCTGTCATCCTTTTCTCATTCTCGCATAAAAGAAGATATTTTGATAAATGATGGTAAGCACACAGCTGATTGTAACCATTGACTTCCATAGTAGGAAAAACAAATACGATAGAATGGGTACTGTCAAATGTGTGCTTACCATCATTTCTCAAAATATTAGAAAAAAAATTCATACAGGTTTAGAATAAAATGAGGATGAGAAAATGAGATTTTTTTCATTTTGGGTGAACTATCCCTTTAAAGAGATTATTGGTTGAAAAAACTTTAAGAAAAGGGTACCTTGACTATGAAGACTTGTATGCTTTAATACTTTATATTTATCTTCTACTACTAATTGATAGAAACACGTTTAATATGTGACCGTGGACTAGAGGTCTTCTCGGGTCCAAAAAACTAAAATTGGACCAAAGTCCGAACCATTCGCTTTTTTTAACCCGACTGGACCTGAATGTAAATGGCATTGACGTGCGCGCAGTCTGCATCCCTGCACGCAACAGTCGGACAGAAAGAAACCCATTAGCCTCGCAACCAATTTGGCCAGCTGCTCCATTTAAATTTAATTAAATTACTCGAGACACGATGCCGCTATTATTTTACCCGAGCCGTGTCTGAGGAACACATGAAACTTTTAGACCCAAACCCGCTCAGGTTTCAGGGTCCAACCTTGGGTTTTCGGATATAAGTGGACCTGTGAAGACCTCTACCCTGGACCACAAAACCAGTCGTAAGGGTCAATTTTTTTTTTATTGAGATACATCATCTGAAAGCTAAATACATAATCTTATGTAATGACCTTATGGACTAAAAGCTTTTATATCTAAACCAAACTTGAATGGGAAATCCCCAAATAGCGGAGAGGAACAAGTGCAAGTTTGTAGCAGAGTTTCTGGCCAATTTTGCTGCATCCACTCACAAAAATAAAGTTTGGATATATTTACTGTAGGAAATTATCTTCATGGAATGTCTTTACATAATATGCCAATCATTTCAGGCATAAAAGAAAAATCTATCATTTTAAGACATGCAATGTATTTTTGGCTTTTGTACCTGTGCGACTTTTTGGGGTCTAGGGTCACATTTAATTACTTTATAAATCCCATCTTTAAAAAAATAAAATTTGAATACTTAAAGGATTAGTCCATTTTCTTAAAAGAAAAATCCAGACAATCCACTCACCACCATGTCATCCAAAATGCCGACGTCCCTCCCTGCCCAGTCGAGAAGAAACCACGTTCCCTGAGGAAAACACTGCAGGACCCCTCTCATTCCAATCGACCCCAATAGACACCAACAATTAATACTTAACAGTTTTTTTAAACGGAGCTTCAAAGGACTCCAAACGATCCCAAACGAGGCATAATGGTCCCATCCAGCAAAACGATTGTCATCTTTGACAAGAAAAATAACAAATATCCACTTTTAAAGCACAACGTCTCGTCATGTAGATCCGGTCA
Organism: Misgurnus anguillicaudatus; assembly: GCF_027580225.2. Classification (NCBI taxonomy): domain Eukaryota; kingdom Metazoa; phylum Chordata; class Actinopteri; order Cypriniformes; family Cobitidae; genus Misgurnus; species Misgurnus anguillicaudatus. Next base: position 4,961,600 of record NC_073349.2, read on the forward strand.
TGATGCGCCAGCTGACCCCACGCAATACGTCAAGAGGTCACAGAGGACGAACGCGAAACTCCGCCCCAGTGTCTACAAGTGTTGAGAAAGAGGACCGTTCCTACATTGTTGTATGTCAACTGATACTAATTAATGTCTTTGTGTCAGTTTATTGTTTACAATGGTCCGCAAATGTGCGTTTTATATATATAACATGTGACCTCCCTACGTCACTACGCATTTACGTTAGGTTGCGGTGGACCGGACCTAGACGAAAAGCTGTGGTCTAAAAGTACATCTTTTCCATTTTTCCTGTCAAAAATGACAATCGTTTTGCTAGATAAGACCCTTATGCCTCGTTTGGGATTGTTTATAGTCCTTTGAAACTCTGTTAAGTGTTGAGTTAAGTATTAAATGTTGGTGTCCATTAAAGTCCATTAAAATGAGAAAAATCCTGCAACGTTTTCCCCAAAAAACACAACTTCCTCTCGACTGAACAAAGAAAGACACCAACATCCTGGATGACATGGTGGCGAGCAAACCATCTGGACCCTTCCCCCAAGAAAATGGAATATTCCTTTAATTTAACATGAAGGTCACCATTATGTTCCGCATGTAGTGCATTCTGGGTCGATGACGCGCAAAATAGCACTACAGTTTACTATATAAAATACTTTATACTAGTATCATCTTCATGTGAAAACTATAGTACTAACCCTATTCCCACCTTCTTACCTCTCAGATCGTCTTTATTTTGATCATCTTTCATTTGTATGTTTTCTGTATTCTTCATCATTTATGTTACTCTGCATACTAAAAAATCGGAACAGAAGACGCCACCTACTGTCAACTCATCTTCTGTTTTACACACCTACTTATTCAAGACTTGTTTACTAGTGCTGTGTTCAAAATATTGATACGACGATACAGCCCGCATTGATACAGCACCTTCCGTATCGATTCGGATGCACTTTTGAAAGTAGCGTGACGAATCGCTGTTGATCCGTGATCCATATGGAAAGGACGCATGTGACTCGCGGAAAGTACTGTAGTATTAATAGAATGGGTTTTGATTGCGATCTTTTGACGTCATGTGTTATGGCGTAAACAAAATGGCGGCCTCTGAGTGATTTTTTTTTACTTTATTAAAACTATGACACTTTTACGGTTTTTAATTTCACCCATCCAATCTATTAAGACAAACATGTCTTTACAGTCAGGGTACCCTTTACGAAATCCTCAAGATCTGGATTAGGAAATCTCAAGATCAAAGTGTGTTGGGTTTAAATAAACCTCTGCAGGAGTTAAATCCCTCAGTTATTCATACTGTTAGACAGTAAGATGTGAATTTAAAACCAAAGTTGACAAATACAGCATGGACTAATAATGGCTGTCCAATTTATCAAGCATGTAGAGTAAACTCGTTTTCAAGTAGCAGCTGTTTTTCACTAGGAACCCATGGATGACAGGATTTTGTGAAGAGTAATTGATTTACAGAAGAAACAGAATGATGTTGGGCCAATAAAGGAAACGACAGATGCCATGCAGAGATAAAGCAGCAGATAATATAAGGTGACATTAATCTGGTTATGATGTTGATCATAAACACCTTGCTAATGCCTTGAATCACCATCTTAGAAATGCAGCAGCTGAAAGTGTTGCTGTTTGCTACATACTGTACTGTATATGTAAATGTTTAAGCACCCATGAGGTGTTTTTAAGGCTTGTATGAACACATTTCCACTTTCAAAACCCAAAACAAGAATATAGAAGACCAAGCAGCATTTCTAAGGGTGCTTTCACACCAGCCGCGATAGAGGCGGCAAAAACGCGGTGTTAACGATTAAAAAATTTGAGTTCACGCGCATTATTCGCGCGTGAAATTCTAGTCATTCACGCGACAAATTGCATCATGGGAGGGGCTTCTGCGACTACTACAGCAAGGTCCTGATTGGTTAACGCAGCGCAGAAATCCGCTAAAGTTCAGATTTTTCAACTTGCGCGTTTCCCGTGGCAACAGGATGCCTAATCGCATCTTTTCATTGACTTAACATGTAAATCACTCACGCTTGCCGCCTCTACCACGTCTGGTGTGAACCCTGTATGTGCCCAATCTTAGATATGCTGTGAAACACGTTTGATCAAGTCAATCTCATTTCACTTTGATGTCTCAACATCAGACACGTCACGAACAGGAGGTTTCTCAGATATCTCTGTGATTCGGTTCAGACATTTACTGGTCCGACATAAAACACCACATTATATCACAGTGTTAAAACATCAATCCATATTTTGGCAGCAAAATAAAATGAAGAGTTTGATTGATGTGTTAGTGCAGTTTGAATGTAAAATCCAGAGTCATCTGTTAGAGGTGCATAGTAACATAACAGGACTAATAGATCAATCTAGTCCATAGAGAGATGATTTAAACATCAGTCTGTAAGATAACAGATCAACAAGCTTGCTAGACATCTGATCATCCAGTGGCACGTCATGAAAATGGCAAAAAACTGGGATTTTAACATACGAAACATCCAGAGTCGAATGTTTCAGTTTGTCAACATGGGTGATTTTGTGGTAACAGGCTTATGTGGGATCATTGATCTTATCTAACACATTGAGTAGTCCTTTCTTTAAAAAGCATGGGATTTGTGCGCTTACTAAAGGAATAGTAAAGTAACCCCGCTCATCTAAAGTGCCTCATCTCATCATGTGATCTGCTGCTACAGTAAATGTTTAGTAAAGCTGAAAGTGAAGAGGATGATGAAGATGATAATGGGAACGAGTTCTTCACTGCAGCCAACATCAGTATGAATGATGGAGGGAGAAATATTAAATTTCTCTTAATTTCTTCAGGTGATAAAACTAATGTACAAACAGAGATGATCTGATCCTCGGTGTAGATTTACTTTGGTTTCAGGTCAGTTTAGATGAAACTACAGGTGAAGTGGTCAGCATACACAAACTTAAAGGGCTACAACGGGACAGACAATCTTGAGGATGATTTAAGAAGAGTGGAGGTTTCTTTGAGCCTTTAAACGTCTGGAATAAAGAGTCAGACAGTGAAAGCAGAAGCAGACCTCAGCCTGACGGAGCGAATGAGGGCGAGATCGAGTCCGGAGGAGAAAAGAGAGCGATTGAATGTCGATGAAGGGAAAGTCAAAGTCTATCTAGAGAGTGAAGGCACAGAGCACAGGGAGGAGAGATGTGAGGACGGGAACGTCCGATCAGAATATGGTGGTCTCATACTTGGTGCTGACGGTAGGTTTGGGATCTTTGGAGTCTGTGATCCAGGCTGCGCTGCTTTGACTGTGAGCGTCCACGTCCATCGCTTCCAACTACGAAAAACAACAACATCAGGATTACACAACAACACTTTTAAACAAGAACAGGATTTTAAACACGAGGCATAGTTTTTGCAAATACATGAACACACAGAGAGATCAAACACGATCAAAACACTGTCAATCCTTCCAAAACTGAATAATAAAAAAAGAATAATGCTTCATGAAACATTTAGATCTCACTGTGAGGGCTTTCAACAGATTTCATGTGTGTGTCATATATCAAACATCTCCATTTATGACGAATTATTCTGCAGAAGTAAGATGATCCACATCTCTGCATATCTACATATGCACTCAACACATAAGAGTCCTGAGATGTTTAGGAATGATTTTTGTGTTCATTTAGATCAATAAGATGTTTGATATAAGACATGTTATTCCTGAAAGGACCAGTAGAGGATGCTGAACACTATAGCACTGTAGGATTGTCTTTCTGTGTTCTGGTTAAGCATCTCACTCAAATCTAGTCAATGCTTTGTTTGTATGCTGTGTGAAATAATTATACCGCAGTAAGTACGACTTAATAATGACAATCATGAGCCCCATTCACTTCCATAGTAGAAAAAATAATACTATGGAAGTTAATGGGATCCACGAATGGTTTGGTTACAAACATTTCTCAAAATATCTTCCTTTGTGTTCATCAGAAAGAAATTAATGCAGGTTTGTAACAACATGAGATTGAGTAAATGATGACAGAATTTTTATTTTATTTTTGGGTGAACTATCCCTTTAAGAGCTTGAGTCAATGTGCGCAGGTATTTCTGACGGAAGACCGCCAGTCTTAAACTGAGTAACTGGCTCTTCCTCCACTTAAAGCGCTGATTGAATGATGGGTTTAACATTATTCTTAATCTGACAGCGGCTGCTCTGGGATGTGACGCACGTTCAGCTCGCACTGTATTCAGGCAACAGACGCATTCAGTTTTTATTGTTTGCTCTCTAACAACACTGAATGATTACTTCAAACAATTCAAAACGATGGTTGAAGACGGTGCCGTGTTGGTCAAGAGATCTAATCTGTGTGAGGCTAAAGCACCAAGTATCACCAGTCACAACGACTGTCGCAACATGCCCAACTCAACTTATTGTCTGTGCTGAGCATTAAGACAATACAGACACACATCCTCTTTCAGAAACGTTTGCAACATCTCCATTCGCTTTAAAGGAAAACACCACAGTTTTTCAATATTTTACTATGTTCTTACCTCAACTCAGATGAATTAATACACACCTATCTTTTTTCAATGCGTGCACTGATTTTTTGTACAGCGCGTCGTGAATGTGTTAGCATTCAGCCTAGCCCCATTATAAGCCACCAAACACTTCCATGTTTTCCCTATTTAAAGAGTAGTTACACGAAAAAGTATGGTGGCACAAAATAAAACATGACGAATTTTTAAGCAGATAAAAAATGAGAACTATATTGTATGGGATAGTAATATTGACGGAAGTTTGAGCGAGAGGGGGAGTAGTCAGGAGTGACGTTACTGCATGCCGAGGTCAAAGTGCTGCAAACCAAGTGCTCTTCCACCATACAATATAGTTCTCTTTTTTTTTTTATCGCAACGTTTTATTTTGTGCCACCATACTTACTCCTGTTGACTACTCATATAACAGTCTTTAGGGAAAAAATGGAAGTGTCCTAAGGATCCAAACAGGAATGCTAACACATTCATGACGCGCTGTACAAAAATTAATTGCACGCACTGAAAAAAATATAGGTGGGTCAGTGACAAAAACGTTTGGCAAGATGAGAAATTCAACAATCTTTAAAAAAAATCTTGTTTAAAAAGCATGCATCAGGTTTATTTCAATGCACATAGTCTATTTATGCTAATTTTATACAATAAAAAATTACATTTGTACAATTTTTATGAAAGTAAAAACTGAATGGACCTGAAAAGTTCAAATTGTGTAACCATCAATTATGACAAAGAATGAGAAAGCTTAATCATCAAAAAAAAAAAAAAATTGAAGTATAATTTTATTAGTTATTTCTAAATGTAAATGTTAATGTGTTTTTGTAAAATATGTCCTGACATATGCTGAAAACAGCTCTGTTTTCTAAATAATCTTTGATAAATGATGTTAAAATTTACGTAAAAAATAAATTTTCCCCTAAACTACATGATTATATTTTATTCCACATTTTTTACGAATATATTTAAATTTTCATAAAAAAAACTAGTTAAACCAATTGACACAAACCTGTTACACCACATTGACCTTTTTTGCAATTATCCCCAAATATTGTGAATAAAATAAAACTAGAAATTTTTGACTTGTTCCTCAAAAAAGCTAATGTATGCAAGTAATCTGCAAATTTATTTTGAAATTTTAACCCTTTTACATTTAATTGAACCATACAGACACAAAATAATTAAGGTCAATGTAATTGACCCAGGTATGTATTCATTCATATAAGTTGAGGTAAGAACATAGTAAAAAAAACATTGAAAAACTGTGGTGTTTTCCTTTAAACGTCTTAATTATTGCCCTGTTTGTGGAAATAGATTTTTATATGGTTTACTAAGCCACTTTCTATTTTGTGTAGCTCAACAATCTTTTGATGCACATCAGAACTATAGTCTCTGGTTTATCCACTGTGATGATTCTTGGGTTTTGTGTTACTTCATATTTATTCCCCTTTATTACACGGCTCTCTGGAACGCTTGATTCTGATTGGTCAGTTGAGACATTTGCAGGTTCGTTCTTTTCAAATAATAACCGCTCCAAAGTAATAACGCATAGCCGATACTACTTGTATGTTTTAAATCCCTCTGCGCCAACAAAGATTACTGTTTGGCGCCATCTTGTGACAAACACTGGACAACCACAATTAAGAATGGAAAATTTTGACATTTATTTTAACATGTACGGAAAAAACAAACCATTTAAACAGCGGATAGAAGAACGAACAACGACAAGACACAGAGAGCTTACTGAGACTGAACTTGACAAAATAGAGCATGACAGCTACGAAGCCAACACTCAAAGAAATAGAGAATGGGCATTAAAACTTCTCAAAGACTGGCTAAAAGAGAAAAAAATGGAGACAGACAAGTATAAAGCATGGGTTCTTAATAAGGTATTACGATCATTTTATGCATCTGTTCAAACTTTCGCGGAAGGATAAAAATGTTAATTTAAAACAAATATGCCAATAAAATGTTTCATATTCATGTCCAGTTTTTTTTCTTATGTGGCAAGTAGCCGTGTAATAAGCGGGATAATGTAGAGGCAGCCGGTAGTTATCGGGTAAATAAGCCCCTTCAGTGTGATACAAGACCCTCCCGATAACTACCGGCTGCCTCTACATTATCCCTTACGTGTAACAGAAAGTCATAACTGGACAACATCATGTTTCTATTCACATTTGTGTGCTAAAATGGTAATATCAGCGGGAATATACTTCAGAGATATTTTACTCATAACATTTCTTGGGATGCCAATAATTGTGCCCAGGGTGTATTAGAGAAAAAAAAAACGTTTATTTCATAATGTAATTTTTCACACTTTTGTTTTACTTCTATAAATTTTTGTGATATAAAATATTTATTCATTTAACACATTTCTCTGCTCATATTAACCAATGGTGCCAATATTTTTGTACATAGTTGGTCTACATATACGTTTAGCTAACATATGTTTTTAGCTCCAGCTGTGACTTCTGTTTGTTTTCAAGATTACACTTTAAATAAAAACAGTATATCAACTTCAAACAACATGCTTTAAGATCTGATGTGCTCTCTAACACAGTCTGAATGCAGTAATGTCTCTCGTATGGACATCAGCACTTTAAATGCAAGCCTGAAATCAATATCATCCATAAACAGCTGCGATATACAGGTAGTGTCTTGTGTGTGAATCTGAACTGAAGGTTTTATGTTGCACATCTCTTTAATACGTCACAAAGCATAAGATAACACAATTTTAGAGAAAATCAATGTCTTCCAGAGCAAGAACATCCATCTATATCAAAGCTATAAAGCCTAGTAGATATACTGCAGTTTCTTATCACATAAACCATCCATAAAAACCATAAAGAGCAATAAAAACAATGTTAAATGTTCTTCTTCATCTGTCTCCAACGACTCTTAAATATATGTTTAAAGATTTAATGCCATGAATGCTGCAACTGCTGCAAGTACTGAGAATTGCTCTTCTTTCAGATGTGAAAAGATGTTTGCCTTAAATAAAAAACAACCTTGACATCACACAGGAGACCCAATAATAGGACCATCCTGATCTAGACAAACCATTCCTTATTGCAATTTTTCATTTTGTCCTGGAGGCTGAGACCAGAAGTTTGTTCACCTTTATGCAGAGCTGCGCAGACTGATCAGTGTATGACATCACAGAATCATGACAGCGCTAAATCACTGCTAAAGAAATTCAGTCATGGACAGAAATTTTTGATATAGTGATATACTGCAGTAATACTACTGTATGGCATGCCATCTTACATAATTAAGGAATAAGTGACGACGGGCCGTTGAATTATTAGAAAATAGTAAAGGTAGTAATGCAGCACTACACCGTGGGTGTGCATTATTTTCAACTAATTCAAAGGACCGGAACATGGAACAACCAATCAGAATAAAGCATTCATCAGCCCTTTTGTATAATTCAGTACTCATGATATGTTGCCTTTAAACAAAATACCGCATCTGAAGAGTACAGCATGAAATTGAGTTTAATTTGGTTCTGTCATCATGTTGGCTGGAATCCTTAAAATACAGTTTCTGTAGGCAGTGCACTAATGAGTGTGCGTGTGGTCTCACCCCAGACTTGCGGACACTCTCTCGAGGTTTGGGTACAGGTCGACTGCTCTTGGTCTCAATGATTTCCGCTCCTCCAGTCGAGCTCTGATGTTGTCTGCTCCTCTGGGCCTGCAGTGCCAGCTGATAGGCCACTTCAAACGCCTGTCCCAATGTCAGAATGATCTCATAGGTCAGATTCTGTCATAGGGGCGGAGACAAACTGTTATTATAAGCAATCCATCTTCTGAAAAAGGTTCAGTAACACCCTCCCTCACACATCAATAATCTGTACCATCCTCCAGCATTACACTACACTTAAGATGCATTATAACTCATAAGTGTCTAATGATAAGATTAGTTACAGAAAGTAATGTGATAAAGAGACTATAACTGTACATCAGATGTTGAGTTAAAAGCTCCTGTGCATTAATGTCCTGCATTGATTTTGTCAAAGTAAAAACTGAAATGAACAAAGCAACCAAGCATGAGCAAACTGTTTTAATTAAACTAAAAAAAAAAGATGGATAAGTATAAGATCTGTCTCTCGTTTCTCGCCTCGTTTTCAGAAACACAACACACACTGTATGAGCTGATGGTAATGTTACGTCAGATCCATCGATGCATTTATCATCATAATATAACTACACAATAGTTTAACCACTACACAGAGAAGAGTATCTCAGCTTTAACTGTTTTATTAGTGCTCTTTAGAGCCCATTAAAACTGAGAGGATTTCAGTCTGGCTTTTAATAGGCAATGAGCGAGGTGTGTAATATAAAACCTTAATTTCCGTAAAATTGTCAGGACACGTCCCATAAATGGACCTAGTAACAAGCCTTAACATTCACAGAAAGCATTCTGTGTGAACAAGACGCATAAAGAATGCTGTAAGGGGCATGCCGTAGTGAGGACACGTGTGTCATCGTAACAAGGGTGCTGTTTACACTTGGTATTAAGATGTGTTTTCGTCGATCGGATCACAAGTGGACGAGAGAGACACATCACATTTACACCTGGTATTTAAATCCATCTCTTGTCCACTTTTGACCGCTTCTGTCCTGAATACTGTGAGGGGTTGGTCTGTGATAATGTGGGCGAGTCTCTCAGCTGTCATTTGAACGTGAGTGGGAGTTTATATGGACGCAAATTAATATTATGTCGGAGTCCACTGTTTGTTTAGCAAGTAAACATGCTGCACAGTGTTTTGTGTACATGTATATAATTTTCAGAGCAATTGATGAAATAGGATTGCGCAACTTTCACACGTTTGCAAAATGAAACTGCGGAGATCAGCTTTAGTTTTATCAATAAAACGCTAAAAATAGCGCTGTTTACTGTGTGTTCGCGTCAGAAGTCAAAAAAGACGTAAAACATTGAGTTTAGTACCTCAGATTAGATAAATGGGTGGAGAGAAGGCGGTCGCGTGTGGCTGTTCAAACCCATATTATGCGCGTTTACACTAAAAAGGGGTTTCGACTACCTCTGAATGTGGTTGAAAGTGGACGAGCTCAAAACGTTTTGAACACCGTTTACACCTGGCATTAACGTCGTCCACTTGTGATCCGAACGACGAAAACGCATGCTAATGCCAAGTGTAAACAGCCTGAAGAGGTAATGGTTCAGTTCTTTGAAAGGGATTTAAAAGTAGATGACGAGAAATGACGACAAACTGGACTGAAACAGAGATCAGGGAGCTCGTCACTATCAGCGCTGAAGCTGAGTTTATTCACCAGCATGACAGAACAGGGCATCACGCACCCCTTTATATTCTTATCATAAACAAAAATGCACGCGTGTGGTTTCTCGAGAGCAAATTCACGGATTATTAGGGAATTCAGACAGTGTGGAAAAAACCTAATAAATGCAGGACTGTAAATACGTCACGTGTCTTTACGGTATGTGTGGGAAATGCACTCACAGATTCCAGAAAATCAATAGCAATGTGAATGAACCAAAAAACAAACGATCCCGGACGAATTCCAGATGCATTGTCCGTGTATTTCCCGTAATCTATGCATATTTTCCAGACTATAAGTCACGTTTTTTCATAATTTGGCTGGTGCTGCGTCTATGAATTATGAATTAATTTTGACATTTATGAGGCAGGAGACATCATTACCGTCTACAGCCGCAAGAGTCTGCTGCTCCGGTATTTATGTAATTCAATGGATTCAGTAATGTGGAATGACGAGTATGCGAACTTGATGCTTGTTCGGTTAATTTAGCCTATTCAACCTTCCAGGTATGTTCAGTATGCTATTGTGTATCGTATAAATAACTGTTTGTATTACATTAACGTATGGACATCTATTCAGCCTGCTGTTCTGTCTGCTATTGTTTAGTTGAATAACTCGTCTTTCCAGATTAAATGTCTGTTCTTCTGCTTGGATTTTGTGAAATAATTTTCTAAATAAATGCGATGCACGACTTACATATGTTTTTTCGTCTTGATGCATTTTTGAATGATGCGACTTATACTCCGGAGCGCCTTATAGTCCGGAGAATACGGTAAGTGTGTATAGACATCAGTTTGACAGCTATATCATCAATCTCATTTTAATGTCCTCCTGTAAAACTCTTTGTGATAATATGAGAGTTTTGTTAGAAAGTCTGATAACAGCGCTCATCAGCATTTGTCTCTTTATCTCACCACATCTACAGTGCTGAAGACGTGACAGTAATGATGACTGCTCTGAAGATCTTTAGTGATGTAAGCAAAGGTGCAGAGATCTTCTGGATCCTGAGCTGCACACGAGATGTTTCTGATCTCATGTTCGGCAATGATGTTCTGCACACACACAAGTCAAAGATAAAAGAGTTCAGAAAAACATTCATAATAATCACACACGCAGAGAAGGGGAGAGCTGGGCACAAAGTTACGCCTTTCGGCTTTGAATCTATCATTCAAAAAATATTTAAGTTTGATTATTTTTTTACACAATCAACCCAAACACCTCTGCTATAAATCAACAGTTAAAGTTTTGTTTGTGCCCCGCTCACCCCTACATCAACTCAAATGAGCACTACAAACACCACTCTTTAAAAACATGAATGCATTCACAGATGAAGATGTTAGTTATCAAATGACACATTTTTAATAGATGTTTTTAATGGTTTTTATATCTAATTTGTACATATTTTAATGTACTCCCTGTCTAAAGAACAAACATTAAAAGTGAATTGAAAGCAAACTACTGCAGAAGTCCAAGATTTTCAGCTTTTAACAATGTTTAATTCTTCACTAAGGGCGTACTCACACTATCCAAACCAAACCACGCTCGGGCGCGTTTGACCCCCAAAGCCTGTTTTGATTGAGTAGTGTGATCGCTCTGTTCCGCACCCGGGCGCGGATTGGTTAATCGCACCGCGGCCGGGTTGCAGAGGTGGGCCAGAGCGCAGTCCGAGCTGCGCACGTGACAGATCAACTAACTTAAGCAATATGATGACATGTGAGAGGGCTGTCTGTAACCGCCCAACAAATGACTCTGAATAAAAAACACATTATCATTACGATGGGTTCCAGTGTTAGGAGAGAGCTTTACTTCCTGCTTTTTTCAAAACAAATCGCATCTTAATGACGAAAGCGCACCCGGACTCGGATCGATTCAAAAGTACAGTGTGAGTGCGTGCACCTGGAGGAGAAGGGAGGGGTGACAATCGCGCTGGGGCATGGTTTGGATAATGTGAGTGCGCCCTAAAAGAGCAGCTATATACTGTATGATACTCGAGATGAGAACATTCACTGAGAAAAGAACTGATGGACCGGCGAGTCTATGGTGTCTGCACTTCTCTCTAACATTTATGATGCACAAAAGAGCAGCTTTAAGAAATAAACTAACTGTAATGACAAGTCAAGTAAGTCCAGATCTTGCATTTTTACAGGAATGTGAGCGCAGCTTTGTTTGTTTACATGTTTTCACTTGATATAATTAAAGTTAAATCGGCACCTCCTGATCTGAAAAAAGATTTGATTTAAATCTTGATGATGAAAAAGCACACAGACACCCGTGACCTTTGGGAAAGGAAAAACAACTCCAACCCAACCACCAGCTCTTCATCTGTCTGTTTATGGTGAATGAAAGAGAGGGACGATCTCATTACCTTGTTGGCAGCATCAATGAATTTCACACCCTTGTACGTGATGGAGAGGACGATAGTGGGGGTCTTCTTCATCTGTTCTGTCGAACTCTGAGAGAGAGAGAGAGAGAGAGAGAGAGAGAGAGAGAGAGAGAGACATGAGCTGTGTCCCAATTTGAAGGCTGCGACCTTTGACCGACGTATTCAAAGACCGATTGCGTCACAGCAGCGTGACTGAAGCCTAGTAACAGGGTTCCCACACCTTAGTTAACTTCAAATTCAAGGACCTTTCAACGACTTTCCAGGTCCAATTCCCTCAAATTCAAGGACTAAATGTGGGGATTAGGGATGCACCGATACCACTTTTTTGTAATACGAGTACTTGCATTTCAGTACTTGCCGATACAGAGTACTTAATAAAAAAACATGATTTAAATTTACAGGTAACAGCTTTAGTCATATAATTTAACAAAAAAACAAGGGACTAGTTTTCCAGTTTGTTGTAAACTCTGCCTCTTTGGACAACACAAGGCATTAACCCCTTACACGCCGCTCAAACATAGACATCGATCCCCGGTATCGGGGGACTTTTAACGAGTACTTTAGAAAATGTGGTATCGAGGCCGACACCCAAATCGGTATCAGTGCATCCCTAGTGGGGACACATTTCCTATGAGAGCAATGTTACATGATGCTACCTTTTAAAATACATTGTTACATTTCCCTTTCAAGGGAATTGGCGCTGCATCACTGCCGTGACACTTTTGGGACGCCTCCAGGGGTAAGTGTGTCTGAATGTGTACATCAAATTCAACTAATGGTGAGGCTTAATGACAAAGACAAGGTGACGCAGGAGCCAGGAAGTGTATCACTATCTAAAATATTGCCAAAGACGGCGTTACAGGGACGCAGGAAGTATGGCAAGGGAGACGCACGTAGCGTCTCGTTCCCTTCTCAAGGAACAACAGTTATATACGTAACCCGAGACGTTTCATTGTCAAACACAACTATGCAAAAAATTATTTTGGTATGAATCAACATTCGCATACAGAAAATAAAAGCATTTAAAGCGAACAGTTTAGCACGAGTGCTTAAAAAGTCTAGAATTTTTATGATATTATCCTACACTACACTACACAGGGAATAAGGATTTTTTCCAGAAAACTTTTGCATAAAATAGATTCAAGCACTTTCAATGACCTGTATCTATGAATGTATATTTTCAAAAACTTCCCAGGCCTTGAATTTTCCCCCAGATTTACAAACTTTCAAGGAATTTAAGGACCCATGGGAACCCTGTAGTAAGGCCATCCCAATTTGAAGGACTTTAGCAGAGAGCGCTGAACACACAGACAAAATTATGCTCAAAAACTGCTCGACCGTCAACCATCAAGCTTGGTGTGTACCTATATTAACGTATACTGATATGTTTTCTTGTGTTATATCACACAGAGGCTCGAGTGCTCACTTTGACTGCCTGTCTGTTGACTGCCCGAACCAAGAGCCATAAGTTCTGGATAATGATTTCAACACTGAAAGGCTCGATTAAACATCTGCATATCAGGAAAAAGCCTTTAAAAGTGTGGATCTGCATTCTGTCTGATATACACAAGCCAGCGGGTGAGGAAACTAATTTTCCACATTCTGCACAGACCTCGTCTGAGGGACTTTATATTGGTGTATAAATGAGAAAAGTGTCCTCCTGCTGCAGACGACGACTCTCACTGCTGCTCATTCCCAAATTATCACATTCTCACGGTGTCCTGCTGTGAATGCCCATAGCTGACCTTCAGATCACACTGACGAAACTTACCCTCATTTTAGCACAGGCGTCCTGTGTTGACTCCGTTCCTCTCAACTCTTTAATGAGCATTGAGCCAAGATACTGCAGAGGAAAGGCAAACGTTCAGTATGATTTCATGAACTTTTTCAATGGTTGTTTAATGATAGAAATACGATTACATTGGCCTCATAACCACACGATTCAAAAATGAGCTTTTCAGGTTGATGGTGCCAATTCTGGACCGGTGTGTACGGTGCTGCCAGACTCGGAGGTCGTAAGGTCAAGCGAGGTTCCCGTTGACGTTCCTCATATCTCTCCTTTAGAAAAGATCAACAACTCAGTATGAATAAATATATAAACTACCAAAATGAAGAGTTTGTGATATGAACTCTCCTGCGGTTGAGGTCTGTCGTTTGTCCGCTGTCGGGTTGTCAGGTCATAGTCTGACTCGGGTCCTCTCCTCCTCCCAGAATCCACTGCAGGTAAGAGAGGATCCATTGAGCACGTGTAAGAGTCTGAATGACTCAGAGGAGATGAACTCAAAAGATCCTGACATCTGAAAAATATCAACAATAACCAACAGATCATTATGAAGAACATCAAGCAATCCAGAGAGATGAGTAAAGTATAGTATACTGCATCTATACACTTTAGTGAGTATATAAGGCAGGATTTACACTGCAGATCTGATTCTTTACTGGCGCTCTCCTGTGAGAAGGACACCCGAGTTTACTTCAATATTTTGAATGTAAATTTTAATCTATCACAACAAACTATATAGTGTTGGAAAGATCCAAGAATGTAGTTTTCATATTTCAAAAACCTTTTAGCAGTAATAACGCAGTGACAGTAATTTATTAATTTGTGACAAGAGTATGCAGCAAACCGCTGACACCTAGTGGCCATTGTTGGTAAAACCACTAAAAGTGTAACGCAAATCTAATTGTCTTTGATAATTTCATACATAAAATTATCATACTTTATTGCATTATTTTTATTTATTACAATAAATTTAAACTAATGTTAATATTTTAAGGGGACATATCATGAAAATCTGTCTTTTTCCATGTTTAAGTGCTACGACTGGGTCCCAGTGCTTCTATCAACCTAGAAAATGTGAAAACGATCAACCCAGTAACTAAGTTTGGGTAAACCATTCTCTCCAAACATGTGAAAAAATAGGTCATTGAAATTTGGCTCCCCTTGTGATGTCACTAGGGGGTAATTCTGCCCCTTAATCTGCACTATCCAACCACTGCACTGGCATTTAGTGCAGAGATCAGCTCATTTGCATTTAAAAAGACACCCAAAAAACACCAAATTTTGTTTTCACATTTTTTTAATCAAAACATTTCCCAAACAATTCAAGGTAGACATACTGACCCGATAAAACAAATATGCAATGGACAGACAAAAGACAAGCCAAAAAAGTGGAGGCGTTGTCTTCCATTGCATTCATGTGATTGCGGGCCGTGTAATTTGCTAATGTCGCTTTTTTAATGATATATAACATGGGATAGGAATGAGGCATGAAACAAATTTGAGAATACTGGACTCTATGTGCTTTTTACATAGGTCATATCTGATCTGTGCCACATGAGAAAAAAAATTAAGTTACTTTACTGTAAATGCAGCATTTGTGACTTTGACGAAGAAAAATAAAGCCATCAAAATGTGTGTCCTATAACAATGTGCTGTGATGCCCAGCGACGGAGATCCCAGGTTAGTAAAACTACATCAGACAACATCATCTAATGCTATGGCTTATTTTTTGAATAATTCAGTCAAACCAAAGCAACAGTAGAGACCATAGTGTAGATTAGATTAGTTGAACATACTGAACAGACTGAACTACAACAACTGAAAATACCATCTAAACCGCTTAAATCGACACAGATATTAGTCTTTACTATGAGTCTTTAGTATACTGACTCTGATCTGGGACAGGCGAGGGGGTTTGACCGGCGGTTCCTCATAGGGCCGTTCAGCTAATGATGCAATAATCCGTTTTCTGTGACCCAACAGTGTGATCTTTAGTACCTGCATCAAAACAAAACACACATCATCCATTAG
Source organism: Misgurnus anguillicaudatus (assembly GCF_027580225.2). Lineage (NCBI taxonomy): Eukaryota > Metazoa > Chordata > Actinopteri > Cypriniformes > Cobitidae > Misgurnus > Misgurnus anguillicaudatus. Next base: position 4,977,625 of record NC_073349.2, read on the forward strand.
GAAGCAGTGTCAGTATCTCTTATCAAAAAAAGTCATGACTGAACGATTCAACACTGTCAGTAATTAAATCCAGTCCTCAAACACTTACACAACTCAATCACTTATGCATTGTAAAAACTAACACAGTTAAATATATAATATACAGTACATGACGTTCTTACATTGACTATCTCCAATTCCCAAAGGTTCTTTACAGACTCTAGTGTGCGATAACCACTGGACAGAAAGTTGTGCAGATATTCCTGAAGACCCAAAACATCCAACCATGCAGCGAGAGACGTGCTTCCATCACAACCCAATGCTTTCACCTGCACACACCAAAACACACACACAACAGTGTCACACTTTCTGTATAAACACTCACATGTGCAGACAGACAGTATTATATTCTCCATCAGGTATACAGGTAAAATCTGACAGGAACCTTTGGTAAAGAGCGAGCAGAATTCAGGATCTTTCTGCGATGTCCAGGATCAGCGATGCCAATTTCCTTCAGGTCCTGCTCCTCCATTACATCATTTCCCTACACAAACACACAAACACACAAGGAAATACATCAGCCTTGTGTTTCAATATACCCACACGATGTCCACAGTGCCATACAAATGGCTGAAAATGGGCAGATATCAACACTGTTTGTGTGTGTGTGCTTTACAATGTATCATTGCCATATAACAAACACAATTAGCGTAACAGTAGATACAACTGAGCGATCGATGCATTAGACAGTGATGAAAGAGATCAGGTGCAGATCCCACAGTGAGGTCAAACACGTACAGAAGAGTTTCTCATTAGGACAAAATTTAATACACTTAATACACAACCTGTTTAAAAATGGGCTTTGTGAACATCAGGATACAGAATATGATGAATAAGATTCAGACACACTAAGCATGATGGGACTTTATGAGACGATGAGTGTTGTTGAGTGAAGCAATATCTGAAATGAGATTAAGACTCTGTAGCAGATTAAAAATGTCTAAACACACAGAGGTTTTGTGTTTGTGTGGTCTCATTAAATGGTTTACATCTGTATGCTGTAGAGAAAACATTTAGTCCTTCAACAGCACCAGCTGGCATTATGAGAGAGTTCGTTCCTATAGGCAGTTTCATCGGACGCACGTGTGCTGACGCAATACACGTCTGGATCCGAACTTTACTTCCGGTTTTGTTTTTTTAATGGTCTGACTAGTTGCTAAACTGATCTCTTGAACAAATGCCTCCTTGAAAATAAATGTTTTGGTTTCCTAGGTAATCTAAATGTTGTTTATTTGCTTGTTATATAAATAAACTACTTTTAAAGAACTTTGTTGTTATTTAATCTTAGCAGAGTTTACCTGAAGTTACGTGCGGACCGCGACAGCCGCTTGTTTATGTTGTTACTGCTGAAACCGTCTATACACACACACACACACACACACACACAATACTACACTAAGGCTGCGCTACGCTACACTACGCTTAATCAACTCCCTTGTTCAGTAGTCTGTGGACTGATAAGTGAGTCGGCCATTTTTAGGGCTGTCTCAATCACAAAATCCTTCCAGTGTACCGGAATGTGCGTTCCCAAAAAATTCCCATAAAGCAACACAAAAACCAGTGAGCATTGATGGTCCCTATTTTCCCCTACTGGAAATCAAGTGACCTTTTCTAAAGTTATCCAACCAAAATCATTCAAGCCAACTCAATAAACTTCATGAAATGCGAGACAAACTTTTATACTCGCATAAAGACAAACGTTTTAGTTTTAATATAAATACACGTCACTAGACAGGAATGGACCACAATGTACTTAATATTTAAATGTAATATTCCTCTAAATTTATGCACAGATATGTAAGTGTGTATACTTTATGTTTAAAACTTAAGTCAGATATAGGGATGGGTATTGTTTGGGTTTTTTTCGATACCGGTGCCAAATCGATACTTTTAAAACGGTTCCGGTGCCTAAACGGTGCCTAAAGCGGTACTTTTAAAAAAGAGTCACAGAAAGATGGTAGATGAAAGTACAGCATAAACACAATGAAAATTCTTCTCTGTTTGTAATTTGTTTATTAATGATTTGCCTAAAGCACCATCATCTTTTAAGACCAGCATTCTTGATTTCTTTTTTATGAAATTTTTGATTTGTGAATTAAATAAAATCTTCTCAACACTCCACTCTGAGCTCAGAAAAAGGTTCTATGATTGGTTGTTAATAATCTGTTCAATGATTGGTTAAGGCCTGCGCAGCTGCTAGAGAACTCTAGAGAAAGTTGCGCAATTGTGTGTCTCATAGTGTGGCTAATTAAACACACTTGGCAAATAGAGCAATAAAATACAGCGTCTTTTTCTCTTTATTTGGATTGACTGCTCATGCGAAATCCTCTTCGTGAAGTACCCTTCAATGGCGCAAAACGGCATTTGGAATTCACCCAAAATATTTTCTTTTCGGCTTGTAAAATCATTCACGTTTTGACGCTTTCTGCTTGTCTCCGATGAACTTGACACTCGTGACTGCCGCGGGCCATCTCAGGCCAATATCAGCTTATATGCGTGTAATACTAATAAAAAAAAAACATACTAATAAAAACATAAGTGAGGTAATACGTTTTAGCAAATTCTCTGAAGGAATGTTACCATATAAAATATTTAATAGAAGAACAATGTCGCACACCTGTTAGTTCCGGTTAGGTGCGTTGGATGAAGAGACAATGAAGTCCACCAAACATTTATAAAAAAGGGAATATCCCGCACACTATTAAGTTGCAAAATTATGCTTTATGCAAGTTAATAATGTGCGGGATATTCCCTTTTTTTATAAACCATATAAAATATAAAATAAGCTGCCGTCAGATCAATTGCGGCATTCACGCGCTCCTCTGAGGATCTCATTTTCCAAATTGTTCTTTTAAGTCAGAATATAAAAATAACCTGGACATATATTCATACAAAATTTGTTCGATTTGTTTTATTAGGGATGTGCAGATGAGTATTTTTTCACATTTTAAACTTATTAAACACAGCGCATATTTTAAATGAAAATATATTTGGCAAAGAAGTTTAAAAGTTGGCTATTTAATCTTTAACATTAGATTATTTAATATTTCCATTTATTAATCAAATTAATTTTTAAAATGTTTGTTCATTATTACTCTTAACGAAAAACTCAACTCCAATAAAATAGTAGCTCCAATGACAAACTTGCTTATATTGCTTGTTTATTAATAAAACGAATTCGAGGGATGGTATCTGCGTTAAAACACAAATAAATGAAAGATTTAATTGACATAATTTTCATTACTACGAATGCTTATTTGTTCTTTTTTTTATTAAAACAGAACAACAATAAAAATGTAAAATGACTCGCTTATATTAAACCAAACGTTTAACAAAAACGAATAGACGGAAAACATTTCATCCGCCCTATAACATAAATACTTCTAAGATCCTTAGATTTTTCAAAACAAATGATTGATAAAAAAATGGAAACCAATATAAAACTACAATAATGTAAAATATGAACAAACTCACATAAGCCAAGAAATCAAACTTGAATCCTCTGTATTATCAAATCTTTCCGACTTTCCCATTCACGTGAATTTTGTAAGTGAGGAAATTATTTACACCAGATATGAGTGCAGTATAATTTAACTAGCGATTGTGCTGTGCTTGTGTGATTATGCTTTTTGCGCTACAGAGAGCAAAATACTTCAGTCAACCGTTCATGCATTAAGAGGCACCGAAATGAGGCACCGAAATCTGTGTTCTGATTCGGTCCGGTAGGTACCGCCCATATAGGCTTCGGTGCCATAATGGCACCGCGTTTCGGTACCCAACCCTAGTCAGAGAGATGTCGGTTTTGCTGGTTATTGATGAATACCAGCTGTGAATGATCACAACGCACTTAAGCAGCCACGTCACAGGAAATAAGTGAACAGTGTCCCAATGTAAAGTGAGCTATGGTCCATATTATTGCTCAAATCTGCATACACAACATACTGATTCACCACACCAGGAGCTGATTGAGACACAGCCTACTGTAGGACACTTACTTTAAATAAATCATGAAATCAAACACCATAAACACAACACTAAAACAAAATAAAAAACCCAAAAGCAAATAAAAAATAACTAGCAGTAAGGTGCGTGTCTACTAAGCGACATTGTTGCCTGGGTTGTGTATGTGTGGGGCGGGTCTATAAACAGAAGGTCCAGATTCTATTGGGGTAGGGGCGTGTTTGTTTAGATGATTTCAAATATCAACATTGGTATTCAGAGATCATGCACCCCACCTTTAATGAAATACTCCTGGAGCTGTAACATGAGCTACACTGATGATATACTCAATATGATGTAAAAAAAACCTGTTAATCCAGATTTTGTCTTAACTTAAACAATAAAAAGTAAACATCACTTAAAATGATCAGTACAGTTGTGAGGAATACCCTATAATCCTTTGCGCCTGAATATTTTGGTTATTTATGCGTTAAACACAGAATAAGAACTTTACTTAAATATTTGTCAATGACAATACTTGTCAGAGGTTTAAGCCCGTATATTATTAAAGAACTGCTCTATTTTCTAAAAAGAAAATCCTGATAATTTACCCCATGTCATCCAGAATGTTGATGTCTGTCTTTGTTTAGTCGAGAAGAAATAATTTTTTTGAGGAAAACATTTCAGGATTTTTCTCCATATGGCGGACTTTAGTGGACCTCAATAGTTTACAGTTTCAATGCAGCTTCAAAGGGCTCTAAACGATCCCAACGAAGAAATAAGGGTGTTATCTAGAGATACAATTGTCATTTTCGGCAAGAAAAAAAAAGCAATTTTTAACCACAACTTATTGTCTTGCACCAGCCGTGTGATGCTCCAGCGCTACCTCACCTTATGCGTAATCACATCAAAAAGTCACACATGTAAAAAGCACATTTGTGGACCATTTTAAAAATAACCGGGCACAAAGACATAAATTTGTATCATTCCACATACAACAACGTCTGAACGTTCTTCTTTCTTCACACTTGTAAACACTGGAGTGATTGTTTTGGACACGTCATGCGTGATTTTTTGATGTGATGTTGCATTACGGCGAGGTCGCACTGGCGCGTCACGTGGCCAGTGCAAGACGAGAAGCTGTGGTTTAAATGTGCATATTTTTTATTTTTCTTGACAAAAATAAGGATGGTTTTGCCAGATAAGACCCTTATGCCTCAGTTGGGATCGTTTATAGAGCGTTGATTGCGTTGAAACTGCAATTTTAAACTGCATTCAAACTGTAAACTGTTTAGGTCCAATATCAAGTCTATTAAATTGAGAAAAATCCTGGAATGTTTTTCTTAAAGCTCATGTAACACACGCTGTTTCTGCATTTCTGATGTAAATCTGGAGTACCCATAGAGTAGTATGACATCCTTTATATCTCTGAAGAGTCTTTAGTTTAATCAGATTTATAAAAGAAAGATTAGCTTTACCGAATCTTTCCGATAACATACGAAAAAATGAAGGAGTTACTACCGTGGGAGGAGCGAGTACGAGTCATGCAACACTATACAACACCGTTTTAACTTATGATTCACTACATGTTCGTGTCATTTATATAATATGCACGCGACATAAGACAACATAAGACAGAAGTCTTACTTACCGCGTGCAACTCGTCATGACCCGGTTGGGAAAATCCAGCGCATCAAACACACACGCAAAACTCCGCTGTTACCCCGGATAATAAACTATATCCATTGTTACCATAAGGCTGGATGTCTTCTCCTTACATCCAAAAACACACTTCTTATTTCGTGCCATTGTTGACTTTTGAAATTAAACAAAGCTGAGTGGCGTGATAAGCTGTTAGCAGCTCTAGCGTCTCCTGCTGATTGATGGGGTTTTCCGGGAGAAGTTTTCCGGTGGAAGCCCATATAAAGAAGTGATGCGTATCGAAAACCCCTTAAACGTCAGAACTGTAATAAAAAAAAACTTGCCGAAACTTGTACAAACCCTGGCGAAGTGCGTTCGGCACAGAAATAATGAATGAAAAGTGAGATTCGAACGAATGTCCGGTAGTGAATTAATTGTATACAGTATTAATATCGTAATTCGTTCAGAAACATCAAGATTGTGAGGCGAACAAATCGTTTTGGATTAAAAGGCTTGGATATCCCATTTCCTTGGACTTTTGGGGATTTATGAACAATTCGTTTTGGACAATTTCACCAAAGCGGATAAAGGGAACATTTTAAAGGTAAGTAAACATCCTAAATCGGCGCCGCCCGACTCAGGTAACTAACAACTAGATTACAGTTTTATGACTGCTAAAAATCATGAGATGCTTTGTGTGTGCGCTTAATGGAATCCTGAGAGTCTAACAGCGCATTCACAAGGGGCGTCAGCGTTAACGCTTAACGGAAGGCTTGTCTGAAGCGTGGCCAACAGCCAATCACAGTGGCCGCTACACATGCTCGGTTCTTCCATAAACGTAATTGGCTGGCTCTGTCTAGGTAATTTGCATAAGGCGATCTGATTGGCTGACGCACGCGTTGCCGCCTGAAAAGTTGAGAAATGTTTAACTTCTGCCGCGAGCAACGGCATTGACGCAGCGCCGACGGATCCACAATTCAGTTCGGCAACGCATGACGTCACCCATTAAAAGTGAATGGGAAGCGTCAACGCTGACGCCCCGTGTGAATGCGCCGTAAGCTTTCAAACGATGTGCCGCATGATTGTATATTTTGAAGATTTAATGCTTCAAAGTTACAATGACGTTTATGCAGCCTCAGGGGTGGTGGGGGGTTGTGCCATGTACGGCACCGTGATCCTTATCAGGTAAATGTAAAATTTTTGGCAAACTTAAATTATTTTATAAAACATATCCTTAAAAAAAATTCAATGTGAGCTAATGCTTTTTGGTAAACACTACTAATGGAAACTTGATTTGTCTGCTACAACCACTAAAGGTTGTGTTAATACAACTTAACCAGATTAATGTCACCCTGTGTAAAAACATATGTATTAGTGCAATGGGTTTCCATTAAATGTTCTAGTAAACCGACTGTACTATACTGATCATAGAAACTCAGCATGTTATGATGACAAAGATGATGCGAATGTCCAGATGTGACAAACCAAACGAGATATGTAGTGGTCTAATAGATACACACACATCATTCAGTGACACCGCTCATAAATCATCAAGTACATTCAGTCTGATCCATTCATTCAATAATAAATAGTAAAGTAAGAGAGTGGGTTGGACAGATTGGAAATAGGCTTAACTTACACAGCTTAAATCATTTAAAGTGAAGAAACAGAGTCAGTGAATAATGCAAAGAAGATCTGTTGGAGATCTCTCTCTCTTCATTAAAGCTTTCACAGCTTTCACAATGGTTGTTTATTCTTTTACAGATGGGACAATGAGGCACTTGACATAATAAAAAATGCACACCATGAGGGCTGTTGCCATTTTAGCATCTCTGAAAGCTATTCAACCTTAAACACATTTGAAATGTATTATGTCAATGCATGAAGTGTCATCCGCAAACCTGTTCTCTGAAATAATCTTCAGCAAAGACATCAGCCCACCTCATAAGAGCTCAACCTCGGGTCTAATATATTTTTGTCTCTAGAAAAAAGATGTTTGATGATCCACCATCCATCTTTTGTCTTACAGTAACTGTCTCTCATCAACTCAAGTGTTGTTTATTGTGTTTGTTTATGATGTTTCTGTAGCAAACACTACTAATAAAGTTTGGGTTACTCGCAGCTCAAGAGAGACTGGAGTGAGACATACCTTGGAGACAGTCCTTATGCTGCGTTTACACCAACCGTGTTTCAGGCATCAAAATCTCATCTACCGTGCCTAGTTTGCTGCTTGAACAGTTTGAATGCATTCGCGCGTCTATAGCGAAGTAGACGCATGGAAAAAGCAAGCATTTGACGCGTGTCAGAGATGAAATCCGCTTCTTGTGGGAGGGGCAAGCGCTATGCTGCCTGTTTGCAAGATGGCTGATGATGATTGAGCATTTATCGAGAGATGCACAAAAAGCACCATTCGCGTGTACCGTGCACAACGCTCAATTCGCGCCTTTCGCGTGAACTAGATGCGCGAATGAGGCGGAAACACATAATCTTCCGCGCCGCGCCAAACGCCTCATTCGCGCCGCGGGACCTCCAGAGGCGCGTCGACGCGTCTTCACATTGACTTAACATTGAAATCACTCGTGCATCACGCCTCTACCGTGGTTGGTGTAAACGCAGCATTAGAGTTTGACAATTTTACAAAGACACTGGAGAATAAAACCTTGATTCCTCATGATAGTGCAGGATGAATTCAGCCACTAATAAACCAAATAACAACAGCAATATAAAACCTGTGACAGAAATCTCTGAAGATAAAACTGACAAACTGATCTGAAACCACATGGAGCCCTGTAAAGAATGTCCTCTTGTCTGGTTGCTTTTGTGTCTGAGGATACTGGAAGAAGTGATAATTATTTCTCTGAGGATCTTTTGTGTTGTTCATCGACCCTAAACATAAAGCTCATTTCATTTCCCATACTTGTTTAAGGGGTTTCCTGACTTTGCAAATTGGTCACACAACTCAAGTGAGGAGAATGATAACATCTCATAACATTGATTCTTTTCCTCTTTAGAAACCTTACTTTTCATTGCAATATTTTCCAGTACAAAACAAACAACAAAGTTTTAGTACATGATGCAGAGGATGCACTGACTGACCCCCCTCATTATTTAAGCTGACCTTTACTCTCGAAACAAACCTGTTAGAGCAAATGTGAAAAGCAGATGTCTCAATGTCTTTTTTAGTAAATATGCATTATTTTAAGTCAAGTTTTGCACTGCCATGTTTTATTAATTCTCATTTCACCAAATTGAATTCTGAACATTCTTTTTTTTACCATAAAACTTGAAATTATACAATGTAATTGAAACAAAAACAACTGCTGATGTCACATGCATACTTGACCTCTTTCTCTAATCATGTGCTAAAGATTCAGTTTTTGTATGTAATTTCAAACAGCTACAGATATATTTTTTGTTTTAGACCGGTTCAGCCTGTAAACCAGCAAATACAAGCAAAACAGTGGAGGGAAAACACTTTTAGTCCTCAGATTTTACTTCCATTTTAAATGGATTTTAAAACTGAAGTTTAAGTAAAAACAGCAACATATCAACATTAAATGGGGCTCTCAGATGAGAACATCCAATAATTTATTAAATGTTTCATCTGTGATCAAAGACTGTTGCCTTCTTATGAGGCAAAATTAAAAAGTAATGGAAGAAAGGAAGAAAATTATTGGAAGTCATGATGTTTTGGAAAGCTACAAGACACTTTAGGCAGCCAAACAACACCAAAACATTTGAGTTTTGTACCTGTACTTTCCAATTAAATGCATTCAAAATTATTTCAGGAAGGAAAGGAATAAAATGCGTCTTAGTAAAGACACAAGCACAACTCTGATAGTTCATGTACATTATATTATTTATGAACTCTCAGGGGTTATTTAATATGCATCAAACTCTACTAGATGTCAGTGAGATGTAAATCTTTTACAGATCTTATCTTCACCACATGTACATTGACTGTCAGATGATAAAGTTAACATTGCATTTAAAACCAATTTTAAATCCCTGATGTGTCACATAAAAACAACTAGTGCTGGAAACTAATGGACTGTGCCAGGTTGTCACAAACTGCCCTCCTTAATAAAGACAAGGTTCATTTTAATGTTTGTGTAAAGAAAAATATTTTGGCCAAATGAAAAGTTAACAATTGCAGCAGAATGAATACAAAAGATACAAGTCTTTGTGTGTGATAGAAAATGAAGCACGTTTTCTGCAGTATTATCTCTGAAGGAATGTGCAGTCAATCTGACATTAAATGACAGAAAAGGGAAAAAAATGAAGTCATCTACTAAAAGCAAAACGCACTTGAGAGGAAGTGGAAAAATAATCCATCAACAGAAGCAGCAGCTTTCCAGCACTGTTCACAAACCATTCAGGGCTAATAACCATCCTCAGATCTAAACCTTCAAACCTTTTAAACACTTATGTGAAAATATATCTGCCTCTTTCCAAAACCAGCTCAAGACGGAACCTCTTGGATAACTCAAACATACTGATAAGAAACCGAGTTTTTTCTTAGAAAGCTCAGTGTCATCACACTATGATAGTGACAGATAAGCAGATGTATCTTCCAAAAATAGACCATGCTTTTACTACAGTTACATAAAATGGCTAATATAGTTAAATAACTGTAGTAAAACCATGCTTTTGATAATGGTAATCAAAACCAATACCATGGTTCCTACAAAAAACATGTTTAATTTTCTTAAAGGGGTCATATTATGAGATTTTTTTAATTTGTAAAATAAATCTTTGGTGTCCCCCAAGTGCATAAGTGAGGTTTTTAGCTTAACATACCTCACTGATAACTAATTATAGCATGTTAAAATCACAATTTTGTAGGCCTGAGCAAGAGTGTGCAGTTTCTGGGTGTGACTTTTAAAATGCAAATGACCAGATGAAGTGCAAACACTGATCACAATGATGGTGGTTTGATGTAATTGAAACTCAATTGTGCTGTCAAGTAGGGATGTAATGATTCAACCGTGTGTCCCATTAAAAATGCCTGTCTGAAATCGATTCTGAATCGCAAGGCTGCGATTCTTTGTTTCATGCACATCTTGTGTATGAAAATACCTGAAACAATTTTAAGAACAGTGATATAAATATTCATGTAGATATTTCCTGGAATAGCATTCGTAATGCTACTTCTTCTGTGGCACAAAGGGAGTTTCTGCATGGGAGCGCCCCCTGGCGTTCGGATGTGCCTGGATTTCACCGTAATTCATTCAAATTCATTCATTGAGAAAACGCGCATTTGCAAGGGTAATTGTAACACCCCTACTGTCAAGTCCTTCTTTTCTCCCTCTTACTCTCTGCACTTAAATGGCAAGGCTGTGGTTGGATAGTACAGATAAAGGGGCGGTATTGTTATAATTCACCTTGCTACCTACCTCACAAAACAGGCAAAATCTGAACGACCAGATTTTTTACATGCTTGCAGTAAATGGCTTACCCAAACAAAGTTACTGGGTTGATCTTTCTCACATTATCTACTGTAGGTTGATAGAAGCACTGGGGACCCAACTATAACGCTTAAACATGGAAAAAGTCTGATTTTCACACTATGACCCCTTTAAGGTGTAAGCTGAATTCAGATCTCTCCACACTCCACTAGAACAATCAGAGTACAGCTGTACGGGTAAGCTAAGATTTATTAATCCTTCACACAATACATAAATCAGTACAGATCCTGAAATGCATTCAGATAATCAGTATTCAGCAGAGAGACTGATCTCCAGTATCTATAAGAACGATACCATGAAGTTCATCTGAAGCTTCTTTCCTTACTGTAGCTTATTGGAACTATATAGTCATAAAAATATTGCCAGACAAATTAATGAGGGGAGAAAGAAGAAAAATAACCATAGCTCAATAGGTCTACACCAACCAATGCTCTGAAAGGTCAGGTTATTTCCTGTATAAAACATCTGCACAGACAAACACTTGAAAGCTTGTCTAATAAATGCATGAGTGTTTGTCCTATATATTTATACTATATATTTATAGTATTTGTATATATAAATATATATGTATCTCTCTCAAGGGTTTTTTCCCTCCTAGGAGTTTTCCCCCTGGACTAGCCACTAGGACTAGTTTTTCTCCTAGGGGTTTTTTTTTAACCCCTGGAGAGTCCGCCACCTTTGGCTTAACTTACTACTTTACTGTATACGTTACATTATTACTATGCTCGTTTTTCTCGGTTTCATACATCTATTAATGTAAAGCTGCTTTGAAACAATTAACTATTGTGACAAGCGCTGTATATAAATAAAATTGAATTGAATTGAATCCTAAACTGGCTATTTGTATTTTTACTTTCTGAACATCAAGTGATATAATAATGATGATAAAACTGTAAATATAAGCTTCTCTTACTTAACCTTAAATATAAGGACATATGGAGTGATGACACAGCCCATTCACAAACAACAACACTATCAGTACCCAGCTTGACTAGAAAGCTTCATTCTTAATAACACATTTGTGTGTGCTTTGACAAAAACTGTACATTTGTATTGTCAAAGCAGGACTAGTGCAAATAAAAGTAAAAGGGTGCAGAATAAAAAATTTAATCTTAAGTTAGAATAGAAATAAGAATAAAAAGCTAAACCTGACTAATCTCTATATGTAATTGGCAACACAACCCTCACCACCACAACACCATCAATCCTTTATACATGTTAAAAACCACCAAGCATTACACTTCTTTTTTAGTCCGGCTACAGGTCATACAAATTAAACTAACACTGATAATAACACTGGATGGTTTATTTGTGGGAGTTCCTACATATCAATCTGCAAGAGCCTACGAAACAACCATCAACAAAACACTGTGGCAACCTTCGTGGTTGTATTGCCAAACTTAATTGAAAGAATCAATATTTTCACAGGCACTGTTAAATGTGTTGTGTTTTGATATAGTCACCTTCACAAATGTAGTGTAGTTTCATTCTCTAAACTATTTAAAGTTCGGTTTATTAAGTAGAGTCTCACTGTCTACCGTTATTAAACTCCCTTCACCTCCAATCCAATAACAACATCCGTACTGTTAACAACTTATCATTGAGTGCCTGACCACTCATTTTCTGTCACTTTGGATTAGAAAAATGCTGACGGTACGGATGATGTTACAGAAGACAAACCCTTTTTCTGAGCGTGTAGGATGATGTGTTGCTTTAGTGGTTTGGAAAAACAGCAAACAGTATAAAAGGACATACAAGTATATCAAAAGTTTAAAGGTGCCAAAGAATGCATTGAAATAATCTGTTCTCTGATTTCTACATAGAAGGTATTTTGCATGCACAAGGTTTACATAAGCAGGAAACAATCGTGCTTGAGGCTCATGATATATCATTACCATGTACAGAACTCTTATTGTTCATCTATGCAGTTTTACATTCTACAGCACCTTTAAATACTATGTCGCAACATAACATTTTATAATCGGTTACTTAAGATGTTGGCCAATAATACCAGGTCATACAGACAGGTTAAAGGTGCGTTAAGGGGATCGCTCACCGGCTGCGCAGCTCAGCGCCGCGCCGTTCTAAAAAAAAATCGAACACATTGTTTTCTATGAGTATACCCACACCGGCGCCGCCTGTCCGCGCCGCCCAGCTGTGACTAGGAAGTTGCTCAAATCCCTCGCGCCACACATAGTTTAACATTAAATAACATCATATTTGTCCCAAATCATTAACGATTAACATTGGCTGCTAACGTATATTTTGCATTTTGAAGTAGACGCTATCTGATGAAGCTCGCGCTATTTAATGTGCATTTCCGGTTTACGATACCCCCGAGTTGTCCTAGACGCGACTCGACGCTGAGCTGGGGGGCCGGTGTATAACCCCCTTTAGTGTTTGATTTATAAAAAGGAGATAAAAACTAGAAACTCACCATAAATCGCAGGTCATCAAAGCCGTTGAGCAGCAGTTTGCTCTCATACTGTGGAAGACCTATATGTTCCAACCAATCACCAACCGGCTGATCCAGAAGCCGCCCCGATCCACCTGCAGATACAGGAAGGCGTTTGAGCAACGAGAAACCATTGAGACGGTAACATCGGCACTCGGTGGAAGAGACGTGGCATTGCCACATCATCTTCGGCCAGCAGTGCCGGGAACAGAAACACCAGGACGGCAGAGGTGACAGTGTCCCGATCAAAGGTGTGGTCGCTCCCGCAGCAGGAGCTAAACCACGCTTAATAAGAATGAATCCAAATGTAAAGACTGTCTGTGGTGAAAATGGGCACAGTGTTGGTATGAGTCACAGTTTTATACACAACATGATCTTTTATTGTCCGTAAAGCAATTCCCATTCCAGATAAGTTTGCTTTTAGCAGTTGTACAAATGAGCAATGCGAAACTGTCAATGAGTCCAGAAACACTCAATGAATTAAAAGTTTGGATATTAAAATTCAAAAAGTGAAAAAGATGAAACAGCATGAATATAATCCACACATGAGTATTCCAGGCAAAAATATCTGTGAAGAAATAAACTCAATTCCCGAAATCCAGAAGAGATTCAGAAGATGTGAGCTTGTAGATTCATCTCCGCACAGATGCTGATGTTGATCCTGATGTCTCCATATGGATGTAGGTGAAGAAATAAACCTGAGGCCTTTGCTGTCTATGCAACTCTACCAATGACAGAAAGTGTACGTGTGCTCAAAACTGATGCCGAGTCATTAACTATTCACTACAAAGTGCTGAAAATCTCCTGAGAGAAACTAAACTAATGTAGAGCTATATCATGAGTATCTGCTCTTCATCTTCGCATTATGTGAATTAACTTCTAATCCAATCTCTATGAGAACTTAAAAGCCAGACAGGATTACATGAGTTGCATTGTTCAAAACAATCAGTGACTCTTCAAGCTCAAATGTGCACAGTTGTGTGATAAAAATATCACAAAGAAAAAGACAAAATAAGCAAATATACTCAACTGCTGTTTATAGGCAAAAGAAAAAAGTTCTTAGCTCCACTAAACCTTTACATTAACTAAATTACATTCATAAACTGATATTAATATCAAAACATATGAAAGCAAATATATGCATCAGCAACTCTATAAAAACTGGAAAAGAATAAAAGCAAATCTAAGCGAAATCCCTTACACCCTGTCAGCATGAGTCATTCCACTTAATCTGTGACTCTCTATTAACTAAACTACAAGACTTCCTTACAAAGCAAAAAAAGTCAAGATTCAGTAGAAATCCAAGCGGTGTTACTTCATGCATATCAGTTCATCATTACAATTCGAGTAGTTCCTCCAGACATCACGGTCATCGTGATACTCGCTGGTTTAGTAAAGCAAGGTCAGAGAGATGTCAGCCGTTCCTCCACCGTGACTCACTGGACGACACACTTTATTAAATAGCGCTGAGGAATGTTTCAGGAGCAGTTATCCCTCCATCACTAAAGGTGCGGTCTCCTCGTTCAACCGGACGGTGTCAAATCTTCTCTGCAGCTCTCTCGCTTTGCCTCCCTCCCTCTGGCTCTCCCCTCCCTCCCTCACTCTCTCTTACTCGCTCGATTGCTCTCTCTCTCTTTACCCAAATGAAACTGCAGGCATGCTGTCCATTGACTCATTCAGCTTTTGTCCTGTTCATTGACCCAATCGGGATCATTTCTCTTCATCTTCCTATTATTTAAACCAACGTCACACTCATTCTGCTTTTAAGAAAAGAAAAGAGGTGCAAAGTCAACAGCACAAACACTGAGACATATGCTTCTAGACCTGAGGCTGTAGGTCTGGGTTTATTGCTGATCTGCAGGGCAGTTCTTCATCTAATTCCCCTGACACTCACGCATCTTAATATTTTAGCATCCGTCCCCAAACAGACAAGAAAGAAAACCAAAAAAACTCTGCTAGCAATACGGTTGCAAGAGTTTGATATTCAAATGTACTATAGATATAACTTAAACCTCAAAATAAGAAATTAAATGACAGATTATACAGTATTACCCTGTTTAACATGCACATAGCATTCTTTTCCTCACATTAGAGGGTTTGTGAGCTTTACTTTGGCGAAAGAGCTTGTAATGCGTGTGGCACGGAATCCTGCTTGGACCTGAACTTCTAATGCGCCCCTCTTGGACTCTTGCTCGGACCTAAATGTGTGCGGCATGGACACCTTCTTGCACCTGAACTTGTAATGTGCGCATCTTGGACTCTTGCTTGGACTTGACTGCGCATGGTGTCCTCCTTGCACCTGAACTTGCAATGCGTAATGCATCTTGGACTCTTGCTTGGACCTGAATGTGTGCGGCATGGACTCCTTGCACCTGAACTTGTAACGCCCGTGTCTTGGACTCTTGCTCGGACTTGTAATGCCCGTGTCTTGGACTCTTGCTCAGACCTGATCACAGGTAGCATGGACTCCTCCTTGCACCTGAACTTGTAATGCACACATCTTGAGACTCTTGCTCGAACCTGAATGCGTGCGGCACCTGAACTTGTAACGTGTGTGTCTTGGACTCTTGCTCGGACCTGTAACACCCGTGTCTTGGACTCTTGCTCGGACCTGATCGCAGGTAGCATGGACTCCTTCTTGCACCTGAACTTGTAATGTGTGTGTCTTGGACTCTTGCTCAGACCTGATCGCATGTAGCATGGACTCCTTGCACCTGAACTTGTAACGCCCATGTCTTGGGCTCTTGCTCGGACCTGATCGCAGGTAGCATGGACTCCTTGCACCTGAACTTGTAATGTGCGCATCTTGGGACTCTTGCTCGGACCTGAATGCATGCGACACCTGAACTTGTAACATGTGTCTTGAACTCTTGCTCAGACCTGATCGCACATAGCATGGACTCCTTGCACCTGAACTTGTAATGTGCATGGACTACTTCTTGCACCTGAACTTGTAATGCACGTGTCTTGGACTCTTGCTCGGACCTGAACGCACGTAGCATTGACTCCTTTTTGCACCTGAACTTGTAATACCTGCGGTTCTGAAATTTTCTGGCACTAGGGAAGTTGTCATGCGTGCAGGGGTTTAAAACCAGCAAGTGTGTTATTCCCACTACCTGGCACACTGAAAATTTCACAGCGCCTGTGCATTAATGATGCGCTACGATTAACGACATCAGTTTTAAGGAGGTTATGGTCGTGACAGTGTTGCCAGCTGCCCTTAGATTAAATCAGCTTCCTTTTTGTCCACAAATCTAGTGGCTTGTCATAAATGAGTAAAAAATAAATAAATGAGTAAACTATTGCACCACCCACCGATACTATCGTGTATTGTCGATCTCACAGGCTGAAAATAGGATGATCTCACATATCATATTGCCCAACACTAGGTTACTGTTAACCAGCCCAAATTAAAGACCTTCATCTGAAGCTCCTATGATTTGATGCTGTTCAAATGCACAGCTCAAATAAGTTACAAGCTAATGTCTAATAACTGAGGATTTATCTCTAACCTCATATATTAGCAATGCTAATAATGATAGCGTCACTAATAAAAAAAAATGCAGAGTCAGCTATGAGCCTGACAAAACAGGAAATGAGATCACAAGGAGCATTGCGTGACTTTGAACTTATATGTGTCAGTGAGTCCAGCAGGTGTACACAGAGCCCTTACAGACATATAAACCACTTTAGTAAACTCGATGCTTTAGTGAGGGATAACTGAGGACCAGGAGCTTTTAAGAAGCAGGCGATACAGTGATGGTTTATTTGGTCCTGGTCAATAACCGAGCCGTGTCCATACAGATCGAGGTCAAGCATCACCACAGCTGAATCTTCAAGCATCTCAGCATCCATTGATTTAACTCTCAAGTGTCCCCTTGTCCTTCAGCGGCACACTGGGATTTCTCATTCTCCATTTAAACGGCCAGCCAACTCCATCTCCTTCATTTACTAATGTAACCCTTCTGGCCTTCATCCTCCTCTTTCCCATCAAGAGATTATAGTGTTTCAGTGCTGGACTGCTCAGTCAGGTATCCTCTCATAAAACAGCCCATGCAATGCACCTCATTTCAATATAACATTCACAAGGACACGGTCATGAGACTTATTATAAAATTGATTATCTTAATAAAATAAGCTTGCCTTTATAAGACAAAAAAAGTGTAAAGATTAGGATTAGAAAGTGTTGGCAGCTAGACACATGACTCAATGTATAAATAGCATATGTGTGTTAACCATGACCCTGCCATCATATACATGAGCTCAGAAACTAATTACAAGTGTAGAAAGAATATACTGGAAAGATTTTCATAAACAAAACTATACATTTATATGAAAATGTTATGAATAGCTCATACCTGAAACAGGGCAGTCCTGCTCTTTAGAGAAATCAATGCCAGCCCCTATCAGAGTCATGATCTTCTCAATCTGTAAAAGATAAACAAACCATTGTGAAATAATAATCACCTTCAGACCACACAGTAAACCGTTTGTGAAAGCCAATTCATTCACGTTAGACTTTTCCATTCCTTATATTGCTGTGAGCATCAGGACTCGCCCTCCACAGGAAGCTCACCATCCATTAAACACAAGATTATACATTTATTGCAGTCTGCCCAAAGAGATGTCTGAAAGCTTGGACCATGTAATGATGATATATACATACAGTATATATACCAGCTCTGATTCAATCCAAATCACATCTCCATAAGTGTTATATCACCACCCCCTGGTTACCCATGCAAAAAGTGAAGATGACACCGCCTAGCATAAAGCACACCGTCTAAACATCCCATGAAACATAAACAACATGACACCTTAAACATGCAGAAGAACAAGAAAACACATTATGTTCTTTAATAAAAGCACAGTCATTAAAGAACTACATGAGACAAAATCCTGCTGAAGAGACACAGAGTTCGGAGGTCATGTGATGATATCAACCAATCATTTAAATCAAACAGGATATCATCCTCAAGTAATATAAACTTTTTTTATTATTTCATTTTACTGTAGTTCCTAAGATCTGATTAAAAGGAGAGTTTTAAAATTGATGTTAATACAGAAAGATGTCAAGCTGTAATAAATCAGATATCAGTTTGTTTCTCCTGTGAGAAACCAGCAGTATAAAGCTACCATTTTCCAAAGACAGATAATAATATATTAATAAACTCAAATAGCACATTAACAAGCTAGTTTACTCTTGAATCTGAGTTGGTACTCACTCTAGGTACGTTTACATTAGGCTTGTCGCGATAGTCGGTAAAACGGTGATTACCGGTGCTTCAGCCTCTCACTGGTTAGATCACTTGCCCACCGCGACACCGTCTTATTGATATTTTCTTGCAATTAAATCATTTAATTTTGTTAGCGAGAGCAAACACACTAAGAACTGAATGTGTCTGCTGCCTGAATTCAGCGGAGCTGAACGCGTGTCACGTCACAAAGCAGCAGGTGTCAGATTTCATTTATTCCTATCAGAGTGTGCGAGACGAGCTGACTGACCAGACGATGGCAGAAGCTGCGTGCTTACTCGTTTTTGTTATAATATACATATATGATGTTTAATATAAGCAAGATCGTTTTGTTGTTGTGTTTTTCATCAAGAAAAATAATAAACCCGTCATTCAAGCAGAGAAGTAGCCGGTTGCTCTGCTTGGGACTGGCGGGTTCTGTGAGAATTACCTGCACACACTGACTCAAGCACTTAATTACCAGCTGTTGCACTCGCATTGCACGCAAATTCATACGCGTAGGCAAGCCCTGCATTTAAACAGATGCGCAATTCAAAAGTGAAAGTAAAACGTGCACGTCTGCATGCGCATTTATAAGCCCCTCCCACACGGGTTTGTCACGCGCTGATTAACCGGTGGAAAAATTCTGTCACCGCAGCAACCCTAGTTTACATGCATCCAAATGGTCTGTTTATAATCGTATTGATGGCTCAATTGTATTGAAAATCCTTCAGGTAAACGCTTTAATCAATACGATTAAGATCGATCGGATGCAAATTTCAATTGTATTGAAAGGTGTGGTGTAGTCTGATCTGTGATCCGAAAAGTACGCTTGTAAATGTGCAAATCTTATTTTTTTCTAAATCGGATGCAAAAAATACCTTCTAGAAGAACTGTGCTTAAATTCACGTCATATATTTACCTCTATTTAAGCCCGATTCATAGTTGTGCGTAAGCTCTAGGCATATGCGTAGGTTATCCGTAGCCTGTGCGTAGCTCTGCGTAGCCTGACGTGCACCTCGCAAAATCGCTAAATTTTTAACTGCGCGTCACAAATTTAACAGCGCAAAATCACTAACAATTTAACAGCGCATCAGTTCTACGCGGATCGCAAGCACTGTGATTGGTCCGCCAGAACCCCCCCCGTCAGGTAAAAAAAACCTGTGTCATAGGTATCAGCATCCATCATTGCTGGTCTTCTCAAATCATACACAAGTTGCTCCTTCTTTCTTTGTGGGTTAACTTGCCAAGCTTCTTCTTTGACGGACGCGCTGCTACTGTGGTTACATGCGTGGTTACTGCCTACCAGCGGTCTGCGCACGTGTTTGCACGTCGACACGGATGACGGCGCAAAAGTATAAAGTAAAACCGACGCGGAACCTACGCCGTTGCGGCTAGGCCGTAGGACCTACGCACAACTATAACAAGCCCTTTGCGCATCACATGGTTTTATTTCAGCTTTTGCTTAAAATAATTTTTGAAGAAAATTTTTTTTCCAGTTTGTTTGTTTGAAAGCCGAGGATCTGTTCTTTCATTTGATATTTTTGTATGTTTATATTTTTTTTAGAAGAAATTTATCCTTGAAGGCATCATGTGAAACGTTTGTAAAAATCACAAAAAAATGCTTGCGGCCAACTTTTCAAAAAAAGGCTGGCAATCAAGGAGTTAGGGTTTGTGCACACCAAAACTTTTAAAAGCGGCTGAAAACGACTGGACAACACTGAATGCCAGGTGTTTTTCAGCTGAGTGCCAGCGCTTTGGTAGCTCTGATACGTCAGCTGTGAGACGGTTGGTTGCTGTGATACTTGTCCCGCCCCTCCTTCACTGTGATTGGAAGGCCGCGTGAGAACTGACATTGACGAGTGGAGCTTTTTACCCATTTTTACCCATACTCTCGGCGCTCAGCGCGGAAAAAACGCCGGGCGCCGGTTTTCAGCACGGAAGAAAACCACTAGGCTGCTGGCTTATTTGAAAAACGCCGAGCTTCCATTGGAAACAATTGAAAACATGCGCCAGCCGTGGGCGTAAAAGTTTTGGTGTGCACAACCCCTTAAGGTAATGGGATCACGCGCTGTACGTTCTGCAGCGTTCATTTCTTTCATAACATTATTTAAAGCCATAAAATAGTGTTGTGCCTTATCTGAAAACTTCTTAAACAACTTTCTCCAACTATGATTTGACTTTGTACATTAATTTGTATGTTGTTTGTATGTTCACTAAAGCCTTATGTCAAGATTTCTACAAAAATATATTCATTCATTAACAGACTAAATCCAAGTCATTGAGTTTAAGATCTCCGTCTTATGCTCCTTGTTCACCATAGCATGTACATAATATATAGAGAATGCGAATGCATTTAAAACTGAAACACACAGAAATGTGTTTAAATGAAAGATAATGTCTCTTTATGACTGACAGTAAACACTGGCAGAAATGCATGCAAATGCTTTCAGATGTACTGCAACATAATAGAGTTAGTAAAGGAAAAAAGATCAAGTCAGTGTGAGAGGAAAGCTTCTGAACGATTGCTTATCAAATGTAGCAAGATCAACAAAACAAAGAGAGAAAGCTTGAATTCATCCACCACTGGACACATAAGAGAACCCACGCCAGTCTATAAGAGGACGCAATTCATGTTTCCATACATCATGTGAACAATATTTAAATCAACACTTCAACAAATAATAAAACACAAAATGAGATGTTTAGAAGAATCTGGCTCTTTTCTCATACAATTAATTAAACTCTGACCACAGCTTTAAAGATCACACACAATAAACTACTTCATATGATTCATGCACAAAGCAAAGAGATTTGGTTGATCTGAAAAAACACTTGTAATGTAGTGCACAAGTCATATGGAGCAGTTTAATGTGTCTTCATTCTGGAGCTCTTGAGCACACAATATGCTTGCTTCTTCAAAATATCTCTTTTTGTGTTGAGCATTAGAGAAAGAATGGCATACAGGTTCAAGTTGAATCAATAATCATGTTTAGTGTGCGTCATTACTGTGATTTTAGCAGAGAATCTTGAGGATCTACATTGACAAACTTAAAGCATTGGAACAGCAGAGGTCGACAGAAAGCCTGGACGACGGTATGCGGTTTCTTACTTTTTGGTCGGCCCGCGGTCTCCATGGAATAGAGCGAGAAATCCTCTGTCTCTGCAGTGAGAAAACCAACTTTTGTTCAATTGTTATTTTTTGCTAAACAGAGATCAATGCTCGGTCTTCAACACAGGCAAAAATAGTATATTAATGTAGCCAACTGGAACAAAATATAAAAAGTGTGGGTTCAAAGGTGATTTTGGCGCCCTACTGTAGGGCTGTCAAAAATAGACTGGAAAAATAAAAGTGGAGAGGCTTTGATCCTAAAGTTACAGCTGATTTTGCTACATCTGCAAAAATTCAGAGTTTTGTTGATTTAAGGATTAACTGCAAGACGTCTTTTCATTTCAGACTGCATCAGAAGAATTCATGAAGTATATCTGACATCTCTCGTCTCCCACAGCAGGTATCTCATTTTCAATGTGTAGCACATGATTTTCACTTCTGATGAATGTCAGTTTCTAACTGTTTCACACACTGTTACATACATGCATCAATCAGATGTACAACTACACCTACATCAACTCTCTGTATTGTCTGTGGTGAATGCAAAGAAACTCAACACAATTCTCTCTCTGGATTTATCGGCAAATGATAAACACCAAAAACACCTCCTCTGACTGGTCATGTGCTAACCAAAACATAATACAACAAAAGTGTGCAAATAAATGAAAGAAATGAAAGTCCAGAAATTGATATTCAAGAGATAACCAGACTAAAGACTTTAACCACACACCAGACAAACTTCACTTTGACATAAACTTCTTTTATCCCTTCGACATCTCTCATATTTATCTCAACTAGTTTTCTTTAACCTCCATATATGTGGACATCACATTTTTTGTTTTGTGCACCACAATACTTAATTCTGTGTAACTGGAACCTGTTGTACACAAATGCGGACAATTACACTGCTTCATGTTCAAAGAAAATCATATTATTATCATATTATTTCTTCCTAATCCCAAATAGCTGGAAGAAATCTGAAATGCAAGCCAAACCAAACTCGGGTCTAAGGAGGTTAATATGATCAGTGTGTATGTTGACCTTATTACATGACTGCAAGAAAAAAGATGAAGAATGAATGTGAAGTTGTGATGTATTTATTTTGTAATGAATGGGTACAGAAGTCTGAAAAAGACTGAGATCTTAATCAGAAAGCCTTAAGAATACTGCATTATTACACCGTATTAAACACTTTTAGGCCAGAATCAAAACTCTAAACCAGTGGTTCCCAACCTTTTGCACTTCAAGGCCCCCTAGTTGCCCACAACATTATACTGTAAGGCCCCACCCTCATTCAATTTTTCCAACAAAATTAAATACAACTTGTAATGACTATATAGATGTATTTGCTACTAAAATGTCCAAAAAATAAGAAACATCTTGATTTTTGGTTGTTTTAGCTTATTTTAACTTTAGTTTTGTCCAATTTCTTATAATTTTAAGTCATCATAAATTCCCATTATTTTCTGTTAAGTTTACAATTTGGAATATTTCCAAAATTCCCCAGATTACGTTCTCATGGAAAGTGTCCGGAAATTAGGAAGTGAATTTTGGGTCGTCACAAAGCAAAGAAAAATATCGGGAGAGACAACCGTCTTTACTTACAGGTGTGAGTCTGGAAGTGTCATGTTCACACAACAAATTAAAGACACAAATAGAACACTTCCTGTATGAACAAGCAACCGACCTCAAACCTGCATGCTAGTTGCACGCGGCGCCTGTAACCATAGTGACGGACGTAAATATAAAAAAGTATTATTAATGCAATGGGCAAAACTTTATGTAATTACCAAAAACAGCTGGCTTGTGTAACGCTTACCATTGTGCAGAGAAAAATAAACAAGGGTGGTTCTATAGTTTTCATTTCCAAAATGAATGGACATAAAATCAGTTTCAGCAACTACACGTTTTACCAAAGCAGATATATCCAATACAAGAAATTGAACTTTATTTACAGCATTATTAACGCATCCAAATAGAAAATGCGCTTACGCTCTCGCTCTGTAGGTGGCGCAGGGAGTATGGTTTACCAACCGCAGGCAAAACCAGCCTCTTAGCGCCACCTATAGAGCGGAAGCGTAAAAAGCACACTTTATATGTTGCCAAGGTTGTGTATGGACGCTAATAATGTTGTAAATAACGCTCAATATCCTGCAAAAAACCGACCGATTTGTTTCACAAGCAGCCAAAATGTCACCAGGAGTCATGGGGATTGCTTTTTTATTAGATATATCTGCTTTTTGACCTCTCAAAGTGACGCATCTTTTGCCTTAAATTATATGAATCACAGATGCTGTTTTTTGCAAAATATCTTCTTTATTGCTGCACTGAATTTAAAAGGTGAGTAAATAAACAGCTAGTTTTTATATCCCTTTTATTATACAGTTAACATTATATTAATCGTCCACTTTTAAGGTTTAAACTTTATATATCTCACTTACTGGGCTGCACGCAATTCTATGCGTAATGTAATATGTTCTGTGGCGTCTATGAAGGTAATATAATATCACATTAACCTTATGGAGCAATTCTGCTGCGTAGTTTGCAGTCATTTTCATGCAATGTTACTTTATCTTAACACAGAGAGCAACGAATGACGTTACAGACAACTGGATGTCCAGTGCGATTCCGTTCACACGCCACAGCTTCTCTGTAAATACGGTTGTGAAACTCGAAAAGTTATGGGTGTGAGGTCGGTTATAAAATGCGGTTGTCAAACCCGTATATAACCGAACTGCGTGTGAACGGAACCTTCTTAAGGGCTCAAATACGGATTTGACAACCGTGTTATGGTACCGTGTGAACGCAGCCTTAGAATGTTTGGTGAAGGATTTTAGTCCAATAAGATTTCACTGTGACTTGGCTAATATACACACTAATTAAAAGAGCCTCTTATTAAAGTTAATTTCTTAGAAGTGACACTTCCTCCATAGCATCTGAAAACCATGTGGTGTTTTCTCTGTATTGATTGGTTATTTATAAAAGTGAGTGTGGCCATCAATAGCACACTTTATTATTTATAAGTGGGAGCAGGCCAAGGGGCATTAGCTGAGTAAAGACCTCAACGGTCTATAATAATAAAACATCTGTGTAACAACCAGACCTACACACCTTAGGAATACACCATGTGTGTTAATATGATAAAACCACTACATGAGATTCATGAACCACTTCACACCAAAGAGATTCAACAGAAGATGCATAATTAAATACATAAGACTCCATGCCAAGACCTTAAAGCAAACCTTGTTCTAAAACAACAATAACACCACACACACACAAACACACACAAGCTCATCTAACAAAGTATTGGAAACACAATTCAGCAGGATAACAGCTGGAGAAGACAAATTCAAACCTGTGAACCCCTCGGGTACAAAACACACAAACACACAAAATGTTATTGATTCTTGGGGCCTGTAGTCAGATTTTTGAGAGAGAGAGAGACAGAGAGACAGAGAGAGAGAGACAGAGAGAGAGAGAGAGACACACACACACACAGAGAGAAAGAGAGAGAGACAGACAGAGAGAAAGAGACATTGTGATGTGAGGCCTATAAGGGTGTTATCATGGTAAACAGCTCCCACAATAGACGAGTCAAAGAGTGGCATAGAGTCACAGGTCAACAGCTGAAGTCTAGCTCAAGCGTAGGGTGTACGGTGTGTGTATTGTGTGTTTGGGGTACAGCACAGCACTCATCTAAAGCTGGCATGACTGAACAAAAGGCCAAAAGGACCAAGACCGTGAGGTGAACACCAGTCACAAAAGAGCCGGGCTGGCACTATTAAACATATTGAAACTCAGACAGACTCCTAATATAACCACTAGAGAGCTTCACATCCTCACATCAAGAGCAAAACATCCTTACAACCAAACACAGCAAAAACATACATTATTCATTCAAACATCTAATTTTAAATCTGAATTGAATGCTTTATGAAGGTAAGAGCATAACACTTATGGCACAACAAATGCTAAATATATTTCCTATACTAACCACTCTTACAGTTTAGCTGAAAAAATACAAATCTTACTAATTCCCCAGCATTTGCTATAGTATACGATTTTCAACACGGAAAAAAGAAAAATGAAACTTTAAATTAAAGTATTGATATAGAATTAGTAAAGTCAATAAAATATATAAAAATAAAAAAAATAAAAAATCCAAGGCAATCAAAAAGATTTCTCAGTGTCTGTGTACCACAAATTAATAACATAACACAAAACAAAAACATGCCGCTCCTGAAAATACTAAAAGTAAAGTCTGTCCAGATAAATCTAGACTTAAATACATTTAAATACATTCTGATATAAAAGACACAGTTCAGAAGTTACAGACCTCATATTAAAAAAACACTGTCAGAAGATCATAGAAAATAAATCACACTCACAAACACTGATCTGGTGGAAGCCATTGGGCCTTCGAGAAACTGCAGACAGATGAATACATGGAGAGACCGGCACTGATGAAAGTGACATGACTGACTGATTTAAAACCCTCCAGCTCTCTGTGAGGACCACCCCTCTCTTAAGATGTGCTTACATCATCACATTCTGTGTACTCCTGAAGACCATAAGTGCTACCATGAGCCTTTATTTACTAAACCCCCATTACCCTACAGCACACAGAGAACCCTCATGCAAGTCAAATACTCCTCTCTGAATGAAAAATTAGACACACACACACACGCCCAAGTGTCTGTGAGCAGGCCACCCTGAAAACAAAAGCTGATAGCAGACCTGAGGTATACTCCAAACAGAAGGGCAATACTTCATTATAAACTGGAGTTTTATATATTCTGAATAGAATTGAGAGTGGTGGTGTTGGTAGATGTTAATCGGTTTTCTAGCCAATGGTTGGCGGTCAGGCAGCTTTCAGCATCTTAATTTTTTTGAGTGTTCCAGACTGTCCACTAAAGTAAGTCACAGTCACCTTTAATTTTGCCAATTCAGCAGTGGTGGCGCTCATCTGAGAGTTGGATCAATCTGATTGGTTGTTTGGAATACCCAACCAGTGCACAAGAACAAAACCAGAAGCAAGCAAACACCAATGACTAGAGGTAACGCACCGAATGCCATCTCATTCTTTCCATCTCTTATTCTAAGACATGAATATTTTAATAAGATGTGTCTTATAAGACATTACAAATCCATCTGTGATGAGTGAGATTTGTGTGAAACTGGTAAGCGAGTGCTGCTTTGTTTATGTTTTTTATCACTGCAGTCACAGCTTTTCCAGTTTTGAGTAATGAACACCAACTACTGACACCTGCTGGTACAGAAAATTCTCTCATATCACACAGATGCAGAACTATGGTTGCCAACTTTGTCACTCTGAATACAATCTCCTAATTAAATATTAATTTTTAACTCTTATGCTTTGGCAACTTTTAACACTGTGCTTCTCTGAAATGCTTTCAATGGGTTCAAAATTTGTTCAGTAGCGTATCTGTCTAAAAAATGTGTGATTCCTACACTAATGGTTAAAAATTAGTGCTGGAAAAAGATTAATCGCGATTAATCGCATACAAATTATGTGATTAAGTGATTTTTTTTGCATTATATATGTGTTTACTGTGTGTAATTATGAATATGTGTGTATTTATATATACAAAATTATTACAGCACACACTCCTAATATTATGCACACAAAAAAATCGCTTTTATTTTGTATGCGATTAATTGCGATTAATCTTTGCCCAGCACTATTAAAAACGCTATCCCATTCATGTTAATGATACGTGTGACAAACTAAAAATTACATAGATCCTGTAAGCTAGGGACGCTCCGATTAATCGGCTGCAGACCGGTATCGGACGATAACGGCATTAAACGACTCGATCGGTACTCACTAAATTTGCCGATCTCATGAACCGATCTTTATGTTCACTTTTGTCATCTTAGGGCTCCTAAATACGGCTGCAATTAGAGAATTTTTACGTAGTGCAAGAATTTTTACAACCTGTTGCTCATGTGCGACGTGCAGATTTGGATTTCTCTCTTTGCCTTTACAGAGATATCATGTGTATTTTCTATGAGGATGCGCTCCGGTCAACAGCGCAACGCGTCTTCACATCCCCATCAAACAGCATATACAACACATATGTGACCAGTCACGGAAAGTAGGAAGACAAGTCGGATCTGGGCCATTTTGAGTTATTCACAGATTCTGAAAGTGCAGTTTCTAAGCTTTCCAACGATGTGTAACACATGGTATGAGTTACGATGTGTATATGAGATTACACTCCGGTAATTTATGTTCGGTTCCCCCAGAGGTCCAAAAACGCGGGGACGCGTTTTGACGCGTTTTCTCCTTATCATAGCAGAATCAACTTAAAATACTCCATCATTAATAATCAAACACTTACGTGTTTGACATCATTTGAAACTCTGAAGGGTCCTCTTTAATTAGTGTACATTCACAATAACAAGAGATCTTTGTGTTTTTGTCAAATAAAGAAAATAAACGGGGTGCGCATTCAGACATTTCTGTCTCCGCCAGCTGTCTCTCAAATCACGTTACAAAAATCAGTTGAAACTCCGCGAATACTCGTCACACAAGCATGATACACATATCCAAAGAAAGCCTGAAATGTCTACTTTTAAACAAGCTTATCATAATCAAAAACAAATATTTTCTGTTTATATAATCTGCATTGAACTAAAGAGAGTACAGTTTTTCCTGGCTGAGCTCATTATCTCTAATGCGGTCACGCCCTCAGGCTGTTGACATGGTAATGAAGAGACGAGCAGTTGCAACAATAATAAACAAAGCGTAAAGTTTTATCAGATTTAAAGACTTTACCGCATGTTTGCATTATAAACTTTATACACACAAGTGAGGAATATCTTCATTTATGTCTGGACATTGAGGAAGAGAAGCGTTTATCTTTAACGTTACCTAAGAAGAAGAACATTGGAAGACGCAGCAATGGAGAAGGATATATTCCTGAAGAAACTGTAAGTCATTTGTCTTCATTTATATTTGCTATCATGTAATATGTTATGGCTTGTGGAGTTCAGCCTACGTAACCTCAGCAGACTGCCCGCTTCGGATTTAAAAACTTTCGCATTGTTTACAAACGAGGGCGCGTACTTTCACGTAATGGCGGATTTCATTGTTACATGCTGTACAGTGTTGGACACCGTTATTCACTTTCGTATTCTTCATGGCAACTTTGAGTTATGCTGCACTGGGGGATCTGCTATAATATGATATTGTTTACATGCAACGCATTCCATACATTGCGCTTTACACGCGACACCGTTTATTATGAGCTCCGCGTTGTTTACACGGATACGTGAGCTCGCGCACATCCATTTGCGATGTGTTTTTAAAGTTCATACTCGCTTACAGAAACGCGTTTAAAACAGAAGCTAGACGATAAGGGGATGGGCATCTGAAAACAGTCATCTGAAAACAGCTTTTTATATAACTAATCATTGCAGATGTTTATCTGAGATACTAATTTAGTTTATGATAGTTTATCTGAATGTAGTGCTATCATTTACCCATCAGTTATATATGTAAGGGTATTTCTGTGGACAATTTATGCTGACAGCTGTTCATAACTCTCTTACAGGTCTGCATCCCTCTCATCAGTACAAAACTATGAAGTGGAAAAACATATTCACACTCTTTGGACATAAAGTTATATGGTAACATTAGCCACATGAAGTTTACAGCTCTGTTGTTTATCAGTTTCTTATACAAGTTCAGTTTTTGAACAGGGTTCGTTTCCAAATAAACTGAAATTGTCCTACTGACCTTCATTTATATTTTGATTATAATGTTAACTTCTTAATAAACCTCAAACAAACGTGTACATTTGTCCTCACATTCTTTACTGTAGTTCCCTTCTGCCTCATTATGCAGCTCATTATGCAGCTCATTATGCGAGCCTTTGTTTGCTAGCTGTCAATCAATCCTTCTCGCATACGGCCACTCTAAACAAAAAGTGTCTTACAATTTCTAAATCAATATACTGGTTTATGTGAATCAGTAGGCAGGATGATTTTCACATCATTTTAAAGAAAAAACTCTAGGCTACTAGATTCTGTTAAGGAAAGTCTTGTTAAAACATGTTTAGTATGGGTTTTGTGAACTTATATCAGTGACTTAAAAATTTTGCTTTTTTAAAAACCACGCATAAACCTTTTTCTCTGAAAAATACAAACATGTACATCCATGTAGCTCATATAATATTTTAGCCCAGTTTGTGCTGAACACAGTGGTATGAGACACTTACCATTATTATGTTTTAAAGCAACTGAAAAAAGACCAAATGTAAGAGCATGTCAGAACCTCTGACAGTGGCCCAAAATGGTCGGACCCCAGAGGGTTAAACACATGAACCTGCCTTCAAAGTTTGTATTTAAAATAGGGAGGTAGTATAATAGATAATCCAAACAGCGCTGTCGAAAACATGACGTCCTTTAGGGATGTAACTCATTGCTCGCTCGTTTCTCCATCAGCCAATGACTTTTTTGGTAGACAAAACATGTAGCCAATTATATAACGAATTCAACGATCTCTGTGTGACTTTTTGTGTGTGTTGGACTTCATGCTGCGCTGCAAGAACTGACAGACAGATAACGTCAAAGTCCCGGGAGAGCGAGTCGAAATTAAACTACTCCGTAAGATTTCTTGAAGAGCTCTCGCGGTACGTCATCCGACTGCGAGGAACAGGTCAGCCGCGTCACCAGGGTTCTAAATTAACAAATGCGGGTTAAAGTTCATTTTGGCGGGTGTAAATAAAAACTTACTAGCCAGTCTGGCTGGTGATGCATAAGGCATTGCATGCATGAAACATAATGTTCTGTTCTCGGACATTTATGCCTCTGGCAGTACTTCCTACATTTCCCACGAACACTGTACCATAATGCTACGTGATGATGTTTCATTACGCCCACTGGCTGCCCCCAGTTTGCAGTGAAACCAGCGCGAGATACTGTGGAAACTAACAGAGCGCATCCACAAGAACATACAAGGAAGGCGGCACGTGCCCCAGTCTAAAACTTTTGTGCCCCGGTGTAAATCTCAAGTTAAAATTTTAGAAGTCTATTCCTTTACAAAGACAATAGCGGCAAAAACGGATTTATGCGCATTAGAGTTACCCAACTTACGCTTGTAAAAGCGAATAAGCGATGCAGCAGGCGCACTGACGCATACACGCACAAACGCATTCAACGCCACACGATTAAGTTAGCTTATTAAAAACATGACGAAACTAAAGTAAGTATCTAAATTATAATGTTAATCTTATTTTGACTCGATTGGCTTCTGTGGACATGAGAAATGTTTTGTGGGAAGCAGAAAGGAGAGATGATGAGTTTAAGGGAGGTAAGAAAAACTACATCCTCACACCCTGTCATGTCTCAATCATTAGAGAGAAAAATTCATGTCTATAGAATTGCATTGTTGCTGAGAAAATCAACACATGTATGAAATTAATATTTAGTTTACTAATGTTTAACTAGGACATACATTAACAGCTAGCAGTAACTATGACTGAGATTATTTTAGTATAGCAGTCATAAAATGACTGGTTTCTTAAAAAAAGAAGTTACTTATCGTTGCTATTATTGTATAATGTTGAAAATATGCATGTACGTGAAAGAAAAAAAACAAACGAACAATTTGTGGTTGGAACAAATAATTTTTGAAGTTGAGGCAGTAAAGGACCATGAGAGTGCCCAAAGTCATCACAGAGCCTAACGTTAATTGAAACTGCCTAGACAGGTCGTATTGAAGAGAGACTTGCTGGGAGAAGCCTCACTTTATGTGTGTTTTTCATACCAACAATGTTAATAAAATTATCAAATGCCTTCAGTGGCACTCATAATTTCTCTTTTTCACCGGAAAAAATTTAGCTAGTGGAAATGCTGATTGGCTGGTAACTTTAGAAAATTACCAGCCACATTGGCTGGTGAACAAAAAAGTTAATCTAGAACCCTGCGCGTCACTACAGTCACATGACTTTACACGGTTCACAACAGAAACGAAAGAGAAACTGTACATAGATTTTCAATGGAGGAGGAGACAGAAAGCTCTCGGACTAAATCTAACATTAAAACATCTTAAACTGTGCTCCGAAGATGAACGGAGGTCTTCAGAGTTTAGAACGACATAAGGGTAAGTCATTAATGAACTATCCCCATTAAGGAGCCACGCTGTTCCCTTTGGGGGCGGGGGCAAAAACACCCGCTTATCCAGTATATAAATATACACAGACAATGACGCACCACCCGCTACACGCTAGAATCTCCGGAAAAACAAGCCGATTTCAACCGCAAAATGTACGCTTTTAAATATACAAAAACTGCTCTCTCAAACATGGAGAGGCTTCTTCGTGATCTCAACTAACAGATTCCGCAATAAAACGAATATCACAAATTTTGAAAAAAAACCGTTCATGCCCATTATCTCGAAAGTTGTGCTGCCGACTTGTGTCACTGGTTTCCGTGACGGGTCACATATCTATCGTGGATAATTGCATCCGCATGCCAAAAGTGTATTTTTGCATGCGTTTTAAAGTTTTGAGCATTTAAAGGACAGTATGTAGGATTGTAGCCAAAACTGGTACTGCAATCACAAAACTTGTGGCCAAAACTGGTACTGCAATCACACAACTGGTAGCCAACACACAAAATGACAACATAAACATCAGTTGAGGGCTGCAACTCCACTTTTTAAATGACAATATCCTGGCCGGACCACTGTTGTCAGTGATATAAGTATTTGAAATGAAAATGATTTCTTAATGTCTAGTGACATATCAGGGTAATTTTATGATTAATTGATATAAATTTCTTACAAACTGTTCCTTTAAACTTTCATTTTCCTCACAGCTGCTCTTGTCTGCGCACAGCCACTGCGCGCGCACACACAGATCAGTCATCAGTGCAC
Organism: Misgurnus anguillicaudatus; assembly: GCF_027580225.2. NCBI lineage: Eukaryota > Metazoa > Chordata > Actinopteri > Cypriniformes > Cobitidae > Misgurnus > Misgurnus anguillicaudatus. Next base: position 5,010,422 of record NC_073349.2, read on the forward strand.
GTGAACAGAGCGATCTCTCTAATGTCTTAAAGCTGCAGTAACCTAATTCATCTCTCAATAAAATAACTCTCTGCTTTTGACTGAAGAACTGTTATACTTCATACAAATGCGTGTATATTAAATTCATACAGTAAAGACTGTGAAGTGTGTAATTTTCATTACTTTTAAGTCTATTAAAGAGATATTAAATATATCTTTGCAGAAGAAATATTTGTTGTGCTTATTTATTTGATTCTCTATTAACACAATAATATACCCAATTACTACAAGTAATATAACAAAGGCAACATCTGTGGTATTACTAGAAAAAAATGTTAACAGTTACAGTCATCAAAGAGCTCAAATATCAGCTTGAAAAATCAGTTTCGGTCGATCACGATGACAACAAATCGGTAATCAGTATCGGGTGCAAAAAAAAATCCTGATCGGAGCATCCCTACTGTAAACTGTAGTTTGACAACATCAAATACTTTAACAACCAATTAAAATACACATACAGGCTGTGAATCAGAAGTGAGGGAATGTCCTAGCAAAGCATGCATAAACTGCTAAATAACACACTACACAAAGTAAACTTTAACGTATATTGATTGTACTTGAAGGGGTCTGTGATTGGATGACAGGTGTTTGTGATCATTCTCAAGTGTCTTGATCAGCACTGTTGCTGCTCGTTCAATCTAATCCATGCGGCAGCGCAAGAACTGACAGGTGGATGACATCAAAGTCATCGAGAACATTTTGATAGCAGTCTCCTCTGTATGATTTCTCAAACCGCTCTCGCTGGATTTTGATGTCATCTGCCTCTCGGTTCTTGTGGCACCACATGAAGTCAAACAAGCCTGTTATATCAGTCACTAGTTAGATCAGCATAGCAGTCAAAAAACAGGATGCAGGAGATCCTGTACAGACAGTTGGCAACCCAACGCAGAACAGACATGATGTGTTACCCTTATGGTTTTATTATAGATTTCTTCATTATACTTCAGAAATGTAAAGACAAAAAAGCAAACAACCATCAACCACAGACGAGTATAACGAATCTTACGCTAAAATAAAGCTGAAACAAGCAGCAACACATTCACCTGCACAATACAGATCTGTCTCCATTACCTGAGAGAAACCCTACACCTGTATCCTGTTTCAAGATCTTCAGATTCAAGCTAAAGCTACAGCACTGGATGTCATTTTAACACCCATGTCAAGATATTATTATATAGTACACTGTTAAAAAATATGTAAAAATCAGTTGAAAACTGACGGATGATATAAGCTCAAACTGAAAAAGCACTGTTTCAGCATTTACAGTTTCTGAATACACAACACATTTTGTTTCTACGAAAAGATAAATGCCTGAAAAGGTCATCATTTATTATTTTATAAACATAATAATCTCAACAAACGCCAGATACTGATGACTATCTGAGCCGTTCAGAACAGCTTGAAAAATAACATTCAACTCTTTAGATTCATATTAACGCTAAGACTTTACAATAAGATTGTATTTGTTAACATTGGTAAATGCAACCCACATGAACTAAAATTGATCAATATAATTTATAATCATTCATTAATCTTTCTTAATGCCAAAACAATTGTTCATGTTAGTTCATGGTGCATTAATTAATGCTATAACTTTTCATTTTAAATATTTATTAGTAAATGTTCAAACTAACATGAAGTGAGATTAATAAATGTTTCCAATGTTAAATGTTTTCATTGTTAGTTCATGTTAGCTAACGCATTAAAGGCGGGGTGCATGATCTCTGAAAGCCAATGTTGACATTTTAAATCACCTAAACAAACACGCTCCTACCGCAATATAATCTGGGCCTTCTTTTGATAGACCCGCCCCATACATACGCAACCCAGGCAACGATGTCGGTTAGTAGGCACGCCCCTTACTGCTGATTTGCTACAGGTGTTTTGGTACTCGGCCCGACTAATTTGGCACCTCGCCTTTAACTAATGTTAACAAATACAACCTTATTGTAAAGCGTTGCCAAATTAACTTTAAGTGATGCACTAAAATCAAAACCTGTATGCTGTATTAAATGCTTAAAAATACAAAAACTATACAATTCACTTTTTGTTAAGTGAGTTTTTATCCATTTAAAACTGCAAGTTAAGTGTAAGTTTAGATAATTCATATTTTGATTTATTCCTGTTTCCCATTTGCTATGTATTTGATATAAAGAACGATACATCCAGGACACAAGGGGGCGATCTTACCTCATCCCATTCTGAAGTAAAAGAAGGTGACTTTTCCAGTCTTCTCTTAGTGATGCTGCAGTCGGACACAGACTCACTTCGTCCACCCAATCCTGTCTCTTCATCGCCAGGTGACGACACCAGCAGGTCAGAGTCGGACTTCGAAAGGCTTCGAGCCAGCTTGAGATCACCCGGAGGAGCCTTCTTCCTCGTCGACGGAGAATCGCGGACGGACGGGTTGCGGCTCGGCGAATCCCGACGGTCTTTGTGAACGGTGGCGTAGATTGCTTTAGGGTCTGTGTCCTGAAGAACGGTTTCCATGGTGACCGACGGGGTGGGATGGTGGAGAGGGGCAGAGCTCGTGGATGTGTCGGAAACCTCGCAGGTCTTCTCTCCAGAAGCAGGCAGTTTGAAAGCTCCCTCCCGACAGTCGACCACCGGTGAAGAACCGTGAAGCAGACCGGTGAACTGCTCGGGAACGGCGGGGCTTAAATCCTGGCCGTACGATGAGCTCTCTGTAAGAGAACAGAAGAAAGAGAGAGAGTTACAGACCGTCTGTGGACTGAGATCTGGTGTGAATAACATGAAACCGCCCACCCTACCTACTGTCCAGTGCCTGAAACAGATCCAGCATTGTTTTACAACCAAAAAAAAGAAAACTAGAACAAGAGAAATGACAGAACGAAAACCAGAAAAAGATAAAATGGAACGAAAAGAAACAAAGAAAAAAAGAACGGCAGGCTCACCAGTTGTGAAGAATGTGAGCTCAAGAATTTCAAGCCCAGCCGAAGAACAGCTGACATTTCTCCATAGAGATTTGTTTGTGACTTCTCTCTCTCTCTCTCTCATATTGCTAACTAGCATAGAGCTTTATAAGGGTTTGCTTATGCCTCACAAGGATTCCCTTCACTATGAATGGCACACAGAATCCAGCAATGAAAGAGTCTCTGTCATGAAAACCTTTACTCTAAAGAGTCAGACGCACATTTTTATTGTTAGTATAATTCTTTGAAGAAAATTTAAAGCTGTACAGCAAGGAGGAACGTTTAACTATGATAGGGATCTTTGTTATAATTTGGTGTGATAAAACACACATCCGGTGGCAATCATCGGTCTACAGCAATTCTGAAGCCATTCAATGAAAGTTTGCTGAAAAAAAGCATCAATCTGATGCCATTGATCCGTGTTAGCATGTGTGAACGTATGATGTCATCTATGATGTCATCTTAAGAAGACCCTCAGGAGATGAAATCAGTGCTGTTCTTCATCCAAACCCAAACCCTTACACCATGTGAAAGTCAGATGTTTAGTGAAACAATATGTGCTGATTCCAGTCACTACACGCTGACCATGGTTATACAGTATGACTCAATGTTTAATAAAACAACAGCACGGTGCTCATGTGTGTTACTAACACAGAAAACCCCAGAGCTCGGTTTCAACATCCAGTGAAACACCTCAATGTCGACACCCAACATGCTGCATCCTGACCGTATGATTTTTATGACCACACTACTGCACTACTGAAGAGACTCACACATGTAATACTGAATCATGTTAGTAATCTCACTAATAACACTTTACCACCAGGACTGGCTCAATGTCGGGACCAAAGCTGGAGCGAACACTCGGCCAGACCTCAGTATATCGGTTGGTGTTTCTACCAAAAAAGAGCTGAATGCACTGTGTCACCAATGACCATTTATATTATTATACTGCTGAATGGTTTATTTTATTACTTTGCACTATTTTATGTTGTGCACCCTGTGGCAAATTTATAAATAAAAAGCAATTTATGATTTGACTTTTCATTTTCACTACTATCAAGAGGCAAGACTGACAATCAGGGATTGAAATTAACACCTGCAAAATGTGGGTAAAAATCAGCTGTGGCGCGTAACGTTGTCAAATCACTAGCCCATTAGATGGGTTACTTTTAGGGATGTTCATCGATCTTCGATTAATTGTCGATAAGCATTAAATCGATAAAACTTAATGATTTTCAAAAAGGCAAGCAAGTGTGTGCGGCGAAAAGCACATATGGCCGGGGGAAAAGTGAAACAAGCGCGCAGAAGTTAAACTAGCCATGACCACAATGATGCACGATGCCAAACACACACCTGGGCTTTTTAACCTCATGCGAGACAAAACTGGCGGCTAACGCAACAAAATGTCATCCGCAGTGGATCTGATCGGACGATACAGAAAAAGCAAATACGGTTAGGATACTGAAAGCAAAGACCCTCTTTCAGGAAAGCCTGCAAGATTAGCATAGCAACGCTGCTATACACAGGGAAGGAGACCAGAAGACGTTTTTAATGAACAGATTAAAATGTATTCTTAAATTCTGGCAAGAAACTAAAATGTAAACTGTAAAAGACATTTATCATTGATCATCATTATTGACTGGCTGAGGCACTACACGCTAAACACTGTTGCAGGTTTTCTAATGGAAGGTTGAAATTTTTATAATATAAGCATCTTTGCTGAAAGTACACCGGAGGTCTAAGCTGAGGTGATGACGGGAAAAGTGCCCTTCGTGTGCTTCTTGAATATAATTACAAGAAACAGTGTATAAACGATTCGGAAAATGAGGTAAACAACTAAAAAATAACACTCGATAATAAAACTTTTATTTCGTCATGGACGCACGGACTTTAATGCGACTCTGCAAAGTGCTCATATGAGGCAGAGTTATACTGTGTCTGTTAAGTTAGTCATTATATTTTTATTACGAGATTAAATTGATGATTTTTATCAAAACACCAACTACATTGACTCATTTTACAATCCCACTAGCATGTAATTCAGACAAAACAAAAACTTTAAATTCGCGCGAGTAAGCCAGCGTTTTACGCACACTTATGTCATGGCTGCTTATTACAGTTAACGATTATTCGATCAATTGATTGTTAATTTAAACACTCATCGAATATGGGAAATTGCATAAATTGACATCCCTAGTTACTTTTTATAAATCATGTTCAATTGTTAATCGTAAAGCCCATGTTAATCATTAATCGTAAAGCTTATGTTAATCGTTAACCGTAAAGCTCATGTTGAATCGTTAATCGTAAAGCGCATGTTAATCGTTAACTGTAAAGCGCATGTTAATCGTTAATCATAAAGCTCATGTTGAATCTTTAATCGTAAAGCTTACGTTCAATCGTTAACCGTAAAGCTCATGTAAGCCAAAGTTTTAGCGCAAACACTCAAATCGTCATCATGGTAAAATAAATACAGCATTATTGTGCAGCATCTTTGCATTTCTGGCTTACTGAACACACCTGTCACAACACAAGGCAATAAACAACAAGACTTAAGACTCAAACATAATAATGTGGAGATACTTAGCTGAGGTTGCTAACCTGACAATATTAAAATTAATTGGCAAACATAAAAAACTGCACATACATTTTAAAAGGCTTTTATTAATGCTCACGCAATAATAGTGACAAATCAAATTAAGTAGTAAAGTTCACTTTTTATTTTATGTTCTCTTTTATTACATGGTTTAAGTTTAAATTTTTATTTTCATTTTCAACGTCAACTTGAATGCAAATTTTATGTTAAAAATAGGGTGGGTTTTACTTTCTCACATATCAGAGAGTGTCTGAGGCAGTGTTTGCTAACTTAACTTTATTGCTAGATTTAGCAACTTTTTGACCCCTTTAGTGATTTAAAAAAAATGACTAGAGCTAAATCTAGCAACTGTTTGGATGCACCTTAGCTTCAAATCTGTACACATAGTGTCACCTGTACCGCGCCTTTTTAAGACTTTTTTAAATATCAAACAGCACAAGCGCTTTGTAACTGCACCAGATCAACATTTGATCAAAAAGCTCATTACAACCACCATTATAAACAAATCTATTTCTCATTTATAAAACTGTGCACAGGATCCTTACTAAAAGTCTATGTACGCACAAAAGCCAAAAATATTAAGACTTACAATACAAAGCAATGTTCCCTTTATCACAGATCACCTGCAAGTGTGCATACATGAATCATCCTCATATTCCACCCTGCAAACCCATTCTCCTATTAAGTTTGTTTTTTATAGATCACAACCTTTGCGTGGGAACTGGCGTGTTTCCAGCCATGCACGATTTATAAATGAGACCCCTGGAAGTTATTAAATCAAAATCCATCCTTAAAATACCAACCAGTGCAGGAACCCTGTAAACAGAACAACATGTCCACAATAAGAATGGCATCACTGAATCCACTTATTCACTTTTCTGAAGTACAAAATAAATAAATTTCCATGACGTAGCTTAATGACGACATCAACACTACAGCATGCGACTGTTTAAAACTGTAATGTTCACTTACTATAAGAAGTTTGCAATGTAGTTATCCATTTCAAACATACTGTAGTGTATACTACTTCATTTCATCTGACAGCTGTAACATTACACCCCCTCCCCTTAGTAAGGAACGTTCTAGAGTAACAAGGTTTAATTTGTCATCTGCTGTAGCACTTTATGCCGATTAGTTTTAAGGTGTCTGCCAAGAGCGGCAAGAGTTTATTAAGAGATGTTTAAAAACACACCGCATGTTTTAGCTCCCAGATTGATTGTCAGATAGTCTTCAGTAGATGAACACACGAGTCTGTCTGTAACACTTGTGTGTTTTTGGCTTTGGTTGATGTCCTTTAGTTTGACTGACAGCTGCTGAGCTCAGTGAACTCACTGTGGTGTCAGCTGAGCTTTATGAAGCTTACGGAGGACTGAGAGGGGTGCAGGAGACGTTTGGCTGTTTGTGTTGAAACATGAGGTGAGTGTCAGGCTTTACACACAACCACTTTATCAAACCCAACCACATTACAATCACACAAAAAAATCAAACAGCTTCATATATCTGTTCTTATCTATTGACTCACAACAGAGAAACAGCTTTCTTTTTAGTGGAATTATCTTGTGTAAACCATTTTGTGTAATAAACGCATAAAGGTAGATAAATGCAGACTCTATTGTCTTAGATTTTGCCTCTTTACCTCAGACAGACAACGTCTTTTTACAGTTTTACTTTTGCTCTGGAGATTGATTTCACGCTCCAACATTTCACTGTTGTGATTAACTTCAGCAGCGCTGCGCAGATTTAAGTATTGCGAGAGAGTTTAGAGAATTTGCACTCTCGCAGAATTTCACGTCAGCCGCACAGTGCTGCAGAATCTGCATTAGGCCAAATATCATGACTAGAAATTACATTAATACAACTTGTAAGTGCAAATATGTCAAAATGTCTCTTAGCATTTGTCATTTTTCTTGCTAAAAATATTCCATCGAAGACGAAAAATGTTCGGTTACAGCGACCTCTGACACACGCACTTGCAGACACCAGTACAGTTGCCTAATCACAAGCCAGTACGTTTCTTTTTGCCATCAAGGAAAGCAACACGACCAAGCGACGGAATATACCAGATTATCTGAGCTCTCTCTCTTATCATGTCCACACAAAGGCAGCTCAAATGCGCCACAATTATGCAGACTTTGAAACAGCCAATAGGGAAAACAATAAAAGGCATGACTTACATAGCATCCAGCAAATGTTAAGCAAACTCCGTTTGCCATAAGTGCTGAAAAAGCCTACAGTGAAAGCTCGACCGTGATTACTTCCTGCTGGTCGAACTGGTCCAAGCCCCTTAATCCTTTATTTATTCTTCAATTGAACGCCTTGTAAAGGGTGATTTTGTAAGGATAAAATAGTATTTTATTTCATCTCAAGATATTTCACTTGCTTCCACTGATCATTACTGTAACTATCAGTTACATGTCAAACTGCAACATGGTTATAAGACTCTGAGAACGATCCAATCACATGAGGTCAAAGACATAAAAAACAGTATTGATTCGCTTACAACATAAGTGGAAAGGTTTGGGGTGCACAGGCCGGATCTGAAACAAGCTAAAATTAGAGCTCAGCCTCAAGTCACATGCTTTTAACAAGTTTACTGACCTACATACACACACATTTGGGTGGCACCCCAGACACACACACAGAAATCAAGTTTTAATTAAAAAATAATAATATGACTAACAGTAAAATAGTACAACTATATAATTTTATTTCTATTAATTTGCACTAACATGTTACCAAAAAGTTAAAATATAAAGCAGCTTTCTCTTTGGCCAACTGTAAAGGGGATTGCACACTGGCCACGCAGCTAAGCGTTGCGTCGAGTCGCGTCTAGGACAACTCGGAGGTATCGTAAACCGGAAGTGCACATTAAATAGCGCGAGCTTCGTCAGATAGTGTCTACTTCAAAATGCAAAATATACGTTAGCAGCCAATGTTAATCGTTAATGATTTGGGACAAATATGATGTTATTTAATGTTAAACTATGTAAGTGGTGCTGTGTGGCGCGACAGGTATTTGAGCAACTTCCTGAGTCAAAGCTGGGCGGAGCAGACAGGCGCCAACCTGGCGGCGGCAGTGTGCGTATACTCATAAAAACAATGTGTTAGTTTTTTTAGAACAGTGCGGCGCTGAGCTGCGCGGTCGGTGTGGGATCCCCTTAAGGGGGTGGTGCCCCAGCGCCCCCTATTGACCAGCCGCCACTTTTACAGAAACAACAAAGATACAGCGTTGAATTCACTAATACATGAAAGAACTCATCAGAACTTTCTGTCACTATGTGTGACAGTTTGGTCTTTAACTGAGGATTTCGCAAACTCTCTTCTAAGACTTCATAACAATTTTTATTATCTACTGCAGGGCTAGTCTACACCGGTCATCTTTGTCTGATTTAAAATCAGTGTGGTTACTTAACTTCTGTACCATAACTTCTGTTTCTTAAGCTCAAATTAAACTCACAAAAACATTTCAAGGTTGTTTCAGCTACTGCACATGTGCACAGGTTGTCAAGCGCCTCAGGTGACTCTGTATAGAGCCCCTCCCCCAGAGAGTCTTTATCTATTAATAATTGGTTCTTTAACTGGAAGGCGGGGTTTCTGTCACCAGAGTGCCCATATTGAGACACCTGTGCTCAAGTTTGTTATATCTTTAACATTATTCTTATGTTGTCCACCATCTTAAATTGTCACTCTGAGCAATGCATCCTGGGATCATCTTATCCACAATCCAATCAAACAAAGCTACAAAATGAGATATTTTAGAAAGCAGCATAACTTTATAGTTTACCTTTTGGAGCTGATGATATTTTAATAGTATGGTCATAATGACATCTAAAATGTTTCCTAGGTAGGCAGCTCACTATGATTTTGGAACAGACATAGACACACATGTACATACCTGCAGATGTCTGGGCTTTATTGAATACAGGTATTGGTGGCTGCAGTGTATTTGTGCTGCATGCTGGAGGCTGCAGGTCAGTGTGTGCACTTGTCTTCTTCTGCAACAATAACATTAATCATTTACATACATTAATCAACATCTGCAGCCTTATTTCAGTGACAAAACACAAACACACAAGATCACACGCACACCAACATTTAGACTGCAAGAATATACAGAACAAATTAAAGTGAATGAGGAAATGTGCAGGACTCACCTGAGGTACAGCACTGCTGGAAGACTTGACTGTGTGCTCTTCTCAAGACACAAACATATCAGATTATGTTAGGATAAAAATACAAATGAATGAGATTTGACGTGAACCAACAACAAAAAGCCTTAAACCAGACTCCCAGTAAACCCATTCTCTTCCCTTTAAAGAGTTTCTATGAATTAAATTGGCAAACCACAGTCAACATCAATCAATTATTTTGGCTTCCTATCTGTATACTGGTATGAGAATAATAACACTGATCAAATGTTTACCATGTGTTTGAATACTGTAGGGCAGGGTTCCCCAAATCCCACCCCGGAGGGCCGGAGCACTACAGAGCCTAGGTCCAACCCTAATCAAACTTACCCACCTGTGATTTTCTAGTGATCATGAAGACCTTGATTAGCTTGCACAGGTGTGTTTGATCAGGGGTGGAGCTAAACTCTGCAGTGCTCCGGCCCTCCAGGGTAAGATTTGGGGAACCCTGCTGTAGGGTTAAAGCTAAACTCTAAAGGTGTCTTTCACTATACTCTATAAGATTTATTCACAAATTAAAAAGCAAACGTTATCATTCTGATAAGCTCATTAAGTCACTTGTTTTCATGTATCAATAATGTACAGTACAGTAATGGTGCGTTTATATCAGATGCCTTTAACACGTTAAAGTCAAATGCAAAGACGCGATAGACATCCAGCGGCGAAAAAATTACGCAGCATGAATTGAGCGTTTCTGCCGTGCATAATGTCCAAAAACATCAGAACTTTGGCAGATATTTGCGCCTGTTAACCAATTAGGAGCAGGCTCTAGTAGTGAAGTGATTACAACGTAGCAAGCAGACACAGACTAAACAACAATGGAGGACAAAATCATCATCCATGTATTTGGACACCCGGAGCTGTACCGGAAGAAAAAGGATTTTGCTTGGAAGAAAGTGAGGAGGTCGGAGAATCTAGTAAGTTGGAAAAATGCTCTTTACTCAAATGTATTTATTTATAACTATAAATAAATAAATATACAAATAAATTATAACTAACTAAATAACTAACTAACTAACTAAATAACTAAACTAAATAACTACCCAACTACCTAACTAACTACCTAAATAAGTACCTAACTACCTAAATAACTACCTAACTAACTACCTAACTAACTAACTGCCTAACTAACTAACTTCCTAACTAACTAACTACCTAACTAACTAACTACCTAACTAACTAATTACCCAACTAACTACTTAACTAATTACCAAACTAACTACCTAACTACCTAAATAACTACCTAACTACCTAAATAACTACCTAACTACCTAAATAACTACCTAACTACCTAAATAACTACCTAACTACCTAAATAACAACCTAACTACCTAAATAACTACCTAACTAAAAAAAATATATATATATATACAGACATACATACAGAGACTACAAGATAGCTAAAGCCAGCTAATTGGGCGTATGTGTGTCTAAATTTCACATGCAAATGACGCGCAAGTTAACTCAAAATTTTTAAGCATCCAACTACGTGCGAATAGCGCAACTTATTAGCTTTATCTGGCATCTGGTATGAACGCACAGTAAGAGTATACATTTCAATCAGAAGTCTAATACATAGAGTTAAAGGTTAAGCTTCAGACTTCTGTGAATGTGAAACTTGTACAAGGTCTCAAACAGTAAAAATCTCACCGTATCCTGCCAAAGAAGAGTTCAAATACCAACCTAATAACATGTACCTGTTTTGTTTTTGGAGGTGTTTGGCATTTTTGTGTGTGCGGTGACCAGCAGGTCATATATGTGGTCTTCCTCTGACTCCATGCGTTCATCTACACTGCTGTTGGTGTAAACGGCCTGCGGACACATAATGATAAAAAAACAGTTAGTCGTTTCACAGTCTGTGTCATCACCATTAGCATAAAAACGCATTACAGACAATGATTGATGTAATACAATGGGCTTTACTGCAGGCGACTATGATTGGCTGATGCTCCAGACATATTGCTGACGCTGTACAAAACAAATAGATGTTTTATATACATGTACACTGTATATAATGCTACATGATCAAAATGTATGGTACAGTCCATTATAAGCAGGTTTATTCCAGCAAACAGAAATCTGAATGCTACAATATTAAAACTATTCCTGATGGAGATCTGAGGGATTGTAAATATTGGTTATGGACAGACTAAAGGTTTGCTGTGTGAAGAAGATGCTCTTCATTAATATTCATGAGGAGATTGTTAATTCAGTCAGATGTGCATTGAGTGGAACAGTGTGTGATTTTTAACATTGTCCCAGCATACAAACACTGCTGTGCATTCATTACTCATTTACTCAAACTAGTGCGCTGTACTTCATTACAGTTAATATACCTACACGGAAAAAAAATTCTAATCCCAACACAACTAAATTAAAATTTGCTCATTGATTTGATTACAATATAGTGTTTGGTTTTAATAAAACATTAAGTGATTTCTAGGCATATCACATGTGTTTTAAATAAACCCATGTAAACATAACCCATTTAACACTTTCCCTGCCAGTGTTTTTAAATAAAGTTGCCATCATTTTTTATGATTTTCACAAAAGTTTAATGCCTTCCAGAAAATGTTTTTATATATAAATATATAAAAAAAATATGGAAAGCCAGAAATAGTCGTCACTGGAAGGGAAGCGTTTTCTCTTAATTGACGGAAAAGAGTTAAATTGGGACTACATTAATAATTTGTGTGGTATTAAAGGAGACATGTCCAGACACTTTTGATGTCAAATAAATCTTTAGTGTCCCCAGAGCACATATGTGAAGTTTAAGCTCAAAATACCATATAAATAATTTATTATAACATGTTAAAATTGCCACTTTGTAGGTGTGAGCAAAAATGTGCAGTTTTTGGGTCTAAATGAGCTGATTTCTGCACTAAAATGGCAGTGCTGTGGTTGGATAGATGCAGATTAAGGGGCGGGATTATCCCCTTCTGATATCACAAGGGGAGCCAAATTTCAATGAGCTATTTTTCACATGCTTGCAGAGAATGGATTACCAAAACTTTTCACATTTTCTAGGTCAGATTTTCATGATGTGTCTCCTTTAAAGCAGGATTGCTAACTGGGTGGGGATTTCCAGTTCCCATCATGCTTTGCATGAGACTGAATAATATCAAAATAAAGGGTTATTTTATGGGTTTTTAATTAAGATAAAAAAGAGGGGGATTTATTGTTAAGTGAGTTGTTATATTAGTATTTGAAAGAGTTTCTGTTTGGTTGTTGGGTTTTTAAATGGTTACCATTGTGCAGACGAGTAGAGCATTTGTTTAGGATGAGATCAGTCTTAGTGACGTATCAGTTATTTAGTGTTGTTTTGATCAGAAAGCATTAAACTTAAGGTGTAAATGCCTTTCCATTGGAAATGTATATGCCATAATAAGCTGTTGTTTTATTTGGGTATTCGTCATGGTTAGCTTGCTAATGTGTGCTGTTGCATAATAACTTTAGATTCCAAAATATTGTGACATGTACAACAGCACATACAACTTTAAAATAAAGCTCATCTCTCTCTCTCAAGACAACAATGGGTCATTTTTTAAGATTTACATTTGTTTTCATATTCATCTGAATAACATGCACGTGGATTAGGAGCAGGAAATTCCAGTCTTAATTCGATATGAAAAATGAATGTGCTGATGTTTAATGTGATGAAGTTTACCTCAGAACTGAGCTCCTCGTCCGGGCCCTGAACAACCTGAAGAGGTGCTGATCGCTCTTTCTACACAAAACAATCACATCACAGACAAAACATTACATGAGTGATTCTCACGAAACCATTGAAACACCACGGCACTAATGATTTTAGCTTTAAAATGTGTAATATAGTAACATTAAAAAGAATCAGAATTAACACAATACTGTGTTCTACCTTGCACAATGTGTGATTTCAACATAAGAATTTATAATTGGAAATTTTATCTCATTTTCTGCTGAAATTCTCATTACCGTAATGTGTCCGGCTGTGTTTGAACATGCGTTATGTTGTAATTTAATCAAATTAACACAAAAATATTAAGAAAAAAAATAAATGGATGTTTTGCTAGACTACTTTAGATGACAGAAAAAATATTTACTGAATATTCATGTATAATAATAATGAAGAAAAATTAGGAAAATGATGTGTCCATGCCTGATGTTCTCATCCTCCGCAACACTTTTTGAGAACAGTTTAAGCACACACACAGAGTTTTAATAAAGTTTGATTTTGAGTGACCAAGCACATGGACCAGTAACTTCAAGATGGCTACCAGGTAAGATCTTTTTTTACAGCTAATTTGAAATATTGTCTTGTCAGAATGCTTACACGACATTTTGATTATCATTACCGCAACAGATGCTTATTAAATGTTAATTTAATTAATAGAAGCATAATACTTTGATTTTAAATGCATGTGCAGAATCTCCAAATTATGTTCTTTCAGGTTTGTCATGTCATTTTGAAAATATCTCAGTGTTGATGTTTTCTGACTGTTGCGGTACTGAGATTTTTTAGGACTAATTTTTTAAATTATGTTACAAAAAGTGTTAAATGATAAGTAAAAGTTTTTAAATTAATGTTCCCATTTACTCCAGACTTTGTTTTTCAATGTCTGGTGGGAAAAAAAGTAAATTTAAGCAATTTTTACATTTTCATGCTTGACATTTTTAAAACCAAGTTTTTGTGAGAATCACCCACATAAAATCTGATCAGATTTCAGATTCAAAATTGATTTAAAAAATCAGATTTCAAAAGTGAAAGACAAAACATGAGCTTTAAGATTATGATTGACAGTCTCCATCTAGTGGATAAACCAGCACTACACAAAATACTCTGATTTAAAAAAAATCATCTGTCAGTTACTATACAAGCAGGATGTTTATAGTGAATCAAACTGTTGACATCAGCCAAACTCGTTCACCTTTCCAGCTTCACTGTCCGGTCGGCCGGAATCTCTGTCGGATGATTTTCCACTGGCGAGACTGTCGAGCGATTGGCACGAGGACGCTTCACACAGAGCTTCATACGGACTCTCCTCCATAGCCGAAATAAGATCACTGACCTGCTGCTCCATTTCTCCTGTGATCACACAACCAAATAACATCTGTACTGACAACATTTAGGCCAATATTTACTAAACGAGTAAATTAATGCAAGAGCGCAATTCCAAAAAAGCGCAGATGGGAGTGGTAATATCTGGGGGTTATTTACTAAAAAGGCACACAATAAATCACACAAAAGCAGATTTCAATATGAACAATCTACTAAAAGCAGTGCAAATTAGTTCAGGGTTGCAAATAAGCAGAGCTGATGATCCTCAGGTGCGGGTGATCTACTAACACCTGATGCGCTTGAGTTCAGCACCACAGACATCACAGCTGAAAATTCGGGGGGGGGTGAAATCCCAGCTAACTAAGTAATAGTACACTTAAAAGAACTGGAGAAAAATTAAGGTTTACTCGGGACTCCTACTAGTAACTCCTATTTATGTTATCCAGCAAATAAAGAATAACATGGCTTGGCACACAACATTTTTGAATAATTGTTTAAAAAAAATTAATATTTTTGATGATCCTCTGGTATTCCAAATGAACCGTCACGTGTTAAAAAAATCCTCAGCTTTAAACAATGGCGCAAATACTACTGATATCACTCAGGCAAACATTGGTAACTTGCGTTGCATGAATTATTTAAATCTCCTCTCATAAATTTTGCGTCTGAAAGGGAAACTCCTAGAAATGCATATGCAATAAAGTCAGTAAATAACTAAACCACACTTTTTCAGCAAAATCCTGTCATTTGTTATTTAACGCTGCATGGCTCAATGTCACTTTAAAAGTGCTGAATGGGATTTGTTTCAAGTGTGTGTGGTTGAAGTTGAGTGCGTTTGGTTGTGACATCACAGTGCTGGCAGAACTCACACTTAAATAACTCACATGATTATTAATGTCAATGTAGCTAAAGAATGTGTCCAACCAATCCATTATGTGAATACTATAAAAAAATTAAGTCACACTCATATCCAGATGATATATTGGCACTTTCCATTACATGGTATGGCTCACTTTTGGTGGGTTTCCACAGTGTATAGTACCTGGTACTTTTTTAGTACCAACTCAGTTAAGGTTTTAAGCAAGCCAAACAAACTAAGGCTATGTTTACATTAATGCGTTTATCCTTTAAAACGCGTTACTTTTGCTACGTTTACGCCTTTCATTTACACTACACCACCACAGATACAGGGCGTTGTAAAGGCCAATATGAAGGGAGAATTGTAATGGGTCAGACATTATTTTCGAATTTAAGTTTCGTTTGCTACTTTAAAATGAATTTTGTTTCATATATTTTGTCTCTTAATTTTAATCGATGTTTTGTTGATAAGTTTTGTGAATATAAATTAATAAAAACAATAAAATCAATGTCATATTAATATTTAATGCTCATTTAGCCGATTGCGCTTTTTTGATATTTCTGTGTTGCTAGCGGAGGACGTGCACAGACATCGCACACTTAAAATTAACGTCATTAACTTTTATTAATTAATTGCACACTGAACAGCGACAGGTAAGGGAAGATAAGTTATTGGCGTTTACCTCTTATTATGTTTGATTGAATTGCATTTGCTGAAATTTATTTTTGCTAAGTTCGCTACTGTTTAGTACTGTACACTTTTTTAAATCATAAAGACCTTTCTGTTTTGGTTTATCAACATTAACCTATTAATCATATTAATATGTTGTAGGGGGGAGCTAGAACAATATAAGACTTTCCCAAACACATTTTTATAGGTTCAAAAAGTGTCTGTAGTAGTTGCCGGCAAAGGATCCAGGTATGATTTTTTGTCAATATCGCACACCCCTAGGCTGCATAAATGCGCAAAAGGTAAGCTATTATTAGAGTAATAATTTATTTTACACTTTTATGTGCATGCCCAGTTACAAGATTGTTTATGGTCGTGTATAGCGTGGATGAAGATTCTTTTCAAAATGCCAGTATAAACGAGGATCGTTTTCATTTTAAAATGGCGTTTTAAAACGCAAATGCTCTAATGTAAAAAGGGCCTAAAACGTGACACTGCAGATCACATTTTCATTACATTGAGGCAATTAGCAGATGCTTAAGATTAGGAAACAAAGCGATTTGTCTAAAGCCCGGGATATACTGCACGATTATTGGCTGTTCCAGACGAAAGATTGCCATCGTGAAACAATCGTCGCGATTTCTGTGATCGTGGCTCTTCATCGGTGGTCCTATGTCGTACAATGAGAGAGGTTCAAAGACGGCCGTTTCCCGGTCTTGCATCCAAAGATAGCCTACGATAGTTTTCTGACAGTGTCAGAAATTCGGCATGATCACCGCACAGTGTGTTTGCTGCTACGACCTGCACGCCAGTATTTGTATACCACGAGCGCATGCAACGTGTGACGCAGCCCCCGAAGCTTCCGTGTCATCATCCTACAGTCTACACGCCTGTCGTACCAGAGTTTAAACGATCCATGTCGCACAGTTAATGATCTTATAAGAGGGCAAAAGCTTGCAGTCTATTCCAGGCTTTAGTAGAAAAGTGCTTATATAAAGACACAAGTTTTCTCTATTCCGACACAATACCTGTTGAGAGAGAAATAAAGATAAAAGCTAGAAGTGATAGAAATACGATCAATATCTATGTCCAGTATTTTTGGAAGAGATTGTTATTTAATTGTTTTTTGAATTTTGCAAGAGATGTGGCTGACCAGATTGTAATAGGAAGATCATTGCACCAGCAGAGAAAAGTGATGGAAAATAAGCGGGAGCGTGATTTAGTGCGCTTTTGTGAAGGTAACACAAGCCGTACATTTGCTTAACATAAGATTCACCGATTTCCGCTATGTTCAATGATCACAGATTGATCTGAAAGAATCATCACTACCAGCGTCATTGCTAAATGCAAGATTAGTTTACCCTCGCGTGCTGTCAAGCAAACATCAAGTGATGTCATCATCTGTGCTTTGCTGTACGAGTTACCAAACTCTCTTCTATTTTTGAGCAGTGAAAAACATCCACATGCCAAGAATCAAAGAGACCATTTTATTGATATGCTGCATTGCTCCTGGTTTGCATGTTTATTTGTATCAGTAACAATAAGTCTATAATCACACCCACATTGAACTGGCAGTAAACTGCAGTGGAAAAGCAAAGCAAACTTAAGTCTAGTCGAGTCGTCCCACGCAGTCATAAATGACCAAACACATCATTAAACAGTAACCCCTGGTTACACAGACAAGGCTTAAGGCTAGTCCTAGACTAAAACACAAGTTGGATATGACTCAACTGATTACAACTTGCATTGACAGATCTTAAAATAAGCCAGTACCATTGATTTGTCTCAAGATACACCAGTAACATTTTAGCTAAAGCCGGGACTAGGCCTTAGTTAAATTAAGCCTTGTCTGTTAAACCAGGCCTAAATGTATAAAGTTAATAATGATAGCATCTCTATGCACAAATCCGATTTTCCCTCACCTTTCTTCTTGGGGCTCAAGCTGTTTTGAGGTGTAGCCACAGGTGGAGAAGGCGGAGTAATGTTTAATGGACAGCCACTCATATGAGCTACAGAGAGAAGACAACCAGCACAATGATAAAAACACAACTTAAACACGGTTTTCCATTAGTCTTTTATTAAAACAGCTGAAAAATCAGCATTTATTTCAGACTCAACACCAGATGAAATATTTAGACTTTAGTCTTTTAGAGACAGACTGTTACACTTGTTATAAGCAACAACAAGTGAATAAATCAAACACCACATTATAGAAACCATGCTGTATAAAGTCTAAATATTTTAAGAGTCTGGAGTCATTTTAGACAGAAGATTAAAAGATGCAATAAGAGTTAAGAGCAGATGTTTGTCATATGTAAATAAGATCATCTCTCACCCTGTATGAGTCCAGCGATCTGTCTGCTCTTTTGAGAGGGCATATCTCTAACAGTGTCCAGCGCTGTCAGATTCTTACCGTCTACAATATTCACATCGATACCTGCGTTGAGAAGTTTTTGTACCACTTCTGTCTTTCCATAGAGGGCTGCTTCATGAAGAGCGCTACCTTTATCTGTCTGATAACAAAAATAAAATGAATACGATACATAAACTCATCAGCCGTTATGTGCAGTGGTCCTTGAAGCCTTTAAACAAACAAGTTACAAAACATTTAACCAAGTGACTTTTATTCATACTGAGATTTTAAGGAAATGGATAAGACTTTACAATAAGGTTATATTCGTAACATTAGTTGACTATATTTGTTAACATGAACTAATAATGAATACTACTTCTACAGTATTTAGTCATCTGATGTTAATTCCTCTCTAAGTTTTATCCCCTGATGATGACAACACTGTATCTAATTAACATTAACACATAATAATAAATAAATGCAGTGTTATTCATACATATGTTCAATTCAGCATCTCCAATTCTCCTAACCTGCATGTCTTTCATTGGTGTAGTGGTGTTTGGAGAAGTGGATATACCCTTAATTTATGCCCCATTTTTTAAAAAGTGGTCCAACAAAAGTTAAATGCCCTGTGTTATAAACACTAACTTTCCATTGCATATTTGCGCAAAACTTTAGCATTATGTTTTAAATGTCAACAAAGACCATCATGTCCCCATTAACCGATAATATGCGACTAACGCGTAGTTTTTCCTCTCATGTCGAGTGATGTTGGTAGGTTTACTAATATCACATCCACTGCACTAGGCATTATTTTTAATCAAAGGAGACATACGAGTATTATCCAAACATTAATGCCAAGGAAAGCTCCTTATACTTAGGAGTGTCAACATATATGGAGGTAATAGTACATTATTTTAAAGGGATAGTTCACTTTAAAATGAAAATTCTGTCATCATTTACTCATCCTCATGTTGTTCTAAACCTGTATGAATTTCTTGTTTCTGATGAACACAAAAGAAGATATTTTTGAGAAATGATGGTAAACACACAGCAGATAGTGACCATTGACTTCCTTAGTAGGAATAAAAAATGATGGAATTTATTGGCTACCATCAACTGTGTGCTTACCATCATTTATCTAAATATTTTCTTCATTTATCTCAATACTTCCAAAATAAATAAAAAAAATGCGATTTATGGTAGTTTTTGCTAAATTTACATGTTTTCATTGGCCTTTTTTTCAATTCGCAATGTCAATTTTGGCAATTTAATGGGTAATGGAAACAGCTGGTGACATGATTGACTAGTCTTGCATATTTAGTTTACTCCAAAATGAGCCCATTGTCACTTAACTTCTGCTACTTGACTTCTCAGCATAAGGATCATTATGAAACGAATATAATCAATGTTTACAATTTATAAGTGGGTTTACTCTATTGCATCTAATAAAGCAGGTATATCCCATGCCATCTAATAAAGAAGCGGGTATACCCCATGCAATCTAATAAAGAAGTGGGTATACCCCATTCAATCTAATAAAGAAGTGGGTATACCCCATGCCATCTAAAGCAGCAGGTATACCCCATGCCATCTAAAGCAGCGGGTATACCCCATGCCATCTAAAGCAGCGGGTATACCCCATGCAATCTAATAAAGAAGTGGGTATACCCCATGCCATTTAATAAAGAAGCGGGTATACCCCATGCCATCTAAAGAAGCGGGTATACCCCATGCCATCTAATAAAGAAGTGGGTATACTTTGTATACCCTGCACTACACCGCTGTCTTTGGACTTTGCGAGTAACCCACGCTGACACAAAGAACATCCCAACTTGAATAAACATAAATAAACTATTGGTAACACTTTACAATAAGGTTCATTAGTTAACATTAGTTAACTACATTAATTAATGTGAACTAATAATCAACTGCACTTATACAGCATTTATTCATCTTTGTTAATGTTAATTTCAACAATTACTAATACTTTTATTAAAATTTTGTTAATGTTAGTTAATGCACTGTGAACTAACATGAACAAGCAAATAAAGCTTTATTTATATTAACTAACGTTAACAAAGATTAATAAATACTGTAACAAATGTATTGCTCATGGTTTGTTCATGTTAGTTAATACATTTACTAATATTAACTAATGAACCTTATTGTAAAGTGTTACCAAACTATTATTATTAAATTATAAATTGTTAGTTTAAGCATTATCTGAAGTTAAATGAATAAAACCTTAGTTTAACCTTTTTTTACCAAATAGATAAACTGGACACTATGTTCAGTGTTACTGTGATGAACTACACATGTAGTTACTTGCTGACTTATTTATTAAAGGAACATTTCTGTGGAGAGAATCAGGTTTATTTGATGATTGATATAAATTCAGTCATGAATACCTGTGTAACGATATCATTACATACACATTCAATGATTTTATCAAATGTAAGTCAGTTTTTATGAGCACCAAGTAAAGTGAATTTAAAAATACAATGGAAAGTCTCATTATTCAGCTAAATTTGGTCTGAACACATTAATTGAGAGTACACATAATGATTTTCCATCATCAAAGAATAGACCAATGGATTGGAGCACAGAAACCTACAAAACAAATGACATTAGTATCAAGCCTGATCAATCCTCACCTGGTAGTTGATGTCCACACCAGCCGCCAGGAGAACCTCTACCACAGACAAGTGTCCATTACGGGATGCCAGATGGAGAGGGGTGTGTTTCTTAGTATTGCAACTGAGTAGGTTGGGATGGGCACAAATCAAAAGTTTGACCACGTCCAGCCTGCCGTAGAGAGCGGCCAAATCCAGCGGTGTCTCAAACTTATTATTACGCATGGTGGGATCGGTTAACTCTTCCAGCAGCAGCTGCACCACCTGTGTGTGCCCATACTGTGCTGCACAATGCAACGGTGTTTCGTTATCATTGTTCTGTAAAGAATCAAGATGAGACAAAAGAGACGATCATAAACTAATGCATCTAAATCACTTCACTACGAGGCTCTGCAAACGGGCTAAAAGGATGCATAAAAAATTTTTCTGAGTAAAAATCTTCAACGGTGTTTGGTGGACATGAAGTCATAGGAGCTGTAGCTGTTCCTAAAGCTGAAGATGTAATTGTAAAAGTCTTTGACAAAGCTTTAAAATCAAACCTGCATTTGAGAGCAATAATAAACAAAGCAGAATTAATGAAGATTACCCAAAGCAGACAATCAAGAGGACAAACACTGACGAGTACTCATTTCAACACCTGGTTGAAACTGCAATTGCATTGCAAGTCTGTAGATAACCGTTTACAAACACCAGCACATGAAAACAGTAGTCAGAGATCTTTTAAAGAGACACACACACAACAAACACTCATGTAAAACACACTGAGACGGAGTCTTTCTGAGATTATCTGCTATAATACAACAATTCTTTCAGGTTCTCAAAAAAGACTAAATTAGGGTTGTTGCGGTGACAAAATGTTCCCACTGGTTAATCAGCGTGTGACAAATTGAATCCACTTGCAATGCGAGTGCAACAGCTGTTTTACTAAAGTGCTTGAGCCAGTGGCGGAAATTCGCCATTCCCAAGCTGAGTAACCGTCTCTTTCTCCATTTAAAGCGCTGCTTGAATAAAGAGTTTATTATTCTTCTTAATGAAAAACACAACAAAACAACCTTGTTTACATAAAACATTATATATGTATAACAAAAATGAGTAAGCATGCGTCTGCTGCCATCGTCTGGTCAGTCAGCTCGCCTCGCACACTCAAAGTAATAAATAAAACCTTTAACGAAGCTAAATGATTTAATTACAAGAAAAAATCTAAACGACGGTGGAAGACTGACTATCGCAAAAAGTCCAGACTAAATATGAATAAAATAAACAATTAAAAGATTGAGACCAAATCCAGCTGGTTTGATAACCCAAAACAAAAAATCTGATTTTGACACAGATACATCAGAGCCAGTGAGTAATTAGTGTCCGTGTCCAAACTGAGGCAGTGGTCAGCGTGCGAAGCGAACACTGACACCCGTTGGTGCGTCTGGGTCTCCATCCAAATCTTTCTAAGCAAATGTTCAAACAGGTGCTATCTTTACTAATCCACTGCATATATGAATATTATACATATTTATACAACAGTTCTTTCTGGTTCTCGAATCTGATTGGCTAAGAGCCATACGATATTGTACTGATAACGGCACAGTAACCGCTTCACCTTTCGTATCATTCCGCCACCTAGTGAATGGAGGTCCTAAACAGGCTCATCTCTGAATGGAAAAACACAGACGCCCTGTTTTTAAACACTCTCCGTGTGTCTTATTAGTTCACTAGCTCATAAATCAGTCTGTGAATCCCCAATCGGAAGTTATTATTCCGTCAAAGATCAGCGCTCTTGGATGTTACGTTAAAGTTAATGGGAGTAATGTCTTGTCACATGGTGTGGACGATTAACACTTGGAAAGAGGAATGTAAACACTAATTTTTTCTGGAGTTATATCTCTTATCAGAACGCGAAAACACCGTGAAACAGCAGGTAAGCCCCGCAGCTTTTAAATGTGGACATTGATCATTTACTTTATCGTGACGTGACTATTAAAACATGTTATGAGATATCGCCACTGATATATTTATAAGCAGCATGCAAAAACATCTCTCTGACACTTATAAAAAAACGTTTTATATAGTACTGACAAGAACAAAGTTTAATAATAATAATCGAGTGCTCGTATCACGTTAAGAATAAATGAGAAAGCAATAGTAACGTTACACAAGTATAGTTTTATTAACTTTTACCTCGCGCCAAAACAATAACACAAAAGACACTAAATATGAATAAAAAACAAGTACTAGTTTGATCATGACACCAAATACTGCTGATTTGATCTCATTTTGACGATCATAAACAAACAAGGCCAACATGAGAGCCAGGGAATCCCTGTCAGAGATGTAGCCCAGAGAGGGCGGTGGTCAGCGGGGCGAGTGAACACTGATGTCCGCTCATGCTTTGGTTCTCATACGTACCGAATCTCACTAAGCAAACATTCAAACAGGCGCTATCTTTACTAATCGACTGCAGATTTAAATATAATACAGATACATTCTCGACTGAACTAATCTTAAAACTACACTTTGTGACCAAGAAACGGTAATATAAAGAAACGGCTTTTCCGTCCATTGAGTTATGAGGTTCAAAGCAGCCGAAAGTGTTACCTGTCATTCTGGCCGCCCTCAAATCCGTGGCGGAAGTAGTAGTTCTCAAACAAAGAGGCTTTTAAAATAACTCCGTTGTTGTTTTCTAGTTTTCGTTTTTCAAACGTGTGCCGGCCTCGTGCCTCTGGCCTAATCACAGCCGTGACGATATAGAGCTATATCACACTCCTACTCGAGCGATATTGCTTAAATATTCTTGACTGAACTAATTTTAAAACTACACTTTGTGACCAAGAAACGATAATATTGAGAAACAGCTATTCCGTCTACTGAGTTATGATGACATTCAAAACAAACAGCCGAAAGTGTTACCTGTCATTCTGGCCTTCAAATCCAGGTGGAAGAAAGAAGTTTCCCGACAAAGAGGCTTTTAAAAAAATTTGTTAATGTTTTATAGTTTTCTTTTCTCAACAGTTGCCGTTGAACTGTTGTCTAAATGCAATATCGCTCGGAGTTGTGTGATGTAACTATATCTCTAATGGTCTAATCACATCCGTGATGATATAGAGCTATATCACAGTCCTACTGTCTGGAGCGATATAGCTTAAATATACAGAACTGTAAAACCAGTAAATAACCGTTTCTGTTATCAATATTTCTAGGAGAATTTTGATTAAACAGAATTCCACAATAAATATTTTAATTATTTGTATAATTTTTAGATTGTATTATTTTTAACATTTTATCTTTATCCAGTATACCTGTTCAACAATATTATTAAAGCAATGAATCAAAGTGCTGTTTAAAATCTGACCAGTAGAGGGAGCTCTACTACATGATAAACTGACTGAGCACAAATGATTTCCAGAAGAATGACAGGATTCATGATGGTCATATTATATACTTGCATAGCTAAATATTCACCGTCTCATTTGTTGAACATGATTGGTTGCTTAAAATGCAAATACTGTGAGTGAAACAGACAGACAGACAGACAGCAGTCACAGCAGCAGTCAATGGGAACTTCACCTGGATAAGACATGAGACACAGTCAACCTTTCGTTCTTCAAACCACAACACACACAGACACAGAAGAATTAGATCCCTTTAATACATCAGTCCTGATATCTTTACAAGAGACAGCACTGCTGTTCTGCTTTTGTGACATTAAATATTTAAATGTATCTCTTCATAAAAGGGGCAATAAGTAGGATTTACCCCATCTAGTGGTGAAATTGTATTTTGCATTCAAAGGAATAGTGCTCTCTAGCGCCTCGCTTTTCCAAATGCGTATTGCAACTACGGTAGCCATTATGTATTGACTGATCTCCTTGTCCGTTTCAGCTGGTTCACGTGTTCTGAATGAAAACGCATTGTGGAAATGCGTTGGTATGCTAGTGCTTTTTCTCCCTCTCTGCTATTATAGTTCATCAGTGTGGAGCACAACATGGAAGCCTCCTTGGATTTACTCGTTCAATGTAAGTAAAAAGAAATTCTAAGCTTACAAAGAAAAGTCAGATTACTTGCAGAGGTCATTTGACACCAACGAGGACATATTTATGAAGAAAGACATTGATTTGGATTAATAAAACACTTAAAACTCTACTTACAGTCCCTTTAAAACTCTGACTGAGGAAACATCAAACTTAAGTCAGCATGAAGAAGTGATAACACATCATAAGTCTCTCTCTCTCTCTCTCTCTCTCTCTCTCTCTCTCTCTCTCTCTCTCTCTCTCTAATCTATGCGTCAACAACTTCTCATTTCTCTAAAGGAAACAGCAACCACAGAATAAAACCTTTGAAAATACTATTAGCTTTACACAAGAGACTCATTTTTGTTTGTTGATTCAGTTCCACTATGGGAACCGCTGATGTTTGACATCTTCTGTCTTTAAACAAAAAAGCTCTCAGACAGAACAGATGAGTTGAGACATTAATTTCCGAAAACACTTACACACTGGTTTCACAGACAAGGCTTAACGCTTGAAGTACTAGGCTGATTAAAATCTTTATAGTAATTTTATTCTAACCATGACCAACATCAACACTTATTCAGTCATCAGTGATTAGCCATCATTAATATGAGGCGTAAGAAGGTCAGCCAATAATTACACAGGTCATGTGCATATAAATGTTAAAAGAAATTAGCTGCATCCCAAATGGAAGGATGCAACCTACGAAGGCAGCATTCAAAGACCAATTGCGTCACAGCAGTGCAACTGAAGGCTAGTAATGCCTTCCCAATTCAAAGACTCTGCTGTCCCAAGAGTCACTGCATACCTGTAACTGCTGGCTAACTGTGTATTATCAACATGTAAATTAATCCCTCTGATGCACTCAAATCCAAAATGAAAAAAGGGGAAAACAAAATTGTGAAGTGTTACACAGACCTACATTGATTATACTGCGTTTGATTTCATGTCGAGTAGCACGACAACGCAGTAATACGGGTATCGGCTGGGAACTATAGCTGCCTTGTCGTCTGTAAATAAATCACCTTTGGTTTTCTTCTCACACATTGTAAAACTTCACCTTGTACGAAAGCACTCTTACGGTCTGGGCCATTGTTGTTTGTGTTATTTTGGGATCTATCCACCTCACAAAGTGATCCTAAGGGGTTGGCATATCACATTTGGTGATTGGTAGGGTCCTTGGAGAAGAGCAGTGCTGAAAATCAGTACATCTTGGTGGTCAGCTATTACGCTACAAGGTACTTGGAAGCATTCCCTATTTAATCCATTACCACACCGAAGATCATCCAAGGACTGGTATAGTTGCAACTCCTGGGGTTAACGTCTGCAACACCTAAAAAGCATGTTACAGAAGATCCAGAATGCAGGATTGATCCTAAATGTGGACAAGTGTGAGTGGGCAAAGCAAGAGACAAAATACTTGGGATACCACCTGAGAAATGGACAGCTGGACCCTCAGGTGGATAAAGTAGAAGCCATTCGGAGGAGCCCCAGACCAACGACAATGAAGAAGGTGAGATCTTTCTTGGGACTGATCGGCTGGTACCGAAGATTTGTGTCAGACTTCGCCACTCTGGCAGTGCAACTCACAAACCTGCTTGGAAAAGGGATCAAGAATCCAATACCTTGGACGAAGAACTGTAAGACTGCCTTTGTCAAATTAAAAGGAGAAGATATGTGCTGATCCTGCTCTGCAACGCTTCCTCGTACAGGTAGATGCCTCTGCAACGGGCCTAGGAGTGGTTCTGTTACAGGGAGCAACAGGAGAAGAAAGGCTTGTCACCTACCTCAGCCAAAAACTGCTACCACAGGAAACACGTTACTCTGCGGTAGAGAAGGAATGCCTCACCATCAAGTTGGCCCTAGAAAGTCTCCAGCATTACCTCTTGGGATGGGAGTTTCACCTGGAGATAGCCAACAGAGCCTTAACGTGGATCCACTCCATGAAGGACCCAAACTCCAGGGTCACCAGGTGGTACCTCTCAGTTCCCGGCCAGTGCGTAGCTTAGAGGGGGTGATAATGTGACTAAGAAGAACTAGCCATTCCCGCTGGGCAATCAATCTGGCACACACACATACCACATTCACTTACCTCTTATATCCCATCCCATTCCCCCTAGGCTGTTGAAGCTGTAAGGGCGTGCACACTCCGATGGAACATGGACACGTTTTCACACCACTCTTCCCCTCTGTTAACATTCATAGCCCAGACCCTTCATACACACAGTGTTTTTGTACACACGTTGTTTGTTTGTTTTGATAGCCAGCTTTCCGGACTGACACGCAGTACACCCAAATGTTGGTGAGTCCATTTGTGTTTGTTGATAGGGGTATTTTTTGTTTGTGTATGCTAATGTTAAGTGTTTGTTGTATTTGATTTGTGTGTTAATCTATGTATTTATCTTTGAAGAGATGATGTCATTTATCTGTGAAGGATAAATGTGTTTATTTGAACTCCTTTAAGATAGGGGTAGTTTAATGAATATATACTTACCTAAAGGTTAAGCTCCCGATTTAGTGATGAAGTCTGGACCAGACTCACAAAAAAGAGGGAGGCCAGACTCACAAAATTTACTTGTTTACCAAGTCAACCAGAGTGAGTGGTGGTAGAAAAAAGTTGTTTGATATGTTGTGGATATTTACTTCATTTTTCATCATTGTTTTGCCATTTGGTTATTTGGTATTGAGTAATATCACCTTTGGTTATCTTCTCACACACTGTAAATAAACTTGTAACATGTAGTCCAAACAGCAAGGGCCTGGGCTGCGGAGCAAGGGCCTGGGCTGCGGAGCAATGGCGTCCTTCTGTACTCTCGCCTTGATTCCTTCTTACCCTCTCTCAAACAATACTTAGGGGAGCAGCCATCTTGGGAACAGGTTCAGACGTAACAGGGGCAATCTTTGGGAACAGGTTCTCTGTTGGCATGGCGGCGGCCATCATGGCTGTGGCTTCTGGCATGGTGGCGGCCATCTTGGCTGTGGCTTCTGGCATGGCGGCGGCCATCTTGGCTGTGGCTTCTGGCATGGCGGCGGCCATCTTGGCTGTGGCTTCTGGCATGGCGGCGGCCATCTTAGCAACTGGTTCAAGCATGGCGGCGGACATCTTGGGAACGAGTTCAGACGTGGTAGGTGGCTCAAGACACTCGGGTTCATGAGCTGCAGTGAAGTCCATGGGAACTGTAGTTCAGTGTTTGGCCCAAACACACCACAAAGCGGTAGCCACCAATGGTAGCACTGCAGACAGGGGATACATCTCTGATGCCTCTGGAGATACCAGACTTGAGACCACTAGCGTAACAGGCTTGACGACTTGGCATTAAAGGGTATGGCAGCACATAGAACTGGACCCACAAAATCCGCCAATAAACAGTCACATTCCAAAGGAACTATTTTTCGTAATGTGGGGTTGAGTCTCATCCAATACCATGCCCGAAAGCATCGTTCTGGGCAATCAGCATGAACTGAACCAGCACCTTGACGCATTCCATTAGTCCACCTGCTAGATCCATTTTTGAGGTTGGTTATTGTGTAACGTGTAGTCCAAACAGCATTAAAAGCAGGATCTAAGTGCAGATAACTTTAATAACACAAAAGACAATAACATAAATCCATGGTATGGAATTGCAAGACAATAAACAAGACATGATCACAATACAATGAACAATAACTGACAAGAGACCATGGAAACATGATGGCTTATATAGGGACAGGGGGCCAATGAAAACATGACACATAGAACAAGGGAACAAATGAGAACAAGACACATGAAACAAGAGACAAACATGACAATGAACACTTCCAAAACAAAAGGCCTGAAAACATTATAAAATAATTACAAAATGTCACTCTTACAGTCTCGGCCATCGTTTACTGTAGTATTTTGGAACCTACCCATAACTAGGGCTGGGCCGGTTTGGAGTTTTTCTTACCGCGGTCGGTAATCAACAAATTCCCGCGGTTTTGCGGTTTATTGGCAAAACAACGAGTTAAATAACATGCATGACTTATTTATGTTCAATAAACAACATGTGCAAATTACTTAAGGAACATGTAAAGTGAATATTATTTCCTTTCACATTTCTTCAATTTCAACATTCAACAACTTGAACAATTAATATTATCAGTAAAAAAAAAATTTTAACGCATTGTGCGTGTCCACACTTACGTGCCTACAGACATTTCGCCACTTTTCTATCCTTAATTAATGATGGCCTTGTAAATGACGCAAATTATTGCTGCCCTGACGGTCTGGTAAAATAACCATTTGTATGAGAAATCACTTGTACTGCATATGTGTCCGTGCTTGAGTATAGCTTGGAAGATACACGGAGACGCGTGTGTGTGGGCAAAATGACACGGTCTGTCTCGCGCGCGTCCGGGCAGTCCGCGTCTGCCTCGCGCACGCTCCGTCATTCCGCGTCTGCCTCTCGCGCGCACTCGGGCAGTCCGCGTCTGTCTCGCGTGCTCGGGACCGCTTCTATCCTAGACACTTACCATAAACATCTGTCTTTTTCCAGAAACGGAGAAAGAAGACGCAAAAGCAAAACTTTTTGAAATGTGTCCTGCTTTAGAAATGGCCACTGTGGTAGGCTAGATGAAAAAGAGACGATCTAACCTCTTTGGATATTAATCCTCGGACTGATCGCATGCTCTTTATGTTGCGGGACAATTTAATAATGTGAAACCTGATTCTGTTGTTGATCTGTTGCGGCTGTTTGCACGTTCAAATTAAATAAAATGTTTGTATTGCTTTTACCGAGTCACAGACAACGTCACCTGTATTTCTACTCAATGACACTTTAATATTAAAATCATATCAGTTAACATTTAATGTTCTGTTAACAAGCTGCTGTTGTTTAAAAGCTGCATGTATAACATCCCCATATATACACACAATTGCAGGCCAATGTTTCAAGTTTTTTTTTTTTTTTGCGGTTATGACGGTGAGGGGCTCAGACCCGCGGCATGGGTCACGTGACCGCGGTATGGCGGTAATCCGGTTACCGCCCCAGGCCTACCCATAACTCAAACGATCCTTAGGGGTTGGCATATCACTTTTGGTGATAGCGCCAGGGTCGCTTTATCACAAGCGTCCCTCATTAATTCTAAAATTGGAAGGTGGTGGAATGATACAAAAGGTGAACCGGTTATGTTATCAGTGGAATATCGCACGGCTGGAAGGAGCTCTTAGCCAATCAGATTTAAGAGCCAGAAAGAACTGTTGTATAATTTTGTATAATTCTGGTTGGTTGGTTCATTTAATATACTGTTCTTTATTTTACTCTGCACAAATGTGTCATTTTCTAAAATAAATGTAATTTTCTTATCTAAATTTAAGTCAGAAACATCTCTGAACAATGAGGGGAAAAAGCAGTGGAAGCAACCAGGGATCCTCTGTAGGCTACACAGTCTCACTTCAGCTCACTGCGTCCTACAAAGACAGTGCTCTCGCCTTTGAAGGATGCAGCCTTCGAATTGGGACACAGCTATAGTTAAGAAGTCTGTTTAATCTCAGAGAGGATGGGAAATAATCAAAAATTATAATAAAATATGAAAAAAATAAAAAATTGGTGCAACCCAACCCAATGACTTTGTTGATTTAAAGCAGCACAGCAGTGAAAACATGACGCGCATTAATCTCCTCTGACTGAACTGACTCTAATATATGATCACTCAATTAAATCAATCACACCACACATCTGTGAGAAGCCGTAAATCAATCTAGACTTAAATATTTCTCTTGATAATATTATTTGTCTGATTATGAAAGGTGAAAATTAAATGTAACAGTATGGAGCATCATGGTAGCTTTACTGAATATGATAAAAATAAGTCTAAAGTGACTAGGATTCTCTCTCTTTATTTTTCTCGTTTGATTTTTTGAAAAAGAGAGAGGGGGGGTCATTATGTCAGTGTCAGTGAGAGAAAAATCAGGAGTAAAAGCTACCCTACCATGTGATGTCATCCCCATTACATCATCATCATAACCTGTGTTGAGCGAAGGAGGGGTAATGACATCATCAGTGTGTGCCCTGTGGGAAAGGGGGATGGAAACAGCAACCACCGGAATGCACTTACAGTACATCCACCATCATTTATCACTACAAATAAAACTGACAATTCTATATAAAGAGGAAGATACAGTAAGAATGAACAGATGTAAATATAAATTACATTTGTGCATTACATTGTGGAAAATTCATGCACTTAATGGTAATGAAAAAATAAAAATTTGGGTTTGGGTTGAAATATGACCCAGATATTGTAAGGAAGGTTTCAAAATGATTTTTTTTATTTTGTGAGACAAAAGCAGTTTCAAAAGGTAAAAGCGCACTGCCTAAGACTACTGATCAAATTGTACCACAGCATCACATACAGCCATCCCAGAATGCACTGCACCAACCTCATAGAAACCATCATGTAAGTAATCCAAAATGAAATCTAATTTAAAATGAACCACTACACATAATATCTGTGTGATGTAGTGGATGTTAATAGTATCTGCAAAAAACACCATCAGTTGAACTCCAATGCACTAGATAAACAACACAATATTTATGAAAGATGTGCATCAAAGAAAAATTACACCATAGACACAATAAAAAACACTAAAGTGGTTTGATAAATAATGTAAAATTAAAAGACAGTGAATCTGACAAACCCTACCAACCAAAAGCACTGAGATCCACACAAACCAAAAATCAGACAAAACTATTGTGAATCCACTCCAAAAAGCAACACCACCTCAATTATACTCTAAAAAAAATCCAAGACTAAATTAATTATAATCAGTTCAGGAGAAATCTAAATAAACACAACTTGGACGAATTATGGAAAGATTCTTTTATAACCCCGTTCAGGGAAATGTCCTCAGATAGTCTTACACCCGATCGCAAAAACATACAAACTAAACTCAACCAATTGGATCTCATAATTAAAATCAACCAAAACCCTTTAGACCCAATTAGCCTGAAAGAACTAAAAGAAACACTAAACAAACCCAGAAAGGCATGTGGTTTAGACAACATCAGAACAGAAATGTTGAAAAACAGTCCTGCAGCAATGCAAGAAACGCTTAAAACTGTTTATTACAGAGCTCTCCAAAATGCTTCATTCTGATTGGCCAGTCACGACATTCAAAGGTTATTTCGAAATAACTACCGCTCAAAACTACTAACACACTCTAACCAAGATGCTGCAAATCATTTTGACAGGTACAGTTTCATATTACACAAAAGTTAAAGATACAATTTGTATTTATGTGCCGAAAGATGGCGCCAGATCAAACAAAAACAATGATGTTGTTTACTGACGCTCTGAAGCAGCGTGGAATTATGGGATTTGTAGTCTTTAACTTTAGCCATCAATCAGACGAGAACGAGAAATCACGTTGATGGATAAGGTAATCAAGTCTTATTTGCGTTTGATGACATCGTTTATTTCATTATGTAAGTTTATATGTGATGTTCAAAACGAAATTGTTAGTCATATTGATATTACAGTATTAGTCCAAAATCGATGGTAAACACAGCTCAGAATTAAGTTTTCAACTTACAATCTACAATGATTTTTCACATAATGTATTGACAGTACAAATCTTATTGTGAAGTGTCTTAAAATGACCATTTATATTGCTGTACAATACCTTTTGATGTGCATATCGTCCGCGGGAAGACGCGCTGATTAGTCTACACACTAATGTTGTGATCAATATGATAGTATACGTTTTTTGAAGGGTTACGAATCAAAACAACTCACCCATCGCGTA
The DNA here is from genome assembly GCF_027580225.2 of Misgurnus anguillicaudatus. Lineage (NCBI taxonomy): Eukaryota > Metazoa > Chordata > Actinopteri > Cypriniformes > Cobitidae > Misgurnus > Misgurnus anguillicaudatus. The sequence goes on from NC_073349.2 coordinate 5,043,504, forward strand.
AAACACAAGCAGGATCAGAATCTCACAATACCTTTGATGTGCATATCGTCCACGGGAAGACGCGCTGATTACAGTAATGTTGTCATCAATATAATAGCATACGTTTTTTGAAGGGTTACGAATCAAAACACCTCACCCATCGCGTAAAACACTAGCAGGATCAGAATCTCGGTCTAGTTAAATGTTGTCGTGAAGCTCTCTCCATCCAGATAATGCAACATCAAATTGATCCTCCCTCGTTTTGTTCCAAACTCTTCTTGGGTCGTTTGGTTGGCCCGTACGCTTACAGGAGCTGACACAACCAGCGGCAGACGGTACAGAGATATCCATAAGTCCATAAGCAAGCGCGTAGTTCCGCATTTGTCCACAACACTGGCTGCGTCCGAAACCTCAAGGCAGTGAGAACTGTGAGGACTTGTGGCTTCGCTGCCTCATGAGGACATGACTTCGGACTCGGAGGCCTGAAGGCCGCTCAGAGAAAGGCTTTCCGACGCACTTCAAAGGCAGCGTGTTTGAAATAAAAACAGAGAGCGCCTTTGTGATAACTAATCACATATTTGAAAACTACAATACTAATTTCTCGCTAGAAATGAAATTAAAATGCTTAAAAAGTGAAAATATACCTTTATTTTCACTAAATTTGTGCTCCAGCCGCTTCCTTGGCCGCCATTTTATTTTTTCGAGCTCGACCAGTGTTCTCATGTGGGTTACGTCAGTAAAGGCGGTGACAAAGGGTCACATGAATATTAACGTCATTGACAGGAGACTGCACTGCCCCGTGTCAATGTTTTGAATGGAAATTTTCTCACGATTTACAAGTAGTAGAAAACATTACAGATATTGATAGTAATCAGCTTGACAAAATATATAACACTGGACTAGTTGTTTTTGGAGATTTTACTGCAAATATCTTACAAATTGCACCTTTAAATGTAAATGTCTTTCAATAACATATGAAGTTATATTTATAAATTGTGTGTTCGTGAAATTTGAACGTCTTGTCTTAAAACCGAAAGTAAACAGGTTTTCCTCCCCAGAAATTATAAAAATGGGCTGTTCACACTGCAGTGACGTTCTGTCTTTTTACCAGTAAGAGATCATTCATTCACACATCAGTACCAATAACTTCATATTCACAATTGATATTTTGTTGTTTTCACTTCTGTGGCAAATGCTGACAGTCTTGAAGTTGCTTGTGACAAAACAACATTCTATTAAGGTGAATTCAAACTGAACTGAAGAAAAAAATTCACAACCTGCACCTTGAACAGCAGTAATGTATGGGCGGTATATGACGGTATATTCCAATGCCGTGAAAATGTCAGACTTAACAGATTTTTCTATTCCGCAAAATGTAAATAAGTGGGTGTGGCTGACTCGGCACTCCAGCATGTTAGACTGAGTGTGATGGAGAAACATGTAAAATGATCTACTCAAAACAACATTCCGTCTATAAAGATTTATACCCAATCCCATTTCTTTGTTTTACCCGTTCCCCTTAGTTTTGCACATTCACATTCAGAGTAAGGCCCAATTGGGATAGCTAACCCAATACACTCGGACATTCTCTGCTTCCACGTCCATTGAAATGCATTGCAGTTAGTCAGCCTTCATTCGTTTATATATGTTTTTCTTGTCACTTTAAATTTAAACTGGTAAAACGATGTGCATGGGGTACATGCAACTCCAAAACCAGGTATCCCGAGAGGCTGGGCGACGTTGTGTATTATTTACCTTTTCCCAAGCCACATCTACAAGATACCGTTAAGTGTCTGTTCTGGATTAAGTTATGCGGTAGACCACAACACCAACTAAACGCGGATAAATTAAACGTGGATGTCCACATCTGTTCCAAGCGAAGTCAAAAAAGTATTTGAACGTTATCTTTAAAATCTCTAACGTTACATTAGCCTAACATTAGAAAACGTAAACTTCTAGCTGTGTTGTACATTATGTCACTTAGTTTCATTAATGTATCCATAAATAACTGAGATAACAAATGTTATGTGTAATAGCAATGTTGTGCTGAATGATTCATGTAAATACTAGGGCTGGGTTTCGATTCAAATTTCAAGAATCGATTCGATTCCGATTCTCAAGAATCCCAAAGATCAAAATATTAGGGACTGGCACCTTCACACTTTAATAATACCAAAAACTTGATCACTTCATTAGCCATAAAGGGTTAAGCGACAAAACAGTATGCAAGTACAAAAAAGACGAGCACCTGACAACACTGCAAGACTACAACACACAACGCCAAGACAGAGGTTTATTGCAAAACAAAATGCTTTTAAATTATTTTGGTCAAAGTTGTGAATGATAAGCACGCGAGAGGGCAGAACGTTGCTGTGTTATCTCTGTGTCAATCATCACATTTACAGACATGAAACGAACATTTAGGAGATTCACTCACGCATTTAAATGTGGTTGTCACATTTAAAGGCCAAAAAAATCTCTCACTGTCCTTGACTAAATCATATTTCTACCTTTAATGTTCTACCTTTAACATTATTTTTATTATCCTTATTTCATCACTGACTGTTTATCTTCAGTACGCTTAAGATTTGTTTGTTGTTTGTCTTCTTTTTTATGCTCAAGTTTCTTTTTTTGTTGTTGATATTGGTAAAAAAAATTATGAAAATTCAAATGTATTAAAGATTTAAATAACAAAAACCTTATTAAAAGAACAAAAACTGTACCGTGATTATAAACGATATAAAATGAATCCTATTGTGATATAAGATAACTTGGTTATATCTCCCACCGTTAGTTCACGAATGATCTGTTAACTGCAATTTACCAGTAAAGACTGTATGTGTAAAAAATGTTATCGGGTTAAACACTTCAATCACTTCAGATCTGATCATTTACATCTACAAATCTACAGATTATTAGATCATACCTGCACAAGATCAAAATGCTTGATATGAAGGGACAACAAAATTTAATAAATGAAAAAACACTAAATGAGTGACAGACAGACAGACAGACACACACACACAAATAGAAACAGACACTTTCAGTTCATGAATTATTATATGATTAGAAAACACACACGTGAACAGAAACAGAGCTGACTTTACACTATTTCCAGATTTGACCAGAAAAGATAGTCAAAACTCGAGACAGGCAACCTGTTTGTCCAAACAATTGATTAACCACTCTCATTTCACCATAAAGACAAAATGCTTACACACACACAGACAAACAGACACACACAAATAACACACACACAGGAAACAAACACATGAGCAGGTAATTAAGTCCCGTGTCTGTGAGTGATCACATGTTTTGAAATATTAATATTAATTTCTAGCAGATAAGAGATTTCGTTTGTGTGTTTCTTTAAACCTCATTCACAGCGGTAAGAAAAGAGTGAAGTAACAGCGTCCCCGACACAGAAAGCACACACAGAGTCAGAAGTGAAGTGTACAGGTCAGAGGTCACACGGGTCAGGTACACACCTTGGCATTAATATAGGGGTCAAACGGGCCACAGCGTTTGAACTCTTTGTTTTCTAGAGTGTTCTGAGAGAAGAAAGAAAACAAGAAAAATGTGTTCATCTGCTGAACACACAGTCAATGAGGGTTAAAACAAAAGCAATGAAACAAACCCACCGACTTAAGTCTGTTGAATGATAATCAAGCTTTATCTAAAACATCTGACAAAAAAATAAATAATTTACAAAAAAACAATCAAACAACAGACAACAAATCAGCTTAAAAAAATGAAATTGTTTTAAAGTAGTCAGAACACAAGAGACTTAGTTATTAGATGTTAATAATAATAACAACAACAGTCACAAAGATATAAAATAATCATCATAATAATAGTTATATAATGTTAGATTCACGTTAGTAATGCTTGTGTTAAGATTATTAAATAGTAATCAAATGATAAGTATGTGATGTCATCATTTAGCCATTAAACAACTGGACATTTTTTAATAAACAGAATATAGATATGAAATGACATTTAAAGGGCACCCATTATGCTAATTTCCACAAGATGTAATATAATGGTGCATTCCCACCATCCGTGGTAGAGACGGCAAAAACGCGCTATTCGCGCTTAGTTGGACGCTTGAAAATTCGAGTTCACTTGCTTCATTCGCGCGTGAAATTCTTGTCATTCAAGACATTCACGCGGAAATTCACGTCAAGGGAGGGGACTCTGCCACTCCGCTCGCTTCCTGTAATCACGTCACTACTACAGCAAGGTCCTGATTGGTTAATGCGGTGCGGAAATCCGCCGAAGTTCAGATTTTTCAACTCGCACGTATCCCGCGCCCATTTGCACCGCGCTGCAGGATGCCTGATCGCATCTTTGCATTGACTTAACATGTAAATCACTCGCATTTGACGCTTTTACCGCGTCTGGTGTAAGCCCTGCATAAGTCAGGTGTGCCTAGACTGTATATGTGAAGTTTCAGCTCAAAATATCCCAAAAGGCCCCTATTTGGGTGGAAGCAAAAACACACTGTTTTCGTGACTGAACTTTTAAATGCAAATGAGCTACAGCTCCTCACTTGCTTACTAACAGACAGTGAGTGGTTTTCAGTTAAATAAAGATCTGATCAATACAGTCAACAATAGTATCTAGTGGACAGAGTACAACTCGCTGAGAGTGAAAACTGTGCAGAACTGTTAGTGGGCGGGGCTTTATCAATGTGACCTCACAATGATAAGAGAATCAAAACGGCCTGTCTAATGAGACTGCTTTGGTTTAATGGGGATTAAAAACAAGGATCGGGTAGATTTTTTTCATCCTAGGGTGTTTGTGTTCACACACTACCGACACACATTACTGTCCAAACACCTTGTAAAATGGATTTTGCTAAATATGTGCCCTTTAAAGAGCCACACAGATCCAAAATCGAAACTGACCTGTATTGCAGTGTGTCATGTAGCTGTCCATCAATGTAAACAATGTGCAAAGTAGTTGAACCAAAAAGTGCACGATAAATAAAGTTATTGGCTTCTAAAGTAGGGAGTCGACTCTGAATCACTGAAACGAGTCGTTATATGGATTGGATCTCCTGCCTGACTTTTTCCATGTCACATGAGATACTAAACTCCGCCTACAGCCTTGCCCGCGGGAGAAATGAAAACTATGACCCGCCCACAGCTAGTTAGTGTGTAAACATATCACGCTGTGTTTTCAGTTTGTGTTGTGTTTCACTACCAAAGGATACTTTTTCAAGAAAGGATATACTAAACGTTTGACTGTAAAGAATCAGTGGTTAAAATTCATTTTTAATGGAGGGATTTAGACGTTTGGCAATGAAAGACGGTTCAGTACCCACTTTTTTTGGAACAACATGCGTCTCCTAACCACAACCTGTAAGTATGATTATAGCTACATACTTGCTTAAAGGAGTATAAAATGCTTATCGTCATTTTTATTGCTTGGATTAATGATGAATGATGTCGTTGTTTAAACTCTTAATATTTTGTCAGTCACGTTAACGTAACGCATTCTTACTTAGGGTTTTGCTATGACCCGGTTAACTTACATAAATGCCTAAATGAGTGTAAAATGTTAGTTTCTATTGTCGTTTTTATTGCTTGGATGAATGTTGAATGATGTGTATTGATGTTGATAATGTCTTCAGTAAATCATGTTAGCACGAGGTCAGTACATGTTGCACTATTGTTGGTCTGTGCCACTGATCTGTGATCTGTGCGAAAACTCTTGTCAGTTGACCAATCAGAGCAGAGTAGGCTACTGAAAGGTGGGGTTTAGGCAGACTGAGTCATTGAACGGCTTCACACGAATCGTTTGGGGATCTCTGAGAAATGGGGTCATTTTAAATTTATATTTGAGAAAATTACAGTGTTTTTTGACCTTGCATGCATTTAAACCTGTTGTCCGGGACTTATAAACAGTGACAGGATGCTTAAAATTGGCATCTTACTGGCTCTTTAAATTATCTGAATTTAACATGAGGTAGTTGTGTGACGTGTGTATTTATTTTTGAAAGTGAGTCGGTGTACTTCTGATACTTTCATACACTCAATGTAAAGGAGAAGAGAGTGTACAGAAACAGAAAGATGAAGTGATATCAGATATCAGTGTCAGAAATGGTGTCTGAATTAATTTATACACGCACGTCCTGATGTTGACACTCAAAACCTCTGTTACAGTAGTGAGAGTTCAGTCAATTTTTACTCACAAATCCATAATGACACACATCCCCTACTTTTTCATTTGTTTTGTTAATATGCTACTTATTTAAGTGAAACGTATTTCGTGTAAGCATATTATCATACACAAAAGTGCAGCGTGATGTATGCTCATGCAAGCAATGTTCTGTTGATTTTAATCCTGTTTGCTTATGAAACCAAACCCCTGGGAAAAATGATACTTTAGGAGATTTTTGCACTCCTATCAGATCATTACCTTATCACACTGTGTGACATGGGTCAGCCAATAATCGTGCAGTATATCCCAGGCTTTAGGTGAACTCTTCCTTTAACCTGTGTGACTTCATGGCTAATTTACACCCTGATGATCTCTCATGTTGTATGCTCAAAGGGCCGTTCACATTATAATAACTAAAACACTAACTATAACAAAACTATATTAGCATCCACACCACCATTAGAAGTTCTTGTCGCATTTACACCGTGGGAATAACCAGCAGATTTCCTCATCACACGTTTCGCGTATCTCTAATCTAAAGTAGTTTGTGGAATCTAATATATTAATTTTTTTTGTAATAGTCAGTGAAGTAGATTTCACACAGTAGATTTTGTTATTTTATGTTAAAGACCTCAGCAATGAGCTTCTCCGCAGTATTATCTGCCGTTTAAAAATCCTTGTGCACCTTAAAGGAACAGTATGTAGGATTGTGGCCAAAACTGGTATTGCAATCACAAAACTTGTGGCTAAAACTGGTACCGCAATCAAACAACTGGTGGCCAATACACAAAATGACAACATAAACATCAGTTTAGGGCTGCAACTCCACTTTTTAAATGACAATATCCTGGCCGGACCACTGTTGTCAGTGTTATAAGTATTTGAAATGAAAATGATTTCTTAATGTCTAGTGACATATTGGGGCCATTTTATGATTAATTGATATACATTTCTTACATACTGTTCCTTTAAGTTCAAATAGATTTGATTGGGTGTCAATGGATTATCATTCATCAGCTAGGGGAAAAAATGCTCAAAATGATCCTAACGATATCGTCAATTGTATCTTTATCATTATCTTAAAAATATACATCATTATAATGTGAATGGTCCTTAAATCTGCTCATTACTAGAACATTCCCAACTTTGTAAATGTATACAGCACATATTTTCACCTGCACCTTGTTCATAAAAACAACTATGAAGTGGATTTACAATGTACAATTAGAAAAAAAGGTTAAGAAGAGCAAACTACCACACAGTATCAAAAGTACACCCATGATATCATTACAGAGGTTAGCATCAGACTATCGTGATAAAAACAAGCTCATCAACAAGCTATAAAAATAAAAATCACTTTGAATTCAATGTTACTTCATAATTTAAAGGATCACTTCACTTTCATAAAAAGTCTCGATAATTTACTTGCCCCCCCACGTGATCAAAGATTTTGATGTCTTTCTTAATTCAGTCGAGAAAGTTAGTTTTTGGAGGAAACATTACAGGATTTTTCTTCATATAGTGGACTTTACTACCGCTCCAGTGTTTAAAAGTGTGGAGAAAAGTGTGTGTATGTGTAATGATACCAATTAATTTGTGTGTCAGTTTGTTGTTTAAAATGGTCCGCAAGGAGGAAAATAAGTATTTGAACACCCTGCTATTTTGCAAGTTCTCCCACTTAGAAATCATGGAGGGGTCTGAAATTGTCATCGTAGGTGCATGTCCACTGTGAGAGACATAATCTAAAAAAAAATCCAGAAATCACAATATGATTTTTTTTTACTATTTATTTGCATGATACAGCTGCAAATAAGTATTTGAACACCTGTTAGTTTGCCTTTAAAATGTCCACCTCCACTCCATTTATTATCCTAAATTAGATGCACCTGCTTGAGGTCATTAGCTGCATAAAGACACCTGTTCACCCCATACAATCAGTAAGAATCCAACTACTAACATGGCCAAGACCAAAGAGCTGTCCAAAGACACTAGAGACAAAATTGTACACCTCCACAAGGCTGAAAAGGGCTACGGGGAAAATGCCAAGCAGCTTGGTGAAAAAAGGTCCACTGTTGGAGCAATCATTAGAAAATGGAAGAAGCTAAACATGACTGTCGATCTCCTTCGGAATGGGGAAAGGTAAGAAATCAGGATAGAGCTGGTAAATTACCTGAAAAGAGCTGGGACCACCGTTTCCAAGGTTACTGTTGGTAATACACTAAGACGTCATGGTTTGAAATCATGCATGGAAGGTTCCCCTGCTTAAACCAGCACATGTCCAGGCCTGTCTTAAGTTTGCCAATGATCATTTGGATGATCCAGAGGAGTCATGGGAGAAAGTCATGTGGTCAGATGAGACCAAAATAGAACTTTTTGATCATAAACATGGGGGTGGTAGCATCATGCTTTGGGGGTGTTTTTCTGCACATGGGACAGGGCGACTGCACTGTATTAAGGAGAGGATGACCGGGGCCATGTATTGCGAGATTTTGGGGAACAACCTCCTTCCCTCAGTTAGAACATTGAAGATGGGTCGAGGCTGGGTCTTCCAACGTGACAATGACCCAAAGCACACAGCCAGGATAACCAAGGAGTGGCTTTGTAAGAAGCATATCAAGGTTCTGGTGTGGTGGTCTAGCCAGTCTCCAGACCTAAACCCTAATAGAGAATATTTGGAGGGAGCTCAAACTCTGTGTTTCTCAGTGACAGGCCAGAAACCTGACTGATCTAGAGAAGATCTGTGTGGAGGAGTGGGCCAAAATCCCTCCTGGAGTGTGTGCAAACCTGGTAAAAAAAACTACATGAAACGTTTGACCTGTATGACAATGGCTACTGTACCAAATTTTAACATTGACTTTCTCAGGTGTTCAAATACTTATTTGCAGCTATATCATCACAGTGGACATGCACCTACGATGACAATTTCAGACCCCTCCATGATTTCTAAGTGGGAGAACTTGCAAAATAGCAGGGTGTTCAAATACTCATTTTCCTCACTGTATGTAATGCGTAAGGTCGTGCTGGCACATCACACGGCTAGTGCTAGATAAGACCCTTATGCCTCGGTTGGGATAGTTTGGAGACCTTTGAAGTGGCATTGAAGATATGGAGAAAAATCCTGGAATGTTTTTCTCAAAAAACTTAATTTCTTCTCCAATGAATAAAGAAAGACATTAACATCTTGGATGACATGGGTGTGAGTAAATTATCGGTATGTTTTTATGAGACTGGAGTAATTCTTTAAGTTTACATGTTTAAAAACTATGAAAATGGGTTTATTAACAAAAACTATTTCTTGTTCTGCATTCACATAACTAACACATAATTGCTGAATCACAAGCTGCAGATTTTTGCATTTAAACTTGATTGTTTAACTCTATAGTCTTCCATACTAATTATTTCCATTTTGTTAAGAGGCCAATAAGAAATGATCAACAACATGCCACAGAAAAGTTTAATCTTAAATGTTTGTACTGAGTGTGGGGTTCGTTCACCTGTTCATTGAGTTTAGGATGAGATGGTCCCTGATGAACGAGAAGTTTGACAATGCGTTGATCTCCCTTCCATGCAGCGAGGTGTAGAGGATAACAGCCCTTATTATCAGCCATGTTTGTCAGAGCCTCATTACGCAGCAGTACCTCAACTACCTCACTGAAACACACACAGAAGAGAGAGACAGATGACAGATTCATCATCACAAACTTTTAGTTTATCTGTTACATTAAATGTGCATAATGCTCTTTATTTTTGCTTTTATAAATCTGTATATTTTACTATTTCACTTCATTTAATGCTGCACTAGATACAGTACATCTTTTGTGCATGTACACCAAGCCAAGATGCTTCTTTGGCAATAGAACAGTTTTTGTTATGCCAATAAAGCACACTTACATTAAAACTGATGCTATCCGCTTTTACAAAGTCCTTAAAATCAATGTGTTACTAAACTGACCTGTGTCCATTTAAAGCAGCATGGTGTAGAGGTGTGTATCCAGTGCTATCCACACAGTTCACATTTGGTCCCCTCCAAATACTGCAAAACAAAGAACACACAATTTAAAGCATTACCAACAATATATAACACAACATATAATATTATTCATCTGTTATAAAAAATAACAGATAACCAAGAACATCTACTTTTCAGCACATACAAGCAAAATTATTATAACAGGGTATATACAGCAATCCTTAAGTTAAATTTACAACTTTTTAATACCTTTTTTAATACCTTTAGAATATTTTTTAAAACCATCACGACACTGAATTGCAAGTGTTAATCAGTGACCTTTCTATTATTTACACATGTTTTGACATATATAACATACAAAAAGAATAGACATGGATTAAAGTGAAAAAAAATTCTTCTGACTGAAATGTTTTTCAGGCCAAGTCATATTCCTTTAACACTTTATGTAGGCGAGACCAATAACATTTTAAGGGGAGATTTTTTTTGCCATTAATTCCATATTGAAGTCTCCTGTGGCATATATAGGTAGCTGTAGTTTGCAGGGCATTTCAGATGCGAAGGCGAAACAGCTAAATAACTCACTATACTGTATAAAAAGAAAACATGAATATCACCACCTTTAATGAATCTTTTATAAACTATTTATTAATTGTAAATGTATTTATTTTAGCATTTACAAATATTTTTTTAATCAAAGTTGAAACTGTTAACATTAGTGAATGCACCAACAACCAACAATTACTGTAATTAAATAAACTAGAATTCATTAATGATTATATACTATATATTTTTCATTGTTTGTTCATGTTACATAATTCATTTACTAATGTGAACAAATACAACTTTTCATATCATATTATTCAGTAACGTTACACATAAACGAATAATCCAGGGTCTGTTCTGTTCACACAACAGCTTACAGTCACAGCTATACAAACGTTATGTATGAATATAAACCCTGAACGAGCAACTCGAGTTAAAGTAGTGTACAAATCGCACAGGATGCCTGTAACCATAGTGAACGAAATTGAATGACTTTACCTTTATCAACAAAATATTATGTTACAATAGAGGCAGCGCTGATGTGCTAGTTTGTGCGCAATGTTTCTGCTGTTTACTTTCTCCTGAGACCTAAATGGTCGTGTTTATATGAGGATATTTGCAAAGACGGGATTTTTGAGGCATATGTGTTATTTAAGGCCAATAAAGCGGCAAAAATACTTACAACACAAGCTCAATGAGAAACGAATGCACGGCTTGCGTGCTCCTCTGACACAGAAACAGCGGACGCACTGTTGTTTGTGTTTTAATGGCTTAAAATCACCTGTTTTTAAACTGCAGTGCTTAAATATATGGACAAATGTTACGTTTTTGTGACCACACGCAAATGCAACTGCAAGAACCGACAGGTCGATGACATCAAAGTCCCGCGAGAGCATTTCGGAAGCAGTCTCCTCATATGATTCCTCGTCAATCTCTCTGACAGGATTTGGATGTCACCTGCCTCTTGGTTCTTTTGGCGCCACATGAAGTTTACCCACGAGTTTAATATACCCATTGTATCAGCGGCTAGATCAGCATAGCATTAGAAAACGTGACGCGGATGATCACGTACGTGAGAAATCATCATTTTAGCCCCAAAATACAGGACCCCTAATGTAGTCGTACTGCGGAGACACGCAAGTTACCTGGCTGTTTGGGTTTCTTAGCCCCCGAACTGAAAGGCTTGCCAATCTTCATCATTTCGCTACACTGTAAAAAATCCAATTAATGAAATGTTGGAAGGGCAAAAATATATAAGTTAAACCAATTTTCTTGTTTGGGCTTAGTTGAGTAGACATATTATTTTAAGTCTAGATAAATTTGTGTTTAAAACATTAAGTGAATGGTTATTTTCAAATTCAGTCAACATTCAGAATGGCTATGTTGACTGAACTAATTAAGACAAATCTGGTCAATATGTGGACTTATGACAGCTATGTTTCCTGACAACAAAATGCTCATAATATTACTGTTATTTGGTAATAAAATGTAATTTTAAGAGTTGTTCAGGCGTGAATGTATGTGCTTTAAGTTTAAATATGCGGTCGGTTAATATAGATAGCGTCTATTTAAAAATGTGCTCGGACACTTTCGGACGGAGATGAGCTCCAGAAGAGCTCCAGAAAATCACAGACACTTAAGCGCTCACACCCCGCCCAGCGCAGCCTCGCCTCGGCAAGCCCATCAGAAATCGACTGCTGGCTCTGATATCTCTGTGGCGTTTAAACATGCGATTTAATTCATTTTAATTTCTTATACTTAATAATAAAAGGTTTACCGGTATGTTTTAAATCATATTTTAGGATTGCACTTAAATGATATCGCTGTTGAATGATATTTCATATCTTTCAGATTCGTTATAATCGGACTGCGTACTGCCTGCGAATTTGAACTTCAGAGCTGAAGGTGCGAGTGGAGAAATAGTCCCAATATCATAACAATCTTAAAACTTCTAAATATACCCGTGTGTGTACCCGTGTGCGTGCGTGCGTGTGTGCGCGTGCGCGCGTCCTCGCGCGTGTGCATGTATGTATGTATGTATGGGCGTGCGTCTGTGTATTTTGAATTTAAAATGTTTTAACTCGGAAGGATCTGGATCACAGGTCATTTCATCTGAGATCAATCCGCACGCAACAGCTGGAATCACTTACTGTTTCACACAAGGAAGGACACACAAGTCAGCCGTTTCCTCAAGTTCACGTCAGGTAAGTGTTTGTAATTAAATGTTAATTTTAGAATATATTAAATGGCAAAGACGCAAATACTCGACGTTTTTGTAATTATATTTTTGTAAAGATATATTAGAAGTGTGTTATGTTATGTGACCGAAGTAAAGTGGAGCTATTTTAGTTAAGATAAAAAGCCTGGATATAGGGTTGGTTTACCGGAGTTTAGAACTCGGTCTTTATTATAATTGGGACATTTTTACAAACAAACCTTATAATACAATACTGGCGTGCATTTTGAGACAAAACAATAGCACTCATATGTTAAGAGATGTCAGTAAGTTATTTTAGTCAGTGAAAAGCCCTGTCCGAGAAAACCGCCCAATAGTGTTTAATTATGTGTGATGTCTGAGGGAAATTTGGCCTAACATTAACGTTATTTAGGGAATAAAGTCTTTCACCGTCAAGCTTTATTATATTAAACATGTATTTATGTATGTTTTTGTGTTTATATTCCTCAGAGGGATACATAGCGAGACAGTCTCCGCTTGGACTGGCTGAGGAAAGTCTCCTAAATGGCCCTGGAGATGTTCTGACTGACTTTGGAGGCTTTTTGGACTGTTTTATGCCCTCTATTTAAAGACTTAATTCTGTATGTTCAGTCTGTATGATAAGTGAATAAAAAGCTTTTGTTTTTATGTGACTGAAGTTAATTATTTTGTTTACAACACCAGCATAAATTATTTGATAAATAATTTAAAAATGTTATTAAAAAAATCCCAAATAATAAATATTAATTGAAGTAACACATAAAACATTGAGTGAATACTTAAATTTTAATTGACAGAGTCTTTGCTGTAAGTTTTTAAAGATTCAACTGATTTAAACATTTTAGTTGAATGAACTATAAAGCTAATTGAGCCAACATACTTTTTTATATTTGAGTCAAATTTGGGCCAACTAAAAAACATCAATCTAGGAAACACTTTGGAGACAGAAATTGAGTGAACGTAAAATTTCTGTGGAACTAGTTACTAAAAAATAATTCATTGAGCCAACAATTTATTTTTTACAGTGTAAGCCAAGTCAATCTCCATTGGTCTTTTACACCTTTATCGATCTTCAAAACATCGGAGCCTTCCTGCTTTATAAGTTTGACCATGCTAGCTAAAATAAACTTTTACCTCAGCTTAACATGATACAGTCAGAAAACCCGGAGTGGATCCAGTGCCTAGTGATTTCAGAACGCTTACAGTGGAGAGAGGAACGTGATTTGGCTCCACTCCAGGCTTTGATAACATCCCAGAGACGAAAGATATTTGATTATGTGCCCAGATATGCTAAAGCCCATATTTAAACGAACTAACGCGAACGCAGATAGAATTTCAATCAGAATAGGACACCCGATAGTCTGTGAAAAAATAATACCTAATTTGGAAAAAATAATACCTCTAAGCCGAATTTAACACTTTTAATGGCCTTAAATTTGACAATTTTGATTTATCACTTTTTAATACTTTTTAAAACCCCGCGGACACCCTGTATAAATGATAAATTCATAAGAAATTCCCATGTTCAAAAGGAGTAGGAATAAGTTTATAAACTTTTCTGAACCCACCCACTTTCTCTATTTTTATCAATTAAATAAATACAAAACAATTCAACACAATTCTTCTTTACATACACCTCATATCTACCTAAAGCTCACATACACCCATACATACACAGGCCGCAGGCACAGATGCATACATACATACACTTTTCTTTTCCTTCAGTATACAATACCATCACCTCAAGTCCTTTTTGTCGCCCTTCAGTATTTTCATTTTAAATAGTCTCTTGAATTTACTAATTGTTTTACAAGATTTCATCTCGTATGGAACATCACTGCAGCTGTTCTATACACCAACAACAACATTACCACCACCACCACCAACAGCATTACCACCACCACCACCAACAACAGCATTACCAGAACAACCAACAGCATTACCACCACGACCAACAACAGCATTACCACCACCAACAACAAACAGCATTACCACCATGAGCATTACCACCACCAGCACCACCACCACCACCAGCATTACCAGAACAACCAACAGCATTACCACCACCAACAACAAACAGCATTACCACCACCACCACAAGCATTACCACCACCACCACCACCACCACCACCACCAACAGCATTACCACCAACAACAACAGCATTACCAGATAAACCAACAACATTACCACCACCAACAACAACAGCATTACCACCACCACCACCAACAGCATTACCACCACCACCACCAGCAGCAGCATTACCAGAACAACAAACAGCATTACCACCACCAGCAGCATTACCACCACCAGCAGCAGCATTACCAGAACAACAAACAGCATTACCACCACCACCACAAGCATTACCACCACCACCACCACCAGCATTACCACCAACAACAACAGCATTACCAGAACAACCAACAGCATTACCACCACCAGCAGCATTACCACCACCACAAGCATTACCACCACTAACAACAACAGCACCAACAACAACAGCAACGGCATTACCACCATCACCAACAGCATTACCTACACCAAGAACAACTGCAGCATTATCACCACCACCATCACCACCATTACTACCACCACCATCATTACCACCAGCAAAAGCATCATCATTACAGTTACATATATTAATTTAGCTGACACTTTTATCCAAAGTGACTTACAATTGCTATATATGTCAGAGGTCGCACGGCTCTGGAGCAACTAGGGGTTAAGTGTCTAGATCAGGGACACAATGGTGTGTCACAGTGGATTCGACCCAGGTCTCTCACATCAAAGGTGTGTGTTTTATCCACTGGGCCATCACCACCAGCATCATTACACCACCACGAAATTAAAACACTAACAGGGCAGTTTTGCAAAACACAGCAGATATCTAAGAGCATTCATGGCAGTAAAATTTGTGTTTATTACAAATTATGTTAAACATGATTTCCACACATTTAATGAAATCTAGATATTGTTAGTCCTAATGCAGGGATATTGAAATTGTTTCAGGACCTTCTTTTGTTAAAAGAACTGTGATCACGAGTCAGTGAATCATGTGACCTGATAACAGCACTGATACCTTAATTGCATTTTATCAGCACTCTTTATCCTGTCAACACATTTCTATCATCTCTTACATCAAAAATTAACACAAAAACAGTAAACTGTGTTCATAAAAGGATTTATATCATTGTTTTTATGCAAAAGTCAGTGATGGGAACAAACATCATTTCACACCATTATTCCTGTAGCAGAGTGAATTTATTCTGGGTGTTAAAACACTTTATTACAATGATTCTGTAAATTGAAACGAGAGTCATGGCTGATTCCAGCAACCGTTACATAAATACTTCCTTCTGCTACACTTCAGTTTATCAGAGTTAAACCAGGACTGATAATAACAAAACATCTACAGAGAACTCCTTTACAGACTTTCTGATCTATACTTAATTAAATTTTCAAGAGTTTTGTTTGAGACATTTAATATGTTAACTAGGCATCCTTTCACCTTTTCACCTCAGATTCATATCTTAAAAAAAATCTATTCAGTTTAGATCAGTTTATAAATAACTAACTGTCTGTCTGTCTGTGTGGACAAAACTTTATACTACTAATGACTATGCAAAAAGTTGCAATTTCAATTTAGCTTAAAATGACACAACTATGCTTAGAACAAAAACTGAATTAATAGTGTTAAATCCAAATGATTTTTTTAAAAGTAAACAGCATCAAAAAGCAAAAAAAATTTAAGCGTTGTTAAACTTATTGTTTTCCTTCTATCTATGCCCAGTGGCAATGATTTAGGTCATCTTCCCTTGGCTTCATAAACTTACTATCCTGCTGACTAACGTTACGTTTACTTGCTACATTGGCATCTGCAGCTTGACCTCAATGACATTTTAGAGACCCGCCATATTATATCTCTGATTGGCTAGTTTGTTAGTTTGATTGAGATTAAAAGATGTGTTCCTCTCATACTATTTGTAGGTGAACGCATGAACTCGAACTTATTTTTTTATTTCGCAGCCAACGCCACGTGCCGAAGATAGTTTACAGTGCCAAAAAACTAATATAGTTTGGTGAATAAAACAATTCAGAAAACTGCTAATGCATGGTTCTAAATACACACCAAACTATACCGAAACTGTGACCCTAAAACTATGACACACACCCAACCGTGAGAAATTTGAACCGTTGAACCCCTAGTAAACACTGAACATATTCAAATCACAAGAAACATTTGTGTCAAATATAGATTTGGTGCACATACACTATTTTTCGTGTCATCACCGAGACTTAAATAAATGGCTTACCTGTTTTATAGCTCAACTTTTGACAAAGTAACCACCCTGTTTAAAATACATTTTAAAACTTATACCTGTGGAAAAAAATCACTTTTTTGATGTTTAGTTTGATGAACTCCTTAATATGATATTAAATATATGACACACAGAGCACATATAGCGCATTCGGCTGAATTGAGAGAGAGAGATAGAGACAGAGAGATAGATAGAGAGAGAGACAGACAGAAAAACAGTATGGTGTGCAGCACTATTAAATTCTTGGCGTAGTTTTAACACACTTTGGAAACTGGGAAACTCAGTGTAAAGAAAAACATCTTGTGACAAACTCTAACAATCACAGTCCAACACTCAGAGCTCATGTCCACATCACAGCAAATCTAAACACAGGACTTTACCTAAATGGGCAAATACATTAATACAAATCTAAAATGAAATCAATGACATGCAACTTTAACCTCCTAAGATCTGGATGTCCACATATGTGGACATAAATTTTTTTGTTGTTTGCACCATAATTTGTGAGATCGACGAATACAGATTTTTTTAAACAAATGCCAAATATTTAGATGCTTATATGCCCGATAAACTGAACAAATTTTTATTTACTGTTATATTACTGTTTTTGACACAATTACTACAACACTACTGAACTGAACAAACCCTTATAATAAATATCAGTTGCTCCCTCTTTGCATACAACGTAGAGGGGTCTGAAAGAGTGAAGAATAATATTAATTTAATGAATAACATCACTGAAATAATACATTGTCAGGAAAGAAGCAAACCAAACGGTTTGTGTGTCATTGAATTTCTTACCTGGTATTTAATGTCAGAATTATTCATATTTTGTTATATCTTATGAAATGGTTGTTGACAAAGCACTGTTAACCTATGCTTTTACTCGCGCATTAACTGTATTAAACTGCGACAGCTCGCGGAGTTAATAAATAATTATCCACAGACATTAATTTAGATGTTTTGCTAAATAATGTTTATCAAGTAAATGTTAATATAAATTAGTGTAAATCTGTTAAAAGTTAACTACATGTGGTGGCTTCAACCTGATAACTTAAGTGAACAGCAATATGATGAACGTGATTTTATGAGGCTACTAATAAGCATAAATAACAAAAAAAACTATTTTAATTCAGCGTTTTTAATTCCACCAAGCATTCATCCATGGCTGTATTATTAATTTAAAGCTATGTCGTTATTGGGACAGGGTTTGATGGATCAGTTTACGTGACTCCGAGTTTGTCTCCATTTCTTAGCCAAGCTGCATACACTGCATATCAGGCATTTATAACACATATTATCTGTACATTAATGTCTGTTATGTTAAATAAGTTGATTTATTAAAGCAAAGTAAGTATACTTAAAGTCCTTCTAATGAAGTCGCGTCACTCCGCTGTCATTTGTGCTGTGTTGTTGTTAGCTCCTCTCCTCCATTGCTTTGATGAAATGGCATCCAAAACGGTTAATCCGATAATAAAACGATATTCGATAAGAAAATGCCTGAATATCGGGGAAAATATCGGGAAACGGACATATCCATCTCTAACCTTAATACTTAATTCTGTGTAACTGGAACCTGTTGTACACAATGTTGACAAGTAGGCATACACTGCTTCATGTTCAAAGAATTTTTTTTTTTGAAGAAATCTAAAAAAAAAAGACAAACTAAAGCTCGGGTCTTAGATGGTTAAAAAATGTCTAACAGCATTACATAAAAAAATGAATCAAAGTAAATGTTTTAGGCTGTTTCGATATATTTCATCATTGTGTTTAAATTAATATGTCAGTGATAAATCCACTTTGACATGAGAAGAAATGAACTGGACCATTTACAGACAATTTTATTAACTTTTCCATATATTAGACAGCTGTTTTAATGGTTTTATCCATTCTTGAACATTGTATAATTGATCTTTTTTTTAAATACACTAATCCAACCGAAAAACAAAAACAAGCAACAGCTCGTAAGACCACATTTTATTATGCAAATCAGAACCGACATCTGTGCACCGTAACCTTGTACACTCAAAAAAAAATTTCAAGCCCTTCTTAGAAATAACACATTAAAATTGTGTTCAATTAATTAAAAATACCTCATTAAGAGCAAAAAGTATATATATTTAATTAGTCTAACACAAAAAGAATATGTACTATAATTTATTGATTTCTTTTTAATTGCGTTAACACAATTAGTTTGAATTTGGGTTCTGGAAAAAGAACTTCCCAGCATGCTTTGCATGCAACTGCTTTTGGAGAGTAATTTTGTTAATTTAGTGTTATTTTATGCATTTTTAGGTAAAGAGAAAGACTTAATAGTATTTAATGTCCGTTTATCTTATTGATTTTGAAGCATTTGTGTTATATTTTTTGAAATTGTTTGGTTACCATCGTGCAGAAGAGTGGCGCTTGTGGTTAGGTTGTGGATGTGACGTATATCTCTCAATGAGCACTAACTGTGTTAATGCCTGTTTGGAGATCAGTCTCTTCTCACATGCTCATCCAAAGTATCATATGTTATTATTATTAGCATGCTAACATGTGCTTATGCTAATTAGTATGATATAATAACGTTTTATATAAAATAACAGAATTGACCTTTCGCCGGCCCCTCCCCCAAAACGGCCATTGTCCAATCACACATCACAGCAACCGTTACTATGCGAGCACGTCTGACAAACATTAACGCCCGCAGCGTTTGTGAGCGGTGCATACAATGGATAAAACAGTGTGGACTGGCCCATCCAGTTAAATGTGTCGAACATTTACGAAGCATAAATACGTCTGCACAAAGGTAAGGCTTACAGCTAACTAGTTACAGTGTGGTCTAGATCTACTAACTAGGGGCAAGAACACAAATTGGACCAAAGTTATGATTAACATGAATATAATTGCCAGAATGTTAACCTACTCTCTATGCTAAATTTAATGAGTTATTTTGCCAACATTAGTTAACATGTTAGCTAACGCTAGCTACATTAGCTGCTGTTGTGTTGGGACTTTCAGCTCCCCAACTTTATTTTTCGTCAGTTTACGACAAAGTCGAACATAGCCCCCTTAACAATCAACTTTAAATAATTTGTTTTATCTTTCATGTAGCATTTTATGAACGGAAAACCTACCACTGAGTTTCCCAATCCCGTAAATGCTGTGCAATTTTATTATATTATAAGTTTTATTTATTATATTATCTGTCCTGCAACTTTTAAGACAAAACAATTTCCTATTTGTGAAATCTATCACCATAAATAAAACATTATGATTCTCAAAACGGCTATCCTCAAAACAACAGACAGAGAAATGTTAGTTAGCTTTGAATGGCTTTAAAACACACGTAGGTTTAGCTAGCCAACATGCCCTTGTATTTTAACAAAATAGCTACTCGCAATAGACATTAATAGACTATACCATATGAAAGATAACTTACTCGGCAGTGCAAGAGCATGACTGGTCCACAAGGCTGTGCTGATTGCATTTGAGTTACAGGTCATGTGGTTTCTCATTTCTTGCGTGAGACTGGT
Source organism: Misgurnus anguillicaudatus (assembly GCF_027580225.2). Lineage (NCBI taxonomy): Eukaryota > Metazoa > Chordata > Actinopteri > Cypriniformes > Cobitidae > Misgurnus > Misgurnus anguillicaudatus. Next base: position 5,064,214 of record NC_073349.2, read on the forward strand.
AAGCATTAGCCTCGATAGTAGTCGTGTCTCCTTCATTGCATATTTTTATTTTTTGAATATATCCCTCCACTGCATACTGTAACCTCTTTTGCCTTGATCTGGAGGAAATCGCGGCGGTATTGCGCCAAAAAATATCACTGACACGCACGGGTATATCGCTTTCCGCCATGGCAATCTGTCGTGCTGGTCATTTGTTTGTCGGAAGTAGCAACAGTAACTAAGGGGGGCGGGGCTCGGCGAAAGGCTAATTGAGTTATTCAGACTACACTACATTGTGTTACTCAAACTATGCTAAATTGAGTTATTCAGACTACACTAAATTGAGTTGAGGCAACTAATTGAGTATTGCCATTTACTTTAAATTGAGTTGGACTAACTCAATATATTTTTGTTGTGTGAAGCAGTTGGATGGAAATCCTGCCCACAATTTTATTGAGTTAATCCAATGAATCATTTTTTTGAGTGTAGCATATGAGCTTTTGCATGTGAAAAGATCAGCTTATCAGAAAATATTGAGAGAGAGAGAGAGAGAGAGAGAGAGAGAGAGAGAGAGAGAGAGCGAGAGAGCGCGAGAGAGCGCGAGAGAGCGCGAGAGAGCGCGAGAGAGCGCGAGAGAGCGCGAGAGAGCGCGAGAGAGCGCGAGAGAGCGCGAGAGAGCGCGAGAGAGCGCGAGAGAGCGCGAGAGAGCGCGAGAGAGCGCGAGAGAGCGCGAGAGAGCGCGAGAGAGCGCGAGAGAGCGCGAGAGAGCGAGGAGAGATCTTACATAACAGCTCTCTGCATGTCACCATTAAAGCACTTCTTTTACTGCTGCTATCCACATATAATTAGGGCTGTGACGATTAATCGTGCAAATGCGATAAAATGCCGCCACGCCAAAAAGCCAGGCATTATTACAAACACTAATCCAGGAAATGTCTAGAGGCATATTTATCGCTGTTCTTCAAATTGTTTTAGGTATTTTCAGGATAAAGAATATTTTGAATGATTGTGTTTGACGAGTGTTGCCTTTTTAAATGCACGTCAAACTCAGTGATTTTAGATTGATAAGGACTTCCTACTGATCACTAGGGCTGGTCCAAATACCAGTTTATGAACTTCGAAGCTTTGATGGTATTCAACACCAAATATTTGAAGCTTCAGTTTGAAGGGGCTGAACATATTCTTTCTAATAAAGACAATAATCTTTGTGTGTCTGTCTGTTTGCATTATTATTATTTTGAGTACCTTTCATCCTATCAACTTCATGCATTGCGTTGCTGCGGAGCAACGTAAGTGCAGATTTGCATTTTGGTGCAATAAAGTGCACTTCCTGCTTGGCAGTCTCTGCATTAACGCTAGTAATGTTGAAATAAAAGAATATTCGAATCTCAAAATTAAAAATTGAATACCAAGCCACCGAACTTATATTTAAATCTAATATTCTGAGTCAGCCCTACTGATCACTGAGCTGTAGTACATGCACAAGCTGTGCATGAAACACAGAATCGGAGCCTTGCGATTCAGAATAGATTTCAGACAGGGTTTTTTTTTTAAAATGGGGAACGCGATGTATAGTCACAGCCCTACATATGATGCTTACTATACAAGCTTACTATAATTTCAGATATAAAAACTACAGTCAAGATCAGTTGTGTACGAATATTTTAATCAAATAATACTGCAGTAAAAGTACTCCAAATAATCAAAAATCTGAAAAAGCATATAGCGTTTCAGCGGGCGCACGTGCAGTGACGCGAAAGCGTCTGGTCCGAACTACACTTTCATTTTCTGTTTGTTTAATGGTCTGGCTAGTTGCTGAAACTGAACTCTTAAACAGATACCTCGAAAATAACAAATGTTTTGGGTTGCTATGTAATCTACGTGTTGTGTATTTTGCTTGTTATATAAATAAACTACTTTAAAAAAGGACTTTGTTGTTATTTATTCTAAGCTGAGTTTACCGGAAGTTACGTGATGACCACGAAAGCCGCGTGTCAATGTTGTTACTGCTAAAACAGTCTATGGAGTGCTGCGTTTTAGACCAAAAATAAAATTCTGTCTGCGCAAAGGTGAGTGGGCATTTTCACTAACGGTCAAAAGTAAACTAACAGACACACTATCTGGACATTTCAATCTTCTTCTGTACTATGTTTGTATGGAAACAAATGCTGTGCATGCACAATGCAGGGCTCTGGACTATCATTTGAAAGAGATGGCACCGGGACCTAATTTGGTAGCCTCAGAGTCACAAGTTAGGGCAAGAATTTATTACCAAATCTAGTAGCATCTTTATCATACTCCTAGTTAGTACATATTTTTAAAGTATGTCGGACTTGAGCTTGTGTGAATCTGGCTTCCTCACTTATCAGCATCTTATTTGTGTCAACAGGGGCTGTTTCACGTGTCATTTAAAACTTATATGCTTCATACTGTCATTGTAGGGCTGGGCGGTATGAGCAAAAATTCATATCCCAGTATTTTTTTAGGAATGCCGGTATCCGATATATATCTGGTATTTCTTACAAAAATGTTACTTGAAAGTCAAAGCCTTTATAATCTTTGTGGCTGAAGTTGTTGTACCATAAAGTTGTAAACACTCCCTAATAAACTATCTATTCCACTTCAAATCAAAACAAAAATTAATGCTATACCATGCAGTACCATATAAAAAATAATCTTTGTTAGAGTCTTTATCTTACCACAAAAGTGTCCTGCCATACTATTGAATAGGGACGCTCCGATCGATCGGCCGCCGATCGGTATCGGCCGATAATGGCATTAAATGACTCGATCGGTGCTCGCTAAATCTGCCGATCTCATAAACCGATCTTTCTGTTTACTTTTGTCATCAAAAGGATCCTGAATGCGGCTGCAATTAAAGACATTTTTTACGTAGCGCGAGCATTTTTACAACCTGTTGCTCATGTGCAGCGTGCAGATTTGTATGTCTCTCTTTGCCTTTACAGAGATATGCGTATTTTCTACGCGCTCCGGTAAACAGCGCTCCGGTAAACAGCGCTCCGGTAAACAGCGCGAGGCGTCTTCACATCCCCATCAAACAGCGTATACAACACATATCTATCACGGACAATTGCATCCTCATGCCAAAAGTTCCTTATTTGCATGCGTCTTAAAGTTTTGTGCGTTTAAACTTTTATTTTCCTCACAGCTGCTTGTTTGCGTTTAGCCGCCGCCCACACACACAGCAGCCTGTCATCAGTGCACGTGAAGAGAGCGATCTCTGTCAAGTCTTAAAGCTACAGTAACCTAATTCATTTCTCAATAAAATCACTCTCTGCTCTTGACTAAAGAATTTTTATACTTCATACGAATGCGTGTATATTTAATTAATACAGTAAAGTCTGTGAAGTGTTTTATTTTCAGTACTTTTAGGAGACATAAGCCATTTTAAAGCCATATTAAATTTCTCTTTGCAGAATAAATATTTGTTGTGCTTATTTATTTGAGTCTCTATTAAAACAGTAATATACCTAATTACTGCAAGTAATATAACAAAGGCAACATCCGTGGAATTATTTTATTTAGAAAGATTGTAACAGTTACAGTCATCAAAGAGCTTGCATATCAGCTTTAAAAAAATCGGTATCGGAATCGGTATCGGCCGATCACGAAGATTACAAATCGGTGATCGGTATCGGCCGCAAAAATCCTGATCGGAGCATCCCTACTATTGAAATTATTATCAATAAAATTAGAAACACACAATTCTCATGAATATACTGAACTGTCTGTAGCATTAAGATTTGTGTTCACAGAATTTACTAAAGTAGTCAAACCTCTTCATTAGAAGGGGGTGTCACAGTCCTTTTGTCCTTACAGTGTATTCCAGTCACAAAAATGGACAAAACTTAAAAAACATATGATCCAAAATAATTAAGTTTATAGAACAGATGTGGTTCTGAAATCTGATTGGCTACGTGCAAACTGAAACTATAACGCGCACACATTCAGCACATTTAAACTGTCTCTGTTTCATTCACACACATCCACCCTTATTATTTCTTAATACTAATCTCATTAATTCACACTAATAGCTTCACTGAACAGCACAATCATTCGTTACTAATTCTAAAGTGACGTTTTAAAATTAAATAACGGAGACTTGTATGTGGCTGTTATACTGGGCTTTGAATCTGAGGAAAAAGTTCACCACAAAATAAAACTCCTTCGGAGTTTCTGTTTTATCTACGCACTTGTCCCGTCGAACTAAAGTATAAACGCAGTATCACTCACCTGATATGGCTATAGTAGTGATGAGGAATAACTGCAATAGCGTATTAGATAACAAGGTGTTGTGATGGAGTGTCAGACATGTTGTTGGGATGAAAGCACACATATGCAGGGGTAACTTAATTCCAATGATCTCTCTGTAAAAGCAGGTTGAGGAGACATTTTATTTTAGTCTTGAACTCAATTATTACAATCCTCCGAGTGCATGCAGCCGCATCCAAGCGTCAGAGAGTTTCTGCGTGCTTCTCCATGTCGCGTACTTGCTGTGACGGGCGGGCTCGCGCAGAGCGCGTGTATGCGTGCTTGCGTTGCATGAAACCATATCGATATGAACGGTATTGGCTAATTCCGCATCGCGTCGGGAACCCATATCGATATATCACCTAAATCCGATATACCGCCCAGCCCTATGTCATTGTGGAGCTTTATATTTTTGTTTAAAGTTGAATGCACTTTGCTGCTGGGGGTACATGACTGTCCAGATAAAAGAAGGGAATAAGTGCAGAGGAGGGGAGGCGTCAAGGGAGAGTGACTGGATGAGTCATAGACGTAATTGCTTGCGCAACAGAACATTTTTGCGAATAAAAAAATAGTAGCACCAGTGCGACCCCTTAAAAAAAATGAGTTGCAACTACAAAAAATATGGTCGCAATGCAACCATTTGGTTGCACTCTAGAGCCCTGCAATGTAAAAATACAAAACAACTGAATATATTTACAATAGGATCAAACACTACATGCTGCAGATTTACAATATCGAAACTAAAGATAAAACACTGTTTTTGGAGAAAAAAAAATCTCTTATGGCAGGTCACTAATGCATGACTGCTCAACTATAAAACAAACTTTTAGCAATTGTCAATGATACCGTTAGTAGCTCCATCATTCCCACGCACACATTAAAGATTGTAGATTTTCCGTTTTTTGCTAATTTTGAACAATCAAATCCTTGAATCTGTTGTTGATTTAAATATTGCTATACTGAGAAATATAGTTGACTTTATATAGAATGACAATTATTAGTAGTAACTCATATCACAGATTGGATTTATGTGTTCTAAAGCAAAACAATACTTTTGTCCTCCAGTTCTTTTCAGTGTACTATGGCTTTGTTAGCCGCGATGTCCATGGTGCTGAACTCAAGGGCATCAGGTGTTAGTAGAACAACCACCCAGCTCTGCTTATTTGTGACCCTGAACTAATTTGCACTGCTCTTAGTAGATTGTGTTGGTCATTATCAGGGAACTACACTAACCTTTTCCACTGGTGGCACTTGCACTACTAACTTTTTCAGTTACTGGCGCAAAACATGATTTGGTCGCACAAATTGGTTATAGTATATTATGGATAATAATGAACAATAATGAAACTGTATTGCATACAGATGTGCTTTTAATTTTACTTGCCATCTTTTAAACCACATGCAGCCTTTTTTTACGTTGCAGTGTTTCCCACAGATCTGAAATTTACTTGTTGTGGTAGCTGGTAAAAAGGGCAATCATTACCCACCGACAAAAAATGGTCTACTATACATGTGACAAAGAACTAATAATGTGTGACACAACACAATACTTTGATTTATTGAACATTTATATTATTTTCACATTATAGTTTGTTAATCTAACCACCCCAAACTTTCTTTGAACAAAGCTGAGACTGTTTGTCAAAGCACCACAAAAACACTTACTGTTTTTGCACTGATATATAAAGCAATTAGATGACCCCTTTTATCAAACTCAATATAATACAATACTATGTATAGTATATTAATAGACAGTGCAGGTTTATAGATTATAAATGTGACTGATGTTAAGATGGTTATATTTTCTATTGGATATGCACTTTTACTGCTTCTGCTCTCTCTTTCTATTTCTCTCTTACAGATTAAAAAAGCTTAATCCACTCATTATTTCAGATTAAAAAGTCTACTTGCGGTCCCGGTGACAGGTGACTTTACATACAGCTTTGTGTTTTTTATATCTTGAGTCAGCTTGAGCTTTGCTCGTTCAGTGCAATGTTTGACATTAACATTGCTTTTTTGCTACAATATCTGTGCAAACTTTTTAGAAAAGATATGGTTTATTAATAATAAGATTATAAAAATGGGAGAAAGAAAATGCACGGCGTGGTCGTAACAAGAACCAGTTATCGCCATAGAAACCGGAGACACGCTGAAACTTCACTCGAGCTTTAGCGCGGTAGCGCTCGCGGCCGTTCTCCGATCGACTTGGGTTTTACACAAAATATTAATCAGACTTGGGACCTGAAGTACTTAAACTAGGACCGACCCGCACGGGTCTCGGGTATTCTGTGAAGACCTCTAATGGTCAAACTCTGCTCAAGTTCAGACAGATGGGTGGATACAATGTGACACTTGCTTCGCGTCGCACCGACCCAATTCATTGAAAAACAGAGAGCAAGCAAACACTCACCGGGAGAGACACGAGGTGCTTGCTCGCAAAATGAAGCCAACTTGATGTGATGAAGGCTCAGAGCACGTTATAAAACGTATTCTTTAAATACACATTTCTGTTTTAATAAATGCTAATAGTAAATAATAGCATATTGCCTAAAACATGAGGTAGGTAGAAAAATAATCAGTGATACATTTGCGACCCATTAAAAATTAGGGTCGCAATGGCATTTCAAATGGTCGCATATGCGACCAAAATGGACGCAGTGTAGTTCCCTGATTATGGAAATCAGCCGTTGCGCCGGTGTTATTTAATTTGCGCCTTTTAGTAAATAACCCTGCACCCTTGTGCTAATTTGCCCCGTTTAGTAAATCTGACATAAATGTATTTCAGAAGTTTCATGTTTCGCTTAAGACAAATATTATTATACATACAGTATATTGCGTCATTTGAATTACTTTGATGAAAAACATTAAAAATTATTACTAGTTTATGTTCAACGGAAGAAAGAAAAAATACACATCTATACCTGTAAATATTTGGATGAATTATAACTTGTTACCAATAAGTGACCTGATATAGAAATCATGGAACGAATGATGGTGCCTGAACTCTGAAGAGCCTTATCTCAAGGACATGAGTCACCAGCATCATAGGATCATCTTCATCCTCTAACAGTTCCTCAAAGGTTAACTGAACACAATAAAGAGTGAAGTAGAGGATAGAGAAGGACAGCAATTTTGAGAAAACACACACTGTAATTAGGGGACTGGACAAGAAGGGTCAAGTAGCTTTAAGATTCTGGCAGTAAAACAAAAAACCTAATTCCTAATTTCCCCAGAGGGGGTATCGCCTCATACACTGGAGCCTGATGAAAATAGGCTTGCTTTAATTTGACGTCCCTTTAAGCAACCAACTGAGTTTGAAATGTGGGGGGGATAAAAAGGAAAATGGTAAGGATCTGATACAATTTCTGTCATCACTTACTAGGGTTGTGCCGATAGACGATAGTATCGTGTATCGACGATCTTTAGACATATCGCCAATGGGAGGCTTTCATGGCGATAGTCATGACGATAGTTGGCGAATGGTTATTAATTTTATTATTATCATCATAGTTTTACATTAACATCCACAATGCATGCTTTTCCTCACATGAGGGTTTGTGGGCTTCACTTTACGCGCAGAGCTTGTAAAGAGAGAATTCCTTTTTGCACGTACCTGCACTTAATGTGCCCGTCTTGGACTCCTTCTACCACTAAATCCAGCGCGCCGCGTCATGAGCAGCTGCGCTTCTCTCTGTCTCACGTGCACGCGCTCTCGCGTCTGTCCAAAGTCTAAACATAAACTAAAGTAGTAATCCTTGTGTATTTGTTCAGTTTAATGCGTTTCATGCGAGCTGAGGCAAACTTCACTTTTTGTTTAAAATATGACCTGCTGCATATTAGCGCCTCTCTCTCACTCTCGCGTACGTGCAGAGAGCTGCGCTTTGTCCGAAGTCAGATGATTAGGTATTAATCCTGTTTATGATATGCATTTCAATGAGTTGTAGCAACACGTCCCTCGTGTTTAATATATGATTGTGTTTAAAATATGATCGCGTTCCGCTGGACCGATGCGTTTAAAGTCTCATCTGAGAGCACCACTGCTTGACACGTGTAGCCTTCTGCAACAGCACTAAACCAATGCATTGAATTGTTTGTATGTGCGCGCACGTGTGTGTGCGTGCGCAGATGCATGTTTTTACAGTTATTAAGTAATCATGATTGTTAGGGTTTTAATGACGCGCTCGCATTAATGGCATCAGGTTTAAGAAGGTTGCGGCCATTGCTCTTGTTTTTTTTTTGTCCACCCATCAAGTGACTTGTTATGATGAGTAAAAAATTAACAAATAAAAAATGAGTAATACTGCCCCGCCCCCCGATAATATCGTGTATCGCCGATCTCACAGGCTGACGATAGGACGATCTGAAAAAAGGGCATATCGCCCAACACTATCACTTACCCACTCGTATGTTGTTCTAAACCTTTATGAGTACTTTTCCATTGAACACCAAAAAAGATATTTTGATGGTAAGCACAGTTGATGGTAATAATAGACATCCATAGCCGCGTGTTTACTCCAGATTTTTTTCAGCTGTGGTGGCAGACACCCATGGGTGATTTTTCACACATAAGCCACTTAAAACCAACCAACCATTGTTGGTAAAACAAAATTTATTTATTTGTGTTGTTTTAACACATCTTGTGTTGTTCCTTTTATTTATTTGAACACAAAACCAACATAAAATGACACTGTGTTAAATAGGTGAACACAATGTTTTGCAAGTACTGCAAATGTGTTTTTATTCTACTCAAAAATGAGCCACGGGAATGTTTTCTGCCATTCTAGATTAAAATTGTATTTGTTTCGAGTAATTCTGTGTATACATCTCCTCATAACATTTACACTTCAATCCGCTTTATTAAATTACACTCACTTCTTAACATTTTCCAGTGTGTAACTGACTGTCTCCTATGCTAAAAATTACCCATCTCTAAATGATGTAAGTGGCGTCGCTATAAATTACCCAACTCTAAATGACTCTGACTTGATCCCCGCCATGTGGCGGGCATACATTTTAGCGTGGTGCGCCACCATGACAGAATGAATATAGTGCAAACACTGCATAGTATTTATGAAGTCAATAGGTACCGTCAACTGTGTGCTTACAATCTTCTTTTCTCTAAATATCCTCTTAACTCATACAGGTTTAGAACAACATGTGGGTGAATAAATGATGACCAGATTTTTTTTTATGAAATATCGCTTTAACACGAACATGTTTAGAAACCTTCCATGTTAACAGCCCAAATCTAAGGGTGAGAGTAAAATAGCAGCTACTGAACTAGATGGCAAATTCGTACCATTCTCATTTGAGTGTAAAACACACACAGAACCTGGGCAAATGGCAAAGGTCCTTTACAAATGCAAATGTTCTTTTCAGTATCCCAAGAAAATAATAGCAAGGCAAATGACTGGAGGGAACAGGTGAAGACACATTTAATTTAGTCTATGAAATCTCCTTAAGCCAATTAGTGGTGTGGCAGACGCACCGCCAGGGATTAGCCATGTACCACGGCACACAGCCAGGATGAAACTGATATACGGTGTCCACTGCCAAGGCACTGGAGTTTAAGGAACCGTGTGACAGAACCAGATGTATCAATGGCACACATCCATGACAAATTTCCTTTATCCCTTCACAAATGTCAAACTGGTGGATTGTATCACTGCTGTGTGCAGATTATAAGTATGCATTGATCTTATAGGCATGAAACAGAAGCTACTTTTGCATGTTGCATTGTTCCCACACCTTTTACCCAACCAATTTCAATGACTTGAGTAATTCTTTTTAGGGATGCTCCGATCGATCGGCCGATAATGCTTGCTATGTTTCTCAATGAATTACGGTGAAATGCCGCTACATCCAAAAGCCAGGGTGCGCTCTCGTGCAGAAACTCAAAATGCGCTGTAGACGAAGAACAATACACACGCAGCTGTGATGACATGCAGCTCCATGAAATGGCTGAAGGATATATTTATATTGCTGCTCTTCAAACCTTTTCAGGTATTTTCATGATAATAAAGAATATGTTTAATAATTATGTTTGGCGAGTGTTGCTTTTTCAAATGCATGTTATAAACGACTCAAACTAACAGTGATTTTAGATCGATAAGGACTTACTGATCAAAAGCTGTAGTACATGAAATAGCTGTAATAAGATCGGCTGTCCGATTCAGAATAGTGTTTGGCCACGTATTATTAGTGGAGATCGGCATTGATCGGAGCATCCCTAATTCTTTTACTGAATACAGGATAAGGATTAAAAACAAATTTTACAGAAATCTACTCCCAAGCTGAAATTTTGAGTATATCTATAACGATTATTGTTCTCAAACATAAGACTCTTAAACTTCCCAGAGTCTTCATTAGCTTCTCTGGCAAAATTTTCTGGAGAAAGAAGTTATTAAATGAAGAAAGTCAAAAGGCATGCACACTTTGGAAAAGAATAAAAAAAAGTGCCATTTTCTAATTTCCGAAAGATTATTATTGTCATCTAATGTAACAAACAATGCTAAAGTCAACAGATCCTACTAAATATAAAATTCAAATTTCTGCATAAAAATAAAATTAAGTCATTTTTCACCCACTCTTATTGGGCTCCAAATTTATGATTAAAAGTATAAGTTTTACTTTGTTGACTCAAAAAAGTGTTTACTCAAATTTTTACCCGGGGAAGTGATAGAAATTTGGTTGCTTTGACACAAAATGACCCTACTGCATTTCACAACAGATATCCAAATTAATTTACTTATTTGGCTATAACTGATTCTAGTTTGACATGTTTTCGTGAAGACAGACAACTATATTTAGCTTAACTGCTCTGGTGAAAACCTGTTCTTCTGACACCAATAATGCACAAGCTGTAGAAAGTCTGCTATGTGGTTTTTATCCGGCACAAACAACAGACAGAGCTAACAAGAATATCTGAATTAAACTTTGTTTTACAAATAACGTAAGCAGGCCTTTATTGCTGACTGTGCCAAGTTACAAGCTTAATTTAACAACACTTCACAAAGACAAAGCTATTGCTAGTTTTTGCTGTTAAACAGCCATTTATCCGGTTTATTATCCACAGAGCACCGCATATAATAAAGTTTAGCACTATATTAACAAAATTGATTTTGCAAAATTAATACAACTACTTTGTATAAACAAAATTTAGCACTGTAACAGAGCAGCAAAAACAGACAATCTTGTGTTAAAACTCTATGGAGCAGTTTCCCAGACAGGGATTAGGTTAATCCAGGACTAGGCCTTATTTAAATTATGTCATTTAAGAAGTTTTTACAGACATACCTTACAAAAAAAACACTAAGGGGTGGTTTCCCGGACAGGGATTAGACTAGTCCTAGACTAAAATAAATGTAAGAGCTATCCAAACATCAAAACAATTTGCACTGACATATCTTAAAATACATCAGTGCCCTTTGTTTTGCCTCAAAATACACACAAGTAATGTTTTTAATTAGACATGTTTGTTAAAACTAGTTATATTTCCTAATTAAACTAAGGTCGAGTCCTTGATTAAGCTAATCTCAATCCGGGAAACCACCCCTAAAGATGTGTATCTTAAGACAAAACAATGTCACCGATAAATGTTAACATTAAACAGGACAAGTGTGCTTAAATTAAAGCAACTCAAACATGCATCTTAGTCTGAGACTAGGATAAGCCCTCTCTGGGAAACCACCCCTAAATACTTGAAGTACTCTGCAATCTGAATTTTAAAAACAATCAGAAATACATACAAATAACTTTTATATATATTTTACATTTAAGTCTTTAAAGAGCAGCTATGGTCGACTCGCGATTTTACAACTCCTTTGGTGTGTACTTTAACGAATATGCCAACGTTACATAACCCAAAGTAAACGATGACGCGAGTAATCATCTCCAACGTAAATCTCTTTTCTTGGACTACAACACACACGGATTGTAGGCAACAATTTACTTCCTGGGATTGGTGACGTGGACAAGATCGACATTAATTCCTCCCACTCGGACTCACAGCCTGTTAGTTAAAGCAACACTAAAGAGTTTTTGCTCTTTGCTCCCCCCTACAGGTTGGAAACGGAATTGTCCATTACCGCTGACAAAAATAATTAAGCCTGATGCAGCAAAGCTGGCTCTTATTGGATTGTAGGTCTGACGTAAACCAAGTTTTTGTAGTTTTCACTCCAACTACAGGCCCGCGACCCGACAGTTGGAAACTTCTTTAGTGCGGTTTTGGCCGATAGAGGGCTGCAAAGCGAATGTGAAAGGGCCGTTCACCCTGTTTCGAGTGGATGAACGACAAACTTTTTTGGAAACGTTATAAAAAAACTCTTTGGTGTTGCTTTAACTCCTGTTAGCATTGCATTGTGAGCGAATCTTTCAAACATGGTAAGAAGCAAGATATTTCTGGCTGACGTCAGAGGTATTCAGGCCAATCACAACGTACAGATTAGCTGACCAATCAGGGACACAGCATTTTTCAGATTGAGTTTTGTACAAAATCAGTGCGATTCAGGGAGACAGGGACATTACATTATACCAAAGACACAAATTAACATTGTTTTTTTAGCAATGAAACCGGTGCAGTTTAAAAGCCATTACGAGAAAAATGATAAAACTTTAAATGAGCAGTAGCTTTAACCCTGCGGTGGATGAATTATACATTCAAATATCATTTTTCTAATCCAAATATTACTGCAGATCGAATATTCAACCATTCATGCACATCCCTAGCTGTAGTGTGGGTGCGCTATTCTGTTTTAAGAGCCCATACAGGGACTTCCACTGTACTATAAGCACTGCTTACTTATTTAGTAGTCGGGAAAAAATCCTAAACTTGTACAAACCCCATCGAAGTGTATTTGGCAAAGAAATAAGTCCAAAAAAATAAATGTTTACCTTTGCCCATGTTTAGCATAAGGAATCCAACTCTATCCTCTGTTTTCACAGACAAGGCTTAAGGCTAATCCTAGACAAAAAACAACTAAACACAACTAAAAATAAATCTTATAAGATGACAGTGCCATTGAATTGTCTCAAGATAAAGACCAGTGACAATTTTCACAAGGCATGTTTATAAAAGATGCTTAAACATCCTAATTGAACTAAGGGCCTAGTCCTGGTTTTACCTAAGCTTTGTCCTTCAAACATGCAAACACGCATTAAAAGTGTGAAAGTGTCAGAGTCTGAAAAACATCTGTAAAGATTTAGAAGATTGTTTAAGCAGTGACATGTTTACACAGTTTGTGTCAAACTGGGAGGAGCATTAATAAAAACATAAAACTGCTGATGTTATAAGGCAGGAAATCATCACATTTCTTAAATCTATTTGGGTAAAACCCATGCAGCATGAGATCGACTGAGTCCAGAGCAGATGTCAGGAATGGAAGATCATTAGCCCAAAACCTGCTGTCAGGAACATCAGGAGGTGGTCTGGTATTAGCGTTTAAGATCTGAAATGGTAACTAATGGTTGTAGTTGAAATGTTGTAAACAGAGAGCGATCCCCTTGTCCTGAAGTAAGACACCCAACTCTGTTGCTCCAGGTGTATTTTGAGTAAGTGAACTACTTAATAACATTCAAATAACACTCAGAAACTGGTTTTAGTCCCATTGATATCAGCAGAGTGGCAACAGTCCAAACCAAAAGGCACAACTACATTTCCACTGTTAATATTTCTCACACAATTAAACACTATTTAGTGTGCATCTTGCTTAATGTACAGTATCAGAGAGTAAGAGAGATTATTAATCCTTGGATGGGTTTTAAGTAACATTTCTGTATGTCATAATATCCAAAACCTGAATGATCAGACTTGACAACAGCCAAACAGCTTCTTGTACCTCCTACCTATGTTTTATTCATGTATTTTACAGTGACTACAGGTGAGCGTCTGACAGACGACCCACTTCTATATCTGGAAATAGCTTACTTATGTTCCAGTTTGGCAGCTGGAAACCAAGTTGTGTGTTACAATGAGTGCGTTTCCATGCGCAGAATAAGCGGATAACTATCAAAAATCTGCTTACTATAGAAACTAGTTTTCATGTGTATACATGCAAATCAATAAACCGGCTATGCAGACAACTGCGTTTATATGGGACTTGGAGAATTGTTAGGTTTCTCGCAGGCAGTGACGTCACCGCCTATAGTACACAATAGTCGTTCAAAAAGCAGACGGCATATCTGTCTTAAGCTGTACTGTTGTCTCTTTTCTCATGTCTACAGAACCTGTAAATGAAACATGAGCTTCAAATTTCGCAGTTTCTCTGCCAACTGCTTTAGGAGAGCGGAGACTATGCGTTACTTTGCGCTTACTTTCGCGTGTGAAATTCCTCAAGTTAGATCACATGACATCAGATAAAAACAAAGTAACACACGTCAAGACCAAAACATTTACACTAAGACTGGGACAATAGATGCTGATATACACACTATTAATTCCTGTCCGATACAGAATCGCAAAGCCGATGCTATACGCTAATATCTTTTCTTTTTTCTATCCTTATCTTTACATTGTCAAAAAAAGCCATTTCCTGGAGCTGTGTGTAATTGGTTCTTCTTCTGCGGCTCATATTGACTTTCTGTACGAGAGCGTCATTTGGCTTTTGGATGAAGTGGAATTTCACCATAATTCATTGAGAAACATAGCAAGCATCATCAGCAGATCTATTGGCCCATCATTAATTTACAATAACCAAACTTGCTAATAGCAATAAATGTTACAATCAAAAATGCTTACTGTATTTTTCGGTCTATGAGCTGCATTTTTTTCATAAGTTGGCTGTTGCTGCGTCTTATAATCAGGTGCGCCTTGTAAGTCAGTATGAATTAATTAATTTTGATATTTATGAGGCAAGAGACAACATTACCGTCTACAGCCGCGAGAGTCCGCCATATGTGTCTTCTGTATTTATGCAATTCAATGGATTCAGTAATGTGGAATAACGAGTATGCGAACTTCACGCTAGTTGGCTTGTTCGGTTAATTTAGACTATTCAACCTTCCAGGTAAGTTCTGTATGCTATGGTTTATTGTTTAAATAACTGATAATATTACTTTAACATACAGACATCTATTCAGCCTGCTGTTCTGTCTGCTATTGTTTAGTTGAATAACTTGGCTTTCCAGATTAAATGTCTGTTCTTCGGCTTGGATTTAGTGAAATAATTTTCTAAAAAAACGCGACGTATAGACCGTTTCATCAGGCGGGCGTGCGGTGGCGCGATAAGCGTCTGGTCCGAACTTTACTTCCGGTTTCTGTTTGTTTAATGGTCTGACTAGTTGCTGAAACTGAACTCTTAAATACCTCGTCGAAAATAAATGTTTTGGGTTCCTATGTAATCTATGTGTTGTTTATTATTGTATATTGAATGGTGTATATTGCTTGTTATATAAATAAACTACTTTAAAAAGGACTTTGTTGTCATTTATTCTTCGCGGAGTTTACCCGAAGTTACGTGATGACCACAAAAGCCGCTTATGTTGTTACTGCTGAAACCGTCTATAGTCCACTGTGACTTATTTCGTCTTAATGACGCATTTTTGAATGATGCGGCTTATAGTTCGGAAATTATGGTACTGACAGTAAAACATCTAGACCAGACTAACAGGAGTCCAGAAACACATAAAATGTTTGAAGTTGTTAAGTATTAGCAGAGGTTTAAGAAGTCCAGTCGTGCAAACAGCAGGAGGCATCAGGGCTGACAGATAATGAAAGAAAACATCTTCAGCTAATGAAGAATTAAAGGATGTTTGCAGAATAAAGGCGAGTTGTTGTTTAAGAAGCTACTGCAAATAGGATCTGAACACTTTTCATTCTTTTACACTAAAGTATTTGCTTATTGTTTCCATTTAATACATTTAGACTTATTTAACCCTTGTGGGTTGTTCAAATTCACTACCCTTCCGGGTTAATCCTGGCCGTTAACAGTCACTAAATTAAATGTCTGTAAAAATGTATCAGATTAAATTTTCACATTTTTTGCACAAATATGTTAATTAACCTTAGTACTGATCAAAACTACCAAATGTTTACAAAAGTTCTATGATTTTAACTCTTAATTTGCCAAGTTTATAAGTGATGTCAAATGATTTGGGAGGGGGGGAACGCACAAAGACTAAATTTTCAATATAAAAAGGATTTTTAAACCTTTTTCACAGTCTTGGGCATGTCACAGATTGGCAAAAACATTGGCCTTGATACATCCCTAGTTTTTTGGCAGCATCAGATTAGATTTTTTTCTCCCTCATTTAATGTTTTTGCCCCATTGACTTTATAGTGACATTTTTTGATTGCAAAGCCATGACACCATATAATCATGCATTCTTGTTTGTTGGTGGCTTTTCCCCTTGCAAATAGATAACATCTGTCATTTCCACTGCTTATCACCATGTGGCACCATCAACCCCCCAGTAGGCCCGTACAAAAACAAAGCTTCATCTCTGGTCTAAACATCGAGCCATACGGAGTACAACAGCATATTAGAATGTGTGTGTGTGTGTGTGTGTGTGTGTGTGTGTGTCTGTGTGTGTGTGGGTGTGTGTGTAGGTTTAGGGTTAGTATTGAGAGGACCATGCAGGGAACAGAGGGGAAACATACAAGTGGTGCACAGAGAGAAGAACATTCAGCACTTGCATCCGTTGTGGTGGATACACTTGCAAAGAGCACTAAGTGATATGGTGCAAGTCCAGCTGGAAAGCCCGCACGCACACACACAATCTTATGCTGTTATACTCCATATAACTCAATTTACAAGTTAGAAATTAAGCTCTGTTTTTTACATAGGCCCACTAAAGGGTTAATGGTGCCGCATGGTGATCAACAGTAAAAGTAACAGACTTTACCTCTTAGCAAAAGGCAAAACCACCAACAATCAAGAATGCATGATTATATGATGTCATTGCTTTGCATTTAAAACAACATTGTATAATAGAAGTCAATGTGGCAAAAAAAAAATTGTGACAAAAAAGCCACAAACAACTAATTAGGGGAGAAAAAAAATAAAATGATGCTGCACAAAAAGTAAAAATGCATCAAAACCAATGTTTTTACCAATCTTTGACATGCCCATGACCAGAGTCCTGCAACGGGTCTCGTACCAACATAAAAGTGGCTAAAACTGGTGGATAACTGGTGATATTCCTAAAATTCACTGGCGGGATGCGGCCAATAACTAACTCCTTGCTGGCGAGTAGTAGCGTGGATGAAAAATGTGCAATATTTATGTTTAAATTACCATTACACATACAACAACGATGGCATTTGACCCATCATGTCACCACAACTGCGACAGTGCGACTTGTTTATGCTTCTCGTAGCCTAGTTGGAGCGAGCGTTGCAGGTGTAGCTATGGATGAAGTAAAAGTAAAGTTGGCAAGTGAAGTATATAAAATTGTTGACAACAAGTCTTTAAAGGCAAAATCAGATGTGTGGAGAAAGCGTGGTGTAATACGAGGTTGAATTTTTTTGTTCTTTTTTCATTAATAGGTCTATTTGCATATAGTTATCAAGTTCCATAGCCTATTTACAAGAGGTGCCAATGGTAGGCTATTTGAATGGCCCAAAACAACACGCACTTTAGCCTGTTTCATTAGCCCATTTATGACGTTGTTGTGATGTTGAGAGAGACACTGATCGGGTAACGGGATGGATTTTAAAGGGACTGGGTAGGTGCGGATTTCATTTTGATAACAGGGGTGACGGGTCAGATCTGGTGCTGAATTTGGGTGTATGGGCGGGTCTCCAAAAATTTACCCATGCAGGACTCTGTCCCAGACTGTAAAAACCCGAAACAACCCGAAAGGGTAGTAAATTTGCCCACGGTATATTGTTGAATTTTGTTTAAATTCAAGGCATTTTCTCAAAATGTGTGTCAATACAAGATTTGTCATCATAAATCATTCCATTTGCTGAAACATAGAGGAAGTTGTGGCCAAATTAAGACTAAAGACCTCCCACAGTGGCTGCTAACACTTAAGGGTTAAATCCATTTGACATTATTCTGCAGATTTTTCGAAGTTTATAGTAGTATTTAGACAAGTTTAGAAAAAAAAGTGTTGATTTTTTCTCAGCCCTTATATAAGAAGCATTTAACTACAATAATAGTCAAAACAAACATTTTCAGCTCTTCCAGAAGACAGAATCAGATAAACAAGATGTTAATGGAAGTCTGTACTCTGTTTTTACAAGAGTGTCCAGGAATAGAAAGAGATGCGTGCCTCTTAATTCTGAAACTACAAAACAAGAACATAAATCTTTGACTCAGAACATCAAGACTTCTTAGAAACTGATGGATCAACACTTGACTTCCAAAATTGCTCCAGTAAGTTTCAGAGTTTACTTTGAAAAGAGGTACAGATATTTTCACTGATCTGACAAAGACAATAACACTGTTTCTCTTTCAAGTCAAAGAAAACTGCCTGCTTTCTACGAAACCGTTGTTTTGCTTTTGAACTGTTGAGGAACTTACGTTCCTGCAACATCACTTTCCTCTCAGTCCATTAACTGTGAAAACAACTGGCAGATATTTATTATATGATATGATAAATCATTTTAAAACTTGAACTTCAGTAAAATTACTGTGAGAGAAATAAAGTGAGACCAGAAGTAACCAAATAAACTCTTCTGTTTACTGGTCAACAGCATGTTGAAGAGCACAATCGTCATTAGTGGGGTTCATACTCAAAGCTCAACCTGTTCTCACTTCTTATGGATTCAACTTCACATTATTCACATAGTTTGGGGAATCATCAACAACCTGCTTGACATTCACTACCACACCACATTCCAGCCTTGTGGGTGTTTGTGTGTCAGTGTATTAGTATGTATCTGTGCGTGTGTGTGCGTGTGTGCGTGTGTGTGTGCGTGTGTAAGAATGGCAGATGATTGAAGAGGTTTTCTGTCAGACAACACTAACGTTGCATTTTGGGTCATGACTGACTGTGCACTCCAAGCAGATAAGAGAGAACTTCCTTACACATTTAACACAATTAAACATTCATAGTGAATTTAGCTAAATAAGCACTTTTTTTTTAAATAAAATGGTCTGTACCGTTTCATGTCTTTATTTTTACTAACACGGTACAAGAAACATTTCTAACTTGCTCTTCTATGTCATTCTAAACATCAGCATGAATAAACACTGTATTTTGGGGGGCATTTATTTATTTTTTTCGCCTATCGATGCTTTAAAGCTTCAACTATTCGGGGTCACCCCTACTTTCAATCCTGCATTATTTGTTATTTCATGGCAAAATAATAGCAAAAGTTTAAAATGTATTATATTTTTATAATATGATCTAATATTCTGTGATACAGAGTAGACAACTGGTAAACATTTCTGGCTTTATTTTACTAACGCACATAAACAATCTGTCTCTCCAGCACTGGACTCAATCACAATCTCCTGTGCAGTGTGCACATATCACTACATTATCTTTAATTCTTACTTTTTTAATTGTAAGCTAGTATCATGCATCATTTTCATGAGGATACATATGTGAAAGGTCGGTAAGAGACATGTTGCACCTGTTGTCTCAAATAAATTCCAAAACCCGGGTTAAGCAATATCATAATGCATTTCAATGTACTGTTTTGTAGTTCTTATATTAAGTTGCCTGGAATTGGAACACAAAAGAAAGGCATTGGTCCACTATCATCTGATGTCCCGATCCGATATGCTGGATCGGTATCGGGGCCGATACGGGCTTTTTGGCTGGATCGGACATCGGGTCGAGGACCGACAACATGACCAATCCAATTCAGATATTGTGCATTAGGGTGGTTGTTACTGACAAGTTATTAAAAGGACAACGTATTATAAAAGCACCATAAACGTTTTATGCACTATATTCAAAGACTTTTAATACACATCATAGCTTTATGTGAAAAAACAAAACGCACATTTAAAGATATTTAAGATCACAGAAACACTGTAACTTACTCACAAACTGGGTTAATGTACTGGTAAGCGGACGGATGAAGCGCGTCATTCACACGCGCACACACAAGATAACTGTAGGCTATTTTAAAGATCTGATTTTATAAAGTCTCAGTAAGATGGATGGATGCAATTCACTTTGTGCTGAGCACACGATGCATCTATTCGCTTTGTGTTTTAACAGTTATAAACTTTCCATTGCGGTGCGAGGATTACCATGAGAGGATGATTTAGGCGCATCATTTCTGCACCCGGAATGTGCATAAAACTCCAGTCAAGCGCATAATTCCCAAAATAACCATCTGCACACTAAAGCTTTTTACTATGACAGTTTTACGCAATTAAGAAAAAAATATTTAGCATACCTAATTGATCAAACCTACCTATTATATTTCCCCCAAACACTGTCATGATTAACATTTGTGTTTACTGTAATTTGTAAACAATTTTAAATTATTGATTTTAACATTTCAAATGATACTAGATGTAGCAGATAGCACTATACACATTTAATTACAATAGTTGCATACGTCATCAAGCCTGGTTTATTTAAATTAACTGAGCATTACATTCGCAAGTCATAAGCATATTACAACAATTTACGATTAACTAAGAATAATAGTCAACAAGATGCACAAGATAATTGCATGCCATTAATAATCATGTAGCCCTAATTGGTATCCTAATTCGAAAGAAAATAAAGATGACATTGTATCATGTGCTCCTCAAAAGTGTCTGCATTTTGCATTTGCTGCTGATAAAACAAAATAAGTAACAGAAGAAAAATTGCATTACGAATGATCTTCAGGATTTTGCACTTCCTGCTGTCCTCCACCTAATAATTTCTGTCCAATGAATGAATGACCTTAACACACGTGGTTTGATTGCCAAATTTTGGCTCACTTGCAAAAAGGGCAGTGTGAATGCGAAACGCACAACAACAAAAAAAACAAGTGAACTAGCGGACTTTCCTAGTGTGAATACACCCTTAAAGTGAACCAGAAAAGAAACTAGCTGAATATGACCTCAGTTCTTTTGGTGTTCACAATATAATGGACTCAAAAGAGGACCCAGTTTATTTGGTCTTCTTCAGAACTGAAGTGATCTCAGACCCTTTCTGTTAGGGGTGGGAATCGCTTGGACCCTCGTGAATCGATCCAGAATCGATTCTTAGGGTCCCGATTCGATTCAGAATCGATTCTTGACGTACTAATTTGCCTATATGTGACGTCATTACCTCACGTTTGCTCTCAAAGCCAGGTTAATGTTTGCGCTTTTGCTACTAGTCTCTGAACTGTCATACACTGTACTTTAATGCAGCTAAGAGATAAATAATGTCATCCTTATATACATATATGTCCTGTTTCTGTTGTAAGACATTAAAACCAATAAAAATAGTAATTAAACGTGACATTAGTTCTATATGTTAACCGTCATTAACTTCCACGAACTGACGTGCGTCTAGCATCATCATTATACACAGTGATCGGCAGTATTACTGTATTTATATAATGCAGCGCATCCAGCGACTGAATAAAAAACTATGTGCATATTTTTACAGAAGTATATTCATGTTATATCTAAACAGTCAGCGAACACTTAGCACAGTCAGAAGAGTCATTAAATTAAATGCGCTATTTCTCCCTGCCGCTCACTGAACAGAGAAAAGGCAGAGAAAGACTATCCCAAAGTGTTTCTTGTTTTCTTGCAGTTTAGAATGAGTCAAACAGGGCTGTTCTAGATTTTATTTCTTTCTCTTCTGCTCTTGTAAGCTCCACTATGCGCTCGTGCAGTGCGCGCTCTCTCAAGTTGTCTGTGTGCCACACCGCTCCCCCAGATGAGTTCCGCCTTTTGTTTCTGATAACGTATTTTGTAAACTAACATTTAAGAATCGATTCTTGACATTTGTGAATCGATTCAGAATCGGCCCACGTCCGAATCGCGATTTATCTAAGAATCGATTTTTTGTCCCACCCCTACTTTCTGTTCACACATCACAACTTCATAAAAAAATCTGACCCCAGAGTTCTGTGCAGCAGTTGATTTTGATACGCATCAAAATGACATGCGAAACGGACTGGGACCTCATTGCTTTCACATGTCAAAGAAATCGACCACAAAAAAACAAAAACAAAAACAAACCATAATTAGACAACCTCCGGATGTGGTCTGAGTTCGGTTCGCTTTTGAGTTCTTTTGTTGTCTGAGATCACCTGTGTTGTTTACATACACTAAACTGTTCCAATAGCGTTTGAAGGGCTTAAATTAACTAGGTGTGAAAACACCCTTAGTGTCAAGTAAAGTGTTGAATATGACAGAAATGATTGGGCTCTCCTCTCTCTCTCTCTCTGTATAGAACCACACAGAAGAGCTGGTAAGCATGAGTGGATTCATTTCAGTCCAAACCACACCAGTGGAAAACCCTTAACACACAAACAAATTCATTTTAAGCTACATGTGCAAATTCTTTACTGGTCTTCTACTTCATCAGCACTAGTTCATAGCGGGTGACATTTTCAGAAAACTGATAGGAAACTGTCAGGAATGGAGAAGAGGGGATGAAACTGGGTCATGTTGCATGCCAGACTCAAACCTTTATCACCCACCAGCACAAAACGTGTGCTTACAGATAATAAATCAAACAAACAAATCCTAGAAATGCTACTTTCTTCTCTAAATTAAAACTTTGGTTGAAGGTTTTAAGCACAAACTAATGTTTTTTCAAGTTAAGGCTTGGTTATAGAAACGAATCTGCAGGTTAATGCTCACTAACCAGATTGAGACTACCAACACTTCAACTGAGGGCTTTAGAGCAGAAGAACAAAGATTTACCTTGACTAGTTAAGTCAAACAACACTACCAACTAAGTCTATAAACCTGAAAGAGGAAGTGATAGTGATCTGGTTGCGGAGTTCATGAACCATAACAACCCTAACTGAAGGTATGTGTTAACCACATCAAACAAACCTCTGTGGGTTCTTCACTGAGACAGACACAAACCAACCTACAATCTATTTTCAACACATGAAGAACCATAGTAAATGAGGTCACTTTATTAACCTGAATCATATCTGCATCACTGTTAACTAGTAGAACAACAATTACGTTTCGATTTATCTTACCATGACACTGCTAAAATTATCTATAGATTATAAATGTGACTGGTGTTATAATGGTTATCATTTCTATTAGATAAAGCAGAAGCAGTAAAATTGCTGCTTTTTCTATTTCTCTCCACTTATTATTTCAGATTCAAAAGTCTACTTGACAGATGACTTTACATTACAGCTTTGCGTTTTTATATCTTGAGTCAGCTTGAGCTTTGCTCGTTCAGTGCAATGGACTTGAATCAAATGGTTTTACTTCTAACGGGAATAGCTGCGTGATGAAGTGAAACTAAAGGGTTAAAAAACACAAACTGAAGCAGATGTTGTAGAACGTCTGGCGAACGATGATAGAGCGCAAAAATTGTAAAACTGATTATTTCCCACTAATAATTACATTATCTTAAAGGAGTGTAACTACTGTAGCATGTAAATAATGCACATAAATAGAGCAAGAGCAAATCAACAATTATGTGAAACCTAGCTAACAGGTTGCTCAAACAACAAAATCAGCTAACTTACTTAAAAAAATGGCAAGAACTGTAGACTAATACAATAACAGGCTTAAATAAACCTAAAACATAAGTCCACTTACAGTTCTCACAGACACGTGTTTTATCAACTGGCTATCCTCCAGACATGACGGACCACATCTTCTCATTTCGGCCGTGTGGTGCGTGCACGCTCGCAGTGTGAAGCACGTCCGCGCCATTCTCCGAGATGTTTTATCAACTGGCTAGTTATCCTCCACACAGTGATGGTCCGGACCACATCTTTCTTATTTCTGCCGTGTGCCGCGCGTCCCCGCACTTAACGGCCTTTTGTGCAGCTTTTTTTTTGATGACCTAGTTAAGACCGCCAACTCTGCTGTGACATTTCACCATGAACACCAATGGCAGATACACATCTTAGGGTGTACTCACACTATCCAAACCAAAACGCGCTCGGGCGCGTTTGACCCACAAAGCCTGGTTCGTTTGACTAGTGTGATCGCTCTGTACCACGCCTGGGCGCAGATTGGTTAATCACGCCGCGGCCGGGTTACAGAGGTGGGCTGGAGCGTGGATCACTTGGGCTCAGGCGCGGAAAGCTTTGGTGTGAGCTCAATCGCGCCTGGGCGCGATTCAAAAGGTGAAGACGTCAGTTGCGCGACTAGGGCTGTGTTGAAAAAATCGATTCACCGATTCTGAATCGATTTTCAAGTTAATCTCTAAAGATCGATCCGTAACTCAAAGAATCGATTTAATAATTAATAACTTAAACTTGCCGCGCCATTGAATTCACGCATGCGCGCGAGGTGGAAGGACATTAAAACAACGAACATAGCGGTCAGTAACGTTAAGCAAGCGGTTGTTTTGAAAACTCTAGAAACGCTCAAAGCTGCGATCTACATATAAAATAATGCACTCATAACAAATGAACGAGTTATTTGTGTAATTTTTATAATAAGCGCCATGCAGTGAATCCACCGCGGGTCTCCAGTGAAACTCTCTATCTCTTCCTCTGTGCTCATGCAGCTGGTCTCTGACGGGCAGAGGTTTTTGAGGCGCGCGCAACGGGTCGCCAAATAAAGAGTTCTTCTTACACATAATGCTAATAGTTGTAAAGGTTTCTGAACTTTTAGCAAGCTAAGACAAAACTCGCGTTTATATCAGTGACACGTGCGCTGCTGGAGCGATGTAGTTTGACGCCTAATTTGCTTATAGTACAAACATCTTTGATCAGAAAGACGAGAAAGAGACGCAACTGTTAATGTGTAATAGGAAGTAAAGAGCGTCAAGACCTAAAAACAGACTTCACATCAGCACCCGTCATAATATCTATATAGAGCTCTGTCGCTCATATACAGGTATATATCCTGTCTGTAGGTTTGTGCATAAATTTATACCTGTTCATTTTACATACTGCCTATTTTTAATGTAATGTATGTATAAATACAAAATACAATGCATACTATAGCTTCAATAGTCTATAAAATGAATAACTCAATTCAAAACAAAATTCTGTCTATCAAGACTCAGGGCTCGAAATTGCGACCATTTTGGTCGCATATGCGACCGAAATTTAATCTCTGCGACCTTAAAATATATTTGGGAGCATTTGTGCGACTGCCCATTTTGTTGTGACGCGAGTTGATTGTGATCCTGCGTGCTGGCGCTGTCCCAGGTTCAGTGTTCTCTCCAACGATACATAACCAATCAAATTTCACCATTAAGTTCTTGCGTTTAATGAAGACCGCAGATTGGCTAATATGAGCGTCAGTCATTCCTTGTTTCAGTGAAGCGCGGCAATGTGAAAAGACGAACGCGTCGCGAGCATGACGAGAGCGAGACGATTACAGCCAAGGTTATTACTGTTTCTTTGACGACGATCGGGATTCAAATGTAACTCCACCACCGGAAAATACGAGTTGACGTTAAACCTTTCAGAGAGAGAGGCTTAAAGATTTCGAGTGTCTATGAAAATGTAACTGTTTACTGTAAATCCTGTAAAACGGTGTTAATGGCGGAATCAAAACATTTTAAGCGCCAGACGTATCTTGCTTAAACATGGCGAAAGTGCCAAAAACACAAGACGTGTCATGACAAATGTGTTTATTATTGATGGAGACACCCATAGATATGTATATAAAGGCTAGATGGCTCAAGGCGGAGTCCCTAACGGCATCACCTGGCGGCCATCCCACGACAGGGCGCTCGCCCACCCGCAGCACCGAGCCCAATGGTGCAGGTACCTTCAAACGACCACAACCCGCTCAATTTTCTACCGATTTTCAAACGGTTTGGGTTTTTTACAAACGTTATTAACGTGGCTATAATTCTGGATGCTTTAACATGTTTCATGAATTTATTTTTTATTTTTAGTATAGGTATGCAGTGTCATAGGTACATCTTTGACGTTTATAACACACCAAACCGTTTGAAAATCGGTAAAAAATTAAGCAAGTTATGGTCATTTAAAAGCACCTGCATCACCAAAACTCAACGCCACGAGCGAGCGAGCGCCCCGCCGCAAGACGGCCGCCAAAATGCGGACGCTGCACTCAATTGGCCAGCAGCGCGGACGAGCCATCCAGCCCTTATATACATATCTATGGAGACACCGACCTGTCTGTCAGTGTGTTTAATGGTGTATGTGCGCATGCGCTGGTGAATGGACATTCGACAAACATCCTTGTGGTCCATGTTGCTGTGGAATACGACAATGCTGATGGTATGTTTTTGTTGTATTTTTTTTAAAACATTGCCTATTTAGTAGTAAAAGCATCCTGGTAATGCAGTTATCAATACCAATATATATTAGCCTTCTATATTAGGGTCACTTTTGTAATGTCACAATTAATCAGTGTTTTACGTGTTTGCTAGATTTTCTATGTAATCTTAATCATGTTACCTGTAATTGTTAAATTATTATTGCTGCTATACTATTTCAACAGCATTTGGGTATTAATTTAGGAATTTATGCAGCAAAAAATAAAATAAAATAAAATAGAAGACCAAATTTTAAA
The DNA here is from genome assembly GCF_027580225.2 of Misgurnus anguillicaudatus. Classification (NCBI taxonomy): domain Eukaryota; kingdom Metazoa; phylum Chordata; class Actinopteri; order Cypriniformes; family Cobitidae; genus Misgurnus; species Misgurnus anguillicaudatus. The sequence continues at coordinate 5,091,012 of NC_073349.2, forward strand.
TGCTGGCCATAGGATGTGCAAAGCCCGGTGGTGGTGTTTTATTTTTAATCAAATAAATCTATTAACATTTACATTGTAGTTGTGGTACTTTTTAATTTTTGGATGGATGCGCCTAAATTTTTGCTGGTGCTCCTAACTCTTTAAAGTTGGGAGCACCAGTGCTACCAAATAAAAAAGTTAATTTTGAGCCCTGAAGACTTAATCTGTTATCCTCTGGGCATTTTCACTTTAACATTATTAACTTTAAATTGTCCATATTTTAAAACTGTGGTGAGCAGTTAAAAGCTATAGTGAGTGGCAAATAACTGCACATTTTTATAATCCAAAAAACGGAAAAACATGTATACCATGAAATATACTGTTACCGTGAAATAAAATGACTCATGGAATAGATTTTTGGTCATTCCGTGCACCCCTATCTGGCACCATTTCGGGCTTTTTTCAAAAACACTTATCTAAATCTCGAAGATCGGATGAGATCGAATCGGATCGAATCGAACAATGATAATCGATTCAAGATCTTGAGAATCGGAATCGAATCGATTCTTGAAATTTGAATCGAAACCCAGCCCTATGCACGACCACTCACCTTCATCTGCCTCCGTAAAAACCTTTTGATGCGCGCAGCGGGGTTACGTGAATGTCTGAGCTGCACACGTGACAGATCAACTAAGCAATATGATGACATGTGAGAGGGATGTCTGTAATCGGCAACCAAACAACTCAGAATAAAAACACAGACTTATTATGGTTGGTTCCAGTGTAAAGAGAGCGCTTTTTTCAAAACAATGGCATCGGAACGATAAAAAAGTATAGTGTGAGTGCGTGCATTTGGGGGAGTAGGGGGGGGGGGGGGTCACAATCGCGCTGGAGCATGGTTTGGTTTAGATAATGTGAGTGCGCCCTTAGCCACTGTATTATGCTGCTCATGTTGTCCATCAATTTTTCAAAGCATACACAGAACAAAAGCGAATAAAATAATAATCGCCTAATTGGCTTTGGAGTTTAAAATTTCGCCTGGGCGGCTGCAGTTTAATTTTCAATGCAGTATGTATCTGCATTGATTTCTGCACTGTTTTACTTTGACTGTAACAAACTTCCATTCAAAATCTCGATTCCTCGACTTAATTAAAATCATGTCAAAACGTAAAATCAAATTAATCTGAAAAATCGCACAACTCTAAGATTACAAAACTTATTTTACGACAACTAGTTTCTGTCGCTTACGCTCTCTGCCTCTGAACTTTGGTCATCTGTGGCTTTCCAGACGCCACATATCTCCATTAAAAACCTAGCCAATCTTCAGACAAACCTCTCTTCACCGTGTTGAAGGAATCAGATGTGGCAGTCCACGTGTTAACACAGCTTGATCAAATCACTTTCTTTCTTGACAGGGGATTCATTGTACATTAGTTCCCCATCCAATACACTTGACAGAAAAAGAGTTATTTAGGTCAAAATATAAAAGCAGGAAATGACAGAATCTACTTACATAAAACAATCTAAAGCACTTCAGTGGAAAGAGTCATCTCAATACACTATTCTCATTTGAGGATATAAAAATATGGAACCCATCTACAACATAAGAGGCACTCAACACATAATGCATGAAATACTGACATTAGACGGTTTCAGAGAAAGAGAGAGACTGTTGACCCTTAATACAAAAGCTTTTGCAATGTAAATTATAAATCTTTCGAAATCAACTTTGTGAAAATGTCACCATATTGAACTGCTGTGAACTCAGTCAAGACTGATGGTCCTGATTCTTCTATATAATGTACATGAGTTGCACCATCACAAATACACAAACAACAGCCTGCATAAATCTGTAACATCCACCATACTGGAACAAAACATTGCATGACAGAGAGCGAGAGCGACTCCCAAAACAAAAATGACAAGTCTCGACACGAGGCTTCGTTCCACACGGTACACAGACGGAGAGAAAAAAGAAAACAATGCAAATACGCCTCATTCCTCCTATAGTTCACCAGGAAACTGATATATCAAAACCCATCGATCTCAACAGAGGATTGTGTCAGAGATACAACACAGCTTTATGAAGCTGAAAGGAAGTCTCTGGTGTGAGGAACTTTGAGAACGGTCTGAAAAGGTAGCAGACCAAAGCCTGTCAGATATCTCACACATGAGTAGAGAAGAAACCCCTAAGAGACTTTATAGCACAAGCTCTCTTTAAAGAAATATTTCACACAAAAATAAGTCTTGTCATCATATGACTTTCATCTATGGAAAGTGGAAGGTAACTGACAATATCACCAACATTCAGCCAAACTCTTCTTTCTAGAAGAAAGGCGGCAGAATATGAGATGAACAACAACATGAGTTAAGTAAATGTTTTTGTGAATTTCCCCACAGATAAAGATGTGCTGTACAATAACACCAGTACACAATGACATATCAGCCATTATTTGTCAATATTAAGATATATGCAACTAATGTTATAAACTCATATTAGTGGAGCACTAGTTAGCACTAAAGATGAACATTTTGAACATTCTTGCTGGAGCATGGATTTAAGGATCTATCTTCTGCTTGTGATGGACATTATCTATGTATTGAAGGACTTTGCGCTATCAAAGTCAATGCGTTAGCTTCGTTTACCTATGGTATCATAGTGGAGACAAAAACCTGTCGGGCATGAACAGTGCTATTCAGGTTTAGTTAAATATTAAGCTGTATTTATAATTTCATAGCGTTATCAACGACCAACATTTTAAATCCGTGTTGGATTTAGGCATGGGCCGGTGTAAGATTCTGGCGGTATGATAACCTTTAGCAAAAATATCACGTTTTCACGGTGTTACGGTATTGCCATTGCAACACTAAAATGTGTTATTTTTTAAATGCCAGGTAAATTTAAAGCCTTTAAATTATAATATGCTTTCAAAAAACATATAATATTTTTGTAATGTATATTAAATGTAAACATCAAATCAATCACATGACTTAATGATTTAATGAATTTTTTATAAACACAGCTCATACCTTGGAGACGGTATCACAGAATATTTCAGTGGTTTTGAAACCTTGACTGTTTAAAACCTCTGTATACCTTGAAGCCGGTAATCGGCCCATGCCTAGTTGGATTTAGTCCATTCAAAGAGAAGTGAATGGCATTTACTGTGACTGCGAAGCAGTTAATGGAGGATTAAGTGTGCATACATCAAGTCTTTTTTTATCGCTTACTGTGCTTTCCAAATTTTTCATGGAGCAACTTAAATCACGCCGAGACACTGAATAAATTGGAAACCACATTGCCTATGTATTATTAATATTATCACAGAATGGTAAAATATGCTGGAAATGTTCGAACGTACTGATACACACACTAAAATTATTTTGCAAAGTTTACATTGAAACCAACAAATAAAATTAGCAGGAAAAACTTTTTATTTTGCATAAACATTAAAATATTTATACAGAATAATGTGAGTTTCTTTAGTGCAGGTTGGACACAAACAAATCAAATCAATTGTGCCTTTAAACGCAGCAAGCAAAGCAATGCATGCAAGCAATCGAGGAATAAAACAAAGCCACACACCGCATTAAGATCGTCAGATCGTATATTTTAGATTTGAAAAAAAATTAGTCTAAAAAAATATGAAGTAAAACGGTGTTTCCCAACCAGAGGGGCGAGGCCCACGGGGGGCCTCAGCAGATTTTCAAGGGAGCCTCAAGATGACTTAAAATTCTTAAATTGACAAAACCAGCATTAAAATAAGCTAAAACAAGCAAAAATTGAAAAAAAATTAGTAGCGAATATACATCTGTCTAGTCATTCCAAGCTTTAGTTAATTTTATTTGGAAAAAAATTAGTGGGTGGGGGCCTTTAAAAATTGTTGTGGGCAAGTTAGGGGCCTTGAAGTGAAAAATGTTGGGAACCACTGAAGTAAAATGTGTAAATATTTCTCCAAATTTGCACTTTGGATTACGACCATGGTCATTACAATAAATGGGAGCAGACGTGAATTAAAAGATATGTCCCGTTATTTTATTTTAAATGTCCAGCTGTCTAACATGCATCTTAAGAAATGCTAAAAAAACATTTCCAAATAACACCTAAATAGAAAATCTCTGCTATTGTTATTTCTGACAAGTAAATTAAGGTTTGGGAAAAAAACAAGCAGCTGTCAGGCCCTTATAATATTGAGTGGCGATAGAAACAGTACGACAGGATGTAACTATCCCCTACTTCCGGTCAAAGCCACCATATTGTAAAATAAGCCTATCCCCAAATCTGATTGATGTGACTAGTGTTGGACCAATACAACGGCTAATGATGCTATGCTTATGCTTCAAAGCCGTATTACATGGAAAAGCTGTGCATAATATCGTCTCTGTGCGATTCAGAATTGATATCGGACGGGTATTATTATTGTGTATCTGCATTTATCGTCCCATCCCTAGCTGTGACAAACTTTGTATTACTGGCACTTCTCATATTCATTGCTGTCTTGAGATGAATCACTTTCTTTGGAAATGCAAGCTGCTTTGCATTAAAGTCTTTGCTAAATGAATAAACATAAATAAGGCACAACGTGAGTGATCATTGTTTGGCAGACAGCAGGTTGCACATTTCTGCATCAGCTACTACTGAGATGAATGGTGTAATAATCCAAACAGTTTCCTTCAGGTTATAGATCTCATTAAACGTGATAAAAAATTTTAGGGGTTTGAAGTGAACATGCAATGTACAGCCCAATTCTTTCACCGACCCAAACTACCTAAAATGACTTTGCATCAGCTCAAGATCATTGATAAATCCTGCGGTCAGACTTATTTATAGCTTCTCACCTGTCAATTGCAGATTTGTTAGAGATTAACCCATATTTATTTATACTTTCTGGAAACAATAGAAAATCTGCTGGCGAGGAATACTGCTGTACACAAAACCACAGTAAGACACACAGATATGACAAAAGACTATTGACATTCACATTCAACACGGCAAATAACAGACTGCATAAACACAGCACTCCCTTTAACACCTGTCAATAAGCGAGTCTCTGGTAAGTAAATACACATTGATGCCAACTAAAGACCTTTGGCCCAGTGAGATGAAACGGACAAAAGAAGAACGCAGAACGCTCTTTTATTTGGTCTCTTGCTGGCATCGGATCCAGCAGACCATCATTCATTTATTTACCTCTGATACACGCTGGGCCTGCCGTTCTCATAGTGAAAAGCAGAGCAGATACACACACAGATGCCACCGGGCACACAGGAAACCTCAAACAGGAACAAAGATATATCTGAGCTTTAAACAGCACCTATTACATCGAAAAATACAACATTATTTGGTGTATTTGGTGTAATACGTGTTCGCGTGGTTTATGGTTAAAAACACATTATTTTCAACATTTCGTACATTATTGTTTCTCCTTTATTTCCTTCCTGCCTGAAACACACTGATTTTGTACAAAACTCATAGTTTTGAAATGCGCTGCGTCATCCGATTGGCCAGCTAATCTTTATATTGTGATTGGCCTGAACACGCCAAAAATGTGGTGCTCCTTACCGTATTTGGACGTTAACTCTTAATGCATCATCAATACGAGCCGAATCTGATCCAGAAAATGGTGGTACCTGCGCAGCTTGAGCAGGACGTCACAGTTAAGGTAAAAATATTAAAACCTATAACCACGTCCGCATTTGTGATCGTAGAAACGACAAACAACAAGCGCTACGCTGCACTTCACAAAACTCGTGTTTGAATCGTGGTTTATGATAAACGGTACATTCACACGGGACGCAAGCATTAACGCTTCCCATTCACTTTTAATGGATGACGTCAAGTGTTGGGGAACTGAATTGTGGATCCGTCGGTGCCGCGTCACTGCCGCTGCTCGCGGCAGAAGTTGAACATCTCTCAACTTTTCAAGCGGCAACGCGCTCGTCAGCCAATCAGATCGCCTTATGCAAATAACCTAGGCAGAGCCAGCCAATTACGTTGATAGAAGACCGGAGCATGTGTTGCGGCCACTGTGATTGGCTGTTGGCCTTCCGCCAACTGTTAATGCTTTCACCTCGCGTAAATGTACCGTAAGACTACTTACAGGCTGTGAGTCAGAACTGGGCGGGATTATGATAATGAGCGTCATGACCACGTCAACAGGCACAGGAAGTAAACTGTTGCCTACAATTCCAGTGTGTTGGTCGTAGTCCAAGAAAAGAGATTTACGTTGGAGACGATAACTTGCGTCGTTTACTTCGGGATTTGTACTTTTGCATATCGTTAACATGTACTATCACACACTTACACACCAAAGGAAATGTAAAATCATGGATCAGATAATAGGTGCCCTTTAAATGTACTTGATGGATTTGCATATGGAAGTAGACAGATCCGGTTCACTGTGATTGGCACTTGTAATGGAATCAGTGACATCTGTCTCTTCAAGTGATATTAATCATATCATGTATAACTTACTCACTGACAATGGCATAAACAAATGGCAAAGTAAGATATAAAAAACACCTTCAAAGATCTGTTTACTGAAGTTTTAACCAGACATGCATAATGAAAACTATAATGGATAATGTTTTTAACCCTGTAACTGTTCAGTGTCCCTCTAAACAAAAATGGAGCCAATATTATTGAAAGAGCCTCCATGTATCATAACATTACAAATATTTTTATGCACAGTACCATCGGAAACACAAAAAAACATTTTAACAGCATTTACACTACAAGAAAACAAAGGACAGATGAAAATCAGTTTCATCCTACACACAAATGAGGAACTGAAAGCACATTTATTCCTGAATAAAAGTCTTCACCTTTAAAAGTTACTGGTGAAAGACAAAATAATCTCTCAAAATACTGAAAAGAGCTGACAAATAAGAGTTTTACTCAAATATCACGATATGTGAGGTAAAAATAAAACACAATCAGATATGTCATTCTCAACAGTGCTGAAATATGGTGAGGAGGAGGAATGATGAGGTATGGTATGTAATGATAAGATATGGCGAGGTATTACAAGGGGAGATATGGTGAATATGAATAAGTACGGTGATGAATGATGATAAAGTGTGGTATGATAAGATATAACCTCAAATCGCTTTGAGAAGCATGCATGCAGTGTAGCGAACAGTGTGTGAACACTAGCCCCTCTCCGGGTTGTTTTTCTCACCTGAGTAGACTGGAGAGCGGATGAGAAGCGCTGTGTCCACCGCTCCCGACATTACCGGACGATCCTCCGCTGCCGCTCGCGGGGCCCGAACCGCCTGACTGCCTCTTGCCGGACAGGAGCTTCTCGACGGCGGCCAGATTCCCGGTGCGCGCCGCCTCCAGCAGTTCCTGCTCCTTCCCCATCTCAGGGCGAGGAGGAGTCCACCGCGCGCGTCTCCAACGCTGCAACGAGCGTCAACGACGCGCCTTCTTTCAGCTCCGTTCCGCTCGGTACCGCAGCGCGGCTGTTGTCGTTGGTTATTCTCGTTCCGCGAGTGCTCGCTTCGGGAAAACTTTCTCTTCCAGCGCCGCCGCCACACAAACTTCCTCTGGCACGATTTGACACGTCACTTCCGCGACGGGTGCGCTCCCTGGTGACGTCACGCTCGCTCAATCACTTTATTACATTTGATATTTAAATTACAAAATGACTTGCACAACTTTTTTTTTACGGTTAATGATTATTTGTTAATTTATTTGCCGCATCGTACGTTGGGTTAATATAAAACAGACAAAATTTAAGGTATCTCGAGGTTCGAGGTCTTATGTTGCTCATTCTTTATTTGTGAATAAATCTACTTTTAAGTTGATTTATGTGCTACTTTACAATGTTAGAAAATTAGTTATTTCACACTTCTATGATGAGATGTTTAATTTTTTTCATTTTGATTCCCTTTATAATACCTTAAAAATGAATTCTTCCACAATCAGTCTTCTATTTGCAGTGGCCACAATACGTCTTTTCTCAGTTAGGAAATGTACAGTCCTGTTTGTGTCGGCCCAGTTTGTAGAGTGCAAAGCTTTCCTCAGTTCTTGTGTTGCTCCGCCCCCTTGTTTGTTGCCATGGGCATTCATTGATTCACCACTCCCTCCTTGTTTGTTGTCATAGTGATTAATTGTCTCTGCGCTGTGATTGGTTCTTGTCATGTTTAATACTCTGCCTGTTCATTGGCTGTATATCAGTCATTAGGCTTGTTCGACTTTATGACGTCAAAGTCCCGCGAGAATGATCCAAGAAATCATACGAAGTGTAATTTCGTCTCGCTCTCGCGGCACTTTGACGTCATCCGTCTGTAATTTCTAGCGGCGCCGCACGAAGTCCAACAAGCCTATTATTTTATGTTTGCTGTTTCTGTACCCTTTTCGATTTATTAATAAACTTCAAACTGTGTTTGGATCTGCTGCCTTGCTTTCCTGTGACAATTTACATTTCCTTTTTTGTGTAGTTATGTTATTAACAAACTTCCCATCAAACTCCCCAGTTTTTCTTAGTAAATGATTCTGGCTTGGATAATTAATTCAAAGCATAATTGCTTGTCACACAATTGTTTTATCTGTAATTCATTTTTTTGATATTAGGCCTTTATAACAATTATTCATTGTCACAAAGCAGCTTTACATGTATAGAAACAACGAAAGTACAGAAACATCAAGAAACAATGAAAGCATGTCATGTATACATGCTAAGATTTGTTGGCTCAATCTAATAATAAAGTAAGCTACCTAACTACCCCAAAACTCAGAGTCAAACTGACCCAATAACACCAGCAAGCACAAAGAGACGCACTTGTCTTTTTTGAACCAACTAAACACCTCGGAGTCAAATCAACCCAAAATCTCACCCACCTCTCCATGCTGAACCAATAAAACCTCTCTGATGGTGTGTAGGACATCAAATGTATTTCCTAATAGAATAGAACCTCATAGGTTGATCTATATGTGTGTGAATGGACACCTGGGATTATGGATCAAGGACTTTCTATTGCTTTGAAACAAAAAGGGTATGGTATAATGGTAAGCTGTGTGTTGTTAATACAATAAAGCCCTGTGTACATTGTATGCATAGGTCGCGCATGCACGTGCAAAAGAATGTAGTATTTAGCCCAAAAGAAGCATTGCACTTTTTTGCAATTCACATGTGTCGAATGTCTGTACACGTACGAGGCAAATTAACAATACTTTGCTATGGTATGACCATGCACGGACGTTCGTGTATACATAAAAAACAGCCCAAGAGCATTTTGTCACCTATGTTATTTTCATTATATATTAATGATTCTAGGAATAAGGATTTGATTTTTAGTCTTTTTAAATATGCAGATGATATGGCCCTTTCAAAAGTGCATGCAGCATCTTTTTTAATACGGAAGATTAGTAGGTTTGGTATGAGTCAGAACATTCTGGAGAGTGCCTATAAATCTTTGGTGAAGAGTTTACTGACCTAATCTCACAGCATGGTATGAAAACATGAGCTGTAAACAGAAGAACAATTGCAAGGGTTTCCGAAATAGCCAGTAAAATTATGGGAGACAACAGAGCACCCTGTGTCAGGTGAATTACTGAAGATGTGCTCAGTGCATTTTAAGACATGCTTCTCATCCTTTGCATGATCACGGCTGTTCGTCAAACGTTATGTTATGCCCAGGGCTAAGAAGAATATTTACAAAAGGTCATTCATACCCACAGCAATTGGTTATCTGGATCAGAATGGCAATAATTTGATGTGTATTCTGAGGATGTATGTACATGGTTTTCCTTATATTTCTTTTTAAATGTATTATATTTGTTTCTGTGTAATAACCTTGGATGACAATAAAGGTGTATTGTATTGTGCTGTATTGTATAATCTAATGAGTAATACTTATGTCAAAGAATGTAATTGGACCATGATAATGAAAGCAGTATTAATGTATTGTGCAAAAAAGCCCTATAAGTAGACAACTATAAGGGGAAACCCATGTTTTTTGAAAGCTGATAAAGCCCTGTTTACACTGTACGAATACACAGCAAATTTAGTAGGCTACTTTAAAGTAAAAATTACAGTGTTAATGAAAATATAAAGGGTTCAGAGTTAATTTAACACAGGATGAGTTAAAGCTATTTTATTTTACTCTATGAAAATAGAGAGTTGGTGTCAAAACCAAAAATCAACTCCTACAGTGTTTTGTTAGTGGAGTTTGTTAACTCCTGGGGTGTTAAATATGAAAAGACCTCCCCCTCTTTACAGCACACAATGAACCATGTTTTTGGATGATGCAGTTCAAGCAGCAGATCATTTCTTTTACTGTAAATGGTAAGTAAATGTTCAATAAATACAATTTTGATCAATAACATTTGAGAGTTGCGAGGTGTTATGTTTTATATTGCTGTTAGTATCAAGTTTAACATTAAAAGTCATGTGTTATTGTCATTAAATGAATGCAGCAGTTGAGTTGTTTAGGTCCTCAGATGGAGCAATTCAAACTCATCATTTTTTGTTGTTGTTTTTTGCTTTATATGCTGTTTTAGTTTAAAAAATATATATCTTTTTAAATCTGTTAATGTGTGCAGTAGATTTGCCTTAGTGATGTTGGAGGAGCACAGAAATAGGCCTATGAAAATTTCTTTAGACTGAATATCAATTTTATAACGAAGTGAGCATTTTGTGCAAAACATAAATGTATATTTTTTATAAGGTGTTCTGTATGTGAATTCTCTAATGCATTCTGTAAATATTACTTTTTGTGTTGTTATACTTAGTTATCAGTTGTTTTTAATAATGCAATTTTCCCTTTCATTTTTGTATGAACAGAAAAGTTCTATATCCAGTCTGGAGGTCTGACCAGGGATCATATCACTTCCTTACAGCTGCTGGTTTATCATACTGTTATCACGTGAAAATGAAGTGGAGACCAAGATGGCTTTTGGATTGAAATTAAGTCAAGCAAGTTTGTATGTATGAATCATCCCATGAACTCCATGTGTTATAAATATCTGTACTGGTGTTATACATTGGGAGTGGGCTTTTTAGTTGTCTAGTTAATATATGTAATTTTTTAACGAACATTTATATGCATGATATATTGAGGACATTTTTTTCAGTCAAATATATTGATCAGATGACATTCTTAAGAAATCCTTAATGGTTTAATAATGATAGTTTTTAAAAACACTTTAAAAATAAAAAAATTTGTCCCAAAGTACTGTATTATGTTGCAGTCTTTACATTTAGGATCTTGTAAAGTTAATTCTGTAACTGTGGCTGAATCCCAAACCGCCTACTTCCATACTATACAATGTATTTTGTTTTTGTCATTTGTTTTGGGAATGTTTTTTTACTCAAGGTAAATCTGGAGTGATGTTGAGGCATTGATGTCCATTTTTCTCTGATGTCCATTCTTTTATGTAATATCCCCTGTTAATTAATTGACCCATATTTTGTTTATTGTTTGAAAAATTGTTTTTGTGATGTTGTAGTTTCTATTTGTTATTTCGATAATAAATAATAACATACAAATTATATAAATTATGATAATAAAACAATTTTGTGTTTGATGTGATTATTGAAATCTTTTGTTTGTTAAAAACTAATTTCATAATTGACTTTGAAAATGTAATTGATTGAATTACTGATTTGTTGAATCGCATAAAAATGCAAAAACAGACATTAGGCCTAAATGTATAATGTAACGTAAAATAAAATAGCGTGTCGGACTATAAAATGTGCGCAGACTGGTAGGTGTATGACGTCACAGCACAGCGAGAGCGACTCGCGAGCACAGCGCGCCACTCAACGGCTGAACGTGAAATATTTCGCCGCGGACTTTTATTTTGAAATATTTGCGGAAGTAGTTGAGACAGTCGATGTTGTCCGTGTCGGTAAAATTCTCATTTGATCTGCAGTAGTGTTAAAATCTGTCTGTGTGAGGTATGTTAAAACTCTTTCTGTTATAATTCAGTCAGTGTGTGCAGTTACTAGATGAATGTCGAGCTCATTCATGTCGAAGTCATTGTTGATGATTGTATATCAGTCTGTTATTTCCTTGTAACGTAAGTTTAGATGTTATGGTTATGGAAGGGATTGTGTTATTATAGTTCTTATACTCTGCAAGTTGACCTAACGTTACAGTAACAAGTCAATATTTAATATTGCCAGGTGTAAGGTGAATGTGTATCATCATGAATAGAAATAACGTTAGTTATTAATGTGAATGTGCTAGGTTGTTTCATATTACAAAGATGAGAAACAATTAAGACGAGCAGGGCATTTACATGATGCTTTAGAAATCGCAATTGTCTTAAAATAGACTTGATATCTTTAAATGTTTTTTTTTTGGTCAGTTTTCATTAAATTGAACCTCTCAGCAGTGAATATGAAGAGCAGTTTATGGTCATCTGAATATACAGAGAGAGAGAGAGAGTAACAAGTGTATTTGTTGTTCATTGTGTTTATCTGAAATAAATCTGTGAGTCAGATCATGGCAGACCCGGCCCGTGTCAAACCTGAACCAGGATTTAGTGAGACGAGTAAACCTGCTGACCAGATCAAGGGTTCAAGTGATGGTCCAGTCAGCATCAGCACCACATCTGAATCCACTGCCCGAACCAATACAAAAGAAGATAAAAAAGTAAGTCCATTCTGAAACACATCTGATAGACAAAACATTAATGATATACTGACTGATTCATCTCACTTCACTAGAGATCAGCTGAACATACTGCTGCTGGTGAAGAAGAAGAGGAGGGATCTTCATCTCTTCATACGCCAGCATCTAAAAAACTAAAAGTGGAGCATGAAAAGAAAAAAGAGAAACGACAAAAAGTTGATGAAGATGAAATTCAAAAGATGCAGTGAGTTACAGATCTGAAGAAACCCCAAATTCTGTCGGGATGAGTTTAATGACTTCTGTAAATCTTTTAATCTTTGTTTGACAGAGTTTTAGTATCATCATTCTCTGAAGAACAGCTAAACCGCTATGAGATGTACAGACGCGCAGCTTTCCCAAAAGCAGCCATTAAACGGGTAAGTGTAATCCCATTTGTGTAAAGGGATCCCATTAGAACGGATTCAAAATGATGGGAGTAGTTGCATTTGTTTCTTACAGATGTTTTGAAATTCATTTATGTTCATGTGTATTATTGTGGAAAAATGAGAGTTTATTTTTTGGTCTTTCAGCTCATTCAGTCCATCACAGGATCATCCGTCTCTCAAAATGTGGTCATCGCTATGTCTGGCATCGCAAAGGTGTTTGCTGGAGAGATTGTTGAGGAAGGTTGGTCAAAGAAAATGATTAAATGAGATTTTTTTTTGCATGGGTTGATAGTTTCTGTAATGGATTTTTATGCTTTTCTTGCAGCTCTTGATGTGTGTGAGAAGTGGGGAGACACACCACCCCTACAACCCAAACACATGAGAGAAGCTGTGAGAAGATTGAAGAGCCGAGAGCGGATTCCCAACACCAAACACAAACACATTCTCTTCCACTGAAGCTCGAGGAATCAGACGTGACACATTTACCAACTTCATGTCTTATGTTTTGAGTGAGTTTTGGGATGTGTTTTAAGGTTTACTGTACCTGGTTAACCTCAGATTTGGTCTACAGATTCTTGTACAAATTGAGTGTTAATGGTAAAGATTAGTAGAACAGTAAATGTTGTACAGTGCTTCATTGTGACTGAGAAATATCTGTGAAGGATGAAACTTTCATTTTTTTAGCTTTTTTATTTTATGTTCACTTGAAAACATAAGAGTTGTGTTTTTTTGTATGAAAATGTATACATAATTAAATCTTTTAATTAACATCTGTAGTTCTTGTCTTGAGCTTTGTGGATTATTACTGTTTACAGTTTTTTACAGATGCTAGGACACATTTCTCAATACTTAGGTCACTTTTGCAAAACTCTTCACACAGTGAGCACAACACGGGTCTATGTGGGTTTAACTGAGGATCAATTATCATTGCTTTGGCACAAAATACATTCAATGACTACATCTCTCAAATTTCATAAATTCTTTTCTCACACACAACTGACAAAACTCGTTATACACACAGGCCAATTTGCACATGCTTACATGTTGTTCTCAAAACTGTTAAACTTATGTTCAAAACAATAACTTAATACAAAACTGAATAAGACAGCAATTTCAACAGTAATATTTTAATGAAATATATTTTAAATCCTAAAATTAAATGCTATAAAACAATTGGACCAGCCACCGCTGTCCACAGCCGAGTAGATTAGCATTACTATTGTATCTGTACTATTGTAACTACATAAAATATTGAAGAATTCTGCATCATGTCTGATTTACTCCAGTAACATATATTGCAGTGAATTATAAACAGAGAAAACATTGCATAATGCTATATGTTGTTAGTGTTTTTTAGGTCATTGTTTTATGGGTCAAAGGGTGTTTGTTGGCTGTCAACCTTTGCTAGTATTCTGGAAGAATGAGTTAATTTGAGACCTGAATAAAGTGTTTTGGTAGTTGTAGTGCATTTTGAATGTGAAATGAACTGCTTTGCCAAGCTGAAAATCAGTTTGGAGAACTGTGTGAAGAGTTTAGCAAAAGTGACCTAAGTATTGAGAAATGTGTCCTAGGGTCTGTAAAAAACTGTAATGTACAATACAGTTGTAAATGCTGTATTCTGCAGTAAACAATTTGAACTAACTTGCACAATTTTGAAATAAACAAGACAATGTAGTCGTCAGAAAATAAACACCCTTAGAGAGGTAGAAGAACATGTTTTTATACCTACTCCTCTATCAGTTTCATGATGCCAGTTTATATTAACACACACAAAACATGAATTTAATTATTTAGAGCAACAGTACAACAAAATATATAAAATATGATTTAATCATAAAGAATGAAAAAACAAAAAAAATCAAACCTTTCAATAATAGCTCAGTAATGCATGCTGGTTTCAATAAGTAATGTTTTATTAAATGCATTATATAAGGCACACATTAAAACACTTTAACTTATCAGGTTTATTGCAAAAATAAAAACCATTAATAATAGCAATGACATTTGTATCAGTAAAAGACTGAAATAATCATATAAAATTGACATCCTATATTACACTACACCTTATCATTACTTCAACTAAAGACGTGCCAGAGGTTTTGTAAAACAGAAAATTTGACTTTCAGCACATTTGTGAATTTGACTTGGACTCAGTTGTGGGTCATGTGAACAAGTAAACAAGTCAAAACAATATGCATAACACAAGAAACAACAACACTCTATTTAAAGGTGCAGTGTGTAATTTTTAGAAGAATCTCTTGACAGAAATATATTATCAGGGGTGTATAAAGATCATTTTTATAATGACCCGTTATGTTTTTATTACCTTAGAATGAGACGTTTTTATCGTGTAAGTCGCCATTTTGTGCCATCATGTTTCTACAGAAGACCTTAACAGACAAACTTTTTTTGCTAAGTTGTATCCATCAATGACATGTTTTTTTCGGTGGTGGCTACCGTAGCTTCTCTATGCGTTTCAAAAGCAAGGGGTGAGCAGTGGACTGAGGTGTTGTTTGCAATTCGCAACATCACCACTAGATGCCGCTAAAATTTAAACACTGCACCTTTAAAGCTGAACATAAACAATGAGAAAGTAAAGGAGGATGGCCTGTTTAAGGGTATCACCGTGTATTTGACAGATATATTTGAGAAAGGCTGTAGTCCACAGCAGCGTGTTGACTTTATCATTGTCAGGAGAACAGAATGGGACCAACAGATTCAACTCATCACAGGACAGACGAATTTTTCTCCTGAATTAAAGACGTAAAGATGAGAAACACACATTTTGCACAATATAAAAATCCTGGCATCTCATTTATAAAGCCTGCATACACCATTCCTCACGTTGGGCTGGACTATGATTTAATATCAATATATTTCTCAATATAATTAATATGATTTTTAAACGCATTTCCAGTATTCCAATATACATTACATATAACATAATTCAGGCAGATAAAAGATTTTTATTTACTTGGATTTTGATAATTGATTTAAACTTTTAAGGAGCTGTTTACATGTCCCGTCTAAAAATGCATGTTAATTGAAGGTAAAAGCGCTTCTTTATTTTTCCCCAAAGTGCTCTATTGGTTGCGCGTTCCTGTGATGTCTTCTAGCAACCATAAGCCGCGCTCTCCAGGACCGGGAGGATAACAATGCATGATCGTATTTAAATTCCTCATCTGCACCTCACGTCAATCATATCATTTTCACCATGTGCTCAATTAATCTGGTCGGGACTTTGGAGTGTTTGCCCAGACAGCTGTCAGTCACTTAGAAGTACGCCTTAAGTCACAGCATTCAATGACGACACCTCATAAGGAGGAAGAGCTGGAGATACAACACATATTGAATGTGGAAAAAGGCTTAAGCCATCAGGTGCCGTGGTTAGAAAAAAAGGGAAAGATGAGAAGAAATGTGCAAAAGATAAAAGTATGTATGCTGCTGTGTCATCTCGGTATGAGTATAATACATCCCACACCTTAGTTATTTAATGTTCATGTTCACTTGTTTTATGATGGGCTGTGCTCCCCCTGTGGTGAATGGGAAGTGTTGCACCTGTCTTTTGTATTTCTTTCTTCCAAATCAGTTCACTACACACTCCAGACCAGTAGGTGGCAGTAATGCACCACATTTCCATTGGTTTGCCAAACTGCAATAAAACACCAAATGAAGTAGAAGAAGACAGTTTGAAAAAGAACTGAGACGGACGAGACAGGCGCGCGGTCGCGGTGATATCAGGAAAATGGCGGCTAATTCAAACAAACAAACAAAAAATACAAGTAATGCACATAGAGAAAATCGTATCGGGATTGGATCAGAGACATTTAGGTTCGATGACACGGGTGAAGAGGAGGATGATATGGAGGTAGGGTGGACACAGGTTAATACGGGGAAAAAGGGGAATAAAAAGAGGAAAAAAGGTAAGGAGGGTAGATCGGAGAGTAGTAGTTCACTAGGAAGTGAGGAAGACGTGGATGAGGGAAATAAGAACAGGAGTGAATTAAGGGTAATACTGAAGTTCAAAGAAGAGGCAGGGGTTTCAGGTGTTAATCCGTTGGCACTGACTTATGAATTGAACAAAATGGTGGGTGAAATAGCGTTTGCAAAAGTGTTGCAAGATGGTGCTTTATTGATAGGGTGCAGGAGTGAGGAAAAACAAAGCCATAAAAATAAAAACGGTGAGTAAACAGACAGTATCGAATTATAAAATTGTAGGGCAGAATTCATGGAAATATGGCGTTATTAATGGTATTCCTTTGGGAGTAACTATGGAGGATTTAAAAAAGAACATAGAAGGAGGAAATGTTATAGATGCAGTTCGGTTGCAAATGAACAGGGAAGGAAGAAGAGTGGACAGTCTATCGGTACGGCTAAAACTGGAAGGGAAAGATTTACCAGACCGAATTAGAATGGGTTTTATCATTTATCCGGTTAGGAAGTTTATAGCTCCTCCTTTGAGGTGTTATAATTGCCAGAGATATGGGCATACTGCTTCAGTGTGTAAATCTAAAATTAGATGTGCGCGTTGTGGAGGGGAGCATGAATTTGGGAAGTGTGGAGAAGGAGTAGGTTTGAAGTGTTGTAACTGTGGAGGTAGTCATAATGCGGCGTATGGAGGTTGTGAGGCAAGGAAAAGGGCAAAGGAAATACAACAGGAAAAAGAAATAAATAACATTACTTATGCTGAAGCGGTTAAGGTAGTTAGAGGTAGGAATAAACAAAATAGGACAGATGGAATGGAGAATGGGAAAGAAAGAGATGGGATTGGAAGGAGTGAAGGGCATAGAATACCAGAGGATACAATGATAGTAAGTAAGAAAAACTTTGTGCTATTCATGGTGGAGGTAATTAATTGTACAGCGCAAACAGAAAGAAGAACAGAGAAGTTACAGATAATTGTTAAAGCAGCTGAAAGATTTTTAGAGATAAAGGGATTGACATATGAAGATATCATGAGAAGCCTTAGTTCAGAATCTCAGTCGAGTCAGGAAGTATGGGTTGGATAAGTTTATGTTATTAATTTTACAATGGAATGCTAGAAGCCTTTGTGCGAATGGACAAGAGTTTAAGGGATATATAAGCCAAATGAGAGATAAGCCAGATGTTATAAATATTCAAGAGTCATGGTTGTGTCCTAGATTAGATTTTGTTTTAAAAGGATATACAAGTGTAAGAAGAGATAGGGAAGAAGGTAAAGGAGGAGGTTGTGTAATTTTTTTAAAAGAAGGAATTGTATATAGAGTTTTGGAGAAAGGGGAAACAATGGAGTATATAGTTGTGGAAATTTGGTATGAAAATAAGAAGTATGTTATAATAAATTTTTACAATCCATGTAAAAGGTTAATATTAGAAAGTATGGCAGCTATAAAAGGTTTAACTAGCGTGTTCATAGGCTCTGATTTCTTTTCCGCTTGTCACAACGCCAAGCAGTGCTTACCGTATTTTCCGGACTATAAGCCGCACCGGAGTATAGACGGTTTCATCGGACGCACGTCTGGATCTGAACCTACTTCCGGTTTCGTTTGTTTAATGGTCTGACTAGTTGCTAAACTGATCTCTTGAACAAATGCCTCGTTGAAAATAAATGTTTTGGTTTTCTAGTTAATCTATGTGTTTTTTTGTTGCTTGTTATATAAATAAACTAC
The DNA here is from genome assembly GCF_027580225.2 of Misgurnus anguillicaudatus. Classification (NCBI taxonomy): domain Eukaryota; kingdom Metazoa; phylum Chordata; class Actinopteri; order Cypriniformes; family Cobitidae; genus Misgurnus; species Misgurnus anguillicaudatus. The sequence continues at coordinate 5,109,649 of NC_073349.2, forward strand.
GTTTAAAGAACTTTGTTATTTATTCTTAGCAGAGTTTACCGGAAGTTACGTGGGGACCACGACAGCCGCTTGTTTATGTTGTTACTGCTGAAACCGTCTATAAGCCGCATCATTCAAAAATGCGTCATTAAGAAAAAATAACATATGAAGAGTTTTGTTGCAAAACGAGATAACACTGTTTTTTTTTATTTTTCAGAAATCTCGTTTTTTGGTTGTGCATTCCAATTTATATAAATTCAACTGCAGTTGGTTTGTTTTGATTTAAACCTTCACAACTTAAAAAATACAGCTAAGTAGCACCATAAAACAAAATAATAACATAACATAATAATAAACATGTTTTGACAAAAATGTTAAAAACGGATTTATCTCGTTTTGCAACAAAACTCTTCATATATAAGTGGCAGTGGACTATACGGCACGTTTATTTAGAAAATTATTTCACAAAATCCAAGCCGAAGAACAGACATTTAATCTGGAAAGGCTTTAGTTATTCAACTAAACAATAGCAGACAGAAAAGCAGGCTGAATAGATGCCTGTTGTTAAAGTAATATTATCAGTTATCTAAACGATAAACCATAGCATACAGAACTTACCTGGAAGGTTGAATAGTCTAAATTAACCGAACAAGCTAACTAGCGTGAAGTTTGCAGGCTCGTTATTCCACATCACAGGAGCGGCATATAGCGGACTCAGCTGTAGACGGTAAGGATGTCTCTTGCCTTATAAATGTCAAAATTAATTCATACTGACTTACAAGGCGCACCTGACTTTAAGACACAGCACCAGCCAAGTTATGAAAAAACGCGGCTTATAGACCGAAAAATAAGGGAGGTTACTTAGCAATGACAAATGCTCTGTGCCCGGTTGCTCGAAAGTCCTTAAGCTAAGAAATCCCTTAAATATAAGGTTAACGGTGCCCTTAATAAAAAATGGGTTGCAAGAAAAACCCTTAAGTGAACCTTAAGGCTGTCAATAAGTATTTACCCTTAAATGCTAAAGTATTACCTTAAGTTCTGCTATGCGTTGCAACAAAGTCCTTAAGTCCAATTTTCCCTTAAAAACTTAAGGGACTAACAGGTCCCTTAACGTCACACGCGATGGCTGATTGTATGGTTATTTAAGAAAATGAAGTACCAACGCGCATTTCTAACGATCGAAATAATCCCTAGAGAAAAGTGATGCGTATTTATTAGGAGAATAGCGGTTTGATCGTCCGTAAATCTAAAGTGTTTCCAGTTTGAATTACTTTGAGGTTTTATACATGCGGCACTTTACAGTCTGTTATTCGCGATGTTTCATTGTACACAAATCCGCCGTCTGTTGAGCTGCGTGCGTTGATTTGTTTACGCTGTGAGATTTTGTAACTACAGCAACCGCGTCTCCGCTGCCGTGTTTTGGCAGAGACTGCCGTAAAATACTTAGTATAAACACGTAGGTAAGGGTGACAGTTAAGACCTTTGTTGCAACGCTCTTAAATAAAACCCTTACCTCAGGGATTTTTTCTCCCTCAGGGAAACCCTCACTTAAGAAGTTTCATGCAACCGGGCACTGAAGCTCTGGAGCTTTGAAGGATAGGGTCACGTTTTAGACATGAAATGTGAAGCAAATGTGAAGCAAAAATTATTCCTGTGGGAAGAGAAAGGTGTAATAAAAACTTGAGGCAGACGGTGAGACTGCATTTCATCTGTTTTCAGACGAACAGCAGGGTCGGAGTACCCGCGGGTGAACTGCATAATACTTAAAGGAACAGTATGTAAGAAATTTATATCAATTAATCATAAAATGGCCCTGATATGTCACTAGACATTAAAGAGACACACAGATCCAAAATCGAAACTAACCTTTATTGCAGTGTGTCGTGTAGCTGTCCATCAATGTAAACAACGTGTAATGTAGTTGAACCAAAAAGTGCACGATTAATAAAGTTATTGGCTTCTAAAGCAGGGAGTCGACTCTGAATCGCTGAAACGAGTCGTTATAGGGAGTGAGTCGTCTTCCTGATATTTGCCACGTCACACGAACTTATCCACATCACATGAGATACTATCTCCGCCTACAGCCTTGCCTGCGGGAGAAACGAAAACTATGACCCGCCCACAGCTAGCTAGTGTGTGAGTGTAAACATCAGCTCACGCTTTTTGCAGCTTTTGTTGTTTTCACTACCAAAGGAGACTTTTTCAAGGAGGGATATACTAAACGTGTCTGGCTGTGAAGAATCAGTGCTTAAAATTAATTTTTAACGGAGGGATTTAGACATTTGGCAATGCAAGATGGTTCAGTACCCACTTTATTTGGAACAACATGCGTCTCCTAACCACAACCTGTAAGTATGATTATAGCTACATACTTGCTTAAATGAGTGTAAAATGTCTATAGTCGTTTTATTGCTTGGATTAATGATGAATGATATCGTTGTTTAAACTCTAACTTATATACTGTCAGAGCCACGATAGCAAGCAGTTTTGCTATGACCCGGTTAGTTTAGATAAATGCTTAAATGAGTGTAAAATTGTTAGTTTCAATCGTCGTTTGTATTGTTTGGATTAATGATGAATGATGTTGTGTGTTTAAGCTGTTAATTTACAGTCAGAGAGTCAAGTTATCAAAAGGCTAACACAAGCTTATTTACGGTTTTGCTATGACCCGGTTAGTTTAGATAAATGCTTAAATGAGTGTAAAATTGTTAGTTTCAATCGTCGTTTGTATTGTTTGGATTAATGATGAATGATGTTGTGTGTTTAAACTGTTAATTTACTGTCAGAGAGTCACTTTAGCAAACGGCTAATGCATGCTTATTTACGGTTTTGCTATGACCCGGTTAGTTTAGATAAATGCTTAAATGAGTGTAAAATGTTAGTTTCAATCGTCGTTTTTATTGCTTGGATTAATGATGAATGATGTGTATTTATGTTGACAATGTCTTCTCAGTAAATCATGTTAGCACGAGGTCAATACATGTTGCACTGTTGTTGGTCTGTGCCACCGATCTGTGGTCTGTGAGACTGATCTGTGATCTGTGCATTGTGTGCAAAGACACTCTGTCAGTTGACCAATCAGAGCAGAGTAGGCTACTGAAAGGTGGGGTTTAGGCAGGCTGAGTCGTTGAATGGCTTCACACGAATCGTTTGTGGATCTCTGAGAAATGGGGTAATTTTAAATTTATATTTTGAGAAAATTACAGTGTTTTTTGACTTTGCATGCATTTAAACCTGTTGTCCGGTACTCATACATAGTGATAGGATGCTTAAAATTGTCATCTTACTGGCTCTTTAAGAAATCATTTTCATTTCAAATACTTATATCACTGACAACAGTGGTCCGGCCAGGATATTGTCATTTAAAAAGTGGAGTTGCAGCCCTCAACTGATGTTTATGTTGTCATTTTGTGTATTGGCCACCAGTTGTGTGATTGCAGTACCAGTTTTAGTCACAAGTTTTGTGATTGCAGTACCAGTTTTGGCCACAATCCTACATACTGTTCCTTTGATGTACGGGTGTAATGACAATTAAATGTGATTGCGTTGTATATGCAGGTCGGAACTCAATAGGCAAGAGTGGACTGAGGGTTTAACATCCAAGATCATTTCGACTTGATTCCGATAAGTGGCAGTTTATAAATGGCCCCGTGCTTATTTGTGTTAAAGATCTGTTTCTGAAGACTGTTAAAGGTTTCTACTGCGCGATTTGCGGTGTGACCGGGTCAGGGTCACAGTCTTTTATGTCAAATGGGCAGGATGTGGAATAAAATAGCTGCTGATGTCGGATAACATGTTCAGGTGTTCTGTCAATCACTGCGGATGTGGATTATCAAACCAGGGGCCTCCTTTATAAAACTGTGAAAGTCTATTTACGCACAAAAGCCAAAAATAATGTACGCAAAAAAAATTCAGATTTATAAAACCACGCGTACGCACACCAGCAAGCAAAGTTCCTTTTATAAATCACAGATCACCTGAAAGTGTGCGTACGTGAATCTGCCTCATATCCCGCCATTTAAACGCCCATTTTAAACCATAAATAGTCAATGCAAATCACCTTCTGAATGCTGATCTGCATAATAATGAGACTGGCATCCAATTGTTAGTTCGTAAACTAAATGCGTCCAGCCAATAAATGAAAGCCATTGTCGTAATCCTCAAGCATTGAAAGGACGCACGGGAGTCATCACAGCATTTATATATTTTGCAGCAATTATATGCTGTAACACCTTGCCAAAATCACATCATAAATGAGAGGAATCAATAAAATAAAATAGATATGTGTTTTCTGCTCCTTTTGTGCACGCGTCTGGTATATGCGGACTGTTCTCCAGCAGCACGAGCGTTCTCCTCTGCTCTAAAGGAAAGACATATAAAAAATAAATAATTGAAAATTTAAAACATAAATAGTTATTTCCTTTTACCTAACAGACTTGCATTACCTTGTTCACATGTGAGTAAAAATTTATTTTAGTGTAATAGGCGAACACATGTTTCTTCATGCCGGTTTTGTTATGAACATCATAATTATGACTATTATAACAATAACATAGAGAGAAACGATTGTCCGGGAGCTTGACAGCTGTATTTCGACACTTTGACATCTGATGATAAAAATGAACAGTAATTAACAAAAATATTTGGTTATTTACACTGTGTTCTGCAGTTATCCATTGGATGAGTATTTAATGCTATAATGTATTCCTTGCAGTCGGGTCATTTCGCGTTCCCGTAGTGGGCAATGTGACGGTGAGACAGTGCTTATTAAATATTTCATATGATTTTTGATTTAAGATTAAATTTTACAAGATGTATATCACTCAAGTGCAAATAACACTGCTGGATGTCATGATAACGTGGATCTAACATATGATATAGAGTGAAATTAAATGTGTGTGTGTTATCAATACTTCACTTTCTTGCCATCTGTGTCGCCAATTCCCATTAATTTTACGCATAAATGGGGCTAAAAACGTGCGTACGCCACTTCCCATGCAAAGGTTGTGATCTATAAAGAAAAACTTGACAGCAGAATGTGCGCACCTGTAAGCAAACTCTGACCCATGCGTACGCACATTCTGCTGTCAAGTTGTACACGCTTTATAAATGAGGCCCCAGGACAGTACATGACTTTGCAACAGGGAACCGTAACGCTAAACACAATCACGAACTTGCACACAACATTAAAACTACAATGAAAGATGTGTACGCAGCTGTGTAGCAAAACTAGTATGCTGTTATTTTTTCTTTGCTTAGTTTTATATTGTACAGTGTCATTGAGTGCATTGAAATAAGTGCCTATAAATAAAAGGTAATATTATTAGGGGTCAAGCACCGAAGGTGCTGAGACACCTATTGGAATTGTACTTTTTTCTTCTTCTTAGCCATTGGTGTCTATGGCAGCCCTATGAACCGTATGTAGGAAAATGATGAAATTTGGCACAGTTGTAGTGGAGGTCATAAATAGTCAGGTGGTCAAAAATGGGGTCTCTAGTAGTAACTCTATAGCGCCACCAGCAGTGCAAAAATTCAATGTTCAAATGGTTATAACTGCAGATCCGTTTGATCTATGAAAATTCTACTTAGTACACGTGATTGCTCTCCTCATGCTTATTGTTTTTAATACCTTACAGTAAGACTCCAACCATTACAGTAGCAGCCATTTTGAAATGTACAGTATTTAGTTTTTTCGCTACTCCTCCTTCAAATTTGGGGCAATTGTTATGAAATTTGTCACAGGTGATCTTTGTAGTGAGCCGCACAGAAATGACCGAACAGAATTTTGATATTTAACTTTTTTCAAAAGTAATAAATCCGCAAACTTAACGAGGTTGATGCAAAAATGGTTCTGAAGCTGTACCTCGGTCATTCTTTGATCAATTGAAATGAATTTTGGTACACTTAATGTGGACCATGAACTTGGGGTTCATGCCAAATTTGGTGACAGCGCCACCTATGGGTCATGAGATATGAAAATAGGCTATTTTTGCCCATAACTTCTTAACTGTTTGTCAGAAAATTATGGTCTTGATGTCTATGGATTGCTTACATCATGCCGCATCTGTCGATGTGTATTATGCCGGGTTTGACCGAACCGCCTGTCCGCCATTTTGAAATTTCACATAATTTGTTATATTTTTTGAACTATTGGACATATCCGCGCAAAAATTAGTAAGGAGCTTCGACATGATGTCCTGAAGGTACCTGGGAAGTCAGAGTACAGCGCCACCTAGGGGTTATAAACTATAACAGTTCTTATGGAACTGCTTATAACTTCTGAATACTTTGTCTGATATTAATTTCTTTGTGAAATTGTATTCACTGGTTTATGCCGATTGCAACGATACCTCATTTGTCATTTTCAAACATTCTATTCATGTGTTAGTGTAAGGCATAGGGTAAATGATCTTTTCGCTACTCCTTTTACACATTTTGTTTATTTTATGCCAGGTTCTGCTGGTATAATGTTTGGACCAATCCGCACAGGAATGACTGAACAGATTTTTCTGGCACCTAGGCAGTTTTTTGAGAAATACCTCTGTAAAGTTGATCGTGCCTGTGATGTTGTCTATTTGTCATAGTTAATTACTGTATATTACATTTTATAGCGTTGCTCTACAGAATGATTTTCTTGTCTTCAATCTCACCTGACCTTTTTGATTCTTATATACATTGTATTTCTGTTATTTCTGCTCTGTGGTTTCATTTCTACATCTTTGGTAATTGGCATATATCAATCCTGCATCTCTGTAATCTCTTTTCTGCTGTCCCTTGAACTGTGTCAACTGAGTGGCGTGGCGAGTAAGGCAACCGCATAGAGATTCTGAGTTCTTGGGTTCGAATCCCACCTGAGTCATGATGTTTTGTTCTTCCTCATCAATTCTTCTCAACCTGTCTGTAGTTCACATGTGTTCTATTTTTCCATGTTTGCTGTTGTTGCTCTGCATTGTGGTGCTTCTGCTGTGTCTTTCCTGCATCTTTGGTGATTGACATATGTTAATCCTTTCAGCTCTCTAATCTCTTGTCTGCTGCCTCATGAACTGTGTCAACTGAGTGGTGCATCTAGTTAACCAGATCCATTGAGATTCTGAGTTCCTGGGTTCGAATCCCACCTGAGTCATGACGTTTTGTTCTTCCTCATCAATTCTTCTCAACCTGTCTGTAGTTCACATGTGTTCTATTTTTCCATGTCTGCTGTTGTTGCTCTGCATTGTGGTGGTTCTTGCTGTGCTTTGTGTGCTTGCTGTGCTTTGTGTGCTTGCTGTGCTTTGGGAGTTTGCTGTGCTTTGTGTGCTGGTTGTGCTTTGTGAGCTTGCTGTGCTTTGTGAGCTTGCTGTGCTTTGTGTGCCTGCTGTGCTTTGTGTGCCTGCTGTGCTTTGTGTGCTTGCTGTGCTTTGTGTACTTGCTGTGCTTTTTGTGCTTGCTGTGCTTTGTGTGCTTGCTGTGCATTGTGAGCTTGCTGTGCTTTGTGTGCTTGCTGTGCTTTGTGTGCATTGCGCCGAAGGTGCTTGACCCCGTGTTGCTGCTTGCAGCTATATTTATTATAGTTGTTGTTGTTGTTAAAGCAGGGTTACATAATGTTTGCACAGTAAACAGCCTTTAGTCATTTTTTCGATACTCTTAAAGCTGGCAGCATTAACAAATTCTATATTGTGATAAATATTATTATGAATGAATATGGATTAAACAGGGCTCCAGACTACGAATTTGGAATTTCTTGAAAATGAAAGACAAGTAGATGGATAGTGCGTAAATTTGTGAGGGATTGTGGGAAGGGGGAAGTGTCATGGGCACCTGTGACTAAAGATGCGCAACCAGATTCGATACAAAATCGTTTTTCTCTGCCAGTGATGCGGTTTTTTGCCAATAAATCAAACACTTCTTCAATGCAATTACAATTGGATCTGATAAATTTAACAATATTTTCGTATTACGTGCAGTTACATTTTTACTTACAAATGCAACCAAAGTATAAACATATACATTTATTTAAATTAATTTATTGGCACAATCTCTGTCCCAATTAGAACATTTACAATAACAAACTAACAAAAATACACTTTGTAACATCTAGTCCTATGAGCTGAACTGATAATTTGGAGAAATCCAATGACTGCTGTGAAAAGTGCAGCTGACGACTAGGGAAAGACAATGTGACGGCGTGGAAAGACAGCTGACAGGAGGAAAAGACCCCAACGGGGGGCTGTCATGGACTAGCTATCCATGACGGCAGGCTCTGTCACCATGAAAAGTGAATAGGAGTCACCCCTCATGGCTACAAAAAGTCCAAAGAGGAAAATACCCCTTGAGTCTGCGTAAGCGGGGGCGGAAAATGACTCGTCAACTGACTACACGGTAACAGACCTTGGAAAGAACATGACAACGAGAAAGCGAATAATCAGCATAGCACTAACATCATCAGCTGCAAAACAAGAACTTCAAACTTGCAACTGTGGCTGGTCCAAAATAACATCTACCAAAGGCCTTAAAATACATCAAGGGAGAATGAAATGCCTGAATGAGGCAAGGTCGGGACCTCGCATTGACCATTATCCTTTGGGAGAAAGGTCAAGTCAGGCGAGTGAAGCTCAGCGGCCGGAATCAACCCACAGTCCAATGAGCATCAGTACCCCAATGGCTGAGAGTAATTCAAGCACCACATCTAGGACAAAACCAGTCACAGTCTTTTATTGAGAAGAAGATGCAAGACCGAAGACCCCAAATAAAGTGGCCAAAGTCCAGCAGCAAAAATGAGTGGACAACAGTTGATGCAGACCTAGGCGCGATCCTGGAAGGAATACGAGGAACAGTAGAGAAGAAACTAGAGAGAATGAGTGATCTGATCTATTTCTATGGGGCAGAAAGATTTGGAACAAAAGAGCAAAGGAAGGAAACACCAACTCCTCGCAAGTTTAGAAGCCAACAGGAAATTGAGCACCTTATCAAAGAGAGGAGGGATCATCAATGGAAGAAAGCATCATTGGAAGAGAGAGAGAGGGCATTGACCTCCTGCAAGTAGACCTAAAGGGGCGTCTGGGAAGACTGCAGAGAGCAGAAAACCTCCGAACTAAACGTAAGAAAAAGGAGAAGTCAAGAACATCCTTCTACAAGGATCCCTTCAAATTCGTAAAAGGGCTTTTTACAAGGGAAAAGAGCGGATCTCTTAAAGTAAGAAGGAGCTGGAACACCACCTGTAGGCGACTACACTCGGATGAGCAAAGGCTTGAGAAAAGGGAGATCCCATCAGACATGCCACCAATTTCCCAACCAAATCACCAATTTGATGACAGTCCTCCAAAGTGGACAGAGATAGTGGACGACAACATAGTAAGGAAGGCAAGAGCAGCATCTGCACCAGGACCAAACAGAGTACCTTATCAGTTGTATAAGAATACCCTGGGTGTTTTGCGGTTTCTGTGGAGGCTAATGAAGGTGACATGGAAGAAACAAAACATCCCAAAAACATGGCGAAGAGCAGGGGGAGTAATAATTCCCAAGGAGAAGGATGCCTCAAACATCGACCAATTTCAACAAAACAATCTCCTGAATGTTGAAGGCAAGATCTTCTTTAGCATTGTTGCTCAAAGAATGAATACTTACTTGAAACAGAACAACTTGATTGACACGTCGATACAGAAAGCAGGGGTGCCAGGTTTCTCAGGATGCCTTGAACACACAAGCATGATTTGGCATCAAATATAATCTGCAAAAAGGGAAGGGAGAGACCTGCATGTTTTATTCCTTGATCTGGCCAATGCTTTTGGATTCGTCCCCCATTTGGTCATATGGGCAGCCTTCAAATTCTATCATGTGCCTGAAACTATCACAACTCTGGTCAGAAGCTACTTCAAAGATTTGCAATTCTGCATAACAACCGCAGACTACACAACATCATGGCAGTCATTGGAAGTGGGTATAAGGCAGGGTGCACCATATCCCCTTTAGCCTTCACCATGGCAATGGAAGTGATCATCAGGGCATCTAAATGGGTAGTTGGAGGGGAGCGTCGGCAGGATGGACAGCGGCTACCTCCGATTTGTGCCTATATTGACGATATGACCACCTTGACCTCAACCATCGCCTGTACCAAGCACCTGTTAGCAAAGCTTCACTCCAACATTACATGGGCAAGGATGAAGTTAAAACCCAATAAATCCAGGAGCATATCCATTACCAGAGGAAAGCTTACCGACCAGAGGTTCAACATCAATGAAACACCCATTCCATTGGTATCAGAGCAGCCGGTCAAGAGCCTAGGACGGTGGTACAATGCAAGTCTCAAAGATGCAGAGCAGTGTGACCAGCTAAGGGAAGAAGCCCTCAAAGGCCTTGTCAGTATTGACAAGACTTTGCTTCCGGGAAAGTTGAAACTGTGGTGTCTGCAGTTTGGGTTGCTCCCCCGCCTAATGTGGCCTCTAACGGTGTACAAGTTTCCTATTTCCAAAGTTGAGAAGCTGGAGAGGCAGTCAGTGCATACATCAAGAAATGGCTGGGACTCCCGCAATGCCTCAGTAACATCGGGTTGTACGGAAATGGTGCACTTGAACGGCCTATCTCTAGCCTCACAGAAGAATACAAGTGCATCAAAGTGAGGATAAGCATGACCCTGACAGAGTCTCAAGATGCAGCCATACGAACAGCTCCTCCAAGACTTGCAACTGGGAGGAAATGGGCCCCAGCTGAGGCTTTAGAGCAAGCACAATTTGCTCTCAGACTTGGAGACGTAGTGGGACAGGTGCAACAAGGAAGAGGCGGACTTGGACTTGGGACTAGTCGACCTACATGGCACAAGGCAACATCTGCAGAGAGGAGAAAGTTGGTAGTTGCTGAGATCCGGCATCAACAGGAAGCAGAGAGATGCGCAAAGGCGGTGGCACAAGCCAAGCAGGGCCAGTGAGTGGACTACCTGGGAAAACCTGGAGCACCATAAGATCAGGTGTGGAAATATCTGGGAGATGGAAGGAAGCCAAATAAGCTTCCTCATTAGGGCCACCTACGATGTTCTTCCTACGCCTAAGAATCTGAACCAGTGGTTTGGAGATTATCCAGCATTCCCTCTCTGCCAAACCCCAGCAAATCTCAGGCACATCCTCACCGGCTGCAAAACCAGTCTGTCCCAAGGCCATTACACCTGGAGGCATAACCAAGTCCTACGCCAACTGGCAGTCATTCTGGAAGGAAGAAGATCCTCTGTTAATGCCCTCCCTCAACCATCAGCCAAACACTCATTCACTATCCCTTTCGTGAGAGCAGGGCAGTGCCAAGCAAATCCAGCAACAAGAGTGGATAACACCCTCTTGGATGGTGCATGGGACTGGAAAATGCAAGTGGACCTAGATCAGCAACTCAAGTTTCTACCTGAGATTTTAAACACCAAGCTCAGGCCAGATCTTGTTTTGTGGTCAACTTCAAAGAAGTCCCTGTTAATCGTGGAACTGACTGTACCATGGAAGGCTGCAGTGGGAGAAGCGTACGAACGAAAAAAGGTGAAGTACACCGATATAGCTTGTGAGGCAAAACAACTAGGCTGGCATACACGGATACTTCCAATAGAGGTTGGTTGCAGAGGATTTGTGGCTACATCCATAGGCAGGCTCCTGAAGGGGGTAGGAGTTCCGGGGCAGGCCTTCAGGAAAGCCATCAGAGCACTTTCAGAGGCAGTAGAGCAAAGCAGCAGGTGGATCTGGATAAAGAGGAAGGACCCCAACTGGCCTGCAAAGAACAATAAGGAGGGGTAAAAGCAGAAAGGGGCTCACCTGGGACGCCAGGTGGTGCCGTGGAGCCCTCTTACCCCTCTCCCACAAATTAGAAAGTGCTGATTACTAGGGATAGTAACATCTAGTCCTATGAGCTGAACCGTAAAATAAAGAAAAATTAATAATGATTTACATCAAAATGTCACATAAAACCAAGCTTATTATAGCAACGGTCAAAGTCTTTCAGTATTGGAGACAAACTGTGCAATGGTGTCAATCACTGAGGTAGTATTAGAAAAAAAATTAAATTGAAAAATAAACTAATATAAAAAATAAGGCCGTTAAACTTAAGCATTTGATCTGTCACACAACATCAGATCTTACAGTTAAACAAGTGCTGCCGTGGGCTCTTTTGAAAGATTTTTCTTTAAAAAAATAACTGATCAACATTTTCATGAAAGAGGACACTGTATTTTGCATGGACAATATAACCTGCAGTGCTAAACACATGCTAATTTTCTGTCTCTTTTACTGCTACAACTGCTTTATTGCTGCATCGCATTCACTTACTGAAGCAAGCTTTTGCTAGATGGACGTTACGTCAAGGAATAAGAAGGTGAAGAGTGGCAAACAATGTACCCTTAGATCGATTTTTTACATGTGGCATCAATGCATCAGATTGTTAGAAATAAAATCAATGTATCGATTTATATCAATGTATGGTTACACCCCTAGTTTTTACCGCTCATTTGCACCTCACGCCAATCATTTTGTGTCACCAAGCACTCATCTACCAATGGTTCAACTGATCGGATTTAAATCGCTCATCTGTGCCTCGCGTCAAATCATATCATTTTTTTTCCACAAATATCTTTATTGAATTGTAAACGTTTTCCAAACATACAAATGCACATACACATACAAAAAGAAACAAACAGACAAAAAAAACAAAAACAAAAAAACCCTCACTCCAACAGAAAGTATAGTTTACATGTCACATGCTTTCACAATGCGCAAAAAGGGCAGCCACATGCTTTTAAAATCTTCAAGTTTTCCTCTCACAATATAGGTCAGTTTCTCCAGTGCCAGGTTATTAGACATTAGTTTGATCCACTGGTTTATCTTTGGTCTGTCTGTGTTCTTCCAGTTCAGAGCGATTGCATGTTTGGCTTGCAATAAACAGAAACTAACAAGCTTCCTCTTTTTTACGTTCCTTCAAAACCATTTGGAAAAATGTGTAGTAAACAGAGTTTACCATCCATAGGCATGTTACATTCAATTGAAGAGGAGATAAATGTAGTAACCTCTTTCCAGACACTGCCACGTACAGTGAAGAAGAGTGCCCTTGTCCACACCACATTTTACACATACATCAGGAATTTTAGAATTAAAATGGTTAAGTTTTACAGGAGTAATATAGGTTCTAAATAACCATTTGTACTGCAGCAATCTAAGCCTGGTGTTAATAGTTTGCTTCTGTGCCATCAGGCAAGGATTATTCCACTCATCATCTGTAATTTCTGTTTGTAAATCTGCTTTCCATGCTTGTAAATATGAAAGACTACTTTCTTTTGAAGAAAGTAGGAAAATGTTATAAAATTTGGAAAGCAGGCCTCTACTCTGATGATAGTTAACAGCTATGTTAACAACTGTGGGAGGTTTCACAGTAGACTTTAGTTGGGTAGTGATGAAACTTCTGACCTGTAAATACTTGAAAAAGTGTTTTTTGGGCAATTCAAACTTATTTATCAATTGCTCAAAAGACATCAATACTCCTTCACTATAGAGGTTCCCAATTGTACTCAAGCCTTTATTCAGCCAAATTCTAAACCCCATGTCTGCTCTTCCTGGTTTGAATTTATCATTTCCCCATATTGGCCATAAACATGAGAGCTTAGATACTTCCGACAAGGCAGCATGAGATTGGTGCCAGATTGATATAGTGTTTTTGAGAAAAGGATTTTTCGTGTTTTTTAATAATTGTTTAATTTCGGCTGCATAAAGATAAGATGTTAAAGGTAGCTTCAATGTATTGTTCTCAATGTGTATCCAAGATGGAGTATCAGTTATAGAGAAATAAGAAGTAGCAGCACAAAGTTGAGCTGCCCAATAGTACAGCTTGACATTAGGCAATCTAAGCCCCCCTCTGTCAAAGGGCAGATATAGAAGGGAGAGTCGCAGCCTGGGGCGTTAACTATTCCATATAAATTTGGTAAAGGTTTTGTTCAAAGAGGAAAAAAGGAGGCTGAAATGTGTAAGGGGATGGACTGGAAAAGATATAAGAATTTTGGGAGAATGGACATTTTAATAATATTAATGCGACCTATCATAGAAATTGGCATCCCACCCCATCTTTCTAAGGAGTCTGTTACCTTTTTTACTAAGGGATCAAAATTAATAGATACAATGTTCTTTATGTCAGGACTTATTTTAATTCCTAGGTAGGTGAAACCTTCATAGGTACACATAAACTGTGTATGTATTGTAGGGTTATTTTTTTCAACATTAACAGGGAGCTTTTGTTTTGATTAATTTTATACCCTGAAAATTCACCGAACATCTTCAGAATTTGGCCAACAGCCTGGACAGACCTCCATAAATCAGTTAAAAACAAAACGACGTCATCTGCAAAAAGGGACAAGCGATGTTCTTTTTCTCCGATTTGAATACCAGTAATATCAGGGGACTTACTTATCGCCACAGCGAGTGGCTCGATAGCAAAAAAAAAAGGGGAGATAGTGGGCATCCTTGTCGTGTCGATCTACCTAGGCTAAAGGTTCTCGATAACTGACTGTTTGTTACAACTTTGGCTATGGGCTCTGAATATAGTAACTGAATCCATTTCAAATAATTTTCTTCCAAGCCAAATCTTTTGAGTGTTCCGAAAAGATAACACCATTCAATCCTGTCAAATGCCTTTTCGGCATCTAATGACAGAAAGGCGTGATCCATGGCTAATTGTTTTTCGTATAATATATTCAATAATCGGCGGGAATTGTGAAAAGCTTGGCGGCCAAGAACAAACCCATTTTGGTCGTTCGAAATTAAGTTAGGAATATGTGATTCAATCCCCCGGGCCAGAGCCTTGCATAGTATCTTGGTGTCACATGACATCAAGGATATCGGCCTATATGAGCCCATATCTGTAGGAGCTTTACCTGGTTTTAACAGAACTGAAATGGATGCCAATCTTAAGGATTGGGGTAGAATACCCTTCTCATAGGACTCATTATACATTTCAAGTAGATGAGGTAGTAATTTATCTGAAAATCTCTTATAAAGCTCAATAGGCAGGCCATCAGGGCCAGGGGCTTTGCCTATATTCATATGGGTGAGTGCCTCTTTAAGTTCTTGAATGCTCAGTTTTCCATCTAAATCATTTTTTGTCTCCTCTGACAAGGTTGGGAATTGGAGTTGGTCCAAAAACTGTTCTTGTTTGTCCATATTATCTGGATATTGGGATTTATATAAATTTTCATAATAGTCTGCAAAAGCATTATTTATACATTTTGGATCCACTAAATTATCTCCATTGTCAAGTACAATTAAGTTAATAGCCCTACTTGTCTGTATTTTTTAAGCCTCCAAGCCAGGAGTTTTCCTGCCTTCTCACCCTGATCATAGTATGACTAGTTGCTATTTTATTGGTGGTGAGTTCATTATTTTCAGATTTTCAGAGTAGTCTCATACCAGCAATTCTGAATCATAGATACCAGGCCAGAGGAGATCAAAAAGTAATCTATCCGAGAATACGTTTTGTAGGTAGCAGAAAACATGAATACTCAATTTTACTCGGGTAAAGTTGTCTCCAAATCTCCACTAAATTAATATCTTTCATAAACTTTCCAATCGTTTTCCTGGCTTGTTGGTGGTATGTGTCGGAGCTGTTTGAACGATCTACTGCAGGATGCAACACACAATTAAAATCTCCTCCGATGATGCACTGGCCCTTATAAGTTGACATAGTTAAAATGTTGGTAAAAGGCAGGATCATCCCCATTGGGGGCGTATAAACATACCAAGTTGACTCGTGTAGAGATTATAGTTCCACTAAGTATAATAAATCTCCCAGATGGATCCAGATATTTATCTTTTAAATCAAATGGAACTAATTTATGAATCAATATTAAGACCCCTCTTGCATGAGTCGTAAAATTAGAGGAGAATACCTGACCAGGCCACCTAGATCTAATCTTTTTCACATCTTCATCTATCAAGTGTGTCTCTTGTAAGAAACACACTGTACTCTTCATTTGTTTAATGCTGCCCAGCACCTGTTTAAGCTTTACAATTTTGTTCATTTCCTTAAATGAAATATGATGCTAAACCCTTTAAAACTAGGAACTTGGGTTATAGAAAACGTTTCATTCACATAGTGGGTAACGTGTAAATCTGAACACATAATAACATAGCCATATGTGGGCTAGCTGTAATAGAAGTGTTGGACCATAATAAAACTTGACGCACATAAACGTGTACTCAGTGCGTAGTAAATAAAAATATAAGTCTGTATCAATAATACAACAAATAAAATAAGTATACTTTAAGAAAAGCATGCCAGTAACGTGTTTTAACAATAGGGCCACTTACTAAATTACCCGTTGTATTTTGTCAGTTTTCATTGCCATAACTCGTCGGTGACTCCATGCAGGAGAAAAGAAAACAGCAGTGAGTACAAGGCTTAGTTTAAGTCTCGAAGTCGCCACCAGTCTGCAAGCTTATTTTCTTAACGTATTCTTCAGCCTTAGCAGCCGATTTAAAAATCCTGCGTTTTTCATTGTGTGATTATCAGATGGGCTGGATACAACATGCCATACCGAATATTCAGTGCACGGAGCTGGGTTTTCACACCGTTGAAGCGCTGCTGCAGTTTGCGTGGAGAGGTCAGGGAAAAAAGCGACTCGTTGATTCTCATAGCGTACCTCTGTTATCTTCCTGGCTGCTCTCAGGGTTGTTTCCCGGTCCCGGTAGTTCAGAAACTTAATTATCACCACCCGCGGCGATGTAGATTTAGGATCAAACGGCCCGATCCTGTGTGCTCTCTCTATGATAGGGCACACGGTGAAAACTTCCCCTAGTACATGTCGGAGACACTTCTCCAGAAAGTCACACATATCTGAGCCCTCCGATTTTTTGGGTAGTCCAACCAGTCTCAAGTTGGAGCGTCTGCTCCGGTCTTCCTGTTCTGTAATTTTGTCGCAAAGAGTCTCCACAGTTTTCACCAGTATTTTAACTTTGCCTTGAAGAGAGGTTACATCATCTTCTGTTTGCGAAATTCGCTCCTCCGTCATATTAATTCTTTGAGAGTGTAACTGTAAGTCCCCTTTTATATCGTTAATTGCTTTCAGCATGTCTGTCGATTGTTTAGTCATGTCACCTTTCATCGACAGGATTTCCTTGAGAATATCACTGTTTGTCGGATTTAGCGTCTTCAGCGTTTCTGGTGTTTCGGGTGCCTCTGGAGTCTCCGGTGCCTCCCGTGTGTTGGCTTCGTTGAAGATATCCAGCAGTGTTTGGCTAGCATACGACATGTCTACATTAGCCCCTTTGCTTTGTGAAGCCGTTTAACCCGGTTGTTTTAGCATTTTTTGGTGGCATGTTGTTCAGTAGAAGTGCGTGGGTCAAGGACAAGAAGAATTATGTTTATGGGTCCAAGTTAAGGATAATTTGAAAGGATTTAATAGCGAGCCTCACGCACCTGCAGCCTCTAACTAAGACGCCATAACCGGAAGTCATATCATATTATTATTATTATGCGATCGGATCAATAAATCTGGTGTTCGCCCAGAGAAGAGCTGTCACTCAGAATACGAGAAGGAGGTGCGGGGTTAGTTCACGTCAAGGCAAAGCTTCCAATGGTGACAGGGAGGGAAAACAGGATATATAATGCAATGCAAACTTAACTATGGATGAGAAAAATCAGGTTCACGTGTTAAAAAAGGGGGAAAAAACGTGCAATAGATAAAAGTATGTAGGCAGCTATTGGTCTCTTTATGAGTATATGTATATGATGTAGTATGCTAGTATAATATATGATTATGTAGCTTGCTATGCAATTACAAATAGAGCTTTTATATAAATGTTTCTGTCCATCCAACTATTTTATGTATCATTAAATAGCCTACTACCATTCAAAAGTTTTAAGGTCACTTTCACTTAGTACTATTAAATGGAAAAATTGTATTAAATAGTCTTTTATCAAAATTATGGTACTATGAAAGTTAATACTGTGACTGAAGAATTTGTTATTAAAATGATTGAGACCCCTTATGTATATTAAAGGAACAGTATGTAAGAAATGTATATCAATTAATCATAAAATGGCCCTAATATGTCACTAGACATTAAGAAATCATTTTCATTTCAAATACTTATATCAGTGACAACAGTGGTCTGTCCAGGATATTGTCATTTAAAAAGTGAAGTTGCAGCCCTCAAGTGATGTTTATGTTGTCATTTTTTGTATTGGCCACCAGTTGTGTGATTGCAGTACCAGTTTTAGCCACAAGTTTTGTGATTGCAATACCAGTTTTGGCCACAATCCTACATACTGTTCCTTTAAAGGTGAGCCCTAAAGTCTGATTATTTGACAGTTTATTTGAGTTTACATTTAATTTTGTATGAAGGCTAAATAGAAATAAAAAATTTACATCAATTTATTTATACCGTTTTTATTTTTGTAAATATTATATAGTTTTATAGGAGGAGGCTTCATAGACTTGGAAATTCTTCTAAGTTTGTAATTCTTCCAAGTTTGTAATTCTTCCTCCGTCTGTGTGTGTGCATGGGTTTAAGGGCACTCAAAAGTGCACACACGGAGAGACGTGTTTCAAAGAGCAAGCAAACATAAAATCTTTCTGTTCTTGACATACAAACTGAATGATCTCCACAGTATTCTTTTTCTAATAAAAACATTTGTTTATGTCTTAAATGTATGTATAGATTACAGTCAGAAACCAGTCCGTGCTTATTTGGTCTTAAAGAGACAGTAACCTCAATTAACCTACTAACAACCCAAGACAAAGAGAAGATAACTTCTGTAGCTCTATAGAATAGAAGATAGAAGATCCGATTAGTATCAGTTTTGCGAAAACAAACTTATGTGTTTCACATAAATGGAATAGTTTTGATCAGCAAAAACGCATGAAGTGACCAGGTGTAAATATGCCCCTTTACACCATTAAAAAAGTCAAGAAAACACTTAGTGAGCTAGATACGCAACACAGTATGAAGCCTATTGTCATTATCTCAAAAGACCAAGTGCAAAAAAAAAGGAACTCCCGGACACTATCAACACTTGCAAATGAGTATCAATTTTATAAGCAACGTTTAGGTCTCACCAAAAGACCAAGTGCAGAAACTGAAATTACGACCAAAACAGTTAAAGCTGAGCTGACAACTTAGCCTACTAGTACTGCAAAGGAAAAAAGCAAGCGGGCATCTGTTTTGTTTTTAGCATTTTATACTTTGAGGTGTTCATTCTTTTTATGTATTTTCAATAGGCTAAAAATAATATTTGGATAATTATTAAACAGGTAGTTCACCCAAAATAGAAAATTCTGTCATTTATTACTCTCCATCATGTCGTTCTAAACCCGTAGACTTTCACTCATCTTCGGAACATAAATGAAGAACATTTTGATGAAATTGAGAGATTTCTTTTCCTCCTTTGACAGCCTACACAACTACCACTTTGATGCTTCGAAATAGTTCATAAAAAGACCATAAAACTAATCCATATGAATTGAGCAGTTTAATCAACTTTTTTCACTTTGCTCCAATATTTCTTTGTATGCTCCTAATTTTTTTCATTTAGGAGCACATGTACTCCTTGGGAAAAAGGTTAGCGTAGAGCCCTGGCTGCCAAGGTATATTAACAAGCACCCTAGTATATCTGGCATCAAATTTTTCCGTGATAATGACACTCTTTAATAATGATCTTTTTCGTGTGTGAGCATGTCGTGTCTCTCCCAATGAATTTGGTGTGTGTCATGCTCTCTGTTTCTCAATTAACTGGGTGCAACGGAAAGCAAGCTCTGTGTCACATTGTATCCTTCCATGTTTCTGAACTTGGGCAGAGTTTTAGAGGTCTTCACGGAGGACCTGTACGGTTTCGGGTTTATATTTTAAATGGTCAGTCAGGTCCTGGTTGGTCTTAGTTTAATTACTTTGGGTCCCAATCTGATTAATATATTGTATGTATACGTAGAGATATAGAATTCTGAAGTTGTTCACAAGCTCTGTATTCTGCAGACCACTCTACCCATGTCTTCTTTTAAAAACTCATACCCTTCCCATCCATAAAGTACAGCTGACGGTGCATACAAACTATATAGCCTATTGCAACATATTAGAGTTAATATTCTCTGCCCGGGCCGTTATTTTCCGCTACTATCCTTGGGCCGGGCCGGGCCGGGCTGTTGATTAACCATATTTTTAATCATTACTTTATTCACCTAATTGAATGGGGGAGAAAGCTATGCAATATAATCAAAAATATTATATATAGGCCAAATGTGTCCAAAAATGTACACAAATTACAAAATGCTTTGTAAAAGTCCCAAAATGCAACACAAGTCATGTGCAGAGTCTCCTCTGGCACGCATCACGCAGCGGGCCTGATGTGTTGTATGGTGTAGCTTAAGTGCAACATGGAGTTTGAAGAAGTAAAGAAATAAAGAAAAACAGGAGAATTAACTTTGCGCAAGTTTGGAGGGAAAGTCAGAAGTAGGAACCAGTTTATGTACACGTATGCATTCTCGCTCGTGCCAGTAGCCTCGTAACACCGCCTTTGTTGTCCTATGACTAAAGGGGCTAGATGTAAGTTATTACTTAAAAAATCATTAAGATAGAGTTTTCATTTGTATATTTATGAGCCAACCATAATGTAATAGAAAGAATGACACCTTGAGTGTCCTCCACGGTTGTCTCTATCAGCCTGTAGACTCTTTTGTGTGTGGAGGAGTCGGGTCCGAATTGGCGCGAAATTCAAAATGTGACGTCATGCGCATGCTCGTCTACTTGGGCGCAGTGGCGGATGCAGAACGTGACATATGGGTGGGCATGGATTAAGTCCGGGTGGGCCTGAATCTATGGGTGTCACTTTTGAATAAGAAACTATAACAAGTCTATAAAATTCGTCAAATATTCAGAACACTAATTTAAACAGCATACACACACACCCGAACTGCACGTCACATTTTTGACATTATTGATACTTTAAATTGTAATGCAACGTGACATTTATTAAGCCTTTTTGGTAAAAAAAATATTGGGCTCTCATAGCCTACAAAAAAGAACCTGCACACAGTGACAGGAAATATAAATGAACCCAGAAAAACCTTATACTTTTTTAAATAACCTATTAAAGTGTTTAAATAAATACGGCTACTAAATGCTTAAAATGAAGCTTCTAACATCATATTCTCTTCATGCAAATCACTAAAAATATATTTTCGTTCTCACATATTTAAGTTAACTTACTAAATAAAGAAAGAAAAAGGGAATTGCTAGAATAATGTTAGACTCTGGGGTTAAAGGCGGAGTCCATGATGTTTGAAAGCCAATGTTGATATTTGAAATCACCTAAACAAACACGCCCCTACCCCAATAGAATCTGGGCCTTCTGTTGATAGACCCGCCCCACACATACGCAAACCGGCATTTGATTTGATTTGATTGGCTATAAGTGTGTTTTGGTAGTCGGCCCGTCTCCTTCTCCAAACCGTTTTTCAAACATCGTGGACTCCGCCTTTAAACGAAATGACAAATAAATAAACATTTAATATACTTTTTGATGAGCACAAGAGCAAGCCTACTCGTGAAGAGCGGAGCCGAGGAGCGCGCATATCAGACGTGAACGAAAGGAATAATGGATTTAATGCTTTCACTTCATTTCCTGACAGTTTCACTTGTTAGTGAGGATACTAATGGCTAACAATATGACGCCGAATTACATACAACATAATTACCTAACTAAATCTGAGAGAATGCAAACACATTACAATATTTTTTCCTCCGCCCGACGGCCAAGGCGCATAATTTTTTTTTAGCCCAACAGGAATTCGCCATAGCCCGTAATGGACGTCGGGCAAGCAATTTTGCGAGGTTTGTTTTGTAGAACTTTCTTTAAAGTGAATTTCGTTTTGTATAAATTGTATCTTAATATTAATCAATGTTTGATCAAACAATTGCCTCGATTTAATAAATAAGAAGCAAACCAAGAACGTCTGTGGTGTGGATTGAAGTGAACCCACTATATTTCCGCAGCCTACGTCTTTCTGCTTTAATGCATTTCTTAAATTAATGTCTCAATTACACAGTAGGCTTATAGGTTGTTATGATAGGCTATTTGTTGCTTAAAAGCAATAGGCTATATTGTATAAAGTGTAGCAATAAACGTGGCGTGACTTATAGTGCTGCTATATCGCTATATCAAACAACATCACTATGATCAGATGTTTTCTTTCTATTTTTTACCCCGCTGTCATATTTGTTGTGTGTTTATGTTATTGAGAGGAAAGCGCGCAGCACATATTTATAATGTGTTGTTATTCAAAATACGTTTTCTACTTGCTTGCAAAAAAAGTTCTCAAAGTGATCATGGCTGAAAGCTGCTCGGGAATATTTCATTATAACGCAACATTCAACTGCTTTAATAGTTTTTAAATAGTTATCAGGCTTACTTATAATTTTACTGTTTTTAACATAACATGCAATAGATAAATTACACCACATAAAGTAGTATACATGTCTAACTATACAGAGTAGTATTTTTTACATTTCTGATTGGGCGGGCCAGCTGACAATCCAGACACTCACGGAAACTCCTCGTAAGTTTAAAAAAAATCCTTATCTAGTGCGGCCAAAATAGAGCATGACCGGCGTCGGGGAAAAGACAAGAGTAAACATCAGATTGGCATTTGATTCTTGGAGGGAGCTCCGGTCAACGCTGGGTATGAAAACAGACCTTGAGCAGGTTTCCTTTTTACTGCAAAGGTAAGACATAGTTACAGGGCATCTGTAATATATTATTTTATTTGTTGTGGTGTAATGCTAACGATAGCATGTAGCACAGGACCGTTTCAAAAGTTACTGTCTTATATGAATAATCTTTATTCAGAGCATGAGTGCATTAAGATTGAGAGTGTCTGGAGTGTGTTTTACAGGGTCGTGTTACAAAACTTTTAGATGTAGACTTCTGTTGAAAATATAAAGTAGCACTGCAACATTTTACTAAAATATGGTCTGTCAAACAATAACCTTACAGTACTGTAACTTTTCTTACATTTGTAAACATGCTGGTGAATCTCAATGAGCTGTCTGTGGTTGCTACGGCAACTCTGGTTGTTGTGGTCATCCTCGTACGAGTGTGTCCACCGAGAACGAGCATGAGACTGGCTGCCATTTCTATAACGGCCACTGGTGTCAGTAACGGTAAGAAATTTCTGAACTTACGGAGAGCCCCTTTAAGTTTGAGAGATTTAAAATTCTAACATGAAAACTTTATTGACATCACTCGAGTTTAGGTGATTAGTGGACCTTTCAATTCACAGATTTCATTTAATTCTATATTTTAGTTAATATTTTTTTCAGTTTGCCATGACTCCTGCACAGCGGTGTAAAAACATGTTTTTCGACTTTAAAATTCAAGCAGCATATCCTAAATTGTAGGAATATATTCCATATGGATTTATTTGGATTTATAGATGTTTAACATTAAAATCGATGCATGGGAATAATTTATATGAATTTTTGAAATACCCAACACTAGGGGTGTGACGAGATCTCGTGCGACGAGATCTCGCGAGATTAAATATGTATCGCGAGATTACGTGTGTCTCGCGAGATTTCTTGTGTAGGTGAAATTCTGGCCGTTTTTGAAATAAAAGACTGCATCCTTCGGAGGTCGCATTTTTAAACTGCATTTACTTCATAAAGACTGTCTTAATAGAGACTACTAACAATTATAAAGTTTACTAATAATTTAGTTAATCGCAAATTGTTGTAATATGCTCATGACTTGCGAATGTAATGCTCAGTTAATGATCTGAAATAAACCTTAATGACGTATGCAGCCTGCATATGCGACCTCCGGAGGATGCAGCTTTCTGTTTGACCCTTTTAGGGGCCAGTTACACTAAAGGCGTTTATGGCAGTTGCAGTCGCCTTTTTTAAATGATATTCTATGGGCATGGAGCGTTTGCGCGCTGTTTATGCGCGCTGAGCACCTTGCGGTTTTTGCCGGCGGCCGCAGCACGCGCCTTTGAAGGAACGCTGAGAGCGGAGAAGCGCCCGACATCATTCGCGTCTTTCCATTGTCCACTCGAATGAGGGGAGCTGCGGGCCTTATGTTGTGGTGAGGGAAGTTTACAGTTGCTTTGAAGAACCGGACTCCACTCGCTCACTCTCTCCTGCGTGTTTGTGCACCTCTCACCCTCAAACAAGGTCAGAGCAAGCGTCATCTTTTTAAAGTTTCTGCTAATATGACAGTTAACAGCTGTTGATCAGTGTCAGATGTGAAGTCTCAGCAGATTAAACCACCACAGAGTTTACATGATCTAATGTCTGCATGTTCATTTCTATTGTAAAGAAATGGACGTATATTAAAAATATTCAAATGGATTTAAACATTGTTTGGCTAAAAATAAGCATTCTCTCCGTCTAAAGTGAAAGTGAAGATAGCGTCCGCGAGACGAGTCAACTATCTCCCCCTGCAGGCATTTGTTATAATATATACATAATGCTTTTTATTTATAGACCACAAATGTAATGTGTTTGTTAATGTTATGTTGTTTAATGTAACTTGGTTTTAATACTTTATTTGAACCAATTATTATTGCATCTTCGTTATTATGTAATTTTAAAGGCTACTGCTCACTTGGGTCTATTTTTATTACCCAAAAATAACAAATTACTTCATTATCAGTTAGTAAAATAATTGTTAGGGCCAGTCCTTGATTAGTTAAAACATTTAAAAATAACATGATTTCAGTTTCTTATTCATTTATTTTATCATCGAGGGTTTCTTAAAAAGTGTAAAAATATCGTCTCGTTCTCGTGAACCCAATCTCGTGTATCGTCTCGTCTCGTGGATTAAGTGTCTCGTCACCCCCCTACCCAACACTCTTAAATGTCGCATGTCCCTTATTGTACATCGAGGCTTTAAAATTTAGTTCCTTTAACGTCATTTTAATCATTTAATTCAATCGTTTTTACTTTCATTCAATAAAGCACATGTTGTTTAACACCGCGAAACAATTTGGCTATATTTTTTAAATATTTTTTGGAAAGATGATGAACTAGAAAATAGTTTCCTGAACCTAGCTTAGCTTGGACAGCTTTTTGCATCGGAATAGGCCTAAAATATCAAAATAGGCCAACATATTTTGTTTAAAATTATTCTAAAAACATGTTTAATTATTTTAGAGTAGTCCTCGGGACTTTTGGGTTGTGTGATTGAAAAAAACGCGTAGCGGCACAGATAGCCGCCTTTGACGAAAGAACAATCAGAGATATTTATAAGCTAACATTTTATTGTCATCGCAGTTTTAAATCTTTGCCACCAGGAGGTGCTGCAGCATCCCCACTTTCCTCGCCCATGTTCTGCTCGAAATTATAACCATTATAACTCCAGTCACATTTATAATCTATAGACTTGCACTGTCTATCATTAATATACTATGTTACCATGATCTTGACCTATTGGGCAACATTATCTGCCAAAGGAATTTACCAACATATTTGTGTTTGCAGTGTATATCCCACCTAGCCTGACGTTGTCATACTCTATTCTAGTCAGAATTCGAGTCAGATACCTCTCCATTGGGCTGTAAAAAACAAATCTTTTTATCGTTTTTTTTTTTTTTTGAAGTGGGGATTGGGGATGCGCCAACCCGGTTGGGACATAGAAGGGGGAGCGCAGGAAAAAAGTTTGGGAACCCTTGCTTTAGATGAAATTAAACTTACCGCTAAGTTAAGCAGATCTCACTTGACTGTCGTCTGTGATGCGCGATAGTCAGCACATGATCATTTTAAATCTGTTTACAAGACAAATGCTGTTGTTGTTTAATATAAAGTTTTCATTGCTTATCTCCTTGGATTCCTCATGGAACAAAGGGCCTCAACAACAGCTCTCCAAAGTCTTTTCTGGACAGCCTTTTTCAGTTCACCCCACAACAGGTTGCACTTCTTCATTTCCTCTTCGCAGGATCGTCTCCGGGTGGTCTTAGGGCAACCGACCCGTCTCTTTCCCTGAGGATTCCACTGCAAAGCCTGCCGGGTGATGTCCTGTGGGGGCTTCCGCAGGGTGTGTCCTATCCATCGTCCTTTACGCCTGGCAATCTGCTGCTTGATGGGATCTTGGTTTGTCCGCTGCCACAAATCTGTGTTTGTTAGTTTGTCTGTCCACCTAATCTTCAGTATGTTGCGAAGGCAGCCATTGACGAATACTTTGTTGGTTAGGGTTAGTTTACATTGCGTTGTAAAAATGATGAAATTATCTTCATACATGCTAATTTCATAATGCGAACGTATTAACACAAGATTATTATTCTATTATAATATTAAATACTATAAACAATATGTCATTTTATATAAAATATATAATTCTATCTTGACATGCACATTAGGTTCATGTTGGTCCAATTTGATTCAGAGGACTCATTGGTTTGGTGTATTAATTTTCATTGTAAGAAAAGAATTATTTTAGATGCAATTTTAAAATATTTACAGCTTAAGTTTATATATACATTAATATATTTTTTAAAACATTTAAAATCATTCAGCAGAATTTTCCAAACAATTTCCACAGAAAAAGCAAATAATTCAGCAGAAGCCGGAGCCACGTCTTCCCTCTCTTGCGCACAGCTGTCGTCATCGGGCTCACTCTCAGCCTCCTTCCTACTGTGAGGTGTTACTGTAAAAAATGCGCTACACATGGCGTTTAAAAAAATGGATCGTTTATTTATAGTTCGAATACGGATATTTCACGTCATGTTCGAATGCATATTCGAATATCGAATAAAAAGTGACAGCCCTAGTAAGGAGCATCACATTTCTGGCTGACGTCAGAGGTATTCAAGCTAATCACAATGTACAGACAATGACACAGGGATTTTCAAATCCGTGCATTTTAGGAAGGGAGTGAAATCAGACATTTAAAAATAACACATTTCAGAGCTGCATGCGTAATACCGTGATGTTTTTAGCCCTTTGGGCAACTTGAACTTCTCAGAATTCAACTTTTAAGATTCTCTATTCATTTGTCCTATAGACAAAATGAATGGAGGTCAATAGGATATGATCAAGTGGCCTTACCCTGAATTTTGTGCAACAGTGATTGATGTCTGACACACACATAACAAGGCCTAATGGTAAGAGCTGACACTAACTTAACTTCAAACTTAATTGCTCAGTCTGTGCCAGAGTCTGCTTTACTGAGCAACATCACCAGGGTGAAAAAGAGAGGAAATGGAACCTGAACTCTGAGCCTAGACAGTGCATCTCTCCCAAGATATGTCTCCCCACCCGCCACCCCACCCGAGTGTAACATCCTATTCAGGGATTAGCTTGCGTTTCCAGCTGCAAAGGTTTGGCTGTTGGTAGCATTCAACTGCCTGTAGCACATTTTGCAGGTGCTGCTCCTTTCTTGCCACTGTGATGAATTCGGATGTGAGCTTGACCCCACACTCAGCACAGTCATTGACCACATACTTTTTTTTTGAACGCAGCATTGGTCACCCATCCATCGTGCTTTGTGGAGTGCTCCCAGTCGTTGGAAGGTAACTGCAGTCTGCTCTGAATCCAGAAACACAAGACACAGCTGCACAAACCCATGGTAGTCACCTCGCTTGTGGTCAATTACTTTTTTAGCGCACCTGACAAGTTCAGCACGTAAACTGCCCAGGTTTTTTTGCCTGGTGTTGCCAGGAATGTACCATTGGCTGCTGGATTCTTGTGGTAACAGGTTCCATTTCTCTCTCAGACGTGTGAACAAGGTAACCTCTGGTGAGCGTGATGACTCCACCTTCAGGTCTGTAAAACCTGGTTCAGGAGGACCTCACCAACGTGGTTCCGACACCCAGACCAAACAGTGGTTGGCCCAGTGAGAACTGTATGGCAGTGTTTGACGCATATTTGCCATATTTTGCCTATTAGAAGTGTTGAGGGAAAGTTTTGCACACCCAATTCAGACACCATTCTGATAGAACGAGCCGGTACGCTCATTGTTAGACCGGAGACCGTAGAAATCCGGTGGGGTATAAGAATTAGAGGAAACATGGACTCACAGGGACATTATAGAAGCAGTGTAGAGGAGGAAATCATGGAAACCGCTGCGCTAAAACTAAAAAACACCCTTGTTCTGTTAAAAGAGAAGGGACTAAATCTCACATGGAACAATAACGAAATCATATCCTGGTATTCTGCCAAGGGCTGTAAACTGGAAACGAAATCAAAATACAAAAAAAACTCCCCTCGCTATTGTTTATCTGTTGCGTCGCAACGATTTGGCAACCATAAACAAACACGAGCTAACAATTGCAAGCATAAAAGAGATTGAAAATTCACGTTCAGACGAACTAACAAGGCTAAGAGCTCAGGTCGACTCGTTCGCGTATGAAAAACAAAACTGGGCAAGACAAAGCGAGACGATGGCTAAAAAAATTGACGAACTTCAAAAGAAACTCAAAAACGGTAACAATTACATATCCGCGCTCGAAGGCTGCTGCGATAACTCAGGTGTCCCCGTGGCTGCTATTAAACAAGCAGCCATAAATGAAATGCTAGACGCCGAAACAAAAAGCGATAGCGATGATGATGATATAGCCGCGTTAAAGGCTAAAACGCAGAGGGATGCTCGTAACCGAGCCCCAACGCAAGAGCCTGAGGGTGCAACGCAGAGGGATGCTCGTAACCGAGCCCCAACGCAAGAGCCTGAGGGTGCAAATCAGATAAGCCCAATGAAAACTAGAGCAAAATCGAACGACGTTCCGCAAGATTCAGTAAAAGTGGCCGTACTAAAAACCATAACAAACGAAAAAGACGAGGTTACAACCATTAGTCGTCCATTAACATGCGAAGAGTGCTCACGACACAAACAGGTCGTAGGGATGATGCCTCGTAAAGGCCCGTTTCAGCCGTATTGGGACACTTTAATGTTACAAGCAACAGTGTACAGACTAGAAGTCCGAGACGTGTGGCAGATAGCACTCCTCACCATTCCCGATGAAATTAGACCGAAATTGACCGAAGAAATGAAATCCGGAGACATAATAAAGAAACACGGTGACGAAACCAATGAAGCAATTTATGAACGGTTAAAAGCGGCGATGATAAACTTAAGAGGGCCAACCTACGTAGACTGGAGCAGAATTTTAGACATAAAACAAGCACCCAACGAAGCGTTTGAAACGTATGCAGAGCGAGTATGGGTAACATTTAAAGAGCATTCTGGTAAGGAAGACGCGAATCGTGATAGTGAAGTATTGTTACAAATGATAAAAAATCACGCTGGCCCCCCGGTCCAAAAGGCACTGTTAAATGGTGTGGATCCGGCAGAAAACACATTCAATGCGCTAGTAGACTGGGGCTCAAAAATAGAAAATAGATGGAAAACTAAACCTCGCGCCGTTGCGTCCGCCCAATGGACAACAGAAGGACAGGGCAGAGAAAAATCTCACAATGGGTTTAAAAATAGAGAATTCTGTAACGTCTGTAAAAGAAACAATCACTCGACGAAAAACTGTCACAAAAGACACTGGGAAAAACCACAAATATCAAACCAAACTGACCCCTCTGAAAAAACCGCAGAGCTAGTGAACCTACTCCTCGCCACATTGAAAAAACAAAATGATTCACAGAACGGAGCGATCGTTGCGAGTTCACCGCCAGAAAAATACAGCTTCCCATAGGGGTGCGTGGCCTCCATTGCTGTAGGAAGCATAATTAAGAGCGGCAACCGGATCAAAATAAGAGCTAATTTAGGAGGCCAATTAGCTGACGTACTTATTGACACCGGCGCAGCATGCTCATGTACAAACATTCGATTGCCATTAACAGACGAAACCATACGCATTAAAGGCATCGGCGACACGCTAATGGTAGCAACACAAACCAAGCCCGCTCGACTCGATTTAGGCGTAGCCATAATTGAAGAACCTTTCTGGTATTTGCCAAACAACAGTGAAGGAACTGTACTGGGAATGGACATCATGAAAAAACATGGATTTGTCATTCATTGTTTTGAAAAACAGATTGAAATTCAAACTAACAAGACGGTGAAAAAATGTCCACCACGCAATGTGGTGAGAATCATGTCCATTTCCACTACAGATCCCATTCAACAGTTGATTGACAAACATAGCACTGTTTGGGCTGATCATGAACATGACTGTGGCCTCATTGACTTTGTTGTGTGTATTGAGGGAGAGCCACCTCCCCCACAAAGACAATACCGCATCAAACCTGAGGCTGAAACAGCAGTGCATGAGATAGTCCAGCAGCTTGAAACCAGAGGTATAGTCAGACGATGTAGCTCGACCACAAACTCTCCGTGTCTGCCCGTTCCAAAACCAAATGGTAAATGGCGTCTTTGTATTGACTACCAACGTCTTAACAAAGTTTTACCCAAAGCTACACCTATTGTTGCAAACCCCTCAACCTTGTTGACACAAATCGACAACAGAGCGTCATGGTTTACTGTACTTGATATAAAGAATGGCTTCTGGTCCATCAAGGTCAGACGTGAAGACCAATGGAAATTGGCCTTCACGGTAAATCAAATACAATACACCTGGCAACGCGTGCCGCAGGGCCTACACAATGCGCCATCAATTTTTCATCGGGCGTTAGAAGACGCACTAAAACCCGTAATCGGAACCGGAAATGTAATGCACTATGTCGATGACATATTAATTGCAACCGAAGACTCATTTGATGAGCACATACAACTCGTCGATAAAGTGCTGTCAACACTAGGTAAAGCTGGCTTTAAATTGAACAAAGAAAAAGCCCAAATTGCACAAAAAGAAGTTCAATACCTAGGTTATACAATCACCCAAAGCCACAAGGCATTGACAGATGACAGACGTAAATGCGTCGCTGAACTGCCTCGTCCGCACACGCTGAACTCTCTACAGAAAGTTTTGGGTACTGCAAATTATCTAAGAGATTTCATCCCTGACTTTGCAAATATAGCCGCTCCGCTATACGCCCTCTTAAAGGGAAAATCAAAACCGTCTGATGTCCTCGAATGGGCAGAGGAACACGAACAGGCTTTTACAGATTTAAAACAACACTTTTTTGCCCAACCCATCGAAGCCGTTTCATATACAGGTTGATGCACATGAAAATACTCTGAGTGGAGTGCTAGCGCAAGATCACGGAGGAAAGTTGCGCCCGATTGCATACTATAGCCGTAAGAAATCTCCAGTTGAACAGGGATTCGACCCGTGTACACAGCATGTTCTTGCGGTTCATTGGATGTTAACAACGACAGAACCCATTGTCGGTTTTCAATCTGTTGTTGTGCACACAATGCACACGCCAGTGCAAATGCTGTTACAGGGCAGAATCAAAGGCGTATCGTCGCAAAGACTGGCGCGATGGTTGGCAGACATCCAAGCGCGCAACATTACTATGGTAAACACAAGAATTCTACCACATCTCTTGGGGGAGATGGAGGGCCACCCGCACACATGCCAAACAAAACATGAAACGCAAAGTCCAGTTCATGATACACAATTTGATAATCAAACACCAGTGTACATTGATGGATCCAGATATTGGCATGATGGCAATTTCCATACAGGATGTGCCGTGTGGACCCCCCACCCCCTCAACTCAGATTCAGAACAATTGTTGTTAAAACTACCAGCAAACAAATCCGCACAAGAAGCCGAATTAATTGCATTGCTTGAAGCCATAAAGACACACCCAGAACCAATTTGTGTGTACACCGACAGCAGGTATACACACGGCGTCGTGCATGACTTTATGGCCCAATGGCAATTAAGAAAGTTTCTCACATCCGCCGGAACACCAATAAAACATTTTGACACAATCACCGCAATTTGGCAAGCAATCAAAACGCACAACTCACCAATCTCAGTCATTAAAGTGCGCGCGCACATCGCTAAAAGCACAGACGAGCACGAGAAAAATAACAACATCGTTGACAAACTTGCAAAACTTGCAGCCATTAAAGGGAGTGAATGGCAGCCCGACGAGCTGATTGCCCCTTCTGTGAGTGCGATACAGGTTGCTCCCATTGACTTAAAACAATACCAGCAAGAGTTATGGTTGTCAGATGGAGAGCTTGTACCGCAACTACAGCAGGATCAGTTAATCAGCATCGTAGAAGGTATGGTTCTCAGAGATGGGAAATACATAATTCCAGAGGCCCTGCAGAAACCAGTGATCAAATTGTACCATGATTATGCACATGTATCAGCTACCAAAACACAACAGCTGATACAGAAAAACTTCTGGTGGCCAAAAATGGCATCAGACATTGAAAGATGGTGCGACACATGCCTCGTATGTGCCACCATCAACCAGGGTAGAACTGGACGTACAAAATTGTGTCGCCCAGAACCACCCAAAGGGCCATGGGAATTCTTACAGCTAGATTTTATTGGCCCATTACCCACTGCCAAAGGGGGATATCGCTATTGTCTCGTCATAATTGATAAATTTTCAAAATGGGTGGACGCGATTCCAACTCGCGACAACAGCGCACGCACAGTGGCACGAGTAATGGCAAATCAAATCCTCCCAATTTGGGGAACACCAACCCAGATTGAGTCTGACCAAGGAACACACTTCACAGGTCAGGTAATGAAACAAATATGTGAAATGCTACATATCAAACAAAGATTTCATGTTCCATACAGGCCGCAAAGCTCAGGTATGGTAGAGCGCGCAAATCGCTCGATTAAAGAAAGCATCTCAAAACAAATAATGCAGCATCAAAACAGGTGGACTGATGCACTGCCAACAGTTCTGACAGTTTTGCGTGCGACCCCATCCAAAGCAACAGGCATCAGCCCGTTCGAACTCATGACAGGCAGAGTCATGAAACTACCCATCGACCCAGAAATCACCCCAGCTGATCTGGGACCCCTTGTGCTTGCGAAACAACAGACTGTGCTAACACAGTTACAACAAAGACTGGCAGTGTTACAAACACAAACCACTTTAAAACAGCAACAGTCGGACCTAATGAATGATGCACAATTTAACCCAACCTCTGAAATCAAATTCACTGAGGGTGATATGATCATGATACGGGTGTTTGTAAAACAGGGTCCATTCACACCCAGATGGCATGGACCACATGAGATAAAAGCTATATGCAATAGCTGTGTGGCCATAAGTGTCAAGGGGAAGTTGAAATGGTACCACATGTCCCAGTGCAAAATCTTCAAAGGTTCCGCTGATCAATAATTATTAACATTTCTCTCTGTTTCACCTCCTAGGTTGACTGCAGCAATCCCATGGAGACCGGACGAGAGGAAAGTTTCTGGACCCACTTGCATCAAGCTGGGTCAAAGGGTTTCACTCACACACACACTGGAATGCGGGAGATGGGTATGGAAATACACAAAGAGGCCATCCACATTTTTCAGTACACTTTCAACTAGAAAACTAGTCACGTGGCCTCCCGGAGTAGTACCGGAACCAAATTGCGCATCAAAAATTTGCTGTAAAGTAGGCTCCGACCCTCTCCCTATAGTAAACATTTCAGGTGACACACCGGCACCCACATATTTACACAACATAACAGCCTGGTATCAACTTAAAGCAGAGCCAGGAGCAAAGATTGGGAGCATGCGCACTCTCTATGAAAAAACCAACAATGGATTAGATCCTAAAATCTGTTATTCAACCAAAGATTTAGAGCCCGCAATATATAGGTGCACACACACTGAGACAATCAACAATACACATATGAGTTATACCGAATATAAATTCGATGTAACTTCATATGTACCTAATAACAATCAACCCGAAGCCTTTGTCTGGACTAGCCGGAGAGAAGGCATGTATTGCGTGGGAAAATGTGTCAATGACCCAGATAATTACACTGGGCCACAGAATTGCACATGGACAATGAATCATTGCTTTAATTTAACCACCTGTGGATATAGCAAACCAAAGAAATGTCCGAAACTGTATCCTATTCCTCCTGGTGGATTGATAAAAGGGAATGTTAACAAGACATTATTTCATGATGTAAATCTAGTAATGACACATGTATCATACAATATTTCCAACATTTTATCTGCTTATGTTAATCACTGTGATAACAATGACAAGACATATGCATGGCTACAGTCACGAATCGATGATTTAATTTCTGATTACAAAAACAGACTTGCCGTGCAAATCTCACCTGCACGCTCGAAACGAGATCTGCTCGGAAACATAGCAGGTCTCTTCGGCTCAGTTAATTCCATTGCCAACAACTACAAAATAACTGAACAATCACAATACTCAACATGGTTGGCGAACCAGGTGGACTGGTTTTCAACATATTACAAGTAGTAATGAAAACATTATCAAAACGGTTCGATCCGAAGCGCAGGCGCTTCTTGCGGTCAGCCACACATAATTCAATCAAACCTGTACCATCGAACGTGACTTAGCCTGTAGGACATATGCACAAGATCTATTCACTGCTGCTAGACAAGAAATCCTTGATCTTCGTCTGTACAAGACACCTAGACATGTTTTAAATGACCTTATAGAGATCTTAGATCTACATAGGTGGTATGAATCAGAACAAATGAAAAATTTAAGATATTCTGAATTACTATCCACCATAATGATGTTTACAGGAAATGAATGTAATGGATGTATTGGGTTTTTCGTCAGTTTTCCTTTAATACACCCAGATCAGGTTTTTCCAAATTCCACTACCATACGCTCTATGGGCGTGGTAGTGAAGGATCAGGTAATTAAATGGGACCACCTCACTGGATACATGACACAAAAGGGTAATGAGACCTTGTTTACCAGTCGCACATGTTGCCATGAAACGCACAATTATGTTATCTGTACATGTAACACATTGCAACCTTTCTTCCCCAATGACACCAAACTTATAAATGTTCAGTCGCTGCATGGTTACTCTGATGTTATCCAGGTGTCACACTCACAGTGGTGCGTGGTCAGTGAGATGAACTCTTTTACCTACGGAGGACTGACCTGCTCTGCTAATCACTCGTTCTGCTTGGAAGTGACAGAAGACCTTTCGATGGGTCAAGTCAACATTTTAGGAAGAGTGCCACTGGACACAGAGACTTCACCATGGTGGGATGACACTTTCTATGAGCAAGGTACCCAAGCTGTGGTTGACACGATGGAGCTAACACAGAGACTGATCCTGCAAACTGAATACCACCTCAGCCAAGCGCAGGTTGAGATCAACCTGGCACGAAAGACTGCACAACTGTTATCCAGTTCATCCACCCGGTCGGCACAGTACACATACACCTGGTGGGACTGGGTGTTCCGGGGTTGTGCCATTGGCAGTGCCCTGATCTTCACCTTCACTATGTTCCAGTGCTGCTACTTCAGGCACCTCATCAGATCTACACAGGAATCCACACACGCTGCCCTTGCCCTCAGCCCACTGCAGATATCCGTGTTCCAAAGACTGTAAAAAAAAAAAAAAACTTTGATTTGTCTGACCCCGTAGGTACCCTATCACAATTCGCCCACGGGGCCAAGCGGGGAAATACTGTAAGAATTTTGATTGATCCTGACCAAAAGGTCAGCCCTTCCTGAGAAACAGCATGGACGCCCGAGAATGCAGTGTGTGTGCCCTGTAGGTGCCTGAGGCAGCAGAACATCAAAAGAGAACCTTTTGCAACACAACAACTTTCCTCCAGGACTCACGGCAGGGGACCAAGACCCCCAAAACACCCCTCTCGGGAACCAGAACTTTATCTCGATTACAGGAGACTCCCTGGAGAGTTACACTTGATTTTCAAACACCACATCTCCATACAAATGATGGACCTGCAGACAAATGTCTGACCCCTCTACCCCTCCTTTCCTTGTTACCTCCTCAACACAGGACAGTTTACAGCACACCAGATGATTATGTGTAAGAAAGGTCATATCAAATGTAAATAACAGTGGAAAATATTCATGTTTCACTTCATTACAAAGGTTTTATCGCGACTGGTACACAGGTCTCATTCTCACATCAATAAAACAAATAGTAAAAGGTTTAATAGAGTTAAGAAAACTTAACTCTACCCAAGGGGCGTACACCCCACTTCAAATGTATCCAGGACGAGGTGCCTCCCATAGGTCTGTAAGAACCAATCACTGCAAACTTCCATTGATAAATAATGTTTACATAATGTTTATTCTATCTGGGTATATAAGGAGAGCTGACAAACATTTCAGGGAATCTGTAACCAGATATCCCGCACAATTACTGTGTGTCGTCTTTACCAGGTATGAAAGGTTTTTATATTTCCTGTTCTAATGTAAATACTATTGGTTTGTATTTGTGTTATATTTTATTGAACTTTGAATTGGCTTGAATTGTGATTTTCTTACCTGGTTAATAAATTGTTATGTTTGATTTTATTCTGTGGCTACGAAAGTTATTGACATGATTAGTAAATTACGATGTATCCTTGTTTCCGCAACGTCTGGAAATCAGGCTAGTTTTTTACGGACTAAAATCCCAGACTAGATGGCATAGTAGTACATCAGCGGAGGATTTTAGAGATCCGACTAGCACTTGGCGCTAGTTTAAGTTAAATTAGATGCGTGGAGGCTAATTTCCTGTTTAGAGTAACATGTAAATGTTGTCTGACCACTCTAAATCAGACGAGCCTCAACCTCTGGTTATTTCAATATTAATCTATCTAAGTTGCATATTAAGTTATGTCACGATTATACAAAGCTATCATTGGAGAAGACGGTCAGTTTGTTTTATGATAGTGGTCGTGAGCCTCTGGTTAGAAACAAATATTGTAATAATTAAGTTGCACCTCTATGGGGACTAAATAAAGTATGTTCAGAGATGAGCACGCATGAAAGGCGGCCTTCTGAACATATGGTCTAACCTCTAGCAGCGACCAAGCCTGATCCGGTTGTGATCGTGGGCCCGCATGATTATTAAATATTAATAAACGGCCGGTGCGTGAGTCCAAAGCGACATGAGTAGCCGAATGAACGGATGCAATAACAAGTAGGGCAAAACAAGAGTAACCAAACATCTGAACAAATTATGATTAAGATTAAAATGATAATAAATTAAACAACAACAAACATACTTTATTAAATTGGAGTCAGATTAAACGAAGGGTTTGTTAACTAAATTGAATGAATGTTTAAATCTATATCTTATTATCCAATGTGAAAGGAAAGACTGAAACGCGCGAGAATCCTTCGCCACGCCTCTGGAG
The DNA here is from genome assembly GCF_027580225.2 of Misgurnus anguillicaudatus. Lineage (NCBI taxonomy): Eukaryota > Metazoa > Chordata > Actinopteri > Cypriniformes > Cobitidae > Misgurnus > Misgurnus anguillicaudatus. Next base: position 5,146,763 of record NC_073349.2, read on the forward strand.
ACCGCCATTGGACCAGTGGGTGGTGCCTACCTTACAGTGTCAAATGCCATGTGACAACCTGGTCAGCACAGCACCAGTCCCGCAGTATCTTGCTTGTCAACCAGGCAATGATCACTCCACATGCCTCATTAGTCTGCTTATTATATGCTGGGACACCAAGCAGTTTCAGCCACTCTGCATCTACAACCACCACTGTAAGATGCTCCTTTAACTGGTATGATAGTAATATGTAATAATACATATACAACCCAGAAAGATCACCTCAAACAGAAAGATCAGCTCAGTTTTCTTGAGCTGTAGTATTGTTTACCTCAGATCGGCCGATATGTGGCTGCTGTGTTGGGAGGGTATTTTGGAGAAAGTGTGCAGCAAGTTGTCTAAATGGACATGGTTGCTACGTCAGTTGTCCTATAGGGGAAGGATTTTAGTGACCAATAATTTGGTTGCTTCTTCCTTGTGGCATAAAATAACTGTTTTACAGCCACCTGTTGGACTTATTGAGGACATTCAAAGGAAACTGGTGAATTTTTTTTGGTCTGGACAACATTGGACTTGTGGTGCTGCTTTATACCTTCCTGTTCAAGAGGGAGGTCAAGGTTTGATAGACATCAGATCCAGAATTGTGGCCTTCTGGTTACAAACAGCCCAGAGACTATTGTATCACACGGTTGTGCCATGGCTAGAGACGGCTTCTGTTCTCCTTAGGGGAGTCAGGAGTATGGGATTGGACAAGCATCTGTTCTTAATGGAGCTCCAGAGTGAGGATCGTGTGAATCTTACACCTTTCTATAAGTCAGTTTTGGAGGCATGGAAGGTGTTCACTTTTTCACGTACAGCTGATACACATGCTGGATTATGGCTTTTTGATGAGCCAATTTTTCTCAATGACTTTTTACCATCAAGACTTATGTCTGGTCCTAGTCTACGTGCAGTTTTAATTGCGGCTGGATGCACAAAGTTGGGACATATTTTGACACTAAGCTTGGAGGAGTTGAGTAAAAGGACTGGGGTGAAATCTTTGCGGTTGCTGAAACAAGCTACTTCTGAAATATTTTATGCTTTGCATATAAATCATAAGACTTTGACAAACGATTCTGTAGCGCTGGATCAATGGAGAAAGGGGGCTTTTTATATTTTTCCCTCTCTTAATGTAACTATTGCTGTGGGAGAATGGCAAGATGATGAGAAGTGTCTTTTGTCGTTTAAAACCCCGGAGTTTGGAGTTTTTGAGGAAGTAGGAAAAAAAGCCCTTTATATTTCTTGTGTGAAGGCATCTAATGCTAACTTTTTGAGTGGACTTCCTTCAACAAAATGGACTGAGTTCTTTGGAACTGCTTCTTCTGCCAGGATGCTGGCGGTCTTTATACAAACGCCCAATTGATAAAAGGACAGGCGATCTTCAGTGGAGGATTGTCCATGGGGCGATAGCCACAAACAGATACGTGGTGCACATTGATCCTTCTGTAGGGGTGGGTTGTCCCTTCTGTACAGATGCTGAAACCGTTTTTCATTTATTTGTACAGTGTTCTCGATTAAATTATTTGTTCTCATTTTTATCCCAATGGTTCATTGACATTGGTGAGGCTTTCTCCTTTGAATTGTTCATATATGGTCCAAAGTATACAGAAAAAGAAAAAGTCAGTTGACTTTATTGAATTTTTTGTCTGGTATAGCAAAACTTGCTATTTGGAAATCTAGAAAAAATAAGTTGTCAGGAAAGGGTTCTTTGGATGTGTTGATGATCTTCAAAGGTTTGGTGGCGGCTCAGCTCAGAATAGAGCACGCCTATTATAAAATGGTGAAATGTGTAGAGGTTTTCATGTGCATTTGGGGGATAAATGAGGTTCTATATATGTGTGTGTGTGTGTGTGTGTGTGTGTGTGTGTGTGTGTATGTGTATGTGTACACGTTTATTTGCGTTTATTTGAAAAAATGGCTTCTATTTGAGGAATTACAGTATTTCAACACCCTGTTATTTTGCATGTTCTCCCCCTTAGAAATCATGGAGGGGTCATCGTAGGTGTATGTCCACTGTGAGAGACATAATCTAAAAAAACACAGAAATCAAAATATATGATTTTTTTTACTATTTATTTGCATGATACAGCTGCAAATAAGTATTTGTTGGTAATACACTAAGACGTCATGGTTTGAAATCATGCATAACACAGAAGATTCCCCTGCTTAAACCAGCACATGTCCAGGCCCGTCTTAAGTTTGCCAATGACCATTTGGATGATGCAGAGGAGTCATGGGAGAAAGTCATGTGGTCAGATGAGACCAAAATAGAACTTTTTGGTCATAATTCCACTAAACGTGTTTAAAGGAAGAAGAATGATGAGTACCATCCCAAGAACATCATCCCTACTGTGAAGCATGGGGTGGTAGCATTGTGCTTTGGGGGTGTTTTTTTGCACATGGGACAGGGCGACTGAACTGTACTAAGGAGAGGATGATCGGGGACATGTATTGCAAGATTTTGGGAAACAACCTCCTTCCCTCAGTTAGAGCAATGAAGATGGGTCGAGGCTGGGTCTTCCAACATGACAATGACCCGAAGCACACAGCCAGGATAACCAAGGAGTGGCTCTGTAAGAAGCATATCAAAGTTCTGGCGTGGCCTAGCCAGTCTCCAGACCTAAACCCAATAAGGAAAAACTCCGTGTTTCTCAGCGACAGGCCAGAAACCTGACTGATCTAGAGAAGATCTGTGTGGAGGAGTGGGACAAAATCCCTCCTGCAGTGTGTGCAAACCTGGTGAAAAACTACAAGAAACGTTTGACCTCTGTAATTGCAAACAAAGGCTACTGTACCAATTATTAAAGGATAATTCCGGTATTTAACACTTTGAGTCTCATTTCTGGTTTGTTTTGGATGAACTACAGTGATGGACACAGAAATTTTGACAATGGGTTGAGTCTTGAGTTTTTGAATCGTTTAGAAGCGTCTCTTGACTGCTTCAGAATGGAAGTCAATGGCCATGCACAAACATGTCATTAAAACAACACTTAACGTTCATTTTCAAAACTATGCTACTCACCGAGTGGTTTGTGGTGTTCGTTGATGATTAAAAACAAATATATTGGCGCAATGTATGATTTCCTGGCCCATGATGATGACTGGCTAGAAAGCAGATTTCTATTCCCTAGAGTTGTGCTCCTGATCCATGTGATGAATTGGGTCCAGTATTACAGAGGGCAACACCACCAGTCCAAATACAAGTCCTCACCACTCTGGGGTCCTTGTCACAACCGGCTGTTCCAGCGGGAATTGTCAGACAGGTAAATGATTTATATCAAAAAATTTAATCCTCAACTTTGTCTTTAAGACCTTTTTATAATTTATAAAATTGTTATATTGGAATCTATCATCTTACCCTATAGGTCTGGTACTGTATATCACAGCCAGTGCTGGGCAGTAGCTTCACTACAAGTAGCGAAGCTAGTAGTTTAACTACATTTTTCAGTAGCTTGGCGGTAGCTTAGCTGCTTTCTAAATCAAATAGCTTTTCAGTAGCTAAGCTCTTTTTTTGACCAAGTAGTGAGGTAGCTTCCACACAAGCTACAATTTTCCAAACATTTCTGAAGTCGTCCTGAATTTGAGAATAAGCGCGTCATTTCAATCGACACAGGACGTCGTTTGTTCCGTATTTTCGAGTTGTGCAGCCTTCATTCATACAAAACATTACCACTGGCATCCTGTGAAGACTCGTGCTCTACCTCTGACTGGGTTATGTCATCAAGCCAAGCTAATATAAAAACATGTAATAAATATTACAATTGAAACTATTCATAAAATGTGCTTTGGCGGGCACCTCCCTTGTGAAAAAAAAGTGTGCTTAAGTGTACTTTTATAAAGTGTACTTATTACATAAATAATACACTTTAAGTATATACACTTAAGTGTGAATTAAATGCCATCTTTTCGGCGCACTGAATGCACATTAAGTGTAATTAATTTCACATATATCATATATTAAGTTGAAATAAAATGTAATAAGTTGCCATTAAGAGTGATTTTTTGGAACAACTTAATTGGTACTTTATTACAACTTTATATCTACTTTCATAATTGCTTCTAGTGTTTTTAAAATATACTTAAAGTGCACTACACAATATAATAACATGCAATTAATATGATTTAAAATGCACTTTAATGTCTCTTTACAATACTCTTAAGTGTGAATTAAATGCAATCTTTTGGGCGCACTGAATGCACATTAAATGCAATTAATTTCAAATTCATGATATATTAAGTTGAAATAAAATTTAATAAGTTGCCATTAAGAGTGATTTTTTGGAACAACTTAATTGGTACTTTATTACAACTTTATATCTACTTTCATAATTGCTTCTAGTGTTTTTACAATATACTTAAAGTGCACTACACAATATAATAACATGCAATTAATGTGATTTAAAATGCACTTTAATGTCTCTTTACAATACTCTTAAGTGTGAATTAAATGCAATCTTTTGGGCGCACTGAATGCACATTAAGTGTAATTAATTTCACATATATCATATATTAAGTTGAAATAAAATGTAATAAGTTGCCATTAAGAGTGATTTTTTGGAACAACTTAATTGGTACTTTATTACAACTTTATATCTACTTTCATAATTACTTCTAGTGTTTTATAATATACTTAAAGTGCACTGTTCAATCTACTGTCAAGCAATTAATGTGAAATTAAAAATAAGTTAATGTATATTAACAGTACATTTAATTACTCATTAAATGTAATGTTTCAAATACAAGTTTGCCAAATAAATTCAAATATACAAAATTAAATTCAATCAGTTGAACTGTGATTTCAGTGCAGTGAAGTGATTTCAATGCATCTCTCTACAGTATGTACTTTTACTACTTCTATTGTATGTGAAATATGGTTATGTACTTCTCAAAATACTGAAAAACAAATCAAAACAAAAAGTTAATTAAATATGTATTCATTTCAGTTTAATGCATTGCAAACAAACAAAAACCACAATGCTTACACTGACAATAAAACAGTTTGGTAGTCAGATTTTTTGTTTTGCAAAAGTACATTTAATAAATTAATTATGAGTTGTATATGTCCAAACAAAAAAAAAAACTCATTTTAATATTGTTAAATTGGAATCAACCAACTATCAATATTGAATAATTACATCCCTTAGAAAAAAATAAACTCAAAGTTATTATTTTTTAACATTTTAACAAACAACTAAAAAAGAACTGCATGAACTTTAAATTAACAAGTCTTTGGTAGGTCACATCAGTCTAATGATCATTTATTAAATGCGTTTAGAAATATTGCCATGAAAGTGTACTTTCTTTATGTAGCGGGTATTAACTCACTTACTTAAGGACCAGGCATAATAATAAGATCAGAAGGGTGCACGGTACGAAGGAGGAGGTAGCAGTGATAGTGAGCAACAAGCAGAGACAGAAGGTAAGTTGATTAATAAATTATTTTACTTTGAGTATTGAGAAACCTCTCTTTTTCTTTATCTTTCCTTAATCACAAAAAAATAGTAAACAACAATGAAAATACAATTAACTATATATACCAGGGTTCCTCAAATCCTACCCTGGAGGTCCAGAGCACCACAGAGCCCAGCTCCAACCCCAACCAAACCCACCCACCTGTGATTTCCTAGTGATCATGAAGACCTTGATTAGCTTGCTCAGGTGTGTTTGATCAGGGTTGGAGCCAAACTCTGCAGCGCTCCGGACCTCCAGGGCAAGACCCGAAGAAGGGGGATATATACTATGGGTGCACCCTCTAAATTACTTCTCATTTACAGAAATCACAGTCACAATCAATGTACAAAGATGGTACAAATTATATATGTAACACACTGAAATCCGTATTCAAGTTCAAAGTTCTTATCAATTGGAGTATTGATCAGTCTTAAATTATCAGATTTGTGCTTCTGAAATGTTTCAGTTCAATGAAGTAAACAAACAAAATAAGGAAACAGTTTCTGAAATGTATCCTCTTACTTGTCTGAAGAAAAATATTTAAAATAGAAATTTGTCCTTTCCTCTAGATTCGTGATCCAATCAGGTCGAAATGGGAGGCTCGCCATCAATTAGGAAAATCCAGCTCAAGGAATGTTCATACGAAAGGAAAAAACATTCAATATTGTGTATCAATAATGATGAACAATTGTACACAATACAGGAAACAAATAAAATACATACATAAGTGCCATCATCATAATAAATGACAATTTAGACAAATACCTGTCCATTCACGTGTTTCTCTCTCTTTTTGTCTTTCACAGGCACGTGCAACCAAAATGGCGTCAGCGAACAGCAGTGAACACAACGCACCATGTGGTTTTACATAATCACACTGCAATGAACAATCCAACCCATATAACATCACAATATAACACCATTTTGTCTCGTATGGATTAAACAAATAAAATGATATGACATTTAAAGTGTTAACATTCGTTTTTATGGCTAATTATAACATTGGTAATTATAAATAACTCACCAGGTCAAAATGAAAGCTCAAAAAGTGCTCAATCCACACAATCACGCTGTATCATTGAATATATGCAAGTTAAATTCTGATTTCTTCAGTTTATATGAACTTTGGAGTCATATTTAATCAAATTAAACACTCTCGCGTTAGATAGAGTGTCTCTGTCGCTCTGCATCTCTCCTCTGAACTGAGACGCGATCCGAAAGCAAAAAAGGGGCGGAGCTTACAATTAAACACTCCGATTGGTTTACTCATTTCAGATTTATAATTCAGATTGAATTATTCACATGTATTTCCTCATTTATAAAATAAATGTAGATGTATGAATAGTCTCTATTATTTTTAAGCACACTTTTAAAATAATAATATTTAATTATTTAACCAGGGTTACATTTAAGTAAAACTAAATTAGACAAAGTGCATTTTTAAAAAGTGTACTTAAGTATGTTAAGAAATATTGTGATGAAAGTGTACTTACTATAAGTTAAGCTTAATTAGACAGTATTAAAAAGTGCATTTTTAAAAGTGCACTTAAGTGTGTTTATAAATATTATGTTGAAAGTGTACTTTCTTTAAGTTAAGCTTAATTAGACATTAATACAAAGTGCATTTTTAAAAGTGCACTTAAGTGTGTTTATAAATATTATGATGAAAGTGTACTTACTATAATTTAAAATTATTTAGATATTATTACAAAGTGCATTTTTTAAAAGTGTCCTTAAGTGTGTTAGTGAAATATTGTGATGAAAGTGTACTTACTATAAGTTCAAATTAATTAGATATTATTACAAAGTGCATTTTTAAAAAGTGTCCTTAAGTGTGTTAGTGAAATATTATGATGAAAGTGTACTTACTGTAAGTTCAAATTAATTAGATATTATTACAAAGTGCATTTTAAAAGTGCACTTAATTGTGTTTATAAATATTATAATGAAAGTGTACTTACTATAAGTTCAAATTAATTAGATATTATTAAAAAGTGCATTTTTAAAAAGTGTCCTTAAGTGTGTTAGTGAAATATTATGATGAAAGTGTACTTACTATAAGTTCAAATTAATTAGATATTATTATAAAGTGCATTTTTAAAAGTGCACTTAAGTGTGATTATAAATATTATGATGAAAGTGTACTTACTATAAGTTAAAATTAAATACATATTATTACAAAGTGCAGTTGTAAAAAGTGCACTTAAGTGTGTTAATAAATAGTGTAATTAAAGTGTATTCCATTTAAGTACGCTTAAGTGGTCTTTAATTTGTATTATATTATATTATCAGCAAGTGCACTTTTCGAAAATTATACTTTTATTATTTTAAGCACACAAAAAGTATGCTTTCAATACACTTAAGTACGCTAATTTTTCACAAGGGCTCACAGACTCTGTGCAGGCTACCTGCTGCCTGCGGGCCCACGTTGGAGACCCTTGTGTTAAGATATGTCAGGGCCAGGTGTTTTTGAATAAAGGCAGCTCAAACATGCATTTTATTCTGGGAGTAGGATAAGTCCAGCAAACAGCCCCAACATGTGAAGTACCTAGGTCTACATTATGCTTGTATTGCCTATAATTACTAAAATAATAAATTGAAACTGAATTACATAATAAAACTGGTTAAAAATAAAAAAGTAGCTTGGATGTAGCAAGCTACTATTGATGTAGCTTAGCTTGCTACATTTCCCAGGGGGGTAGCTTCAGTGTAGTGAAGCTTCATTTAATGTGAAGTAACTGGTAGCTTAGCTCACTACATTTTCCAAGTAGCTTGCCCAGCACTGATCACAGCCGTCCCTGAGTGCCATATCTGTTGTTTTGAATGGTATACCTAATATGGGTAGTCGATACATCAGGTCCCCCTACACTGTGCGAGAACAGGCTGAAATTAAAATGCAATTTGCAGTAATGTCTGTTTCCCAAATGTAATCGGCGCAATTGACTGCACTAATGTTGTTATAAGGGCTCCATCTAAAAATGAATTTGCTTATGTTAATAGAAAGCAAGTGCACGTCATATGTTACTCCAACATGACCCTCACAAACATTGTGGCACGTTTGCCTGGTTCAACACATGATTCCTTTATCACACAGCAGTGTGGGGAACAGGCTAAATGCAGGTGCAGTATGTGATGGCTGGTTTCTTGGTGAGTTTAACTATGTTAAAAAGTAGAAATTGTAACCATTTTAATTAGGGATGCTCCGATCAATGCCGATCTCCACTAATAATACGTGGCCGATCACTATTTTGAATCGGACAGCCGATCTTATTACAGCTATTTCATGTACTACAGCTTTTGATCAGTAAGTCCTTATCGATCTAAAATCACTCTTAGTTTGAGTCGTTTATAACATGCATTTGAAAAAGCAACACTCGCCAAACATAACTATTAAACATATTCTTTATTATCATGAAAATACCTGAAAAGGTTTGAAGAACATCAATATAAATATATCCTTCAGCCATTTCATGGTGCTGCGTGTCATCACATCTGCGTGTGTATTGTTCTTCGTCTACAGCGCATTTTGAGTTTCTGCACGAGAGCGCCCCCTGGCTTTTGGATGTAGCGGCATTTCACCGTAATTCATTGAGAAACATAGCAAGCATTATCGGCCGATCGATCGGAGCATCCCTAATTTTAATGTAATTATAACAATGTTGCTTTTAATATAATTATAACCTGCAGGTGACGGTGGCTATACCTCCTAAGACGCTGGCTCCTCACCCCATTTTTAAACCCACAGAGTGCAGAGAAAACTCATTATAACGAGGTCCATTCTCGTGCCCGCGCAGTTGTGGAGTGTGCCATCGGCATACTGAAATGCAGATGGCGTGCTCTGGATGCCTCGGGTGGCAGACTTTTATACCACCCAGTAAAAGTGTACATGATTATTAGGGCATGTGCTGTTTTGCACTATATAGCACTGAGGAGCGGTATCCCTCTCCCTCCTGATCTCCCTCTATCCCAGCATTATGACCCGAGGTGCAAGAATCTCTCAGGATGTCATGTGGCATTTTTGTAAAGAAAGACAAAACTCAAGGTTCATGTTTTAACTGGATCTTTAAATGATTGTGCAATTTCTTGCATCACTTTTCTCATCTGCCGTAGCTCATCTGCAATTCTGTTGACCGCGTTTATTGTGTCTCGTAACTGCAGGACTGCGTCAGTGAGCACCCGACCACTTTTGGACGTGATAGACACGGAAGGTGCACTGCTTTGAACCATCTGAGAACCCCTCACCCTGAACCTCCTGTTCACCCACCGCCTCAGACTCGTAAAGGACTGGAGGACAAACAATTGGCAACATTTATCACCCCACACACAATGTACAACGTTAATGATAAAAAATCTGTTTAACCTTGCTCCTTTGTGGTTTCAGTTACGTCAGTGTCTCCCTCCTTTGTGACACAATCCCACACATGCTGACCTCCCCAATTATGGCAGCAATTTTGGTGTCCATTGATGTGAGATCAGCTGTACTTCGGCCCCCGCCAGTTGCAGTCACATTTTTGCGATGGAAAATGCTATTTTTGAAAAAACACCTGCAAGGCCTGAAAGAGATCAAGCCTCAGTAAGAAAAAGTAATGCAAAAGTAAGTTAAAAGTAGGTAAGTATCACTCTCCATGAAAAGTAACACAATTAGTTACATTTTTTGGAAGTAACTTAATATTGTAATGCATTACTTTTAAAAGTAACTTTCCCCAACACTGTTTATGTGTGTATAGACTCTTTTACTGTTTGTATACAATGATGACGTGGCAATGTATGTGCGAGCAGTTTGGCAACGAAGGTATGGCAAGAATCAGCAGTGAAGCAACACAGACAGGGAAAGTTATTTTAAAAAGTTGACTTAATTTTTTCAACACAGCTACCAGATCCGTGTACTATAGACCTTTTGCGAGTCGACGTCACAGTTACGTCACGCGCGCATGTGGTGGCAGAAAAACAGTAGAAATGAATGAGACACGAGTGAAACAAACAATATCACTCACTAGAAAATGTTTTGATGTGCTGTTGAGTGTCAGAATAGGAATGCCAAAATAGATGACCTTCATTTTTATAGTATACCGTCGTCGAAGACACCATTTGAAGATAAACGTAGGTGTTTATGGTTGCAATAAAAGCCCTCAACCGGACAGACTGGAGTGATGAAATCATCTGAAAATCTTTAATAATTACAATAGAAAATAATTAGAGAAGATATCCGGTGTTCTGTCGAAGTCTGATCCCTCTATGTGTCTCTTATAGCGTTTTCATCACGTTACATTTATAATGTATATTACCATTATAAATCAATAATATTACCATTTATTAAAGTTTTCGTATTTTTTTCATTTTCTATTACTTCTTTTTACCTTATATCTTACTTAGTCTATGTCTTCTTCCTGTTTGTTCTAAATTATGATGTTTACTAATAAATATATAAACATAGCACACACACACACACACACACACACACGATTTAAAGTGTTAATAATAATAATAAACAGGCCTATACAAATTAATTTGTATGTAAACATAATAGTTTTAGATCAAACACGTAGGCTATAAATATAAGGAAGAAATTGAAAACAGGAAAATGATGAAATATTTAATAAATTATATTATACAGAATACATGATAGTATTGCACTTATAAGTACTTCAGCGATTCATACTGTAAAAATAATTGATTTACCAATAAAGAACAGCACATATACATTACATACATGCACACAATTAGTAGCCAAGCCATTTAAACTTTAAATTTATTTTAAAAATAAACGTAACTTGGTGAAAATTTTATAAGAAACATTACACTTAGAGAAAAATAGGGGAAACAGACCTCTACAGAACACTGGATCCATAAAAATCACAGTTTAACACTAAAACACTTCACACAGCTATTGAGAAGCATTCACTTTCTGCCACCAGTTGGGCTCCGCCCACAAAAAACGTCATCTCTGTTTGCAAACACGCAAAAGGTCTATAATGGAGTGGATAGAAGATGTTAGCAGATGGCCAAAAATAAAGTTGCCACATACATATAAACGTATAAACGTATATAATATTAGTGCAACCAAACACAACAACCAGACATTTTGATGCTGGGAAACCGTTTTAATCAACTTTGAGTTGCTTGCACGTTAAAGCACTGTGGAACAACACCACTTCTGTTGCCGAAAGGGTCTATAATTATATATCAAATAAAATGCACATTTAAAGGTGCAGTGTGTAATTTTTAGAAGGATCTTTTGACAACAATGCAATATAATATAGATAACTATATTATCAGTGGTGGATAAAGACCTTATAGAATAAACTGTATTGTTTTTATTACCTTTGAATGAGCAGTTTTTTATCTACATACACTGTGGGTCCCCCTACTTGTAAGCCGCCATTTTGCGCCGCCATGTTTCTACAGTAGCCCTAAACAGACAAACTACTCTACAGAGCGCGTTTGTCACAATGTTGTCTCAGATGAGGACATGTCTATCCTGTGACGGCTATCGTAGCTTCTCTATGTGCTTTAAAAGGGAGGGGTGCAATTTGCAACCTCAGTACTAGATGCCGCTAAGATCTACACACTGCACCTTTAATACATGTTGGTGAAAAAATTAGTATAGCCTATCTTCAGGTTGGAAATTTTTTTCCTTTAATTCTGCAATTGTCCGGCCTGTATCACTTATAGAATTGACGGCAACAGCAACACTTTGCCACTCGCACTGCTTCTTTTTATTAGTGACCCCATTGGTGTGGCCACGAAAATAGACCACACCTTTTCAGCGCTAATTATCCACTGCGCGTCTTTAGTAAATACAGACAGTCGACAAAATTATGGGTTGTGTTGGCGCAAGCTGTTAGTAAATCTGGCCCTTAATGAGGTAATTGTACAAATTGCCCTTAAATGTCCCTGGAAATCAATTCAATTGGTTAATATTGCTAATTAATGGAAAATTTGATTTCTGATCTGTGTGACACTTCTGCATTCTTGCATCAACACTTTAAATGTAAGACATTTTCATTTAACTTTTTATAACATTATCTAATGGCAATGAATTCAGTTTTTGTGATAATACTATATTTCATTTTCTTATAATCCCTTAGTACAGAAAAAACATTTATCTAAAAGGAAGAGACACAATTCAATATACCCCCTTAAACTGTTCATGGCTCTCCTGGATATTACTAGAGCTATTAATGTGTCAGGTAGTAAAAGATGTTTTTATTATTAAAGGTTTACTTTGAGTCATAATGATTAATCATCATTTATTGTTGTTAGTTAGAACAGAAAAATATTCTTCTCTTGACCCTTTGCTGTTGCTGTGTGTGCGCGCGCAGCTCTCTCCTCCTGTTTCTATGGAGACCATAGAGCCAATCAGCTGCAGACTGCCTCGCTGTAGACTGTACTAAAGGCAGCAGATGGATAGATGGAGAGCGTTGTGACGCGTGACTTTAACCACCTCCCCACTCCCAGCTGGTGCTGATGCTGATGCAAGCGCGTGATGTGTGTTTGTGTGACATCACAGGCAGGAACAGAGAGCTGCTCATTGTGACGCACGTGAGTGAATGAGCGTCGCGCTGCGCGTCCACACACGCTCGCAGCACAGCAGTAGGCTAGACGAGCGGTCATGGCACACAGACTCGACATGATGTGAGTATCAGATTCGCGCTGTTTTATGTGCATATACTTTGATGGGCTCGTGAGCGCGTGTACGGGCAGCGTTGCGTCGCGGTGTTTACCTGACGTGCTGCTGGAAGAGACACGATACTGATGTGTGTGTGTGTGTGTGTGTGTGTGTGTGTGTGTGTGTGTGTGTGTGTGTGTGTGTGTGTGTGTGTGTGTGTGTGTGTGTGTGTGTGTGTGTGTGTGAGAGTGTGTTTTCATATAAAACAAGAGCAGCCCGTTTTTGTTTGCGTGCGTGCGTGCACGAGCGTTTGGCCGAAGCCGATTTGCGTTATACGCGGCATGTCGCAGTCACGTGTCAAGAACATAACATGCAACTCTAAACTTCATCTCATGTAGCTTTTAGTTCGTTCTGTCTGTGTTTGTGGGTTGTTGTAAATCTTCCATTTATAGTGATGTTCAGCTCTCAGGAGAATATGAGCGTTTGTGTGGGTTTAATCTGACCCTGTCAAGGTGACTGAGGTCAGTCTGTTCACTAATGTGCAAACTAACTCAGTCTTAGCGTCTTTTGGATGTATTATGTGGTGTTCTGATGATGAGCAGCATTTGAAGGAAATGTTAATGTGAAACACAGCATGCAGTGACAAACACAATCTCAGTACGCAGTGTGTTTATTCAGTGAGTGCATCGATTTATTATCTTATAAATAATTAATACTGTAAATATGGTTATTTTTGGTTGTATGGTGTGTCTACCGAAGGGCACGGCTTTGTATCTCACATTTTTACTGTGTGTGTTTGTTAGTATGATTTATTAAAACGCACATTCATCATCCCAGGCAAAATCATATTCAGTTATTTGCTATTGTCAAGGGCAGGAGGGATATGCTTATTCTTGAGAGCATGTAAGAGGTTTTTTAAATGGCCACACAAGTGATGAAATTTTAAAGGGATAAAAAACAGAAAATTACCTCATGAACCATCCGAGATACATGTCCATCATCTTTCAGACTAATGCAATTTGAGTTATTTTAAGTAAATGTCCTTGCTCTTACAAGCTTAATAACAATAGAAAACAGTGGCCAGGGACTTTGAAGCCCAAAAAAGTGCATCCATCCCCCACGGATGTAATCCACATGGCTCCAGGGGGTTAATAATGGCGTTCTTATGGTAATCAAATCAATGCAATTTTGTAAGAGAAGAGAAGTATCTATATTTTAATCTTCATAATAAGTAGCTTCTGGTATAGGCCAATGCACAGTAAGCATAGCATATGATGCATAAGATCTATTAGGAATAGACTCTCATTAGAATTATGCTTTTTTTGGGTTGTTTTAGCTGGGATAACCAAAAAACCTCTCGTTTTATATCAAAATTCTCCAATTTTTTCTTTAAAATCCTTTGTTTAGACGACTTTTTCATGACTGGCATTTCTTTGGTCTCTCCTTTGTGTCTATGTCAGTATGCATCGTAAGGTGCGTCCTACACTGAAACTCTGGTGAATGCACATTGGCCACTAAAGGAACCTAGTTATTGTGGTTTGGAAATTTTTAAGGATGTTTTTCTTACAAATTCGCATCGATTACCCTCAGAAGGCCTTCAGTAACTCCCTATAGCCAATGTGGATTACTTCTGTGAAGGATGCATGCAAATTTTTGGCCTTAAAACTCTTGGACCCTGTCTACTGTTATAAAGCTTTGAAGAGCCAGGACATTTTATAAAGTAACTGAAGCTGTGTTTATCTGAAATATGATGGACAATATGTATCTAGGATGGGTCGAGGCTTGAGTAAATCATGATTAGGGCTGGCCGATATATATCGGGGGATTCTCATGCGCGTTTCATCAGCCGGTTCCTTGATTTGAAGTAAATCGCCATCAGCTGCTTTCAGATGGAGCAGCATTTACTACAGAGCCGTAGTTTGGTGACAAACGGGGCAATTTTGCATTAATTATCGAGGACGTTAATTAATGTGATAATTAATGTGATATGGCCCATCTTGTCAGTGAACTACGGCTCTGTGGACTAATGCTGCGTTCCAGGGACTGTAACCCGTGTTTTTCCAACCTTCTACCCGTGAAGTGCACTGGAACTTAATAATAATAGTTATTAATAATAATAGTAAATAATACACATGATTATATATTACAATGTTATGTGTCTAAAACAATAAGTATGTCGTGAAAGTATATCGACGCATAGACATGTTAAGGTGATATAAATTCCTTGCGCTCAGGTAGTTTGGCGTGACTTGCCTGGAACGCTACAAAGTCGTGAGTCGTGGTTTGAAGTCGTAATTTATGTGCTCAAAAACCTACCTGGAACGCAGCATAAATGCCGCTCCATTTGAAAGCAGCTGATGGCGATTTACTTCTAATCAAGGAACCGGCTTTACTGATGAAACACGCATGAGAATCCCCCGATATATATATGCCCAGCCCTAATCATAGAGTAATTTTTATTATTTACCAGGGTATTGCTTTAATGACATCTTTATGGGAATAATTAATCCCAAAAAAACTATTTAAATTCTAGGCACAAAGGTATACTTCTGCCTAGGGATCGACCGATATGGATTTTTTTGTGCCGATACCGTTTTTTTTTTCCATCAGCTTTAGCCGATGACCGATACAGGCTGCCGATTTTCTTTAGCTGATATTTGGAGCCGATACTGCTTTTTCTCATTCAGTTTATATCATAAAAATGACACAATGATAAAACCAAATGTTACAGCTCTTAATTTAAAAAAGGAACATTTATTGAACTATATTTAACAAATAGTAAAAACAGGTGAGGTAGAACAAGTAAGAAAATTCAGTGCTGCTTAAAATACATAAATAAAATAATAATTACACCATTGCACACAGTATCAGCAACCAAGCAGCATAACAAGGGGAACACTTTACTTTATCCATGAAAGTAACCAACTATTTACAACCTATTTAATGCTTAGGTCTAAGTTTTAGTGCACTTAACTTAATCTCTTGTAGAGCAAATGTCTTTAATAAGAAGACAAGGAAAATGTAAACAGCAATACTGATCAAAAAACAACTTAAAAAGAATTCTGATTAACATGCCAATTGCCCCACTTCTGTACCTCACACACCCTCTTGCCCTATAATAAATGCGAGGGATAGATAGTTTGCCTCAGCTCGCTTAAAACGCATAAAACTGAACAAATACATGAGGATTTGTGTACGGACTTCGGTCAGATAGTAGAGCGCGTGCACGTGGGAGAGGTGCAGTGAGACATGGATGAGAGAGTGCATGTATCTTTGCGCTCCCAGTGAACAGAAATGTTGACAAAACTTACAAAAAAACACTTCTCCGGTCACATAAAAGTCATGTGGGAACTGTTTGGAACTAAGTGCTTTGAGTCGAATTTCTTATTTTTTTTCGCTGACGAAAATTCCGCGAAACTCCGTGTTAACAACCATAAACGTATGCAACCATGAACTGCGCTCTCCACAATGACGAGAAACTATCAGCAATGGATATTAATTTTTAGCCTTTTACTACTACATATATTTATGGAGATGAAAATTAAAAAAACAGCATGTCGGCTGATGACCTGCGTTCGCTTGCGGCATTATGATCACGCGTCGCGTCCAAACGTCAGACTGGTGGTCGCTGAATAAAACTCCTATAAATACCACGAAATCACGGAACAACGTCAGCATTATTTAATCCTATGACCAGTGTTCGTAACAGCTGCCGTATGCATACGGTTAGCCTAAAGGCTATTTGAAGCTCCCCAAATAAAATGGCAAGCAGTTTTATAGGCATTCACGTTTTCCATTATGACAACCAATCTTTCTTAGCTTTGATTGCACGCACATATAGAGCAACGTGCTTACACTTTCAAAGTATATGGCAATATTTCAGTCAGACGGTTAGAAGATGCTTTGAAGTTTAAAACTTACCAGAGCAGGCTTGGAGCGCTCCACTCTGCTAGTGGGGGGAGGGGCAATGCACGGGCTGCAGGCAGCCTCCAGGAACACATAGCTGCCTGTGGGCGCCTGTCTGTAATTAATGCCGGGGAAAAGCTATCGGCGAACGCAAGCCGCGAATCGGCCGATGCCGATACACCTAAAACCTGCTAAAATCGGCCCGATGTATCGGCCGGCCGATATATCGGTCGATCACTACTTCTGCCCTTACCATTTATGGCCAATTTTTTCAGACAGTGCTTGTGGTTTTAAACATATGAATTACTTGAAGCTTGTGAAAATTTCCTGAAGAACTGAAAGCTTTGTGTGTTGTTTACTGATCTTGGATCTGTGATTACAGTTTTTTTCAATTGCTAAAACACCGAACCCCATTCTCTGAACTTAAATTCCATTGGCCTAAACAATTTGTCAAATTCACTCTTTTGGCAAAATCTTTAACAAGTTTAAACACTATTCGAAAAATGTCTCGGGTTACACATGCAACCATGGTTCCCTGAGAATGGAACAAGATGCTGGTTGCGAAAAATGCGCTTTGGGAAAGCCGTTTGCGTGACATGTCTGAAGCACGTATGTAGAATCAGTCCAAAGGAACTAGGAAGAGACAAACATCATAGGCAGGATGACGTAAAACACAGGAAGCTTAAAAGGGGTATCCGGCCAAGCGAGACAGGGAAACAGGGAGTATGGCAGGGGACGCAGCACCTCGTTCCCTTCTCAGGAAACCATGGTTACATGTGTAACCTGAGACGTTCCTTTTCGAGGGAACTCGCTCTGCATCGCCGAAGCAATACCCATGCCACCAGACTACAAAGTCCGGTCTAGTGTGTGGAGACTAGGACCTGAGGACACGTGAATGCCAGGTCCATCTCATAAAACTTGACAGATGTGAGTGGAGAGAACCAGCCTGTCGCTTCACAGATGTCCAGAACAGAGGTCTCTGACCCTGGGGCAAGTGCCACAAAGGAAGCAAGTTTCCAGTCGGTCTCTCCTTAGCGATTTCTCACACAAAGAATAAGAGACTCGTAAAAATCGCTAGCCTGATGTCCCGGGGCTATAGTGAATTCCTGTCAATCTGTCACTTGTTGCGAGTAGCTCGAGAGGCGGCTGTGTGTGCGTATATGAGAGCGCACTGACTGAAGATCGAAGTGCTCAAGTTCTTTGTTTTAAAAGTTTTTATGTTCTTGTATTTTTGAAATGGCATGACTTACACTGGCTACGTTTAGGGATGGGACGGTTAGCAAATTTCATATCATGATTATAGTGACCAAAGTTATCACGGTTATCAGTATTATCATAGTTTTCTTAAATTGAGATGGAAATGTTCAAAAAGAACTGATACACACACTGAAAACATTTGAACAAGTTTTATTTTTGAAAATCAGCAAACAACCAATACAATTAGCAGCTATATGCACCTTTTTAAGCATAAACATTAAATCAGGGGTGTCCAGCCTTTTTTGTGTGGCAATCTACTTTTAAAATGATAAAGCTGACAAGAACCACCTGCTAAAAAACATTTTTTAACAAAACACTGTTACATTTTTTAATAACACTTTGAATGTGTGTTAGGAGGACTATTTCTACGTTGAATTTAGGGCTGTCACCATTACTCCATTCTTTTTGAGGAGTTAAAAAAAATCATTGAGTACATGCCGAGTACTCTTTATAGGGGAATAGCGGAGATGCGGTTTTGATGAAATAATCTAGAAATTGACAACATTAACAGATGCATCTCTCTCTCTCTCCCTCTCTCTCTCTCTCTCTCTCTCTCTCTCTCTCTCTCTCTCTCTCTCTCTCTCTCTCTCTCATTCGGTCGGTCGGTCGGTCGCACGCACATACAAGAATGTGCATCCAGATTTCGGAAGTTAGACGACTCAGCTGCAGCAGGCAGGCATAAGATTGATAAAAACACACTTGAGAAGAAATGCGCAGCAACTCAAAAAGACTTGTTTCTAAGACCATAATGCCAATTTGGCGCTTTGTTTTAAGTAAAGGGTGTGGAGGCGTAGAGCAGCATACACAGTTATTAACTTATGTGCGATCTACCGGCATTGCATTTGTGATCGACTGGTCGTATTGGACACCCCTGCATTAAATGAACATTAACATGGAGCCCTGAGATGTATGAACCTGTTTTAATGAACAGTACCTTAAATAAGAACATCAAATGCACACATAAGCAACGCATTAAAACACAGTGCACCTGTTACTGCCTTCCGCCACGCCTTCTCGTGCAAAAACCAATGTTGCACGCATGCATGCGTCAAGCTGATTCTGACTGGAAAGGATTTACCGGGAGTTTTCAAAATCACGGTAATCAAACACGGTTGTAATCAGGGGCGTAGCCAGTAATGGGCCAGGGCGGCACTGGCCCGCCCACATAACTCCCTGGCCCGCCCAGGCAAGTTTAATCAAAATACATTTTTTGTTTATTTTTATTATTCAAATGTATTTAAAAAAAAATATATGAATATAATCCTGATTTATTGTTGACCGGTGTGTGTATAATTTGCTTTCTAAATAAAATGGAATTGTTAAAGCAAGTTGTAGGAAGCCTCCGGAACGTAATTGGTTGCTAGGGGTTCTGACAGGTAGACTCTGTGGGGAGCGACGGCCTTGGGCAGCCAGCCAGCTAACTTTGCTAAATGCTTTTTTAGCTAATATTAAAATTGCCACAATAATGGCTAAAATTTCTTTAATGTGTTATATAAAAAAGCAAGAGTTGAGGAAGACGCCACTGCCTCCATCTGCCGAGTCCTACCAGCCCAGTTCTTCAGACTCATCAACCCACAAGGCGGCTAGTCAGGCGCGCTGGTGGCGCCGGTTGCCGCTTGCTCCCTGGCGGCTGTTCCAGTGCGCTCTCCGGTCAGCCTGACACAGGTTGACCCGCCGATCTAACGGCAATTGATGAACCACGTACAACCCGATTTGAATCCACGAGTACTACTCGCCTCAAAAAACCTGTGCCTTTTGTTTTTTGAAAAATAACTCTGTGACTCTTTGGACTATAATGAGATCATTTCTGTTTTCAACATTAAACCCAGGCGTTTGCGTCTTGTTTTGTAGAATGAAAACAACAAAGGTAAGCCTGTTGTTTAACTCATTTCCTTAATTTTTGCTCGGGAAGTGATTTAACTAAGTGGTGTGTTGTGTATAGATGTATGCCTTATAGGTTAAGTTACATTGTTTAATTTAAACGAGTTGCTATTTTTTGGCACAAAACCTTAATTTCCACCAGGCTGATTGGACTGTATGGTTGATTTAATATAAATTAGGCAGTGTGTTGTTATTTATTTAAAACCGTGCTCTGCTGAGAGTTTTCATTATTTCAATTTCCTGTTACTTTTAGCCTACTTTATTTCAGGTTAACGGTTTTTGCACTACTGACTAGCTTAAATAAGACTGCCTGGCCTGGTTTGTCCAGCCTTTATTGAGCTATGTGTTGGTTGAACATGTTTAGACAGTGTTTTATTATTGCCTTCGCCGAAAATTGCAAAGGAAAGATGTCACTGTTTTTGCAGATTGTCTATTCTTTTTTCTACTCTAAGGTTTAATTATTATTTAAGACATTTTATTCTAGGATAAACTATTGGCCCACTCATTTTTGCCCCGGCCCGCCCAAAATACAATTTCTGCCTACGCCCCTGGTTGTAATGATAAATACATTTTAAACGATAAAACTAACCGTCAGGACATTTTATCATGGTTAATCGTGAAACCGGTAATCGTCCCATCCCTAGCTACGTTTACTTGCATCCAAAGTTCATGTCTTATATTTACCTCTAATACATACAGACGGTTGGACTGGGATCGCCCCCAGGAACCCCGGCCACGTGATGTGAATATAGACGGTTTCATCGGACGCACGTGCGCTGACGCGATACACGCCTGGATCTGAACTTTACTTCCGGTTTCGTTTTTTTTAATGGTCTGACTAGTTGCTAAACTGATCTCTTAAACAAATGCCTCATCGAAAAAACAAATGTTGTGGTTTCCTAGGTAATTTATGTGTTGTTGTTTTTTTGCTTGTTATATAAATTAAATATTTTTAAAGAACTTTTTTGTTATTTATTCTAAGCGGAGTTTACTGGAAGTTACGTGCGGACCACAACAGCCGCTTGTTTATGTTGTTACTGCTGAAACCGTCTATAGCCCGTGGGGAAAACATTGCCTTGGTGCCAATTGAAATACACAGGACAATGTTGTTTTCTGTACAGCCAATAAACTAACAAATTATGTCCCAAAAGAGTATAGTATTCCTGTAGTATTCCTATAGGATTACTATAATATTTTGTCCCACAATACTACAAGATTCCTATTGTTGTTTGTTTCTGTTTCTGTTTGTCTATTGGTCTGACTAGTTGCTGAAACTGAACTCTTGAACAAATACCTTGTCAAAAATAACAAATGTTTTGGTTTCCTAGGTAATTTACGTGTTGTTTATTTAGCTTGTTATGTAAATACTTTCCCCCATGCCAACTCCACCCTCACCACGCCAGACCACGCCCCCAACTATGATAAGATGCCGACTGTATGTACAGTATGGTCACATGATTGCCGTCACAGAAACACGGAATAGCAAGGCAAAGGCAACACGCATTATTAGATAAAAAACAGCATTGTGCCTTTTGAAAGTTTGTTTTCATTACCTATATCTGAAAACTTCTTAAGAAATTTTTTTTCCAACTCAGTTTTGGCTTTAATCCAGAGATTAAGTGTGAACTCGACGAGAGATGCTGTCCGCAGCATGCCGTTGCCAAGTCCTCTGTTTTTGTTTGTTTGTTTTTTAAGTTTAGATTTGGACTACTGTTTAAACCATTTCCACCAGTTGTTTGCGCAGTTGTATGCGAATCTGGCAACCCTGGCTGTGCGCTTGCGCAGACGTTCGGTTTGAATTCTATAGAATGTACATGTAAACAAACATTTGAATCAGATTGCGATGTTTAGGGTGCATGTAAACTCTATTGTCGTAACCTTCAATCGTATTTAATTCAGTCGGATTGACAAGATTGTGTGCATTTAAACACAGACTGATGTGCAAATGCCAACTCTGTCAACTGCCCGAAATGCATGCTAAACTCTTGTCGCTTGCAGAGCGAAATCATTGTATATGAAGCAGCTCGAGTTATCAAGTGCTTTCGGCTGTGTCTTCAGCCTCCTGCGCTGATTGGCTGGACTCGTGACTCCCAACTAATCAAATGGGCAGTGGGCAGGTATTGCTGACTAGGGTGCCCTGTACTGTGATCCAATGGGTTTCACTAAATTCTTGGCTGCATCAGAGCCAAAATAGCTTATTTCAAAATTATATTATTTTATGTGCAAATCCGCCTTTAAAATGAACAATGTTTATAATCGACACAATGCCTAATATCGACGTCGGCAATCGGCCAGAGCGATAATTGGTCGACCTCTAGTGCTAGTGTAATGTTTTGACAAAATGAGCCTTGATTTAAAAATTGGTAATAAACATGTATTTTTCTGCAAGCGGTAGGGCTGCACGATAAATGGCATGTGATTGTCATGCGCATCTTGTCAGTAAAGCCAGTTCCTTGATTAGTAGTAAGTGAACTACGGCTTTGTGTAGTAAATGCTGCTTTGTCTGAAAGAAGGTGATTGCGATTTACTAATCATGGAAACCGACTTTACTAATGAGATGCGCATGACTATCGTATGCGATTTATCATGCAGCCCTAGCAAGCAGATGCTCTGGATGTTTTTTTTTTTTTCTGTAGTCTCTAATGAATGCTCTGTAGTGTTTTATATACAAGCGTTTGCTGACTAACAGTTAGTGTTGCCAGATCTTGCACTAAAAAAACAGCGAACAAGAAAAATTCAATAATAAACCGAAATAAATCTAAATGCTTTACCTCAAAGATCAAAATATTGGGACCGGCACCCCCACACTTTATTAACATCAAAAACTTGATCGCTTCATGAGCCAAAAGCCATAAACAGTTAAGCACCAAAATGGTATTTACGTACAAAAAGACGAGGACCTGGCAACACTGCAAGACCGCGCGCTGTGAAGCAGCCTCACAAAAGCGTAAAATACACAACGCCAAGACGGAGGTTTATTGCAAAACACAATGCTGTTATTATTTTGGTCAAAGCTGTGAGTGATAATCACGCGAGACGGCAGAACGTTGCTATATGGTTATTTCTGTGTCAATCATCACATTTTCGGAGTGAGTCTTGTTCCGTACAGACATGACATGAAACGAACATTTAGGGGATTCACTGTGTTTTAGCATTTGTGATAAACTGTTGTATAGGTTTCTATAAGGCTGTGTTAGTTGGTGACCTGTGTGCTGGAGAGTTACTGAAGAGTTATTTTTCATGCTAAAGTCTCACATTTAAGCCCAGTTTGCAGTGAACTTTTAAAGATGCTGTTAAAAGTGTCATTTGTGCTCCTCATAAAGTCTAATCCTTTGGTGGTCTCTGAAACATGGCTGTGCTTCATAGGGCTTTTATCTTTCTTTTATGCAATAGACTTTACCAGTGGAGAACATACAGTACAGTGCGTGCTTTATATGTATGACATCATAGTTTTAGGAATGAGGGAGTCCCTCCCCTCCGACAGCGAAGCCAGCAGGGTATCGCCAGCAAACCATTCGCAAGTTCAGTACTGATGTTGTTGCTAGGCAACCGGCATTCGGCAGATATAGGTGGACATCTCTTCATGCATGCGGCAGATGAAATGCAGTTGTAGAGGGAAAAATCCTGCAGTAGGAATCACCTGTGCTCTGGAAGTTCATCCTCTGATTGAGTATGTGCGAGTGGATCTTTGGATCCGAGCGGTTGGGTTGAAATGCATGTCGGAGACGTCGTCCTCCGTGTGTGCTGGATTTATATATGAAGACACTGGATCTTACGGGTTGGTGCAGTGAGAGCGAATCTATAACTGACCTGGTTTTCATACCAAGGCAGCAAAGCACAGAAGACATCACTGTTGATTATTGGACGACATCTAGATTTAGGATATATGCAGCAATGACGGTTCAAGCAGAAAGCTGTAATCTTTGACTCCCATTAGATGTAGTACAGCACTGCAAGATTGCAGTCATCATCTCTGCTGTGTGAATCTGTGGCTTGTATCTCTCAGGTGAATATGGAGGTTGAAGGTTTTGTTCAGCTTTGAAGATGTCAAGATTCAAAGCTCTGTGTTTAGATTACTGGCAGTTTCTGTGTCTGCAACCCAACAGTGCATTTTTCAAAAGGTAAGTTGGATTCTGCTACACATACTGTAAATACTCTGCTTGAGCTTTGAGATGAAGGCTTCTTAAGCCGGCTGGGAATTTCAGATCCATTCTGAATTGACTGTGTGCCATATTTCCTAATATGTACAGTTACTGTAAGAGGGCTGATGTTGGTAATTGGTAACGAGTAATTATTAAACTAAGAAAACTAACAGTAGTGTTTGTGGCTATACAGCATCTTCTGTACTTTACTCCATTAGTCCAGCAGCATCCCATCCCATTTTGAGAGTTTTTATTGGGATGTTATTTTGACTTCCAATATTGAGATACCTGCACTTCTGACTTTTAGATCAAAGCAATTTAGCATCAAATTTAATGTTGTTTTTGAGGGGAAACCTTATGATTGATGGGCTTGATCTGTATGAGATCAGCAAGCATTGGTCTAAAGATTTATAAAGGTTTATAATCTGAATCTGTCTGCATGTTCAGTTTATTTTTTGCATCTTTCATGTGCTTTCAAATTTCTCTCTGTAATTCAGTTTATACGGTATGTTGAATATCATATAAAGGCAATTCATTTCAGAGCCTACGTCTCATTGATGCAAGTTTTATCTTCACTAGATGAAGTTTCTTGTAGTTGTTCATGAACTGTAATGGTTATAAATTATACTGTATGATAGTGTAGTTTATCCTCAGGTGATATCAAATTTCATTTACTTAATGATTTGGTTTGTTCCAGTTTGTTGTGATGATGGATGGTTTTATCACCCACATCTGGTTTTCATAACCTTTTGTCCTTGAAGGCACAGTGTTAGACGCTGGATTCTTTTTTTAGGATCTTGTTGTTTTGATTTTTCATTTTTGTTTTTGCACTTTAAACGTCATGCATGCACAGATTTGGGAGGGTTACTTGTAAAATATATTTAATTACAGTTACAATTTACTTTGTAAGAAGTAACTTTATCCAAGCACAAACTTATAAAAGTAATGGAATCTGAGAGAGAGAGAGAGAGAGAGAGAGAGAGAGAGAGAGAGAGAGAGAGAGAGAGAGAGAGAGAGAGAGAGAGAGAGAGAGAAAGAGAGAGTTATTTTTAACATAGGAGACATACTGATAGTTTGTACCAGTGTTTCTCAAACTTTTTCTGCCATTCCCCACTTTGGAAGTAGGGAAGGGTTTGCCCAAAAAAATGGTAATCAACAAGGCTTTAAATTTAACTGTTGAAATTTATTTGATTGCGTCATATTTTAAAACATAACAGCATTAAACATTTTCAGTGGATTATTACTTTGCATGAAATAACACTTTTTTTAAAAGTGAATAATAATGCAACTGTGTTTGCATTTTGTCTCGCGATTTAAAAAGAAAGAGGAAAGTGGCGAGATCACATTTTCTGCGTGGTTTTAGATAGGGATGGGCATTTTCCAGTAATTTCCTATTCGAATATTTAAGCTCATAAAGAACGAATATTCGAATATTCGTTTATTTAAATTATGTTAATTAAGACATGCGTCTTTTGTATTTTTCATTTTGTCATAATTTCACAGAAGGCTTATAATTAGGAAATATCCACAACAAGCTAAACTTATATTCTGTATGTATATGTATGTATGTAAGTTGAAAACATTGTAAATTGTATATATATATTTTAAATTCTTCTTAAAAAATATCCTACAGAAAAAACGGCGTTAAAACCCCATGCGGAGTGAAGTCTGAGTCAGTCAAACCCTTAGTTTCAAGTCGGTCGTTAGTATGAATTCATTACTGTTGGATCTTACATACATTATATTATACAAAATATTATACATTAACCCCAAATCTAAGCGAAGTTTGAGGACTTGCGAAGTTTAAAGTTGACAAAGTAGGTTATCATCATTTAAACCCTTAAACAGACTCCAAATAAGAGCCCGGAGCAAACGAAAAAACGCATCTAAGTTACATAACAGACTGCTCAGTCAACATATAAATATCTTCTCAGTTTAGTTTGACATGTATTTGTGAATAAAGTAACCATCTTTACCCTACCTGCTTCAGTGAAAGCCCGTTCTTCTGACTAGATACAACAATAATGCCGGTGCTGCGGAGAAAACTCTTCCTCGTGTTGCACCTGATGATGGTTATCCGATAAAAACAACAGACGGATTGAACAAGATTGAATATCTGTATTTAACATTATTTTACAAATAACGTAAGCTGGCTCGATAGATTATTGTTGACTGTCCAAAGTTACTAACGTTAGCTTAATTTAACAAGATTTCACAAAGACGGAGCTTTGCTTTTAAACAGCCATGTGCAGTTATCCGGTTCATTTTTGAAAGAGCACCGCATATTATAAATGTTCTCCGTTTCGTTTCGGTCTCGTTATTAACAAAATAAAGTAGACTTTATAACAGAAAGCTTACAAATCTCTCATGATGTGTTGATGCGGGCGGCGGAGAAGCACGTTTAATAACACGTGAGCCCTCACTGAGTCCAGTTGCCAAATATGGCGCGGCGCGGCCAAACCCGGAGATAAAAGAAAAAAAACTTAAATTCGTCTGCAATCTGCATTGCCAAACAATCAGAAATATATACAAATTAATGTTCATCTATATCTTACATTTAAGTCTGTAAAAGAGTATAGATGAAGTGAAAAAGCATTAAATAAGTCGTAACCCTTTGGTGGCACATTAAAAACAAACAAACATTCAAATAGCATTTTTTAAATTCGAATTATTATTGCCGATCGAATATTCGAATATCCGTGCCCATCCCTAGTTTTAGACGCAAAATATGAAGCAAATGAGCATCCGTGCATGGCCATTTTTGGTGGGTGCTCTAGCCGAGCACTTACGGGACTGCAGTCTATATGTGTGTGCTGTAGCACTTCTATCCCTAAAACAATACTTGGTTTAAGTGAGAAATCTTTTTCGGGTTATACTCTTTCTAGCTGCAGTGAAAAAGCGTTCTGATGGTTTACTGATAGCTAGGGGTGTGCATTGGCACTGCCCTCACAATTCAATTACGATTCACCAGGTAACGATTCAGTTCGATTCTATGATGCATTGCGATTCTCAACAAAAACGGAAGCATAGCAGCTCATATACCTGAGATGAGAATTTTACACACAGCGTAAGTCTTATCTAGTTTCCCATTAACTTCATAGAATCCGAAATGTGCCCATATGTCCACTTTCCATGAAAAAGAGTGTGTTTTTATTTACCCGTCTATCACAGTCATCTCTCTCTGCCTCAGCCATCTTGATTGTTCTTGTTATGCCCCCGGAAGTAATTGAAACTTCACAACTTTATTGTCCACTCGAGGCCAGAAAATAAACAGAGACATAATTGATTATGGCACTATGTTGCATCGATGCTGAATCGTGCATGCCCTCATTGCAATGCATTGCCGGAATCGATTATTTTTTTTTGCAACCCTGAGTGACCAAGAGAGAAATATCTTTGTTCCACCCCCAAGCCAGTGGGTCATCACTGATATCAGTTGCCTCCTCTTGCAAATAGCACACTAACTCTGAGTCTGCTTGCCGTTTGCGTTCACACAAACTTGAAGACATCTTGCTGGGCGAGATTGTACTTTATATTTTTCATAATTTGTGACATGCAGTAATGGGCACAAAAATGACCAAAATTTCCTCCTGTTTGTCACGCCCCACTTGTAATGTTGTAATGTTCCCATTCCCCACCAGTGGGGCGCGCCCCACACTTTGAAAAACGCTGGCTTAAACCAAAATTTAAAAATTCTATACAAACTCTACACTAGGCTTGCCGCGATAGTCGGTGAAACGGTGATAACCGGTGCTTCAGCCTCTCACCGGTTATATCACTTGCCCACCGCGACACCGTCTTTCACCGTCGTTTTGATATTTTCGAGTAATTAAATCATTTAGTTTCGTTAGAGAGAGCAAACACTTACAACTGAATGTGTCTGTTGTCTGAATTCAGCTGGGCTGAACGAGCGTCACGTCACAGAGCAGCCGTAGGTGTCAGATTTCATTTATTTCTGTCAGAGTTTGCAAGGCGAGCTGGCTGACCAGATGATGACAGAAGCCGCGTGCTTTGCTCGTTTTTGTTATAATATACATATATGATGTTTAATATAAGCGAGATCGTTTTGTTGTTGTGTTTTTCATCAAGAAAAATATTAAACCCATCATTCAAGCAGCGCTTTTATGGAGATAGCCGGTTGCTCTGCTTGGGACTGGCGGGTTCTTTGAGAATTACCTGCACACATTGACTCAAGCACTTTAGTAAACCAGCTGTTTCACTCGCATTGCACGCAAATTCATAGGCGATTTAATGCAGCTTACGCAAGCGCTGCATTTAAACAGTTGCGTAATTCAAAAGTGAAAGTAAAATGTGCACGTCTGCATGCGCATTTATAAGCCCCTCCCACTCGGTGATACCGGGATCACCGAGTTTGTGACGCGCCGATTAACCGGTGGGAAAATTACGTCACCGCGGCAACCCTACTCTACACAATCTACAGGTACATATTAGTTTATTTTAGGAGAAAGCGAGTCGTCTTGAAGGAACACAGTAGTACGTTAGTTTGCTATATACCTTGTTTACCTTGTTTTTCTATTGCCTAGACTAATATCTGTTGTGATTAAGAAAACTTGCTTGCTTGCTTGTTTAGTTAATATACTCGTTCATTGACTATTAATTGTTATAGTTCGGCTCTGTTTGTTTGTTAGCTCCTGTTAGCATGTTTGTTAGCCTCTGTTCGTAAGTGCTTTGTTTGTTTACTTGTGTGTTCTAGCCAAAAAGTTTTTTATTTTACTAGTTTTGCACTTAAAGCGCGTAGTGAGTTGATCACAGTTTTGATACTTGTACCAGTGACGTCATTCAAGCTTTTGTTTAGCTAATTGCTAATCCGCGTGCAGCGACCGTAGGTTATATAAGCATCCTGTTTACCAAGCTACCTCAGGAGAAAGCTACTCGTCTTGAAGGGAACAGCTGGGGTTTATGCTCTTACTTAAAGGCGGAGTCCACGATGTTTGAAAAACGCGTTGGAAAAGGAGACGGGCCGACTACCAAAACACACTTATAGCCAATCAAATCAAATCAAATGCCAGGTTGCGTATGTGTGGGGCGGGTCTATCAACAGAAGGTCCAGATTCTATTGGGGTAGGGGCGTGTTTGTTTAGGTGATTTCAAATATCAACATTGGCTTTCAAACATCATGGACTCCGCCTTTAAACCATGCCTCAGTGTTGGCGCTGCAGCCCTCTTCGTGTGAAGACCTACGAGTGTAAAGACCTGCGACGCTCCCTGTGTGACACCGTTGAGCAAGGACACCGACAAGGCACTTAAGTATTGTTTACTTTATTTTTTTCACATACTATTTATGTTTTATACTTTTAAATACCAATGTGTTTTCAGTACATTCCTGTCATTCACAACAGACACCACCCGAGTTTCCGACGTAAGACACAACATACTCACTCTATTGTGCGACCAATCCACAACTCACCCTCCAACACCTCTGTCTTTTTCTGTGGGACTCTGGAACTGCCAGTCTGCCATCAACAAATCCGACTTCATCCATGCCTTTGTCATGCTGTCGGCCTACAACATCCTAGCTCTGACTGAGACATGGATTTGTCCAGAGCACTCGGCCACACCCACCGACCGCCCTCTAACAGCTTTTGAATGCCATGTTGTTAACAAATGTGTTCTCTCCACATTTCCTGAAGACGGCAGACCTCTCATCATACCCTGGGACTTAAACATCCACTTGGAGAAACCCTACGCCATGGATTTCCACACACTTACCTCCTGATTCGACCTAACTTGCCTCACTACTGCTGCCACTCACAGATCAGGAAACCAGCTTAATTATATGTATGACCATTTTTTTGGTCATCACTTTCAACAAACACCTTCCTACATCACACACACCCACGCCCCTCCAGTTTATTTCAGGTGTAATCTTCACTCTCTCTCCCCTAGTACCCTTTCCACTCAGGTGGCATCTTCTCTTCCATCTCACTTCCTGTCTTTAGTTGCTAATGCTTTCACTGACACATGCTCTACTCTAATATCATGTTTAGATACTCTTTGTCCTCTGTCATTCAGACCAGCTCGTGCTACTTCCTCTTGCCCATGGTTGTCCGAAATTCTCATGCGAGCAACAGACTACATTCAGGCCTACTGAAAGGAAATGACGCAAGTCTAACAACCGTGTTGTTCTCTGTCATTTCTAGGCACTTCTCTCCTCTTTCTCTACTACTGTCACTACAGCTAAAACATCCTACTTTACCACCAAGGTAACTACCACTGCATGAAAAGTGGAATTTTCGTCAGAATGTGGCACTGTAGATTGCTGTGAAACTCCAAGTTTACGACTGCGCACGACAATTTGCAGCCAACACCGAAAACTGCCGTAAGTTGTCAGAAGTTGACGTGGGTCTTGCTTGGAAGTTGTCCCCCCTTCCCCTAATTCTAGGGGAGGCTTTAACATGTAAATGAACATGCTGTGAGCTATACAAATGCAAATCAGGGTAGCAGCTGGGGGAGTTTTACTCAGGTGACATTCTGAGAGGTTTTAAACCTTGATTTTAAGAAAATCTTTGGTATCAGTAAAGCCAAATTACAGACTCTTAAATTTTAGTTTGAATTTATTTATTTTTAAAGTATGCTAGACTGTTAACACATTGTCTTCATGATGTAAACATCACTTAATATTTTGAGTTATGGACATTTACTTAAAAAATCTTAGTTCATTTAACTTTTAAGTGTATAAAATTAATTAAACTAAAACATTCAAGGGAATGTTGTAAGGAACACCCATAATCCTTTGTCTCAGAATATAACGATTATTTAAGATTTTTTACAGAATTAAGAACTAATAAGAACTTTAACTACTTAAATATTTGTTAAAATGTCATAGAGGTTTATGCTCTAATATTATTCATGTTGTTTAGTTTAAAATGATAAATTACCATTTTTGTAAATGAAAGTCCCCGTTCAGGTGATCAGTGTTAATTGACATAAACAACACATTGTATTGTATTGTGTTTCAGTGGAGAATCAAGTTTATTTAATGACTGACTAAGTCATGAGTTTTGTGTTATAATACCATTTATAACACTAAGAGAATTATAATTATACATTAATTAAAAATATTTTTTTTTCAACTCAGTTAACTAAGTGGAGATGTTGGACAGAGTAATTCAAAATCAACTTTAAGTTTAATGACAATCATTTATCAAACTTTTCTTCACCATTTATCACAATACTTTCAAAATATTTTTTCCTAATAATTTTTAAACTATCCCTTTAAGTAGATTCAATTTATCCAGGCTAACAGTGTATATTAATTACTCTGTATGTAATTAGCAATAACCAATGTTAGGTAAAAAAGATACACCAAACTATTTATTTCAACAATGTTAATTGGTTTCCGAGAGTTTTAATCAGGCTCAATTTGTCCATTCTATGCAAACACCATCAAACAACATGTCAAACAACAAAATGTCTGTCCGGATGGGAATGAAGCAAGGTAACTTGTGCAATTACATCACAGCTCAAATACTGTGCATAGTGGCATGACTACAGTTTATTGAATTCACATACTGGTAATCCTGCCATACTTGTCCATCATTTACATCTCCTAACACACCCTTTGGCAGTTCCCGCTTTCGCCTTTCATCTAATTTCTCTTCAAATCCAAGTCTTTTAACAAGTCCTCCCAGAGACTGCACAACACTCTTGTAACAGTAAGAACGTATTGGATGGACATACTCTTCACCGCTCGAATATGTAGCCTTTCTTAGCAAGGCAGAGCCATATTTCTTCCTTAATGCAGACCTCTGCTGTGGGTGATTGTAGAACGGGATGTGACCACAAGTCCTGCAAACCTTTGTACCATCCCGTCTGCGCTCATAGGTTTCAGTAAGCATGTACACTGTCATACATTTTGGACAAACCACATACTGTAACGAAGTCGTCACGGAGGATACCAGTCAATTTTATCATGGCCAATAGTTTCATCAACAAGTGTTCTGTTTTTTCACTTCTGGACTGATCACTTCCATGCTCCTCCCCATCTTGTATGTGAGGATAGACTTCACTCTGCTCCTCAGCAAGGATTTCCCCCTCTTCATCCACATAGTCATCCTATAGAAATTTAAAGGACATATTTAAAACACATGCAATGCACATACTCAGCACCACCATTAGACCATTAGAGATTGAAAAGTCCATCATGAATATGGCCATTTGAGATTGAAAACCCCATCGTTAATATGGTCATTTGAGATTTAAAAAGAACATAATTAATATGGTCATTTCTCATCAATATGGCCATTTGAGTATGAAAAGATTTGAAAACTGTAGTTGGAAAAGATCATGTGCATCTCAAACAGCTAGCTTTATCTTAGTGCAATGAACCAGTTAAGTACTTTGTGGGAACTTCATCCACTTCAACTTCATTTTAGTTTTTTTTATACTTTATAAAGTGTGTTTATACTTTAGTTGCTTTCATTAGTTAACTAACAGAAATTTGAGAGTGGAAAACAATAATGTGGGTGAAACATGTTAGGTTTTCCCATTTTAGCTCTGGATTAGCATGTACTGAACTTTATACTGGTATATCCAAATGTAATTTCATGCTTACCACACAACAGGAGATGTCCAGGAAAAGATGAATGCTTTGTTCATCTGCTGTTTCGTCTGAAAAACAACAAACAGAAGATACCGTTATGCATTATAACGCGATATTCCTATTTAATTATAAATTAATTTATACTATTAAAATAACAACAACAGTGATAATCAACCACATTTAACTAGACCAGGGGTCTCCAACCTTTTTGTGAGCAAGGGCTGCCACAATAGATAAAACATGCTGGATGGCTACTTTTTGATATAGCATACTCAAAACGTTTTTGTTTAACTTGTTGATTTTATTTTATTTTATTTTACTTGTTGATATGTTTTAGTATCGTTTAAAAATGCTAACATATGTAAAGCAAGCCAAGCTTATATACAAATATGTAATTCTGCTCACCGTTGTCTGAACTGCAATTCGCTGGGTGCATTTCTTCAAATTCTTCAATCACTTTTTTTCTGGGTCCTCGGATTTCATTTCACTTTCACCAATCTCTCTAACTCCAGTAAAGTTATCCTCCGGGTCTTTACACATGACAGGACATCACTCACAGCGGGTTCATGACTGGATAGCAGCAGGCTCTGTACGTTATCTGACCTGACGTAGTCCTTTTGGATTTTTTCTCCCAAACTCCATTTTTGAAATAGCGCTTTCTGTGTGGTCAAAATACTGTGTATGACACAGTTCAGTGTTGCAATGTTCACTGAAGCGCCAAGGTCGTTTCTTCAGTCTTGGGACTTCCATCTTTCAACTGATAGCACACTGTGTTGATATCACACAGAGCACATCGCGTTTGTTGTTTATATCATAGATATGTATAAAGGCTAGATGGCTCGTCCGCGCTGCTGGCCAATTGAGGGCAACGTCCGCATTTTGGCGGCCATCTTACGACGGGGCGCTCGCTCACTCGTGGCATTGAGTTTTAGTGGTGCGGTTGCTTTTGGATGGCCATGACTTGCTTAGTTTTTTACCGATTTTCAAACGGTTTGGTTTGTTATAAACGTCAAAGATGTACCTATGACACTGCATACCTATACTAAAAATAAAAAATAAATTCATGAAACATGTTAAAGCATCCAGAATTATAGCCACGTTAATAACGTGTGTAAAAACCCAAACCGTTTGAAAATCGGTAGAAAATTGAGCAAGTTATGGTCATTTAAAAGTACCTGCACCATTAAACTCAATGCTACGAGTGAGCGAGCGCCCTGTCCTAAGATGGCCGCCAGGTGATGCCGTTAGGGACTCCGCCTTGAGCCATCTAGCCTTTATACAAACCGGCACATCGCGTTTGTTGTTTATATCATACGCATGCGCGCACGTCTCACAAGATTTTCCTTATATCAATAACCTCGCGTGTGATTGGAGGAGCCCGACAGGCTTCTCGCCTTCGTCCAATCGCGTGCGAGGTCATGGCCACGGCTCACACAGCAGTACAAGAGGACCATTAAGCGATGTTTGGTTTGGTGTTTGTAACTCTCCAAGAAGAGAAGACGGGTGCACAATCCCAAGATTGCGGTAAGAATAATTTTATGTAAAAGCATATTTTTAAGTAGCCCAAGCTGTGTGTTTTATTGCTTAGAGGTGTTTTTGTCTTGTAATTTTTAGGAGGCTGTACGGCGTCTCTGAGGCACACTGCAGGCGCTTTGAACCAGAGCAAAGGTAACGTTACGATTTAAAGAATATGCTTTTATTCTTGTATAAGGAAATAGATACGTTAATAGATCCGAGCTTAAACCCGCACATTTTGTTTTCACAGACTAACGTCGCCTCATAACGAAGCCGTGACCTCCTATTTGGTTGGGTCTATTTTAGCAAGTCCACATTTAACTGCTGAGAATGACGACATTGTTTGTAAGTATAACTTCTAATGTTTTTCCTCGTTTCTTGTTTAATTGTACCGTGACTCTGTTTATTAATACCAGTCTCATTTAATTGTTTTCCAGCTGCCTGTAAGACGTATTATGAGTCGGTTCACCGGAGCTTCAGATACAAACAACCTGAACTCGCATCGCGGGCGGAAAATGCGAAAAGTTTAGCTCGGAGTCGATCCAGAAGAAAAAGGGTAAGATTTATTATATTAGATCAGTTTTTTGTCAATGTGAGTATTTTTCGGGTTACTTATTGTCTTTATTGATTATATTACAGTTGCTGGAAGCGAGACGAAGTGTGCTGGCTGAGGGTGAGATGGACATTTGAAAGTGCGCCACCATAGATCTCATGTCTGATGAAGACGGCATTGTTGACGGGGTGTCTGGATGGATTGTACGGCCACCGCCCTCTCGCAGCCTGGAACTCTCCGAGCTCTGTGCCACGCTGCAATTCAGATTAGAGGCGATACCAAAGTACAGGGGAACTCACCATATATGCCTGCAAAAGCGACTTTTTACAACGTTTTTGAGTTTTCTTTTTCTTTTTTCAACACTTGAGAACTTTGAAAAAGATTTTTAGGGATCTTTCCCGAATGTCTTGGGCACTTTTTGACGTGTTTGGAGGACAACATAAGAGACATTATGCTGCTTTGTACATAGTTGTGTGTTTCTAATTAAAGCTCTTTCTTTGAATAAACAGCTGTGTGTTTATAAATAAACCTCTTTGTTTTCTCTGATATTTCTTGTTGGTGTGAATAATGAAGTACATAGCACAATAACATTATTATATAAAAAATTAATATCACATAAATTATTTATTTATTATTATTATTATTATTGGGGTTTACATTTATAATGAGCCAGGGTGCCCAATAACCCCCCTCTTTAGAGTAACGGCCCGACTTGAATTTACTCACTCGGCATTGGCTGAAGCCACCCCTCCCAAACAAGAAAAATCCCCCGCGATTGGTTTGAACTGAGTAATCTGCCAACCATTCACGGGAGATTTTACTTGTTTAAAAGTAGTGGCTTCAGCCAATACTGAGTGAGTACATTCAAGTGGGCAGTTACTCTAGTTTCGCTGCTATTCACATGCTAATTAGACTAGAGACGCTTTACCTGGCCGGCAGAGGTTTCGCTGCTATTCATATGCTAATTAGAGGCATCGTACACCCGCGGGGCTCTCCATCTGCGTCATGGTTCGTTTACGACAATTTGTGACACAGACGAACGCGACGCTCGCTGCCTGTAAATTGAGGAAAGCTGCCGAAAATTAGGGAGATTTTCGGGAGCCTACAGGCGCTTACGGGGACGAAAATCCCACTTTTCATGCAGTGTACGCACCAAACACAAGGCCGCTGTTCAAAACTTTCAACTCTCTCCTCTGTTCCCCCCCACTCACCTCTTCTTTGTCAGCTGATGACTTTTCAAATGTTTTCACCAACAAAACTTCATCTATCAGTAACCAATTATCTTCACCATGTATCTTGGAATACATTACACTTACATATGACTTCAATTTCTTCTCTTTCTCTCAGCCCACTGACACCGAAGTTATTCATCTTCTCTCTACCCAACCACATGCCCCCTTGACCCAATCCCCTCCCATTTATTACAGGCCAATTTAGACACGCTCACACCAGCACACATCATCAACACCTCCCTCCTCACAGACACATTTCCATCCACTTTCTAGCTGGCCCTGGTCACGCCACTGCTTAAAAAAGCCATGCTGAACCACTCTCTTACTGGCTGTTACAGACCAGTCTCATTTCTTCTGTTCTGTTTTTAACCAAGTTTCCTCTTTTCTTTCTCAGAACAACCTACTCGATGACGAGCAGTCAGGCTTCAAATGCAACCACTCCACCGAAACAGCGCTGTTAGCGGTCATGGAAGCAATACGACTAGCTAAAGCAGAATCCAAATCCTCAGTTCTGATTTTACTAGACCTATCTGCATTCTTTGACACAGTCAATCCTCAGATACTACTTGCCACCTTATCATCGCTAGGGACAACGGGTACTCCCCTCCAATGGTTCAAATCTGATCTCTCCGAGAGATCTTTCAGGGTGTCATGGAAGGGTGCGCGGTCCACAGCTTACCAGATGGTCCCTTAGGGATCAGTGCTTGGTCCACTCCTTTTTTCCATCTACACAACATCCTTAGGACCTTTCATACAGGCACATGGATTGTCCTACCACTGCTATGGTGTTGACACACAGATCTTCTTTTTCATTTCACCCAGGTTATCCCACCATAGCGGCAAGCATTAAAGCATGCTTAGAAGACATCTCGGCTTGGATGAAGAAACACCACCTCCAGCTAAATCTTGCTAAAACGCCGTTACTTGTTTTTCCGGCACAACCCACGCTACAGCACGACCTATCCGATCAACTGGGCAACAAAACCATTTCTCCTTCCAAAACGGCAAGAAACCTCTGTGTTGTCTTTGATGATGAACTGTCTTTCTCTTATAACATTTCAAAGACAGCGCAATCATGCCGTTTTGCGTTATACAATATCAGAAAGATACGGACATGTCTCACAGAGAATGCTGCACAACTTCTGATTCAGGCCCTTGTAATCTCCAGGCTGGACTACTGCAATGCTCTTTTTGCTGGCCTTCCTGTACGGTCTATTAAACCACTTCAATTAATTCAGAACGCAGCAGCTTGGATCATCCTCCAGGAACCCAAAAGGGTTCATGTAACGCAACTCTTAATCTCTCTCCACTGGCTACCGATTGAAGCGTGTATCAGGTTCAAGTCGCTACTACGTACTTAGACCTTTCACTAGGACCACACCGGCATACTTTCACACCTTCATACATTCCTACACCACATCCAGAACGTTACGTTCAACCAAAGAGAGGCGTCTTGTGTTACCTTCACAAAGAGGCACTAAATCACGTTCCTGCTCATTTTCCTTCACTTCTCCCTGCTGGTGGAATGATCTTCCTATTGCAATCCGGTCAGCCACATCTCTTGCAACATTCAAAAAAGAATTAAAAACCCATCCCTTCCAAATATACTTGACACAGATATTCACCACATTTCTTTCTCTTCTCCCATTTAAAAAACAAAAACAAAAAAAAATATTAACTTTATTTTTCTCAGGTATTGTTTCGGGATAGTGAATTCTTGTGTCTTGTTAAAGCACCTTTTTATACTATTGCCTCCCTATGACACATCACTTTTATTGTTTCTGAATCTTTGTCGCTTTGGATAAAAGCATCTGCTGAATGCCTAATGTAAATGTGTAAATGTACATTTTAAAATGCTCACTGAAGCCTTGATCTTTCTTAATGTGGCATGGGACGTTGGCAGTGGAAGTTCCCCTACCTCTACAGCGAACATATTTTTTGTAACATCTCTGCAGTAAGAGATTGAGAAGGTATGTAAGTAGACTACTCTTGTATTAATTTGTACAGTTTCCAGAACCACTAGAAAACTTACAATTGGAATCAAACCAACCACAGCATTTTAAAGCACTAACAAACACAACATTTTAGTTAACATAATTTTCCCCACCGGGAGCATTGCCTGAACTAGCTGTGATACAGTCTGTGTCTGAGGAGATTGAAGATGTATGTTGTTAGCGCATGCACCAGCATGTGGCTCACAGGAGTCATCACTGGCTATGTTTACATAAGCAGGACCCCAGCCGCGAGAGGACCGCATCTGCGAGAGGCACGAGCCCAAGCATCCTTTTTGTAGAGCGAGAGATAGAGCCAGATGTCGCGGGTGCAGGCGGAGAAGTGTGTCCTTGTCTGTGGTATAGTGCTGACAGGGAGGTACACACATCTTGAACTTTTTAGACATACATTAGATTTATGCAAACGTACAGTACACACAGTCACTTGCTGAGGCACAAAAAGCGAGTATGCTTGTTTGGGATGCCCTCTTATACCCCGGTCTGCGCTGCACCCCTCTCATCTCATTATTAGTTTATTTGATACACGTACTTCTGATCAGTCAAGCCGAGGTATTCCCCAAAGCGTGACTATGGAGACAGCTTCTCGTTTCCTTCTCAGGGAACCTGGGTTACATACGTAAACTGAGACGTATTGACTCATTTACATTTAGTAAATCTGGCCCTAAATGTAAATGGATACATACTTTTTGTGACCCTGTCATGTAGTTTCCTGGAGGTGGTTTCGTTTAAAGATGCCGGAAAATCTTTATTAAAGGTGTTCTCTGCGGTTTCTTAAGAAGAGGAATCTTCGCAAAGTAAATAAGAAACTACATGGTTACATGCTTTGGTGTTATCCAAATTTTAGGAATGCACTCTATATTTTACAACCCAACATTCTAATGTAAAGAATGTATAAGCAGACTTTTAATTAACAGACTAGAAAACCAAACTGAATACAAGAACAGCTGTTACTTCAAGCTCAACTTGCACATAAAGAAAGGCAACAGCCATTTTAGTGTTGTATTTGATTTGGTCTTATTAACTTAGAAGTCCTCTGCAGTACCCTTAACTTTACAGATTTAGGAGCAAGTTTTAGCACTAAAATCGCACATATCGGACTACACCACTGCATTCAATATGAAATTTGCATCCGATCAACCTCAGTCAAATTGATTAAGGTGTTTACATGAAGGCTTTTCAGTCAGATTGAGCCATCACTACGATTACAAACAAATTATTTGGTTGCATGTAAGTGTAGCTTCTGACAACAGAAATTACTGTACAGTCAAGCAGTGCTTGAAAATACAGTAAGTGGTATTTTGCCAAAATAATGAAAGTGAAATAGAGCCCGACCGATAAAGGATTTTGAAGTCCGATACCGATACAAATGTTTGATGGTTTAAAAATCCGATATTCCGATATATATTTTTATTTTATTTCAGAAACGCGCAACAAAACATTAACAGATTTCCCTAAAATTAGTTATTTGTAGTTATTTGTGAGTTTTAACTAAAATAATATGATAATGCATTTTAAAAAAGAAACTTGTTTCTTTTATTGTCTCGTGACCAACTCACCATGAACTCACTTAACCGTT
Source organism: Misgurnus anguillicaudatus (assembly GCF_027580225.2). Lineage (NCBI taxonomy): Eukaryota > Metazoa > Chordata > Actinopteri > Cypriniformes > Cobitidae > Misgurnus > Misgurnus anguillicaudatus. The sequence goes on from NC_073349.2 coordinate 5,186,478, forward strand.
GTTCTCTCTGCCCGACTCTGTCTGGATCAGCAGGTTGCAGGATGTGTGATGCGTTAATCACGAGTGTTGCCAACAGGGAGGTTGTAGAGTGCCCTCTGGTGGACAAACTATGCAACGGCAACACTCATGACATGGTTGAAGGCTGTTTCGACTGTTGTTGTTTTTTTTTAAATAATCATTTATCGGCCATTATGAATGCCGATACCGATAGTTTGGAAAATGCCTAATATCGGCCTGCCGATAAATCAGTCGGGCTCTAAAGTGAAACCATTGTAATACTGAAAGTATTCTAATTTTTTACAAGATGTAAAGGGGACCTTATAACATTGCCATAACATTTCTGTAACACATCCTTTGGGAACAAAAGGCAGATGCAATGCCGTAAGGGTCATTGCAACATTTACACATTAAAAATAGGGATTTACATGCAGATTAACATTCACGGCGAAAAATGCAAACTGAACTGAAGCAGAGATCAAGGAGCTCGGCACTATTCGAACAAACCAAAATAAAACAATCCCCGTCAATTTTCCGTAATCTGTGTGTGAAAAGGGGCTTTGGGCTTTAGGCATCACAGTAATTTATAAGGAATGGTTTCTATTAAACTTGCTGCAAAAATATAATAGAAACAACATCTTATCTGATGTCCCACATTGCATAGCTTTAGATAATAAAGGTAATGTAAACTCAGTTTTGAATTGAATATTGTCACTGATCAGTTTGTTTTGCAGACTGTGAGGAGTTTGACGGATTAAGATGTTGATGAATTAAATAAAATGTAATGTTTAAGCCAAATCTGAATGTTTTTAAAGCGTTTTTGAGATTCAGTTGATGTGCCGATGTTTCACATGACACTAGAGAGTTCAGATAACATGATCCAGTCACCTGACACAGCCGACAACATTACTTATTTACTGTGTATATAAACCTGTAACCCATCAGACAGTTAACAGATCATCTCTTCATCTGAAGATCTCCACCGAGCGTCTGTGTGCTGTCAGTGATGTAAGTGTTGATCATTTCACATTCAGCTGTTTATCATCAACATCTTTATCTGATCAATTATTCATTTATAAGACTGTGAATTTATTGAGGGATGATTGTTCTTCATTTACATACATTATGTAATACATTTTCAATATTTTTCCTTTATACTACTTTTTGTAAGAAAAGTTTGATTGTCATGACTATCTCTGTGTTTTTTGCAGTGACACACAAGTAGATTTGTAAAATGTACACTTTGCAATTTGTTATTTAGAGGTATATAAAGAACTGAAGGTATGAAAAATGTAATTTGATTATTACAAAATCATTATTTATGTATGGCTTTATTTTTGATGTACGTTCTGTTGACTGTAAGGAGCGTTGCATCAACCGACTCTCAGTAGAGTATTAGTAAACTATCTGATTCAAATCTGCTTTAATTCAATTTAGATGTATTGCTTTAGTGCTGTACACAGTTTTGCATTGCAGTAAAGCAGCTTTAATACAGAAGTACAGGCAAAAATATAAAACATGAAATATATGGGATATATGGTATTACAAAGTACATCAGCAGTACCAGTCACAAAAACAAAAATCAGACTGTTTTATTCATAGTGCTATCAAAGCCTGTGTATCAATTTTATTTGATACATAATGGCGGTTGCATCGGTGTTTCTGATGATTCCCAGAGCGGGTGGCACTTTTCTGTCACTTCAAATGAGTCTTCCATTAATTTCCTATGGCCTCGTCCTCTGTAATTTCACAGCTGGACCGCCAATCACACAGTATGTTGGACTTAACGTGCTGCTGTGCAGACCAATCAGTAGGCATCTGAACAGGAACAACGCGAGATTAGACCGCTCTGTATGCCTTCAAATGGCTCTCGCTGTTCTTTGATGTCTTGCGCTGATCGGTTTACAGAGCAATTCTAATGGTAGAAAATGGCCGACACATTTAAAAATGTTATAAGTTTTCAAATGTTGTTTTTAATAAAGTTTAGGTCCTCTCTGGGGGACTTGGGGGCCCTGACAGTCAGTACTGAATTCATGTAGCTTCATACAGTATATGAAGACACGGATCAGAATGTAAGCAGGTGTCTGTATCAGGACTGCCACAGCCTATCAGTTACATGTATTTATAATTCATGTAGGGTAAAGTGACTTGCAGGCTATAATGATGACCGTACTGAGGTTGTACAGCAGTGTATATAACGTTTGTGAACACTGTGTGTGTATACAGTTCATATGTTTACACACCCTTTGCATTAACCATACATATAATCTTTAAGACTAAAAGACTAGATTACATTACAGCTATTGCTTCACATTCTGGTCTGTTCTTGCACTTACTGAAATCAAACCAGAGGACACTGCCAATCCAGTTGCCCTCTCTAATAATCACACTTTCACCCACAGTCCTCACACTACACTGAGGGGTGAAGGGACTGGTCTACTCATTCAAAATGACTGGAAATTCCAACAGCTCAGACCCTCATGTGACAGCAGCTCTTTCAAGTTGCATGCTGTTACCATCATCCACCCTACTAAAATCCATTTTCTAGTTATATATCGCCCCCAGGTCAGCTGGGTCATTTCTTGGAGGAGTTGTATGTACTTCTGTCTTCCTTCCCAGAGGATGGTACTCTTTTAGTAGTACTTTGTGACTTCAACATCCACCTTGAGAAATCACAGGCAGCTGACTTCAACACCCTGACTGTGTCGTTTGACCTCAAGCAAGTCCCCACTTCACCAACCCACAGGTCTGGTAATCTTATCTATGCAAGCTGCTGTTCCACTCATCACATCCAGCCCGCTACACACACATCTGATCACTTCCTCCTCACTGTGGATCTCGAACTATCTCCTCCAGACAATGCACACCATCCCCCCACTGGTCATGGTCCAGCACAACCTTATGTATACTCTCTCCCTCCCTCTTATCCTCTGTGGTCTCCTCCATGCCCTCCCAACCAACTCTCTCTATTAGAGACAGACAACGCCACCGACACTCTATGCTCCACACTTACATCCTGCTTAGACAGCTTATGCCCTCTGACATCTAGACCAGCTTGGGCCACACCATCTACCCATTGGTTATCTGATGTTCTCTGTGAGCATCGCTCCAGACTCAGGTATGCAAAGAGGATGTGGCACAGATCGAAAGATCCTGCTGAGCTCTGTCTCTATCAGTCTCCATGATGCTTGCTCCATGGATGTCTCCTCTGCTAAGACTTAGTACTATTACTCAAAAATCAAAAGCTCACCTGACCCTTGTGCTTTCTTTAAGACCTTCTCTGCTCTTCACTGTCCACGCCCCCACCTTCATCTGACTTAACAGCTGACGATTTTGCTTTTTTCTTTGTGAAGAAAACACACACTATCAGCAGGCAATTCTCCGCCTCTTGCACATGCTCACAACTCCTGATGCATACTCGCTCCCCTCTTTCTCTCTCCTATCTAAAGCAGACGTTTCCAAGGTTTTTGCTTTTAACCACCAGACTACCTGTACGTTAGATCCCATACCCACCCATCTCCTTCAGGCCATTTCTCCATTGGTAATCCCTGCTCTCATCCACATTATCAACTAATCTCTGTCCACCGGTACATTCCACGCAGGTTTTAAAGAGGCCCGTATGACCCCGCTGCTGAAGAAACTCACACTTAACCCTGCAACGTTAGGAAACTACAGACCTGTATCTCTCATTCCCTTCATTGACAAGACTCTTGAGCGTGTAGTTTTTGAACAGCTCTACTCCTTTTTCACACAAAATAATCTTCTGGACAGCAACCGGTCTGGTTTCAAAAGCGGTCACTCCACAGAGACTGTGCTGCTCTCAGTCATTGAAGCCCTAAGGCAGGCAATCTATCTACCACTTTAGACACGGTCAATTACCACATCCTCCTTCCCACCCTCAAAAGCTATGGGTGTCTCTGGTACAGTGCTACTGTGGTTCAAGTCTTACCTCTCAGGTAGGTCTTTTAGGGTATCCTGGAGAGGTGACGTCTCAGAACCCCAATGTCTTAATACAGGGGTACCTCAAGGCTCGGTGCTTGGACCACTTCTCTTTTCGAATATACATGACATCCCTGGGTTCTGTCATTCGGAAACATGGCTTTTCCTACCATTGCTATGCGGATGACACTTGTCGTTTCACCCTGAAAATCCCATGGTTTCTGCCCGCATCTCAGCATGCCTGAGGGACATCTTACTCTGGATGTAGGATCACCATCTCCAGCTAAACCTTGCAAATATGGAGCTGCTTGTCGTATTGTTTCACCCCAAGATTTATCACAACCTTTTCATTCAGCTATGTTCTTCGACCATTATGCCTTCCAGGACAGCCAGAAACCTGAGCGTGGTCATTGATGATCAGCTTAGCTTTTCGGAGCATGTTGCCAGCACTGCCCGCTCTTGTATATTCGTTCTCTACAATATTAGGAAAATTAGACCTTCCCTAAATAAGTATGCTACGTAAGTCCTGGTCCAGGCTTATTTCCTATCCAGACTGGACTATTGCAATGCGTTACTGGCCGGACTCCCAGCCTGCACAACCAAACCCCTACAGATGATTTAGAATGCAGCAGCAAAAGTGGTCTTCAATGAACCAAAGAGGACGCACATAATTTATCTCTTTGTCAGGTTACACTGGCTTCCTAGTGCTGCTCGCATCAAATGTAAAGCTTTGCTCCTGGCCCTTAAAACCACCACTGGGTCAGCACCTCCTTATCTTTACTCCCTTATACAGACTATCCTTATGGTGTAATTTCTCTGGATCTGTTCCACATTTTCCATGTTTATCTGTACATTTCCTGTGTGAAAAAAACTGCTATGTATACTGTGTTAGATTTGATGTGACTATTTCTAGTGCACTTATGTATTGGTGTTCTTGTGTTGCTCTAATTGCTTCTATTGTTTACATCATTTGTAAGTCGCTTTGGACAAAACTGTCTGCTAAATGTAAATGTAAATCACTGGGGACTTTTTCTAAAGAAAAATTCCTCTTTCCTACAAGTTTTGAAAAGTTTTTTTTTTGTTTTTTTAATCTGTTGTGTAACAAGTCTCGGGAGTGTGTTAATTTAAGCTTGTTCAGTTACCCAATGAACCAAGCCTTATGGAAACAATGGATATAGTTTGTTTATCCGGGGTAGCAGCAGAGTTGTGCCTGAGTGTTTGTTTAACGCTGGATTTCGTTGAAATAGTGCAGTTCCAACCGGGTCACGAGTCGCAGGCGGGATGTTAAACTGCATCACGTGTCTGTGTTTTGTTGGCAGTCGGCACGTAAGTGCATATAATGTAAACGACATGAACATGTAGTGAATCATAAGTTATCCAGAGATAGTGGGATAATGTTTTGTGTGTGTGTTGCTTGCTTGTGACTTGCTCCACCTGTGGTATGTTTTCAGGAGCTCTGGTTTATTCAGAAGGATCTGTCTTTTATAAATCTGATAAACTAAAGACTCTTTGGATATGTGGGATAAATATAATATTACTCTATTAGGTACTCAAGATTAACATGAGATGAGCAGAAACAGTGTGTGTTATGTGAGCTTTAAGAATTACATAAATGGGGGGAGAGACGGCGTGTGGCTGTTTGAACACATAAACCACATGCGTGTTCACACTATGTTATGCATAACCATGCTATAGTTAGCCAAATAACTATAAAACTTCAAGTTTACAACATAGACTGTATAGATCTAAACGAATATGCTGAATTACCTGTGGAGAAGATAGAAAGTAGGCAACTTCGGTGTCCCTTCATTTTGAACAAATCTTTAATATGACTCGGGACTACCGAGTTGTCTTAGAGAGTGATTCGTTCATTTTGTGTTGACTGCACATGCGCATTGCGCAACATATGGGTTCTGAATCCAGTAATGATTAGTTCATCATTCTCTTGAGTCTTGAGTTCGGGACAGGTTCGAGTCTTTTGTTCTTCCTGTCAGTCCCATAGAGGCTATGCTACCAGTACCGGAAAGAGAAATAATAAGTTCACCTTTCAAGTTCGGGTTCGGTCGGGTCCGAGTCTTTCGTTCTTCAATAAGATGGAACTTTTATTTTTCAAATAATGTTTTTGCACATATTTTGTATTTTAATGGCTAAATATAAAACAATATAGGATACATTCAGACGCAATCAATAATACGAATCTAATGTTGTATTTAATGTGATATACCAGTGGTCACGTGACATAAGGACTCGGACCCGGCCGAACCCGAACTCAAGACTTGAATTAACTTTTTTTTTTTTCCGGTACTGACAGCATAGCCTCTATGGGACTGACAGGAAGAACAAAAGACTCGGAACCGGCTGAACTCGACTCGAAAGATGAACTAATCATTTATCTTTCCGGTACTGACAGCATAGCCTCTATGGGACTGACAGGAAGAACAAAAGACTCGGAACCGGCTGAACTCGACTCGAAAGATGAACTAATCATTTATCTTTCCGGTACTGACAGCATAGCCTCTATGGGACTGACAGGAAGAACAAAAGACTCGGAACCGGCTGAACTTGACTCGAAAGATGAACTAATCATTTATCTTTCCGGTACTTACAGCATAGCCTCTATGAGGCTGACAGGAAGAACGAAAGACTCGAACCCGTCCCGAACTCGAGAGAATGATGAACTAATCATTTCTCTTTCCGGTCCTGTGCTGTATATCACGTGGCACAGCCTGGCCGAACACAGAGAGTAAGACAGTGATGAGTTGACAACTAACATCTGTAGACACGAGAGGAGGCGTTCAAATGTGATAAATATGAAGTTCAGTTTCTTATAATTTGGTTTTGGCTCCATTACCCTGACCCTACACGAGGACTGACTTAGGAGGTAAGCTAATAATTTCTCTTTTTTGCAGGTTTCAGAGCTTGTGTCAAGAAATAATTAAATAAGGATGTTTATTTCTCATAACTTGTTAGAAATGTAATAATTGTTTGCATAAGTGGTTATTTTGGGGTAGTTTTTGAAATTATAGGTAATCATATTTTAAATGAACGAAAAGATCGAGGTGACTCAAAAAAAGATTTGTTCATTTTGATGAACGAGATTCAAAGATCCGAATCAGAAAAATTATCCGAACTTCCCATTACTAGTCCCTTGAGCCCCATCTTGGAAAACTAACATTACTCCAGTATTGACTTTGGTCTTGTTGTTTTTCCTGTCGCATTGTCGTTTTAAATCCCCGTTTCGCTTCCTTGTCGACGTGTTTTAATGTCCTCGAAAATAGGTCTTCAACAGGCTTTCAAATCTGCTCAAATCAAAGCATTAGATCGCGGGATCATCACGGTGTGCAGCTGTTGTTGAATACGAAGGATTCAGTCTACACAGATTGATATGCGGGCTGCATACGTCATCAAGCCTGGTTTATTTTAATTAACTGAGCATTACATTCGCAAGTCATAAGCATATTACATCAATTTACAATTAACTAAGAATAATTGTCAGCTTTATAATTGTTAATATTCTGAAATAAGACATACGTCTTGATGACGTATACCGCCTACACATGCAACCTCGGGAGGTTTCAGCTAGCGGCCAGCGTGAGTGTAGTCTGAAAGTGCGAAAGGCGGAGCTTAAATTTAAGGAATGTCCCTCGTCGGCGAATGTATTTCAAAGATGGATGCACAACATGGATTCAGACAGTCGAGCTACTCGTCCGTATGTATTTTAAATAGCAGATTCTACACTTACGAGAATAATTTGATTAGTGGGTGGAAGTAATTACACATGAATGAGCACATACTTTTGAAAGCTTTAATGTCTTTTATTTTGTAAACATGTCAGTGCCATGTTTGTCTCTAGTTTCCCTGTTTCTTGATGTTCTCATTGGTTCACTGTCTGTACATGTATTTTCATCTGCACTTAGATCCTGCCTTCATCTTATGTTTGGACAACACGCGTTACAGCCTTTTGTCATAGTAACATTGCGTCTGCATGCATACTTTGTTGAACTAAAAGTACACATGGATGTTATTATTGTGGACACATGGCATATATGAGCAGCACAAGCCCATCTGGATTTATGATTGACACACAGTTTCATAATAAAGATATGAAGTGCTGTAGATTGTGATACACACATATAGGGTAACTTCTGCTGTTATTCTTTTCTCTGTAACTGCTGACTTACAGATGTTTGTATACTGCTCAACTTCTGTGGAGTTTGTGAAGTTTTAGAGGCATTAAAGTTAAGGAAGCAGTCATTTTCTCCACAGGGAGATGAATGTCCTGCTGGTCACCTTTATCCAGGAGTACAGACACTGTGTCCTTGTAAAGGAAATGGTTGACCATCTGGTACTCATTTTCTCTTTACCTCAAATCTTAAGTTTCAGTTCATCTCAGTGACACATGGACCAGCACCTCTTTATATACAGTAATGTCATCTCATAGAAACGTACATTCATTCACAACTATCGCTCGATACTCATCTGGCTGGAGTGTTGCGTTGTGCGATCGCTTAATTGCAACCTTTTTGGTATTGCATCATGGCCACAGATCATTGGCTTAATGTCTGATACATAAAGTCTGATATATAATTCTGTTTGGATTAACTTTACAGGAGTTTCAGGGGATGTGCATGTGCTTACAGTCCAAACATAAAATTACTATATAAGCACTAGCGTAAGAGACATGTATAGTGCATTAAAACTAATATGGCTACCATGAGTATGTTTATGTATTATCAGTATGGATTTTATAATACAGGGCAAAGTGTCAAGATTTGAGGTTACAGAAATGCACTTAACTGCTACACAAAAAAGTTTCCTAAAGGCGTTTGCCAAAACCTACAGTAATGTTCAAACATACAGATTGGTTTAAACATTTGTGAATATATTTTCATATACTGTATAGACGGTTTCAGCAGTAACAACATAAACAAACAGCTTTTGTGTTTTTCCGTTAAACTCTGCCAAGAATAAATAACAACAAAGTCCTTTTAGATTCGTTTTTTTTTTTCTGATAACAAGCAAAATAAACAACAAGTAGATTACCTAAGTTTATATTTCAAATAGCGGTGATCCATGATCCCCGTCTTCCCTTCTCGTCTTTAGGAAACCAAAACATTTGTTATTTTCAACGAGGTATTTATTTCAGAGTTCAGATTAAACACTAGGGCTGGGTATTGGCAAGGACCTCATGATACGATACATGTGCCATGTACAATGTATCGCGATACAATACAATACGTTGCATGTTGTGATACATTGCAATACTTTTTCTTTTTTTTATCAAAAATGTAAAAATAATAGAGCTGAACTCTTAAAAGCTGCAGGTGTTTTTCACTTTTCTGCCATTTTCTCACTCCCTCTAACTTCTGAGACATTGGCCGAATGGCCGTATATGGCAGACAACTACAGTACAGCAGCGGCGGAGGAGGTCGTTGGACACACACAGAGGGATTTGATTTGGTCCCCTAAATTGGCAGTTGACGATGGTTACGTTAAACCATCGCGATGGACGATGATATCGTTAGGCGGGGGGGGTATTTTAATTTTTTGTTCGTCATTTTACTTCCACTAAAGAAGAGTTGTGCACTTTTAAGCACTTTTTTAAAATATCTCTTTTAGTGCTGCAACGACGCGTCGACGTCATCGATTACGTCGACTACGAAAATACGTCGACATGCGTAAAATGCGTCGATGCGTCACGCTGTTTACATTCATCTCGCATAATGGCGGCTTCTGCTCCTGACAGTGTTTTCCATACATTGATTTGTTTGTGTGCGCCACAAAATCAACAATGGCCGCAACATTTACATTTTTATTTTCATTTAAAACGGCTTCATTTATTGTTGTGAGCGCTCGGTGGTGCCTCTCTTGTGCGCACACGCTCTCTCTCTCTGTGTGAAGCCTCTAGACAGCGTCTCTCATACATGACACTGAGTGAAAGAATTAAAAGTTGGATGTGTTTTCCATGCGGATTCCTCTGTGTACTTGCATTTTCACGTAAACGTCAGATGTTACTGACAGAGAAGACGACTGATTCGAGTTCATCATGAAAGGTTAGCAGTGTTTTCCCACACTTACTGTTTCTCTATGTGCTTGTGCGCGAGCTCTCTCTCTCCTATGCCCGCGCATACCTTTCTCTAGTAACTCTGTGTAATGGCAATTTTTTAATTTGCGCCGAATTGTCTGCGATGTCGCGTATATAAATCAAGATTTTAGTAACTTAGTAGTTAAAGTAACAGCTGGTTGGATTAAACACAAGGTTATTGGGTCATGTTTAGTCACTATTTTAATAGTCTTTGGGGTGGTTTCCTGGACAGAGATTATCTTAAACCAGGACAAGACCTTAGTTTAATTAGGAAATATAATTAGTTTAACAAACATGCCTTACTAAAAACATTACTTGTGTGCATTTTGAGGCCAAACTAAGGGCACTGATGTATTTTAAGATATGTCAGTGCAAGATGTTTTCAGTTTGGACGGCTCTTATATTTATTTTAGTCTAGGACTAGTCTAATCCCTGTCTGGGCAACCGCCCCTATATGTCTGACAACAGAACAGATAATATGTGAAAATAGCATTCAGTTGTGTTAAAATACAATAAAACAAACAATGACTGTCAGATCAGACAGAGAGTAGAAAAACAGATTATCCAATAGATTAAATAGCTAATCAAAAAAAGAACACTATATTAATAATAAAAAATAGTCGTTAGAGTAGTCGACTAATTGGAAAAATAATCGCTAGATTAGTCGACAGAAGAAATAGTCGTTAGTTGCAGCTCTAATCTCTTTACATATTTTTTTTCTATTTAAAAGCTATAATTTTATTATTTTACTAACCCAATTAGTCCTCCTGATATCATCCATCTCCACAACCCTAGCTCAGATGCGTAATCGCATCTCCGCAGAGGCATTTAATCATCTTATTTTACATTCAAATATATGCATTATGAACAAAGAACCGTTATTATTCCAAGCTCAGATGTGCCGAGTCAACTAACTAGCTAACATTAGTGTGCTCTTACATTAGAGAAAATGCAGGTGTTTTTGTTCATGCTGTTGAAATTTAATTGTGAATGAAGCCTTCGACACTGCTTGATCCCCGTCTGGCATTTCTCCCCTTGGGTTTTAGGTTTCGGGAAGGGAAAAAATTCTACCACCCCTTCCAAACTTTTAGGATACAGGGTATCATATTTACACAATCTATGCACAACGCTTTGGCATGTTTCCCTCCCTCGAAAGCTTGACAGACCTCCTGTGCCTCGTTATGGTTGCTAAACTACACTTGACCTGTGACGGTTTTCAGGTGTGGCTTAGCGAAGGGTCAGTTTTGGGTTTAAAGAGGTCTAATAGACATTTATGTTAAAACTTTTAAAAATTGTAAAATATCTTATCATAAGCCCTTTTCGGACAGGATTCGTTTTACAGGGGGACCTCTGAGAAAATCGTGCTTCTCAGAGGTCCTCTTTGTTTATAATCCCGTCCGAATCGGCCATGTCTGTGGAGTTTTTACGGAGGTCGTCAGAGAAAAACAGAGCAATTTATCTACCGAACTCAGAGGTCCTCTGAGAAATTTAATCCCGTCCGGATGCAAATGTCTGTGTTTGCCCGTTCTTTTGAAAACGCGGTTCTTGTCGTGTTTTGGCCAACGTGATCTGCCGTAAGGTCTTACTAACGCGCATATATTGTACTTCCTAAGTCCCATTCATTCAAATATTGATGTTTTTTTTACATTCAACAAAATAAAATAATTAAATCAAGACGAAATATCAAACACTGTTAAGACTGGCCACTGTAAGTAATATCAGTATAAGGTAAACTCAAACTTATTTTGTTCAACTCCGGAATGGTAATGTTAATTAATAAAGATAATAAATTGTTATTAATAATTTTTTCTTAATTTCTTTGGGTTTATTATAAGCAGCCAGTTATATAAAACACGTAGGCTACTTAAGTAGGATTTTTATAAGTTATTTTGTTTGTTACAATTAAATGAATAAAGTACATGTTCTGTAATAATTTTACATTTAAAGCAAAATATCAAACCTTACAAACACGCGTATCCAGAGCACGTGATCTTCTGCAAAGCCCAAATACATGAAACAGACACTCCCATCTCTGGAATAGCCTGAGAATTTGAATCCCATCCGAATCGGTACATAATATCACATACGTCGTGGGGGACATGTTGAAACTCAAACGTCGTTTAGAAAACTAATCCCGTCTGAATAGTGCTATAGCCTAAAAAAATTAATAAACAAATACAAAAAGTTTGTAATCACTGTTGACTTTTTTTACATGATGAAATATCAGACATCAGACTGTGACAAAAACCACGTGTAACCAAATTTAAGTTTATTTTGGCCAGAAGTGGTGGGTTACTCATAGCTGGACTGTATGGGGTCTGTAGTTAATGTAGACGGTGAAATGACGACACTTAAACATAGTCATCAGTAGGAATGTGCATTTATGTCATTTTTTCATTTTGATTAATCTATAGGTCTGAAGAACGAGTACTCGATTACTGGGGGCGGGGCAATCAAAGGGGCGGGGGCGTACACGTCATGGTGAAAATTAAAATATTTTTATTAAAAACACTCAAATAAAACTTAATTTTGAAGAAACTATGAGAGAACAATGAACACATACTAGATAATTAATGAATTAAATGTTTTTAAAAGAAACACCTTACACGTAAAGCTGCGTGATGAAGTGAAACTAAAGGGTTAAGTTAATAAACACAAACCGAAGCGCTTGCTACATGACGCACTCTACGTAGTATTAAGCCTTTATACAACATAAATGTACAACGTCCATCTATCTGCATAAAATGCAAGACTTCAACTAAGTTTTCAACTAAGTACAGGAAATTTAACTCCCTTTCTGGATGTGTATCATAAACAGCGCGCTTTTAAACATGTCCAGTCAAAGCAAAAGCTACATAACATTAAGCAGCTTTAAGTCTTTGCTATCTTTTAGCGATTAGCTGTGTCGTGTCGTCGTCCCTTACCTGTTCAAGATGTAATGATCGTATGGCTCTCTGGTATCTCTTGATATTTGATGTTTAAATATGAGATGATAACCCATTGAACGTTTGACGGCCCTGTACATTTTGCACCTGACTGACTGTATTTCCGAAAACTGGCGGGTTGCTGCCGCGCCGTTTGTTTTTGAATCACGCATGGTAACGTAACTGATGTCATATGCCGGTCTGCGTAGCTCGACACGATGTCAAACATGCATCTCCAGACCCAGTCTTTACTATCAGATGCGCTTGTAATGCTAACCAGCCATCCAAATGCCGCCATTTCCACAATAAATAAATAAATAAACCCACACGATCATCGTTTTCATGATCGATCATCGATGCTACGTTCGAGTACTCGAGCAATCGAGTACTCGTGCCCATCCCTAGTCACCAGGCACGGACAATCAGAATTAAGTTTTTTACAGGGCTATGTAATAAATCAGTGGTTCTCAAACTTTTTTGGCGTGCAGTCCCCCTTGTGTATGGTGCATCTCTTCATGCCCCCCAAAGGAAATTTACCACATAAACATTCCAAAACGTAAAATTGAATTAAACAAAACATATTAAATGATACAATGATACAAATGATACAATTTAATTTATTTTATAAAATGTCATTAAACTGGGGCCCCCGCCGGCACAATCTCAGGGCCCCCAAGGGGGTCATGGCCCACGGATTGAGATCCACTGTAATGAATGAATACAAAGTATCATATTGACGTCTTAAGTTCAGGTTAGTCAAACAGAGTCCAGAGATTGTCAGTGAGAGTGTTCGAGCAGCAGACGTTGGAGGTTAAACAGGACAATATCTGACCCCCTCCCTCCCAACCGTCTAAAGAGCTCTATTAATAGATGCTTCCTCTTTCCAACACTCACATTCCTCTACCACCACGTGAATATTCACTCGTTCCTTCTACTCTTGCCTGACTCTTTCTGACATGTGAGGAGCTTGGTGTTTCATTGAATGCCAGATCAGATGTGTGGGTGTGAGCAAGAGCGAGCGAGAGAGTCTGTGACAGCAGTTATGGAGTCTGTGCTGTTATTGTTTTCTTCTTCTCAGAGCTGTAAAGCATTTGGATTTAGCGATGCTTGACTTTGGCACTTTCTGGATGTGGGCTTCTCAGCAGATATGTGGTGTTTACAGTGTAACTCTGAAAAAACACAGTCTCTACTTGAGCTGGAGCAGGACAGCTGGTAAGACTGCACATTAGTTTGTGTTTGTGTGAGAGATCAGCTCTGGACAATGCTTGTCTATTCATTTCAATCATAAAGATGATTTGTTCATGTCATGTGAAGCACCAACCGTTGGGTTTCTGCAGCAAAGTGCTGTACTGTAATGTGTTTGTTGTATTTCATTCATTCATGTTTTCAGTGCTGGCAGGAGTCTGGTTCTATATTTGTTAGATGATGATCACGTTAATGAAGGTGTATTTTTAAACCGAGTGAAACAGTGTTGTGTGACAGTCAGTTTGTTCTGGTTAAAAGTACTTGTGCAAACGCTTTAAATGCGAAAGTCTGTAATTCATTGTATTACTGTTAGGTCTTTGCATTCATTGTTTCACTATGAGCTCAGATTAAAGTGTTTTTTGTCTTTCTGGTGATGAAAGTGTAATTATATTGTTGTTTTATCGCTCCAGTATCGTGTCACATGATAAGAGAATGCATCTGTTTCCTGTGCTGGAGGATACATAATAACCTCTTCATATCCTGTGCCAACAGACCAACAGCAAACATTCACATAGACTGTATAAGTATTTTGGATGTCTGAATCAATCATGTGATTGCTAGTGATTATGTTGCTATAATGAGTTGGAGATGTCTGTTCTGTGACACTACACAGTATTGCAAACACGTAAGTCATGCTTCAAAATGTCTGAATACAGTGGCGGCTATCATGTGTTTGGATCTTCATGTCAAAATATGTGTTTGACGTGTCATGTAAACTTATGTGCAGCACGTGTCATGTCAAAATACGTGCCTGCTGCAGACACTTCGAAGGAGTTTATGATAAAAGAGACGCTCACGTTTAGAGGTCAACCAATGTGTGTTTTTCAGGGCCGATGTTGATACCGATTATTATTGATCAAGTAGACCGATAACCTTGCCTGGCTAACACCAGACCAGTTTCATAGAGAATGAGACGTGGTCTGGGAACCATATGCTCACTTTCTCGTATTTGAGGCGTGGTTTACGAATGCCCAGAGCCGTTTATTGGGCACTACGAATGTCTGTCAAATGGGTCTGTACGTAGCTCATAGCCAATCGTTTTAATTATACCACATGACGTATGTAGAGCGACATAAATTCAAATGTAAACAACTTTTATTGGTATGTGTGCACACAGCTGAAAGCAACTGAACCGGTAGCTGTATATTGTATTGAAAAGCAACACAACTTAGTGGCACTGTGACAACCACAGTACAGGCATAATGACAATAGTCCCTTTCACACATACAGTCTTTACTGGTAATTTACTGGTAAATTGCAGTTAACAGATCATGTGTGAACAGAACCTTTCCGGTAAATCAGTGCTCCCAATTTACCAGTAAGACAGGTTGTAAGATTACCAGTAATTTACCGGTAAGCGCTATGTGTGAACGAAAATTATAGGATTACCGGCATTTAGAACGGACGACGTCAGACCGCGCTGACAGCTTCGGGCCAATCATAGCGGTTTAATACAGATGACGCGTTTACCCCCGCACTTGTTTACGGACGTTTCCACACACATGCTGCTTGAAAGTTGAGCACACCTGAAGTTTATGTCCACATTTCTTCACCAAAGTTGTTTAAAACAGCTTACCGCAGAATTGCCGACGTCCTTAACACGCCCTCTGTGAAGCCTAACGTGCAAACAGTAGTGTTGTTAAAAACACATTTTCGGTTTGACGTCGTTTCATTCAATGTTGCTTGGTCATGAGCAACTTCGCGACTGTTTACCACAGACGTGAAAACAGCAAAATACGGACCGTGGATATGAACGACGTGGATTGTTTACAAATACAACACTGAGTTCGCCGCGTGCTACAGGTACTTCCGCTTTCTCAACGAATTTACCGGTATTTTGATACTGATGTGTGAATGATGTCTTACTGGTAAAATAACGGAACGCCACTGCGTGTGTGAACAGCACATTTTTGTATTTACTGGTAAATTCATTCTGGTAAATTCATGGTAATTTACCAGAATTACTGTGTGAAAGAGGCTAATAAGTTAAATGGACTTATTTGACGACGATGCCTAGCAGGTTGGTCCTATAAAACTCTGTGGCTATTGTGTCTTGCGTTATCCAAACCTCCTTCTTGGATATGAAATTGTTTAATGCCAAAAGTTGCCCTTTTTTAAAATAAATTTGCGTTCAAAACTACTTGGAACACTGTTTAAGGCTGCATTGAAAAGTAACTTCGCATCTGCTGTGTTGGATAAACAAAACGGCTTCGGTGTGTCGCATAGATGTCATCATCACCTTGCTGCCACCTCCACGTTCTGTGATTGGTTCCCTATTTTAGAGGCCAAAAAGATCCATAGTTTCCATGCTAGACTTGCAGCCTGAATAAATTTGCACGCAAGGCAGCATGGGGAAACCAATATTTTGAACTGGTCTAATATGTCTGGTGTAAAAATAAAAAATAATGTCAAAAATAAAAATAATGTCAACATTAAAAGCAACACAGGTCCAACAAAAAGTTTCAATGCTTTTAAAGCTCGGTCAACTGGCCAAAGTGCGTGCTAAATGCTTGTGTTGCCGTGTCCAGCTCACTTGCAAAGGGAAATTATTGTATACTATAGGGTTGTATCAATTGCAATACCAGTATCGGAAATGCAGCCGATACCACAAAAAATTCTAGCATCACAATCGGTGAGTACTTGAAACCATGTAACGATCCGATACCATTTCATTTAACAACCTAGTTAGCCCGCTATAGCTAACGCTGCAAAGTGGAACTCATTTCTTCTTCACTGCTCTAAACGTAAACACCAGGAAGTTGCCACAAGCAACCACTGTTTAGAGCGGCGAAGTTTAAATGAAAGCACACAGCCGAATGTCCGCTGTTGTCAGTATTTCAGAATAATGAAACGTTGACTTGTCTCTCAAGCCATGCTGCATTTTCGATGTGTTGCACAAGTATTAATAACTTTAATTGAGTAACTTAATATAGCATTTTAAGACGCGTCTCCCCGAAGAACACGATGGTTACACTCAAGTATCTTATTTCACTACATTGCGGCTACACTTAGTGTTTTAAAATGACCTTTTTTGTGCTTTTGTATTTAAAAACTGAAATGCATTTTATTTAACAAAATTGTTTCTGGACTTTTAAATTTTAAATTGATTATTTTGTTATATTATTCATATACAATATTTATTTTCCTTATTTGATGCACTGTTTTTTATTGTTATATTCTAAAACTAAAATACATTTTCAGTTGACAGTGTTAGATTTGTGGCTGCATTTAAAGTTCGTAATAAATAATATTACTGTCAAATATCTTTCAGATAATTAAAATACTCTAGTTCACTCTATGTATTTGGGTGATTCTCGCAAAATTAGACTTATGAGGTGTCTCAAAACATTTTGATAAAGTAAATGCAAAGTAAGAGTATCAAAATAAGAAGCATACAGTTATAAACATCTCATCGTTTTGTTGTTTTTTCCACAAGGGGAAAATTTTCATTACTGTAACATGTCCATGACTGGATTTGGGTTCTTTGACATGGGAATATTTATAATTAAAAAATCTAAAAAAAAATGAAAAGCTTCAGTGCATGTTATACTATAAACATTAACAGTAAAGAAACATGTGCTATTTGGTGATCATTGGTAAATGTAGAGACAATAATAAGGAATATAAATGTGTCCAAGAAAAAATTTCTCATCCTCCGCAACAATTTTCAATCATTGTTTAAGCCCTCAAGGAACTAACATTTTCAACAACAAAAAAAAGTTAGAAGGGACATAATTGACTGTGACACTCAAGATGGCTTCCAGGTAAGCAGTTCTTATTTTTTCTTTCCAGATTAAAATTGAAATTTTGTTTGTCATAGTACCTAGACAACTTTTTAGTTCATTACCGAAACATGAGTTTGTAAATGCATATATTTAATGTAATATCATGTTAGGCAAATGATCATTTTTGATAATGATAATCTGAAAAATGTAATAATTCTATAGGAAATATGTTTTAAATCCTCTGAAAATAATAGTTATAGTAAGTTCAGACCTTAATCTTATATGTGCAAAAAATTGGCTTCAATGGCTTTTAAAAAAAATCCGATGCTGGACGATTTCGTGAGAATCACCAATCTGTTCATGTTTTATATAACTAAATCCTTGGCTGCATCAGAGCCAAATAATGCTTTTAAAACATTACATTACTTCATTGGCAAATCGACTTTCAAAATGACTGATGACGATAATTGAAAAAATTCGTAATATCAGCCAGGTCGATAATCGGTCAACCCCTACTCACATTTTGCCATACTTAGATACTCGCTTAATCTCATGTGTAATCAGAGTTTAGTGTTAAGTGTGAGTGTATTGCAAGAAGCATTTTTGAATGCCTTTTAACAAACATGTTATGTTAGATTTTAGTGTGTGAGTTTAAGTATTACTTTAATCTAATGTACAGATTATTTTAATGTGAAAGGTTGCGTGCCTAAATTTTTCTATTGCCATTGTTATATATGATGTACCTTATTACTCTGTTACATTTACATAATAACTACTGTACAATAAAACAGAGTACAGAGATTGGAGATTGGCACAGGTAGTTTTTTGCTCATTACCCCGATTTCGCTTTGCATGTAAACACCTTAAATGGCTTTCTCGCAGTTTTGTCCATGTGCGCATGTCTCGCATGTGAAAGATAAACGTCACATGTGAAAGTAAGCGCCACGTAACGCATAAAAGTCTCTGCTAGACTAAAACAGTTGGCAGAGAAACTGTGAAAATAGAAGCTCATGACTGGCAAGATGGCGGTAAGCGGACACCAAAACAGCCGAAGTCAGTTGTTCAAAATCTTTCTTTTTAGTAAACTCTGTGTACACAATACAATGTTCTTAAAGCTCGAGTTCATGTGTAGAGACACAGGGGATACTTCAAGCAAAGTATCATGTTGTGTCGAGCCTTCTTAGTGTTGTAAAAATAGTGATTTTGCTGCTCACAACATATTGAAGGCATAGCTTCTAGTTTTTTTGCAACCACTTCAGGTACTCAAAATGGCGGCAGACAAGTTTGAGATGTGAGTGACGTCAGCGGATATTCATGAATAGACAGTTTCAGCAGTAACCATTTAAACAAACTGCTTTTGTGGAACACGCGTAAATTCTGCCAAGAATCAACAAAGTCCATTTATAGTAGTTTATTTCTGGTAGCAAGCAAATTACCTTACATGACCTTACATTACCTTAGTTCAAATCATAGCTAAAGCGTATTGATGTCAGTCAACAGGGAAGTAGAGGGCTTTAGTCCAAACCGGCCGTTCGCTGTAGGCTTTAAAACGCGAATTATATTAAAGAAAATATATCACTTGGCGTTAAACTTTGACCTTTATCATATTGCAGGTATTATTTATGCACTGTAAAAAATAAATTGTTGGCTCAATGAATTATTTTTTAGTAACTAGTTCCACAGAAATTTTACGTGGATTGATGTTTTTTAGTTGGCCCAAACTTGACTCAAATATAAAAAAGTATGTTTGCTCAACTAGCTTTATAGTCCATTCAACTAAAATGTTTTAATCAGTTGAATCTTTAAAAACTTACAGCAAAGACTCTGTCAATTAAAATTTAAGTATTTACTCAATGTTGTATGTGTTATTTCAATTAATATTTATTATTTGGGAATTTTTAAGAAACTTTTTTAAATTATTTATCAAATAATTTATGCTGGTGTTGTTAACAAATAATTAACTTCAGTCACATAAAAACAAAAGCTTTATTCACTTATCATACAGACTGAACATACAGAATTAAGTCTTCTCTAAATAGAGGGCATAAAACAGTCCAAAAGGCACTCCAAAGTCCGTCAGAACATCTGCAGGGTCATTTAGGAGACTTTCTTCAGCCCTCTGGTCTGCCTCTCCACATAATCACCGCTCTGGTTTAATAAACAGAGGAATATAAACACACACACATACATAAATAACATGTTTAATATAATAAAGCTTAACGGTGAAAGATTTGATACCCTAAAATGGCCAAATTTCCCTCAGACATCACACGTAATTGAATTAAACACTATTGGGCGGTTTTCTCAGACAGGACTTATCACTGACTAAAATACTGACATCTCTTAACATATTCTTGTTTTGTCTCAAAATGCACGCCAGTATTGTATTTTATAAGGTTTGTTTGTAAAAATGTCCCAATTATAATTAAGACGGAGTCCTAAACCCTGTCCGGTATTATCTTAACTAAAATAGCTCCACTTTAACTCGGACACATAACATAACACACACTTTAACTCGGACACATAACATAACACACACTTTAACTCGGACACATAACATAACACACCTTTATATAACTTATATGTTTACAAAAACGTCGAGTATTTGCTTTGCCAATTAATATAGTCTAAAATTAACATTTATTTACAAACACTTACCTGACGTGACCTTGAGGAAACGGCTGATGACTTGTGCCGTTGTGGGAAACAGTGAGTGATTCCGGCTGTTACATGCGGAATGATCTCAGATGAAATGACCTGTAATTCAGATCCTTCCGAGTTAAGTTAAGACATTTTAAATTAAAAACTCACGCACATACTGTACATACACACACGCGCGCGCACACGGGTACACACACGGGTATATTTAGAAGTTTTATTTAAGATTGTTATGATATTATTGGGACTATTTCTCCACCCGCTCCTTCAGCTCTGAAGTTCAAAATCGCATGCAGTCCGGTTATAACAAATGTAAAAGATATGAAACATCACTCTACAGCGATATCAATTAAGTGCAATCCTAAAATATGATTTAAAACATAATAACCCTTTCATTGTTAAGTATGAGAAATCAAAATGAATTAAATCACATGTTTAAAACGCCACAGAGATATCAGAGCCAGCAGTCTGATGGGCTTGCCGAGGAGAGGCTGCGCTGGGCGGGGTGTGAGCGTTTAAGTGTCTGTGATTTTCTGGAGCTCATATGGAGCTCATCTACGTCCGAAAGTGTCCGAGCACATTTTTAAATAGACGCTATCTTTATTAACCGACCGCATATTTAAACTTTAAGCACATACATTCACGCATGAACAACTCTTACAGTTACATTTTGTGACCAAATAACAGTAATATTATGAGCATTTTGTTGTCAGGAAACATAGCTGTCATAAGTCCACATATTCACCTGATTTGTCTTAATTAGTTCAGTCAACACTAGCCATTCTGAATTTTGACTGGATTTGAAAATAACCATTTATTTAATATTTTAAAAACAGATTTATCTAGACTTATAATAATGTCTTCTCAACTAAGCCCAAACAAAAAAATTGGTTTAACTTATATATTTTTGCCCGTCCAACATTTCATTAGTTGGATTTTTTACAGTGTGCTCTAACAGCAACATTACACACACTAACTAAAGTTTAAAAAATCGGATCAGGAAAAAACGGGACCTTTAAACAAGCAAAGACCGGAAGTTAAGATCTGCTCAGTAATCGCGTCACCGCATGTACGTCCGATGAGACAGTCTATACCTTCGGCTTTAATCATGTTTACAGTATGGTTTCTTTTAAGTGGTGTGCTGGTATTTGTGTTTAAAGCAAGAGAACGAGAGCGAACAGTGCAGTACTGTGTGCCGGGACAGATGGTTATGCAATAAGTGTGAATTTCACTGTATCGTGTGCGTGTGTGTGTGTTTAATGTGCTGAAATAATAATCAGGCATTATAACAGTTGATTTGGTTTGTATCATGTGACAGTCAGTATGTGTTGATCAGACTGAAACTGGCAGTGAAACTTTAATATTTAACTCTTTTTAACATTATATTTGAAAATTGTGTAAACACATTAAATTAAGTATATTAAATAGGCTGACTTGAGACGTATTACTGTCATCGGGATAACCGGAGTTTCACAGTAAGCAAATGAAGATAATTTGAAGTAAATGAAGCAGTGTGTGTTACACATGACAATGGTGTGTGCGTTTCCACAGTCAAAATCTTCATGTATACACTACATGTTTCTGTCAGATCTGATCATTTTCAGTGCTATAGGATTGCAGAAAATTAACAGAATATCAGTTTCATTTAATAAAGATAATTTACATTAGTGAACTTGACCATAATAATGAAAGCAGTATTAATGTAATGTGCCAAAAAAAGTTAAGCTAATGTCAGCAATCTCCCAGTAAGCAAGCCAACACAGCGACAGTGTTCAAGGGGTGAAAAAATAACTTCCTTAGGAAGAAATAAAATACCCCTGTAAGAAAACCAGGCTTAGCCAGGAGGGCCAGTTCTTATTAAACACGTAACAGCTGCAATCCTATAGCTATTCTGGATAAATGCAAGTTTAAGAATGTGAAAAAATTTAAACTGAGCCTGTCTGTCTCAGATGAGACAGGGAAACAGAAACATAATAGGATTTTGGTAATATTGGCCTAATACTTTACCTCATGTAAACACAATACTTCGATAAAAATAATGTTGTTAAGCTGTATCACAGCAAGCATAATCGTATTAAAACAGGTGGTGTACGCCATTTAAATGCCGTATGCAGCCATGTAAACACTTAAATTGCATTTATACCACATTAACTTTTAGTCACACACCTTAAGAGCGAATTTGCAATTACAGACACTGTCATGTCTTCATCATGGGACAGAATAACGAAATGCGTCCATAAGAACGTGTTTGTCGTTTAACTTAAGGATATTTATACAGTGGAGGGTATATGCAAGTTCATCATTTGTGTTTTGTATTGGGCTATGTGTGAATAATGAGCACAATCATTAGTAAATTATCAGAAAATAAAAACTGCATGTAAACAGGAGTAAAGAGGTTACAGCTATAGTCAGGTAAACATCTTACTGCCATAAAGTCCTTACTCTGATTATTGGAAATAATCGCATTATTGGTGTACATGTAAACAAAGTCTTTGCTTAACAAATTTTGGCCAGTTTAGTGTGTTGTCTCCATCAGTGGAAACAACAGAAGAAATCAAGCCTTCAATGTGGTCAAAAGAAGCACAGATGATCCTCAGTTCATCAGTGGATGGACAAACAACAGGATTTTAGAGACAATGTCTGTGTCCGAAAAAGCTCCCTATACCCTAAGTAGTGCACTATTTATGGGAACATCCATTTTAAGTGTTGTTGGAAATCATAGTGGACATCATTGAGTGCACACATTCAACACCACAATGCACCGCTTTAATGAGAGTACAACTGATGTAGCTCACAACTAGCTGCTGGTCATCCACTGAAGGTCACGCTGAATGAATTCTCGCATCTCTGAGGAAGATGGCGCCTGCATTGCAGAACTTCCGGCGAGCTCAAGTGTCCAAATTCACTTTCTCCTTTTCATTCACTCCTTCGAGTTATTAGTGGAGTAACGTATGGAATAGTCAATGAGGGTAGAGGGGGTTATTTTAGACACAGCCATTGTGTCATGCAAAATATTGAATAACATATTTCTTCTTCTGTCTTGTCCAGTGTGGAGGGCGACGTTCAAAGCACCGAGCCCGGCTCTGCTTTGGATAGGAGCACAGAATGTGGCCGTGGATGGATGAAACACAGTTCTTCACTGAGTCCAGACCAGTTTGACAGCTCAGTGTTTGCTCACAGTAACCAGACAGGTTCACAACGGCCTCAGCGACCCAAACTACAACACTCTCAATCTATTCTTCGCAAACAAGCAGAGAAGGAAGCCATCAAACGCTCACGGTCTCTATCTGAAAGCTATGAGCTCTCCACTGATCTCCAGGATAAAAAGGTATAATGTCATGGATCAGAAATTTAACACATACTCCTGATTGTAATTCATCATCTCAATAATAGACATCAATGGAAATGCTTATATTATACTTAAAGATGCACGGATGTTTTGGTCTGTAATTGGTATTGGCAGATAATACTGATTATTATTTAGATTGTTCAAAGACAGCTGATGATTAGGGCAGATTATATCTCAAAAGAGGCTCATGAACTCATTCATATTTTTTGAATTGGGTCACAGTCAGTGGCGGACCCAGAGGGGACCCCCCTGACATCTGACAGGACACCCCATGTGCCAAATTTAATGCGCTATTTATACTCTCTTAAATAATTCAGCCCCCGTTAATTGGCCTGTTTATTTTGACATGTGACAGCACACCACATGCACTGTAAAAAAATGTGCAGCATTTTTGTCAAATCAATATATACTTTTATGGAAGTTAAACATTTTAAGTTATGTCAACTTTTTTAAGCCAAAACTTAAAATAGTAGGTTCAATTGACTTGCAAAACCACATTGAAATTTGAAATTGTGACGCTCCTTACCATGTTTGAAAGATGGAGCTCTCAAAGCATAAATGAAATTCATCAAGTATGAAAACACAGGCGCGTCACCACTCAAGACTCGTGTTTGAATCGTCAGTAGGAAGTTCATTGAATTTAGGTTACATCCAGCATTGTAACTCCCCCGTGTTTAGAAAGTAGTCCTCCGAATGTGCAGCACACAATCGAACATTCGTCCTGTACTGTTCTGGAAATGAATTGTAAATAAAACCGAATCACAAAGCGTCTACTCGACATGGCGGAAACAACTATACTGGGTATGCATTGGTGCCACTTTTCCACATGACCACGCCGGCGCTCGCCCTGTTGAGTGGCAAACGTTCAACAAAATGGCTGGTTTTCATAACGGCTGCCGCGAAAATGCCAGAAAAACTGACTATTATCAGCTTAAATTGAATTTAGTTGGACTTGATAGCAGAGGTGGACAATACTTAGTTTCATTAGTTACATTTTCCAAGCATCTGTGCTTTATTAGGATGTTTGTATTGGGAAAAATTTTACTTCTACATTCTAAAGCATAGAATCATACTGTGTATTCTTTAAAGGTGCAGTGTGTAATTTTTAAAAAGGATCTCTTGACAGAAATGCAAAATAATTTACAAAACTATATTATCAGGAGTGTATAAAGACCTTTTTATAATGAACCGTTATGTTTTTATAACCTTAAAATGAGATGTTTTTTATCTACATACTCCGAGGGTCCCCTTATGTGGAAGTCGCCATTTTGTGCCGCCATGTTTCTACAGAAACCCTTAACGGACAAACTTTTTTTTACTAAGTTGTCTCCGTCAATTACATTTTTTTGGTGGTGGCTACTGTAGCTTCTCTATGTGTTTCAAAAGCGAGGGAAGAGCAGTGGACTGAGCCACTGGTTGCAATTCGCAACCTCACCACTAGATGCTGCTAAAATTTACACACTGCACCTTTAATATTGCATATAAAAATGTATTTAATTACACTAAAATTGTAAAGTACGTTTATGTACTTAAATATTAAATGTAAAACAAACACGTGTATTTATGAAATGTAATAAAATAAAACTTATGATAATATGCTTTGGAATGTATGTTTTTCAAAGAAAAACACGGTTAAAATGCAAATACTGGAAAAAATACTTTTAAGTAGAAAGTAAACATCTGCTTGATAGTGACCCTAGCAACTTGTCAACCCACCTGTGGTCTGTGGACGACTGGACGTTGACATGAATGATCTATTTATTTCTCCTTTTGGTGTTTTTTCGCAGTCTGTAAAATGATAGCTCTGAATTGTTGTTAATCTGTTAGTACAGTCTATCGCACAATAGCTGTTTTCCATTTAGACGCGTTTTTACCTTGTTTTCGCTGATTTCACACTGTACACAAATGCTGACGCTCTGTGTTTTGCCACTCAGTGGGCATAACCACAGTCACTTTCACCGAAGGGCGTGTTTGCACGAGCCATTTTAGGTAGGCGTGGATGAGGCTTCACTTTTAAAAAGAAGATATCTTTGGATTTGAAACTTTCATTTTTGCAACTTCACAGATCTTTTCTGTGCACAGACATTTGTTAAAGGACAAGTTCGATATTTTACACTTAAAGCCCTGTTTTCAGATTGTTTATGATGAAATGGAACGGTTTTGACTGAAATTTGTACACTCCAGCCCAGTTGGTGGCGATAATCCACCTTTGCCAATTGCAAGAATACAAACAACGTTCCCAGCGCAGAGTAATACCGTACCTCACGTCTTTTGCAGTGATTTTTGTGTGAGCATATCAGTGAACACCCCTGACCACTCGGTGAGTTTCACGTCTTTGTAAACGAAAGTTTAATGCATTTTAGAAAAGGATTGTTCCAGTGCACCTATAAACCCATTATAGAGATGAGAGGTGATACAATAAACACACGAAAATTCTCGGGCCAGCATCATATAAACAAATTTCAGTCAAAACCGTTCTGTTTCATCATAAACAATCTGAAAACAGGGCTTTAAGTGTAAAATACCAAACTTGTCCTTTAAAACAAAGGAAAACATGAAGTCATGTGACTCCTTTAAATCCTAAAAACTCTTCATATTTAATGTGGGTTAATGTAAAGTAATCAGCAATCAAACTGAAGCATTTATACGTTTTTGGTATTACACATTGTTTTCTTTCATGGACTGCCTTGGCCACCCCATTTATAAAATTCTAGGTCCATCATTGGTCTCAGTGACAACAGATTTGCAGTTTGTACACTCTGCACTTCTACGATTTCACAACATAATTTGAAACAAATATAAAACAAATCTATCAGTATTGGCAGAAGTGATTCTATGTAATACAATATCGGTATCACCAACGAAATGTTGTATGTAAAACTTTTTCTCCCTAATGAGCCAGCATCACGGCAATTTAAAACTATTTTATGAGATACCTAATTCATATAAGTTTATATAATCTCGCTATGATCCGCTTTTGTCCCACTGATATTTAGGGGTGGGGCTTCATGACTGTTAATTAGTCACCACATTAAATACTTGTGAATGCTACTGGTTTATAATTGTATATATGTTGTTTCTCTAAGGTGGAAATGCTTGAGCGCAAATATGGAGGCCGTTTCATAACCCGCCACGCTGCTCGCACCATTCAGACAGCATTTCGCCAATACCAAATGAACAAGAACTTTGAACGCCTCAGGAGCTGTATGTCAGAGAATCGCATGACCCGCAGGATTCTTCTGTCCAACATGAGGATGCAGTTTTCATTTGATGGATCTGAAAAGGCTCACAGCTCATTTTTTGAAGGAAGGCAAATGTCACTCATGGACGATAAGAGCCAAGTTGCAACCGTGTTGCCAACCGGAGAGAAGGTTCCTGTCATTTTGGAAGTCCCGGAAACTCAAAGCGATTTAACGGATCCCATCACAGAGCTAGAGGATGCGTTCTCAAGGCAGGTGAAGTCACTGGCCGAGTCCATCGACGATGCGCTGAACTGCCGTAGTCTGTGTGAGGAGGAGATCCGGCCTGAGCGAGCGGTTTGTCAGGAGAGAATGCTGCGAGAAGACGAGCTCTCTCATCCCCATGAACACCACAAGCTGAAGGAGATATGTGATGTGACGCTCTTCATCGATGAAGAGGAGCTTGCTCCACCTGCCTCTGCAGAGCATCCATCCAGCATGGTGTCTGAGCAACACAACCAGTTTGTCATCTCTTCACAAGACTACCGGTCCACCAAAGACCACAAACCGGATACGGATGATAGCTGCCGGAGCGCTCCGACCTTCGAGCTCTGTACGAACCACTTACCGCTGCTAACCATTGAGCCAACGTGCAATAGCTCAGCGGATACGAGCGATCATCCTAAATACAACTCTGTCAACCAGCAGAGTGTTCAGGAACAGACAGCAGAAGGACCGCGCTCCAGTGCCGAACCCATCTCACGTGAACGTCCTCGAGACGACCAGCCACTCGGACAGAAACAGCCAGAGAGCCACCTGGCCAACAACGGCAGCCGGCAGAACAAGTCAGAATCCGACTTTTCTGATGGAGATAATGACAGTATAAACTCTAATGACACGATAAACACATCCCGAGAACAGAGTCTGAACAAACAAACGTACCACAAAGACACTCGAAACAGCTGGGACTCTCCAGCATTCAGCAGTGACATCACTCGCAAGAGACAGTACCGCATCGGGCTCACCCTCTTTAATAAGTATGTACTTCACATTACATCACCATTGAAGTATATTGTTAAATACTTCAGTGTTGACTCGACTGAATTCAGTGCAACTATTTTTAAGACACTTTCAGTACAATATGCATAAAATATAAATTCTGTCATTATTTACTTACACTGGTTTTGTTTAATATTGTTTTCTTTAGCAGAAATGTCCCACTTGATTTTGTTCACACAGTGGCAGTTAATCATAAAATATTTTCATTCAAAACAACAAAATATCTAAAATATCTTTTTATTAAACCATCAAAATGATGTCAAATAGTGTCAATTTGTCTGGTAAAGAGTGATATTGAGGAGGGAAAATTATGAAAACGTTAAAGGACAAGTTCGGTGTTTTGCACTTGGAGTCCTGTTTTCGGATTGTTTATGATGAGGTGGAGGGGTTTTGACTGGGGTTTCGACGTGTGCGGGTGCCCCGAGAATTTTCGGGTGTTTCTTGAATCGCCTCCCACCTCTGCAGTGGATTTGTAGGTGCACAGCAATAATCATTTTTAAAATGCATTAAACTTTCGTTTACAAAGACGTGAAACTCACCGAGTGGTCGGGGGTGTTCGCTGATGTGCTCACAAAAAAATCACTGCAAGGGACGCATTCCAACAGGTTTTATCGTAGTTTTTGTCCAACTCCATTGACTTGTATTAGATGTGCTGTGAGGTACGGTATTACTCGGCGCCGGGAACGTTGTTTGTATTCTTGCAGTTGGCAAAGGCGGATTATCGCCACCAACTGGGCTGGAGTGTCCAAATTTCAGTCAAAACCGTTCTATTTCATCATAAACAATCTGAAAACAGGGCTTTAAGTGTGAAATACCGAACTTGTCCTCTAACATCACAAATCTGTACATTTAACATTTATAAGCATTATGCACAAAAATGGCAGAAAACAACAAATATTAAAACAATAGAAACACTGTGAGATCCTCATGAACACAATTTGTGACCTGTTCTGGTGAAATAATTCAGAATGCGCACAGTGTAATCTTGAGCTAGAGCCAAAAGAAAGTACAAATGTTGATTTTGGTCAAAATTGAGGTTTTCAAAAAAATAAGTAAATTATGCCCAAATCTAGTGATCTCAATGCTCTAGATAGTCATTAAGCATCTAAAATGATCTTTATTTGTACGTTTTCTGAGAGGTGTACCGTCCTAAATGCTTAATCTAATACAAAGATGTGTGTTCCACATGCATGTCTGCACTCTAAAAAATAGCTGGGTTTGTTTTTACCCATAATTGGTAAATATTAGACCAAACACAACCCTGGGTTAAAATTGACCCAATGCTGGGTTGTTTTAACCTAACAGCTGGGTTATTATAATCCATGGTTGCATAACAACAACACAACATTGGGTTATTTTTAACCCAGCATGTGTTCTGTTTAATATTTACCCATTATGGGTCAAAAATAACCCAGACATTTTTAGAGTGTGACATTTTGGTTTCAGTTTTAAAGGGGCCATGGCATGAAAATCTGACTTTTTCCATGTTTAAGTGATATAATTGGGCCTCAGGTGCTTCTATCAACCTAGAAAATGTGGAAGATCAACCCAGTAACTTAGTTTTGGTAAACCATTCTCTACAAGCACATGAAAAAATAGGTTGTTGAAATTTGGCTCTCCTTATGATCTCATAAGGAGCTCTTATTATAATAATACCACCCCTTATATTTGCACTATCCAACCACAGCACTGCCATTTAGTGCAGAGAGAAGCACAATTGAGTTTTAATGTCAACAAACCACCATCATTGCAATCAGTGTTTGAATTTCATCAGCTCATTTGCATTTTAAAGACACACCCAAAACGGCACATTTTTGCGCACACCTACAAAGTGGCAATTTTAACATGTTATAATAAATTATTTATGTGGTATTTTAAGCTAAAACTTCACTTATGTGCTCTGGGGACACCAAAGATTTATGTGACGTCTTAAAAAAGTCTTGTGCCATGGGCCCTTTAAAACATGCAGGAATTAGAAAATAATAATAGTGCAGGACTTGCTTGATGATAAAAGAGTTATTAAGAGAGACTGACAGATCTGAAGCATGTACACAGACGCCCATATATAGACATCTACACAGAATTACAGTTTTAAAAATATCTGCTTTGACGAGGATTTACGCAGATATAATCTGTTATGTCTTAAGTGAATGTTTAATTAATTAAAAATATCTGATGTATAACATTATATTAGATCCATGTATTACAGTAGATCTTAAAGATGTCTGTCTCAATGTCAATCAAACAATAAAAGAAAGAAAAAAGTTTAACATTTATTAAAGGGATAGTTTGGCCAAAAATGATATTCACCCCCAAGCCGTCAGAGATGTATATGTCCATCAGTTATTTTAGAAAATGTTTTAGATCTTACAGTTAATCAAATGTAAAGTTACAGGGTCCACTCCTTCACGTCCAAAAAATGTGCATCCATCCTTCCCCATAGAAATCCAAACGACTCCAGGATAGTGCTGCACAATTAATCGCATCGCAATCGCGATGTCAGCCTGTGCGATTATATGACAGCAAAATGTTGCAATTATATTAAATAAATAAATGTGTGGACTTGTTAACACAAACTTTCTGATTACAGTTTGATGATTTTCCTTGCTGTTTAAAAAAAGAAAGAAAACTAACAAAAAAGGCAGTGCACCATGTGGCATGCACGTGTGTGGTGTGCGTCGTCACTTATACCAGAGTGAAGATGGATGCAGAGGAGTTTGACAGTGATCTGGTAGCTAAAAAAACTCTATGTCTGTTGTATGGCGGTATTTTGGATTTAGGATTACTGACACTGAGCAGTTGCTACATCATGTGGCAATACGAAAACATTTCTAGGTTTACAAATACAAATTTTAGCTAAACTGTGTGTGGATTTTCCTTAAAACCCATCAAGTTGACTCATGATACCATTTAGTACAGTATAATCGCAATCGCACATCGCAATATTAGCATCAATAACCGCAATGGGAAAATTACCCAAATCGTGCAGCCCTAGTTCAGGATGATAAACAAAGGCCTTCTGAGAATAATCCGCGTGGTGTTGTTGTAAGAAAATCCATATTTAAAACTTTATAAATGAAAATAACTAGCTTCCGGTAACGCCGCCATCTTAGACTCCTCTGTATTCAGGAGAGAGTATCAGCGTAGTGTACGCACTTTTCATATGTTGACGTATGACAATTTCGGAGGGCGTCTAAGATGGCGGCATTACCTGAAGCTAGTTTAATATTTGGCCGAACTATCCCTTTATTGTTTTTGACTTTGTGTGTGCCAAATTAGTGTTACCAGTGATTTTAAGGTATGGATTTTGTTTTTGAACCTTAAAAAATCTTTAACTTGATTTTCTCAAAACTGACTTTGCTGACTCTATCAACTTTAAACAAGTGTAGCTCTGTCAAGTTTTGTCAAATTTCAACAAATCATACATCATTTTGAAGGTTTTTACCCAATATATAAATATAAATAATTTTTTGAAAATGTGCTCATTCCGACTCATTTTACCAGCATGGGTTACAAATAAAGTATTCAGACTCTTTATTTTAGAAGTGTAAATTTTAAATTGCCAAATATAAATTAAAAGGTAAAGAAATAATCTCTTGGCCAGCCAACACAATGAAAGCAATTTTACATCTTCGATTCACTCTGTTGGAAATCAATCTAAGAGACGAGTCTTGAAATGATAGATGAGTGCCTAAACAAGTATTGTTCAGTTCTTGTACACCATACGTCAGAAAGATATGATAGCTCTTCCTAAAAAAATCATATTTTGCTCTTCATTGACTGGTAAGATTAATTGTGTTCAGTATGGTGTTCAGTAAGTTAACTTTAACTGATTAATGATCTTTTTTAGAAAGCCAGAGAAGGGCATCCAGTACCTTACAGAGCGAGGTTTCGTTCCGGACACGCCCGTGGGTGTGGCTCATTTCCTCTTACAGAGAAAGGGCTTGAGTCGACAGATGGTTGGTGAATTTCTTGGGAATCGACAGAAACAATTCAACAGAGATGTCTTGGAGTGAGTCCTTGTGTTGTTTTGTTTATGTTAATGATACATTTATCAGTAACTACAATCATCAACATTTCCCTTTAAAATAGCGATAGCCATTCCTATTGGAGCGTCAGTGTCATCTTTCTGAATTTACAGTCCTCTTCTGCTGTAGTGTTTGTGTACATTAAGGCTACTAAAATTTGTTTGTTGCTAGAGGATAAAATCGCCACAGTCAGTTTTTTTAACAATGATCATAATTTTCTGTATGTAAATCTACTCTCACTGACCATTTGCTTTTAAAGCTAATTTACTTGGAAAACTGTTTAAGAATCTGTGAATGTTTTTAACAGTGACGTTTTTAAAGTCTTGTCCTGTGTGTTGTGTTATAGCTGTGTCGTGGATGAATTGGATTTCTCAGGGATGGAGTTGGATGAAGCTCTGCGCAAATTCCAGGCTCAGATTCGGGTGCAGGGTGAGGCGCAAAAGGTGGAGCGTCTAATCGAGGCGTTTAGGTGCCGTACCATTCAAAAACTGACACATCTACTACCTCAGCATTCAGCATTGCATATGGTCTCTGTTCGTATTTCAATGCTGGTTGTATTTAACTCTTTTCTCGCCATTGACGAGTTTACTTGTCAATTAAGACAAATCGCTTCCCTGCCAATGACGAGTTTTTCCGTCAATCTGTATTTCCGCTATTATTCACCATGTGCCACTCTTACTCCACTTAAAAAACCGGAAGCAACCCCTTAGGGAAAACTGTTCAAACTCTGTGTATGTTTTGATCATCACTCTGAATCTGATCTCTATCAAAAGTACTTCACAAAAATGCAATTATTTCAGCTATTTGCTCAAAATTTTGTATTTTTGAAGAAACCTACCCATATTTGAGAAGATAGGATGACATTTTTTTTTTCAAGCAGAGGGTCCGTTTTTTAATTTGATATATTGTATGTTTATATATTTAAAGATGAACATTTTCTGGAAGGCATTGAACTTTTGGGAAAATCATACAAAATGCTGGCGCTGACTGGCAAAGTTTTTTTTTTTAAACGGCTGGCGGGGAAGGAGTTAAAGCCAGTGCTTCTGTAGAAACACACATGAGTTCATTTTCTGAGGAATACTCACACTCATGAAATGTTTTTTGATCTACACCAGGGTGGTTGATATTTAAATAATAAAACTGAATGATGCAAATAAAATAAACACAAACTGGCTGAAATGATATTTATGAAGTTATTCATGCAATATCTCTTTAAGACAGAACATTTCAATTGTTATGTATATTTGAGACATGAAAAGCTACTATAGCACCAATGATGATGATCTCAAAATGGCAGATGCGTCAGGTGTAATGATGTGCTGTGTGTTTGCCGTCTCTTATCTAGCCAGCGTTACTGCATCTGTAATTCTGATGTGGTCCGTCAGTTCAGGAACCCCGATACCATTTTCATTCTGGCCTTCGCCATCATCCTCCTCAACACAGACATGTACAGCCCTAATGTCAAGCCGGAGCGTAAGATGAAGCTGGAGGACTTTATCAAGAATCTAAGAGGTAGATTTCATGTTCTTATATGAGCTACATTCAGTAATGTGGGGATAATGTCTGTAGGGATACAATGCAGAAGAGTTGAAAACATAACTGTTATCAAAAAAGCAAAAGCAACATTCACATATATCATGTTAAAGGAGTTGATGATGGAGAGGACATCCCTCGCGAGATGCTGCTGGGGATTTATGAACGGATCCAAAAGAAAGAGCTGAAGACCAATGAAGATCACGTCTCTCAGGTTCAGAAGGTGGAGAAACTCATCGTGGGCAAGAAGCCGGTAAGTTTCACTCAGCCACACATTTTCCTTATTGTAAGGTCTTCTACATATATAAATATATAAATGTAGAAGATATAAATATCATAATATCATCACATATATTATCTAATTATTCTGAGTTTAAAGTTGCTTTAAAAAATGATGAAAAAAATAACATTATGAAATTCCTGTCTCAACTTACAGATTGGATCACTGCACCATGGCCTTGGATGTGTAAGTTTGTCTTCATAATATAAGATTTCAGCGCAGTAGGTTTGTGTATATACAGTGACATAACTTAAGATTTTTAGCTTTTTGCTAAAAAAAAAAGTATTTAAAAAATACCCATATTTAAGAGTTTATAAGCAGAGAAAAAATATAGATAGGATGAAACGTTTTTCTCCCGTTTTGTTTTTTGTTTGTATATTTATTGTTTGTTTGAAAGCAGGGGGTCTGTTCTTATATTTATATTTATATATTTTTAGAAGTACATTTTCCTGGAAGGCATTTTGTGAATGCTGGCAGGGCAACTTTTCGAAAAATGGCGGGCAGGGAATGAGTTAACAGCTTGAGCTAATGCAAACACCTCTTCTGCTATTACCGTACTTTCCGGACTATACGCCACACCGGAGTATAAGCCGCATCATTCAAAAATGCGTCATTAAGACGAAATAACATCTATAAGTCACAGTGGACTATACGTCGCATTCATTTAGAAAATTATTTCACCGCACCGGAATAGAAGCCACATCATTCAAAAATGCGTTAAGACGAAATAACATCTATAAGTCACAGTGGACTATACGTTGCGTTCATTTAGAAAATTATTTCACCGCACCGGAATAGAAGCCACATCATTCAAAAATGCGTTAAGACGAAATAACATCTATAAGTCACAGTGGACTATACGTTGCGTTTATTTAGAAAATTATTTCACAAAATTCAAGCCGGAGAACAGACATTTAATCTGGAAAGGCAAGTTATTCAACTAAACAATAGCACCCAGAACAGCAGGCTGTACGTTAAAGTAATATTATCAGTTATTTAAACGATAAACCATAGCATACAGAACTTACCTGGAAGGTTGAATAGTCTAAATTAACCAAACAAGCCAACTAGTGTGAAGTTCGCATACTCGTCATCAGTGTTGGGGGTAACGCATTACAGGTAACGTGCATTACGTAATATTACTTTTCTGAAGTAACGGGTAAAGTAACGCATTACTTTTTAAATGTACACATTAATATTTGAGTTAATTTTTCAAACAAGTAATGCAAGTTACTTTTTTTAGTTTAATTCATTCGATTTAAAAAAATTAGGTACTGAATTAAACTAAACGTAGTCACATTATGCACTCTATGCATACACGCCTGTGTGGGAACAGTTTGAGTCAGAAACTGAGATGGCAGGCCAGAGCTCGACATTTTTGTGAAGAAATATGCAATTTTTGAATGCAGAACTTTTCAGTCATAAAAAACACCTGCAAGGCCTGAAAGAGATCAAGCCTCAGCCAAGAAAAAGTAACGCAAAAGTAACTAAATAGTAACGTAAGCATTACGTTCCATGAAAAGTAACTAAGTAACGCAATTAGTTACTTTTTTGGGGAGTAACTAAATATTGTAATGGATTACTTTTAAATGTGCAGTGTGTAATTTTTAAAAGGGTCTCTTGACAGAATGCAAAATAATTTACAAAACTATATTATCAGGGGTGTATAAAGACCTTTTTATAATGAACCGTTATGTTTTTATAACCTTAGAATGAGATGTTTTTTATCTACATACACCGAGGGTCCCCTTATGTGGAAGTCGCCATTTTGTGCCACCATGTTTCTACAGAAACCCTTAACGGACAAACTTTTTTTACTAAGTTGTCTCCGTCAATGACATTTTTTTGGTGGTGGCTACCGTAGCTTCTCTATGTGTTTCAAAAGTGAGGGAAGAGCAGTGGACTGAGCCACTGGTTGCAGTTCGCAACCTCACCACTAGATGCCGCTAAAATTTACACACTGCACCTTTAAAAGTAACTTTCCCCAACACTGCTCGTCATTCCACGTTACTGAATCCATTGAATTACATAAATACAGAAGCAGCATATGGCGGACTCTCGCAGCTGTAGATGGTAATGTTGTCTCTTGCCTCATAAATGTCAAAATTAATTCATACTGACTTACAAGGCGCATCTGACTGTAAGACGCAGCACCAACCAAGTTATGAAAAAAAACGCGGTTTATAGACCGAAAAATACTGTACAAAACTACTCTCAGGAATCTTTATATACAGACATACACAATAACTGAACTGTGTTGTTCCTCTGAAAAGTTTCTCTTTGGAGAGTATTAGAAGTGTGTGTCAGAGATGGCACCATTTATTCTTCATACTGAGAATCACTCCAGAATCATTTGTTTGCAGATATCAATTCCTTTTCTATGTTTAGATTTGTAGGATTCACAGTAAAATTTTGATGTTTTATAAGCTGTTTACAGTCAGTTATATATGTGTGTGTGTGTGTGTGGTACAGGTCCTGTCTCAGGCTCATCGTAGGCTGGTGTGTTACTGTCGACTCTTTGAAGTTCCAGATCCAAACAGGCTGCAAAAACTCGGACAGCACCAGCGGGAAATCTTCCTGTTCAATGACCTTCTGGTGGTGAGAGATCCCGAATATACTTGAAACAAACCAACAAACATTGATTTACAAGAGCTTGCCTCACTGTAGTAAAGAGCGATCTAATGCTACATTTACATGAGTGTGTTTTTGTTTTAAAACAGCTTTTTAATATGATAATGATCCTCATCTATATCCATCCAGACTATACAACACATGAAACATGACCATTCACACACACTGATTCTCGAAGTGTAAAAACCCAATTGCAGACATGTGAGACACAAAACTTTATTAACAGTAACAAAAAGGCCTGCAAGGGAGCAAAAAAGCTGTCAAAACTCACGAGGCAGGAAACATGGCATCATGACAGCACAGCACATGGGACTGTCACGATCCTGCCACAAGGATCAAAAACTATGACAAGGTGGCAGGACCATGACACACGGGGTATGCATGTACAAGTCTAAGTGTAAAAGAGCTTAATGGTTCTAATAGTTTAATTCTTGTACATTTATGCAGTCAGTCACAGTTAGAGGTGGGAATCGCAGGGTACCTCACAATAAGATTTGATACACGGTACATTGCTTGCGATAACGATGTTGTCAAGGTGTTGTGGTTCTCCGATAAACGATGTATTGCTTGCTAATCCTTTGATGATTCATAACGATATCTGACAAACTATAAAAACAAAATGTCCAGAAAAAGATTAAGTGCAACTTTTGTCTCTCTATGCAAGTCCACAAAAAGTTTTTATTAATAAATGCAATTATTAACTTTTTCCCCATGCCCTAATCACTTTAAAGATCAGAACTCTTGGATGTAAACTTTTTAGGGTGTACCGCAATAATGTCACATCGTGTAGATGATTGAAATATAGAATAAAGCAATAAAACGCTGTTTGGAAGTGGTAAGGTGAGGACACTCACTATACATTGGGACACTTATTATCTGGTGACGTGACTATTAAAACACCTTGTGAGATTTTACCACTGATATTTATAAGCAGCACATAGAAACATCTCTCTAACTTATTAAAAAAAGAAAAACTGGTTACAATATAAAACACTTAATAATTCTGTTTTATGTAGTACTGACAAAAACAAGGTACAATAATAAAGTGAGTGTTCGTACCGCGTTAAGATTAAATGCAAAATCAATATTATATAAATATAGTTTATTAACTTTTACCTTGTGCCAAAACAAACAACATAAAATGACACTAAATACATTTATGAGACTAAATACTGCTGCTTTGATCGACCCAAAACAAATACTGGCAAAGAGCGCAATAGAGCCGTTCCATTCAGTCGACGTGTGGTCGGGGTTTTACAGCCCTTACTTCGTAGTACCCAAGAAAGGCGGTGGGTTACGACCATTCTTGGACTGAACCATGCACCGTTCAAGATGTTGTCGGAGAAAAGCATTTTTTATTGCATCCGTCCCAGAGATTGGTTTGCAGCCATCGACCTGGACCCTGAAACATACAGCCCGGCTGACACAGGAACGTGTACAAGACACACCGCTTTGTCTTGATCACACTGTCAGGGCTTATTTCTGTGTAACAACCTGCTGCCTGTACATTATCCCTTACTTACCATGTAAATGTTTCTGTAAAGCTGCTTTGTAAAAATGCACATGGTTAAAAACTCTATACAGATGAGATGAAATTAAAGTTTGTATGATTTTTTTATACAGGTATCAGCACTTTGTGATTGTTGTTTTTTGACTTCTTTGAGACAGGTTACCAAGATCTTCCAAAAGAAGAAAAACTCAGTGACGTACAGCTTCAGACAGTCCTTCTCTCTTTACGGGATGCAAGTGTCGCTCTTTGAGAACCAGCGTAAGAAACATAAACACTTCAACCAATCTGTGAAAAAAGTTTGCATTTCTGAATGAATATCAATAATTCCAGTTGATTAAAGGGGACAGAGAATGAAAAACCATTTTTACCTTGTCTTTGTTGAATAATGGTAGTCTACCCACATTCACAAACATACAAAAAGTACTAGACATGCTAAACATCTCAGTCTCATAGAAATTCCTCTTTTAGAAATGTCAGCCAGAAAACAGCCCAATCTGAAAAACTGATGCTTATGACATCACAGGCATCTAACTGCCCTTCCACTTTAAAATAATTGGCTACATTTTTTGAGTGGCAGCAAAGTCAGCCAATCAGTAATGAGATTGCAAGTTAAGCCAGTAGGGGGAGCCAAATAGGTGCAAAACCACTTGTTTAAAATCCCCCACCCTAATAGAAGCTTCCTAAAAACCTCTCTCAGATAGCTCTAAGGCATTACAGACCCAAACAAAAAAATTTTTGTCTACATGTCACATCACAGAACAAGGATAAATACTCCGTTCAACCATTCTATGTCACCTTTAATGATAAGATGATATGACAGTTTCATTGGGATGAATATATTCTCCTTTTTCCTTTGATTTGATTCATTTCCTAAGTGAAACAGTATCATCTTATTTTTTTCAGTTTATCCAAATGGTATCCGGCTCACTTCAGCCATTCCAGGTGCCGACATCAAAGTCCTGATCCATTTTAACGCTCCAAACTCTCAGGATCGCAAGAAGTTCACCAGTGACCTGAGAGAGTCCATCGCTGAGGTCCAAGAAATGGAGAAATACCGGATAGAGTGTAAATAAACCTTTACTTTTCCTTCATGTGCATAAGATCTTCATGTTTCTACATTACAAACAGGAGGAACATTTTTAAGGACCCTTGTATACCATCTTTTCCGGACTATAAGTCGCATCAGTCAAAAATGCATTTTGAATAGGGAAAACACACATATAAGTTGCACTGGACTTATTTAGAAAATAAGTCGCGTTTATTTAGAAAATGATTCCACAAAATCCAAGCGGAAGAACAGAAATTAAATCTGGAAAGGCAAGTTATTCAACTAAACAATAGCACAGAACAGCAGGCTGAATAGGTGTCCGTACATGTTAATGTAACATAAACAGTTTTTTGTATATGTATATTTACATGATACATAATAACATACAGAACATACCTGAAAGGCTGAATAGACTAAATTAACACGACAAGCCAAATCAAGTTCAAAAAGGTCCCAAAGTCATTCAGCATCACTGAATCCATTGAATTACATAAATACAGGAGCAGCATAGAGCAGACTCTCGCGGCTGTAGATGGTAATGGTTTTTCTCGGTTCATATGAAACAGTTTTGACGTATAAGTCGCACCTGATTATCAGTTACAGTTGCCGCCAAATTATGAACAAATTGCGACAAAAATGGGCTGTCACGGTTATGAAATTTGGCTGACAGTTAATTGTCTAATAAATTGATGAAATAATTTTTTACACATTGTTGTGATTATTTTAATTAATTTTTTTTGCAAGAATTCTTCATAGGAAATACAAAAAATAACTAAAAAAAAAAAATAAAAATAAAAATGCAATCAAAATGAACTGATTATACCAGAACATGCCTTAAATAGTAGCCAAGCCTACTAAGGTCATATTAGTACTGGACCACGTGTCTGTAGTGGCAGCAAAAAAATAAATTCCTTACAGATCCTTAAGAATAGCATCCTTCCCTAAATTTGGAATTGTTGTTCTGAAAATGTATGTTCATACTGCTTATCAAAGTTTTGCAGCATTTCTTTAAATGCTTTTTTTCCACTGTATTAAATGGCTTTGCAATGTATCGCATTACACTGCCAGTCAAGGAGTGCCATTACGTACTGTCTCATTTATACAGGCGTTGCAGCTCCCCCTTGTGTTTTTTAAAGAGATGTGCAATCATTGCGGTGATCTGAAATCATGGCGATGAGAACGAACAATCGCGATGAGACGTTTTTTTAATATTTGTAACAGCCCTAGACAAAACACAGACATTTGATGCAGTTTTACTTATCGCCTGCGACTCATGACACGGTTGGAAGCACCCCATTTTAACTAAAACTAGCATTAAACAAACACATGTGCACAACTCCGCTGTTCCCCCGGATAAACAAACTATATCCATTGTTTCCATTAGGCTGGGTTCTTTGAGCTTAAATTTCCACACTTCTATGGTGATGTTGGTTTTGTGTCAGCTCTTGGTTGGCGTGTGCGTGCGCTATTCTGGTTATAGAATAGTGCCCATATAAGGACTTCCACTGTACTTCTTGCACTGAAATTGCCCATAAAAGAAATAAAGCAAGATTGTTATGCATGAATTTTTCTCATTCAAAAAAAAACTTTCAGAAACTTGTACGAACTCTGGCAAAGTGCATTCAACACAGAAATATTCCGTTGTACATCCAACTGCATTTTGACACTTTGCCTATGTTTAGCTTGATGAATCTAACTCTTAAACAGTGTTAATTGAAAATGCATGAAATAGCTTTAGACCCAATCATTAAACTGTACCTGTCAAAATAATTAGCAGCATCCGTGTTTGAGCAGTTGTTATCTGGAAAAACACCTGCAAGTGTCGCGACTGGTCAATCAGAATCATACATTCCAATAAGCTGTGTAATAAGTATGTATAACGTGTGTTTATTATGATGTGTTTAGCTGAACTGGAGAAACAGAAGGGATTGGTCAGACCCAGTATGTCTCAAAGTATGTCTGGATTGAAGAAAGAGGCGAATAATGGGACCATGAGCCGTACCAGTCTGGATGACACGTATGCCATGGGGGAGGGGCTAAAACGGAGCACGCTCAGTAGCTCTCTCCGTGATCTCTCTGAAGCAGGTTTGTTTAATGTTTTTGATGTTATTTTATATCAATGTGCATCTGTTTGATTCTCTATGTCAGAGTTGTCAAATTCGACGAATGGGACATATAGTGGTAGAGAAGGTTCCGATTTACAACCTTCCTTCCTGAACTTCTTTCACAAGCTTGCATTAACATGTAATCAGTAGGGTAATGAGATATAGCATATTTGGTGTGCTGTCCAAGGGGGGTGGGCTCAGAGTTCAGAATATTAGCCTGAACCCAGAGTACTCCCCCCTCTTTATCTGGGATAGATGTAGCAGGTGAGAGAGAGGGGATGGGGTGGAGGAGGGATGCTGCAAAAAATGTCATGGGACAGAGGTGAGGGATGGCTACATATAGAGACTGATTGGTTGCTCCTCCCGAACTTAGTTAAATAAACTTCATGAAATGTTTAACCTAACAGAATTAGTTCAAATAAAAAACAGAGACTTCAAATAAAAGACAAAGAAACAATTGACTGAAAAATACTTCTGGCACCAAAGCAGTACAGTCATTCTGTTCTGGAGGATTGAATAATAACTAAGATTGTATTGTGTCTGCTGAATGCATTGGTTATTTATATCAGAGCTGTCTGAGTTAATTTTTAACATTAGTGGTAGGTGAAGAATGCAGCAGACAGCCACAGTCTACATAACATATACTTTACTGTTTAATAACAATGTTAAATGTGCTTTGTGGATCACAATATCAGCTGCATATAATATACACTGACCGGCCACTTTATTAGGTACACATCTTGCTGGACCCCATTTTGCCTTCAGAACTGCTTTAATTCATTGTTGCATAGATGTAACAAGGTGTTGGAAACATTGCTCCCAGATTTTGGTCCATATTGACATGATAGCATCACGCAGTTGCTGCAGATTTGTAGGCCGCACATCCATGATGCCAATCTAAATTCAGACTTAATTGACAGTTCTGTCTCAACAAAAATTAACCTACAGCCAGCCACACAATGTCGCAAACACTTTTGGCAAACAGAGGGGGAGTTGGAAAATGACTTTATGCACATGCACGAGACAGTTCGGGTCTTCTTGTGTTCATTCAGCAAAAACACATTAATTTTAAATTTCCAGAGACACGATGCCACTGATATTATATCTGACCCGTGTCCAAGCACATGTGAAACTTTTAGATCCAAACCCGCTTGGGTCTCAGGTTAAACCTCAGGTTTTTGGATTTAAGTGGACCTGTGAAGACCTCTACTGTGGAGGCCATTGGTGTACAGTGAACTCATTGTCAAGTTTAAGAAACCAGTTTGAGATGATTTGAGCTTTGTGACATGGTGCATTATAAGTTGGGTAATCTCTGGTCATAAAGAGATATGGACATGGTCAGCAACAATACTTCGGTAGGCCGTGGCGTTTGAACGATGCTCAATTGGTGCTAAGGTACCCAAAGAAAATATGATACATAGTCTCGCGTTACTGAAGGTCTGGTGTTTTTCGCTGCTTTTTCTGGACAAAGCCCACCCACGAGCTGTTTGAACGACATGTCAAACAACCAATCACAGTTTGTTTCGTCTAGCGTCACGTTTCGGACTCTCCACAACAA
This sequence comes from Misgurnus anguillicaudatus, assembly GCF_027580225.2. Taxonomy (NCBI): domain Eukaryota; kingdom Metazoa; phylum Chordata; class Actinopteri; order Cypriniformes; family Cobitidae; genus Misgurnus; species Misgurnus anguillicaudatus. The sequence continues at coordinate 5,229,331 of NC_073349.2, forward strand.
CGAGCCGGCTGGCAACAAGTCAGTTATTAAAATAACCAGCTGCAACCGAATAGCATCTAAATAAACAACATTACTCACCATAAAACAAGGTTGTGCACTTCATCAACAGCCACACCAATGAGACGCTCCTGTTTGAAGCATATCTCTTCGTTTTTTAACACCTACAAACAATTCAGGAGAACCAAACTTTTTGACTCCACTAACTGCCTCAAGCAAAACTCTTGGACGTCTTTTAGAGACTGGTCATTATTATCCACGTGAACACGACTGATTCTCTTCCTCAATGGAACGTCAGAGCTTTGTTTTCCAGGGACCGAAACTAATTGCGACACTCACGTCTCCTGGAAATCCGTTTTATTTCAACCAATCAAAAGACGACTTCGACATTCCAACAGGGTTTCCAGGAAAGTGTACGATAAACATCAGACGTTTAGCCAACAATCTGTGGGTGTGACGTCTGAGGCTGAGACTAGTTGATACAAGGCAAGATGTATTCATGCTCTTATGTTGTTTAGGCCAAATTCTGATTCTATCATCTGAATGTTGCAGCTGAAATCGGCCTCATCAGAACAGGTTACGTGTTTCCAATTTTCTATTGTCCAATTTTTGTGAGCCGGTGTAAATTGTAGTTCAGTTTCCTATTGTTAGCTGAAAGGAGTGACACTGGTGTGGTCTTCTGCTGCTGTAGTTCATCTGCTTCGATGTTTAATGTGTTGTGCATTCAGAGATGCTATTTTGCATTGCTTGGTTGTAATGAGTGGTTATTTGAGTTACTGTTAACTTTCGATCATCTCAAACTCTTGAGTCTGCCCTGCTCTGACATCAACAAGGCATTTTCATCCACACAACTGCTGCTCACTGCATATTTTCTCTTTTACGGACCATTCTCTGTAAACCCTATGGTTTAATCCCAGTAGGTGTAAGCAGTTTTTTTAAATACTCAGACCAGCCCGTCTGGCCCCAACAACCATCCCAGCCAACACTCCCATGTGGGGGGCAAAGGGGTTGCACCTGGACTGATATGCGGGGCCAACTGGGACCCAGCTAATGTCGTCCTCAGTTTCCATGGTGCCCCCACATGTGTAAGCCCAGATGGGTCCTTGATGGGCTCCATATGGGGCTCTTATTGGTTAACCAGGAAGCTGCCATTTGGTGTCTACAGGAGTTTGTCTACATAGGTTAGTCATGGGACCCAGCTAGGTCTTATGTAGGTGTCTACCTGGCTACGTAACACGTGTGTGACCACAATGGAAACGGAGGACAAAATTAGCTGTGTCCCAGCCCAGGTGCAAACCCTTTGGGCCCCACGTGGGTGTGATGGTTGGGTTGTATGGTAAGTTTTACACAACATTATTTTTGTTTATTAATTCAAGTGTCAAAACAACAAAACATATTTTTACAGACACATACAGTATGTGGACTATATATCCATGTAATCAATGCATATTTGGGATTAATTATGTTTGTTCTTGTATATTTTATCAAACAAATTGGGTCGCGTATGTAGCCTATTTTTAGCCCATTCACACATTTCCCACTAATGACCCAACTAGGGACCCCATAGGGAGCACACTTGGGATCACCCATGTGGGCCATCTAAAGTGGACCCCAGATTAGATGGCCGTTTTGAGCCCATGCCCACTCTGTAGTCCATGTGTAACCCATGTGGGCCCCACATAAAAGTGTTTGCTGGGATGCCATGTTCAATGTCATTTAAATCTCATTTCTTCCCCATTCTGATGCTCGGTTTGAAATTCAGCAAGTCGTCTTCACCACGTATAGATGCCTGAATACATCAAGTTTCTTTCATGTGATTGGCTGATTAGCAATTTGTGTTAACAAGCATACAGGTGTACCTAATAAAGTGGCTGGCAAGTGTATGTTGAAGGGTTTTTCACTATAATATCCACATGTCATGTAGGTTTGTTGATTTGTTTGTTGACTCTCTGCTCACAGGGCTTCATCATTAACAGTCGTCTGATGGTCCAGAAAGAAGCATTCGCCCAGGAGCACCCACCCCGACACACAATTGCTCTTTCCTCATCGGGTCACTTTTCAACAACAAACAGGTCAAGCAGTCAGTCATGGGCAGTCCCACTCCACCCTTTAGCCTCCCAAACACAACAGTTATTTAATCTGTACACCCACCACTTATAGCCGGCTCACTTAACCTCAAATCCTTGAGTCCCTTATTTATACGTCACCCGTCTGCCTCAACACAGATGTCTGCACGTGAACGCCAGAGAGTGCTCTTTTACAGTGTGACCATAGATTCATGACAGTACACTTGTTAGTTCACCCCAATTTCTGTTTTTAACACTTATCAGTTTTTTCCTTTTACCAAACCCGAGACGTTTGGAAGAATGTTGATGCAAGATTTTCTTTAAAGGGGTCATGAAATCTCATTGTTCCACAGCAGTTGTACAGAAATATTTAGCTGACTGTGTAATATGAAGATAGTTCATTTGCAAATATGCACTTTATATTATGTTTCTGGAGGTTAGCTTATGTTGGTTTTAAACCAGAAATGTTGAAAAATATTTTTAAAAATGATCATCATTTTACTGTGATTCAGTGGCAGTTAACTCATCCAGAAACTTTGATGAATGTTAACCTTAAATACACAGATATTTATTTATTGCAGCAGGATGTGTAAGGAGTAATTGACGATGGGCCGTTGAGTTATTCGACGCTAATGCACACCAGAGGTGGTAATGCGGCACGACGGAAAGCGGAGTTACACTGCAAGTGTGCATTATTGTTGAATAATGTCAATTATTCCTCTTATTCGACGTTTATCACAGACATTGCTCTGGTGGTTATTTTAAGACATTTGACAATGTTAAATAATTGTGCATTTTACAGAAAATAATCAACACCCGTGAAACATTTCTCAACCAATTAGAATAAAGCATTCAACAGCCCCATGGTATTCAGCGTTCCCATTCTCCATGCAGTATAACTGTCGGTTGTGAAATGTCATGAACAAATAAAACGATTCTTTATTAATTGCTCCAGCACTTTGTTGTAAATAAACTTCAGTCAATACGTTTGTAATGTTTTGTTTCTGTTGAATGGGTGTGCTCAGTTTTGATCACAACTCGATGACTCGAGTTAAGAGCAAAACTCATTAATCTGTACTGTATGTGTCTAGACTCTAGAGGACAGAATCATGACAATCAGACTAAAGTGTGAAAGAGAGTTTGTTTTTAAGTATAAAATGAGTTGGTTTTTATTGAAGATTAAAGGGCACCAATTATGCCCATTTTTACAAGATGTAATATAAGTCTCAGGTGTGCTCAGAATGTGTCTGTGAAGTTTCAGCTCAAAATACACCACAGATCATTTGTTATAGCATGTCCGAAATGCACCTATTAGGGGGGAGCACAAAGCGTTTTTGTCTGTACCTTTAAATGCAAATGAGCTACAGCTCTTCAGTCCCTCATGCTGCATTTACACCAATGGCGTTTGAGGCATCAAAATCGCGTCTACTGCGCCTAGTTTGCCGCTTGAACAGTTTGAAGCGGATTTTGCCTCTCTCGAGCGTCAAGTGCTTGCTTTTTCTGTGCGTCTAAAGCAAGCACTTGACGCGCGTCAGAGGCAAAGTCCGCTTCTTGTGGGAGGGGAAAGTGCTATACGGTTGCCTGTTTGCAAGATGACTGATGTTGATTGTGCATTTATGGAGAGAGTTTGTATTTGGTAACCTTAATATAGGGGGGGAAATAAACAGCGCGGGTCGATAAACGTCATGTGACTCAAAAGTGAAATGTGTATTTACAACTTACCAGGTTGCCCAATGTACTCACTGACACTCTTCCAAGCGAGGTCCTTTTTATTCCTGTCTCTATAGAAATAAGAACTTGTGTCGTATAGCTCCGGGTGACTGCTCACGGACAATATCAAGCGTTCCTTCATGTTAAAAGAGTGATTCCGGGCGGGGCTGCCGCCACAGCAGCAAGCAGGCTCCTGATTGGTTAACGCGGCGCGAAAATCCGCCAAAGTTCAAATTTTTCAACTCGGACGTCAGCCGCAAATTCGCGTCAAATGAACTAGACGCGCAAATTGCCTCATTCGCGCCGTGAACACATCCAGACGCGCGTTGACTTAATATTGAAATCACTCACGCTTGACGCCTCTACCACGGCTGGTGTAAACGCAGCATTACACTCTCAGAAATAAAGGTACAGAAGCTGTCACTGGGACAGTACCCTTTCAAAAATATTATTATTTGAGTTACTTTTTTAAAAAAGTAATGCAAGTTACTTTTCAGTATAATTAATTCAATGTGAAAATAAAATATTGTACTGAGCGCCCCATTGTGCGCTTGAGCGAGAACAGTTTGAGTCAGAAATGGAGATGGCAGGCCATAAAACACCTGCAAGGCCTGAAAGAGATCAAGCCTCAGCCAAGTAAGAAAAGTAACGTAAGCATTACTTTCCATGGAAAGTAACCAAGTAACGCAATTAGTTACTTTTTTGGGGAGTAACTTAATATTGTAATGCATTACCTTTAAAAGTTACTTTCCCCAACACTGCTGTTCACACACTGCAAACACAGATTTAGGTCCAAACACCTTGTAAACGTGGATTTTGCATAATATGGGCCCTTTAACCTCTTTTTATTTTTCATTTCATGACCCCTTCAATTTTCCACTTTATTCTCAACATTCTAATCTTAAATTATTTCATATTGTTCTTTTCATTACTGTATCAATCATTTAAAAGAGAACTCATTTGTTTAAATGATTTGCCTGATGGTTTGTTGGTCCGTAAATAATTTTCCTGTGACTTTCTATGCAAACTACAATGATTTATATTATTGGGGTGAAATATGGTTTCAAAGAGAATAATCCATACAAAGGTCACATCAACCTACAATAAGCTTCTATTAGTATTTGACATCAATCCAGACTAGAGAGAAATGAGATGTTCTTGATTTATTGTGGATAAAGTCTATACATGTTGTCTTAGCAGTCATAAACGAAGCATCTCAAATGTGCCAATGACCACATCTCTCATATGTAGATACATATATAAACTCATATGTAGATGAGCTATAAACTGTGTGCGTAGTATTCTAGTACAGTACTGTAACTCAAAGCATTATAGACAAAAAGCGATGTTATAAAATACTGTAAAAATATATTCAGAGATTTTTAAGAGGACTATCTTGATTTAGTGAAGAATGTTCACTGATTTGATTCTGAAGCACATTGAACCGCGTGAGGTCATTATATGAATTATGAGACATGCTTTCATATCACACTTTTAACCAGATTAAAACTTCGTTTAAGGATGTTAGATGATAATAATATACTTGCACACCTTCAACTGAAGTTCAGATGTTTTAATGAAAAGGATGAAGTCATTGAACAGTTTTATACACTTTTTCTTTGAAGATATGCACAGGACTTCAATGGGCCAGTGACTGAATTATTTTTCTATGTATTTATGAATCATTTACTTTCTTTATTAGTGCAATATGTTTGTCATCAACATTATTTTATTATAGTGGATGTCTGGATTCTCATTGGACCAGTGTTTATACTTTCAGTGGGATTGGCTGTGATTAGTTTATGATGTTCTTGATATATTTATTTATGATTGATAATAAAGCAGTGTTACCATGACAATATAGTGCAATCATGTTCTGAAACACTTATCTTTGTCACTTAAGGAATAAGGAGATTGTTTGTCATTTATAAAGAGTTTCAGGTGAATATTCAATCATATCATGCAGGTGTTTGAATGTTTAGAGGAATTAAGTTTTTATATCATGAGGACAGAAATGATTCTTATGAAATGCACAGTGAAATGTTTTTCTTATAATAAAACAGATCCTGGGTGCTGATTGGTCAACAGTGAACATTTGTTATTTACAATAAAGCACAGATGCACAGAGCTCCTCTTATAGTAGCCATAACAGATTTTTCTGAAGAAGGAAAGGCATTCAAACATTTCATCGTAAAAAAAATATTTATAAGCATTTGTGTCCTTTATATTTGTTATTTAGTGACCACGGCTTTTTAAAAGCAATGATATGTGAATATGAAAATCTGGTGTCCAGTAGCATCATTCAGTCCTGACTATAAAGCACAGCATCTCTTTACTGTGTTTATACCTTAAATTTTCCATTAACTTGCTCTGTCTTTGAAATAACTTCACCAAACACTCTTTAACTCTCATTGTTAAACCAGCTGCTCCATCTAAACACTTCCTGATTTTTAACATTATGTCCTGTTGTGTATTTTTATCTCATTGACATTGTGAGTCATTGTCTGAGATTCATTCTCATGTATTCAGCTTTATCGTCTCTCTTTGAGTTTTCACATACGTCTTGTCTTTCTCTTTGTCATTTTCAGCAGTGTTATGTGTAGTCAGTCTGTAGTTGCAGTTTTGTATTGCGTTTTGTGTTACTGGTTGGAGTAATGCATGCAGATTATTTCACTCATTCATGTGAAAGATGAAGGGATTATGCTCTTTTCTGTCAATGAAAGCAGGACTTGTAAAGATGCATTTGATCTGGAATAAATCTATTAGGGGACCAAGTGGGAAAATCATTGTGTGTAGACTAGGATCCTGCTAAATAATATCACGTATAATATTTCTATGAGAGATGTGTTTCTGAAACACTGTTGAAATAGTATCTCTTATGTATGTTTGTCACTTCACTGGCTGCTATACCTCTCTATTCAAATGAATGCGGAAAGATATGAAAGGAGTTTAGATCAGGGCTTGGCAATAAAATGCTTTTAATTTGTAATATTTTTTTTTTAATGAATATCAATGTAAATGTACTTTCAATTTAAAACTCCAACTGTGATGTTCAAAAACTCAATAAAATGAATATATGACATACACAGGTGACTGAATGACTGAATAATTGATGACGGGCCTTTGGATTATTTGAAAAAAATACACGCCCAAGGTGGTAATGCCGCGGCTGTGTATTATTTACAAATAATGAATTATTTCTCTTATACCACGGTTACCACAGACATTGCTCTTGTGGTTAAATTAAGACATTTGACAGGTCAGGTGTGTGTTTTACAGCAAAATAATGAACACCAATGGAACATTTCTCAACCAATCAGAATAAAGCATTCAACAGCCCTGTGGTATAAATAGAAATAGTTCACAGCTCTTCTTGTATACACATAACAAAATTTAAGACAATAAAACCATGACAAGAAAATAAAACCGTAAAAATTCATCAATAACCACACACTGATGGATTTGAGTCAGTCAGGATACATATGTTTCATTAAAGGCACAATATGGAAGATTTTTTAATAAAATATCCACAAAAAACACTTTCACAGTGATATACTGTATATTGCAGTTGTTGTCTTGCATTATCCCAAATTTTTGAAATTCCAGTTTTAAATAATGTCATGTCATTGTCGCCTATTATTATTTGTGCTGAAACATGAATGTCTCTTTTACTCACTACAGACTCAAAAACATCATTTACTTTCGAATTTAGTTTCATTTTTTAATGTTCAACTCAAGCACATCAGAGATAAATGTGCAGCTCTGTATTTGTATGATAATCTTATCTTGTGCTCACAGTGATGATGATCACATGACCCTGAACCTCTCATTGGTCGAAAACAAACCTTCCGCAGAACAAAAACGTCTACTGGAGAAATACTAATGCCTTTATAAATATACAAGTCCTTGATAAAACATTTGTGGATTTTTAAAGCCAGGATGGGTATTGGACACCTTGTGTTTTTGTAAATATTAAAAGGTAAGTTTTGTGTGCATGACACATTTTTTTATGTAGATACATTTGTGATCCATTGTTTTCAAATAGTTATTCTGTTAAGTTGAACAAAGTTTGGCGCCACTGTTTGACATCTTTGTGATATGTCTTTTCAGTTAAAATGTGTGAGACCATATAAAGTGGCAAGAAAAAGTATGTGAACCTTTTGGAGTTTCATGGTTTTCTGAGTGGATTTGTCATAGGGTGTGGTTTGATCTTCATTTAAGTTAAGGGTATTGACAAACATAATGTGTCTAAAAATAATAACACACATTCTGATCTTTCATGTCTTTATTGAACACACTGGAAACACTTTATACCCAAATGTCAAAAATGTTACTCAAATCGATGAACAGCACTAATGAAGCCCCATTCTTAAAGATCATTAACTAAAAATGTTGGTTTAGCATTTAGTTACTCTTTAAATGGAGAATAGTAAGAGAGAGTTTGTGCAAAGGTATCTATCTACTTATCTCAATAGTAATTTTATAGGTGATTTTAGTAATGCAGTGGAAGAAAACACTAATATAGCAACTAAAATCCTGACATACTGTCTACATGAAGGCAAATTCCTAAATAAAAAGTCTATACTTAAAAGTAACCAACCACAATGGTGGGACGAAGATTGTTCACATCAGAAATATGCAAAATATATTGAACTAAATCATTTTAGAAGAATAATGAGAGAAATCTGAAGAGTTATATTTATAACGTAAGTAAATAAAAAAAAAAAGAAGTGATCTAAAGGATTGGAATTGTACTGTTTTTTCTTTATGTAATATGTTGCAGGGTAATATGAAAACACAACAGCTGTGGAAGAAAATGAAGAGCTTTAGAGGGGCCCACAAACAATCTCATAATATTAAACAGTATAAGTGGTTAGAATATTTGAAGAGTTTGGTTCCAAAACGCAATAAATCCATTTTGACAAATTTCTGTAAAAACATGTTTTTTATACCAAGAAAGTGACAAGATGAAAACCACTATTTTCTGTTACAAACTTTCACATAGCATCTTTAGGTTATAAAAACATAAAAAAATTCAAATCCATAAGTTGATTTTCAAAGATTTATTATAAAAACTATTTATTTTTTCCACAAAATGCAATAAATCCATGACAGGTTTTTTTTTTCAAAATGCTATAAATCTATTAAATCAATGTATAAATGTGCATTCATCTTTACCATTTTATATTTATTTAGTTGACTAGTGGTATACAATGATTAAAAAAATAAACATTAATGTCATTAATCAAAACACTTACTTTGTCATATTAAAATCACTGTCATTGCTGCAGTTATACTTGACGTCGTCGCTTAACGTCTTTCACAGAGATCAGCTGTAAAATGTTTTGGTCCTGCTCGATTTACGTTGACTTTGAGTAAAATAATGTAAAGTTTTTCATAAGATCCTCTGGGGTCAATGTGTTGGCATGAGAAGCTTGATGCTGTCGGGAGAACAAGCAACCGGCTCCCGAGTGCCTCACGTAAATTATTAGATGTTGATGGCTTACGTTTCTTTCCCGTCACAGAAAACCATCACAGGTTTAGCAATGCCAACAAAAGTATTATTTTGTTTTTGTTTGTTTGTTGATCACGAAGTACATAGTAGATGAGGAAAACTAGGACTCTGTGTACTCAACGCGCCGCCATTGTTTGTTTACATTGCGTGAATGGTGCTCTGTAATATGTGGAGCGGATTAATTGCATTCTGTAGGAAAGGAGGAGTGGCGTTTATTGCGTTTTGGGAAAAAGGGAGAAAAGATGACAGAATAACACGGCAGATATTGGATTTTGCGTAAAATTAAGAATTTACTTTTAAATACTGACCTGATTTAATACTGTTTTTGGCAGTAACTCATTTTTTTCAAAAATGGCATTTATTGCGTTTTGGAACCAAACTCTTAATTTCATACAGTTGTTATCTGATTCAAAATGTAATATAGATGCTGATTTTGAGAACTTTATTACAGATTGTGTAAATAATCATGATACCGCAGCTTTCAATCAAGATGAATTTATAATGATGTCTTTAAAGCTATTATGTCAATGAGTAATGGAAAAGCCCCTGGACCAGATGGTATTATTATTGAGATGCTAAAAGCAGCTCCACATATGCTGTGTCCCATAATGCTGTCTTTATATAACAAAATATTAGAAACAGGCGATTTCCCAGAGGTCTGGTGTGAAGCTGTGATTTGTCCTCTATAAGAATTATGATAAAAATTAAGTGGGGAACTAGGATCTCACTGCTTAACGTACTAGGTAAAATTGTTACAAAGATCTTGAGGGTTAGTGTACTATGCAGAAAGGAATAATATAGTTTTTGAAAAACAAGCAGGGTACAGGTCTGGTTATTTCACAATAGATAATATTTTTATTTTACAGTCAATGGTTCAGAAATATATTACAAAGCGAAAAGGAAAGATAAATTGTATATTTATTGATTTCACTGAAGCTTTCGACAGTGTTCAACATATTCTTTTGTATTTTATTCTCATTAAGAATGGTATTGGGGGAAAGTATATTTAATGTATTAAAATCTATGTATCTTAAACTCAAATCATGTGTAAAAGGAAATGAAGGTTTAACAGAATATTTTGATTGTACCATTGGGGTGAGACAGGACTGCATGGTGAGCCCTGTCTTGTTTATTCTTTTTTTTAAATGAGTACATAACGATGCTAAAGAAAAATTGTAAATGTATTCGGATTGAAATGATGATATGGCCACTGTAGCATGATATGGCCACTGTTTTTAATTATAATATAAAAATTTTTTTTTTTAAATTATTTAAAAAAATTAGCTACACTCAACCTGTTTTTGTTTGATAGCATGGTCGCCCCTGTACTGTATTATGGTTGTGAAATGTGGGGCTTTAAGCCAGTAGAATGTATTGAGATTGTTCAATTGTCTTTTTTTTTTTACTTCTGTGTATCGGTACAAATGCAAGCAGTGTAGCTGTTTTGGTTGACCTGGGAAGATTTGCATTGTCTACGTCTTATGTGAAAAGATGTATTATATATTGGATAAAATTGGTGTCCATGCTTGATCATCGTTATCCAAGAAAATGCTACAATATGCTCTTAGAAAGATAAAGTAGGTAGAAAAACTTGGGTTAAAAATATTATAGTATTATTTAATTTTTATGTTTTTTCTACTATCTGGGAGGCTCAAATGTGATATAAGAACATTTACAGCTGTTCTTAATCAAAGATTGAAAGAAAAAGCACATGAAGCATGGTATGCATCGGTTTTAGAAAATGACAAACTAAACATATAATCACAATGCAAATCTTTGTTAATACAAGAGAGCTACATATGTATAACATGCAACTAATACGATCATTATTCTTTTTAGATGTTTAGAGTCATCAATTGGCTATAGAAAGGGGCAGATGGAGTAATATGCCAGTTGCAGAAAGAATCTGTCATTATTGTAATTCCACAAATATTTCCGTGATTGAAGATGAGAAGCATTTTTGTATGTTTGTCCTTTGTACATAGATCTACGTAAGAAATATTTAAGTGAACTTGTTCTTGTAAGTAATGTCTGCAAAGATGTGTAAAATATTTGTGATTCTGAGTATGCATGGCGATTGGCATTGTATATGTATCAAGGAATGAAAAATAGACTTTCTGCCATGTCATGATATCTGTGGAACTATGGGCCGAGAGGCCATATATTCCTGAAAATAAACTAAAACCTTAAGGGTTCACATGCTTTTTCCACAAGCACTATGAGGTTTTTTGATTGTTCTCAATAAAGACATGAAAGATCAGAATTTTTTGTGTAATTATTTTTAGACACATTGGGGCGGTTTCCCGGACAGGATTAGACTAGTCCTTGACTAAAATAAATGTAAGAGCTGTCCAAAATGAAAACAACTTGCACTGACATATCTTAAAATACACCAGCGCCTTTTGTTTTGCCTCAAAATGCACACAAGCAATGTTTTTACTAAGGCATGTTTGTTAAAACTAGTTATATTTCCTAATTAAACTGAGACCTAGTCCTGGCTTAAGTTAATCCCTGTCCGGGAAACCACCCCAAAATGTCTAAATACCCTTGTCAAGACCCTTGCTTGGTTGAAGATCGGACCACATTTTGTGATAGATTTATTCAGAGAAACATGAAATTCCAAAAGGCCACTGAATATGTTTACTTCTGTCAATCCTAAATGCAACTTTTTGTTTTGTTTGTTTGTCTTTTCACTCACTTTTTAAAGAAGCCCCTATGATGTTGTTAAAAATAACATTACTTTGTGTATTTGGTATAATACAATAAGTTTGCGTGGTTTATGGTTAAAAAACACATTATTTTCCACATACCGTATTGTTGCTCCTCTATGCCCTGCCTTCCTCAAACGCTTTGATTTTGTACAAAGGTCATCATTCTGAAAAGCGCAGTGTCTTCCGATTGGCCAGCTTAACAGTACGTTGTGATTGGCCTGAATACTTCCGACGTCAGCAGTAAAAGTGACACTCCTTACCATATTTGGAATATCAGCAATGCTGACAGTAGTAATTATCGTCTTTACTACCTTATTAATATAAGCCAAATCTGATCAAGAAAAATTTGCCAACGCTGCTTGAGCAGGACGTAACTGATTGTTAAGGATCAGGGGCGGAGCCAGAGGGTGCCCACAGCCACCATGGCCATAATCACGGCCACCCCGCTCGTACTTGAATTCTTAAAAAACGAAAATAACTTTTCAAACACTAAAGAAACTCGATCATGTCTACGATTGTGTTTGGACTGTGAAAACACTCGCGACACTCACCTGCACTGATAGGCATCGCAAGAGTTTCCAAAAAAGCATGGTTTTCCACCTTTCCACAGGGATGCCTGTGCCACCATACTTACTCGTGTAACTACTCGTGTAATAATCTTTAAATAGGGAAAACATGGAAGTGTTTGGTGGCTTCTAAATTCATCCCTGTTTGGATCCTAAGGAATAAATGGGGCTAGGCTAAATGCTAACACATTCACAACACGCTGTACAAAGATTAAGTGCGCGCATTGAAAAAGTTAAGGTAAGAACATAGTAAAATATTGAAAAGCTGTGGTGTTTTCTTTTAAATGTCAAAATTTTTAGTAAGATACTATTCTGGGCAGACAACCTTTGCTAATGGATACTATTTATTTCCTGTTGTAAATCATCTTTTTCCACTGATAGATTGTTTCTCCTTTGGTCTCATGTTAAGGTTAACGTTAAAGTGGTAAAGTTGTGTCTGCTTTACAAAACTAATTGTTGCCCAGTGTCTAAATTGATGATAATTGAGTCTGACTTTATTTCTTTCTCTCTTTTCAAAGAGATGCGCTTCACTGTGGCATTAACGGCTCTGGTCTCGTGCTCGATCTTTGCACGCGTCAGTTGTGAGTCGTACAGGTGCGTGGCTTTACCGTCTAAAGATCTGAGGGTGAACTGCAGCTCAAGGGGCATCAGGACGTTTCCTCAACTGCCCGCCAATATTACAGAGCTGTTACTTCAACATAACCTCCTGACTACAGTAAGAGCGGGACATTTGGATTCGCTCTACAACCTGCAGCTGCTTAACTTATCCGACAACCCGTTCCACTGCGACTGCGGGATTCGCTATCTGAGTCAATGGTTGAAGAGAAATAAAGTGAAGGCCTCTGCGATGGCCGTGTGCGCCTCACCCGCCGAACTCATCCACAGGCCCATCGACAGACTCACAGATGACGATTTTTCATCTTGCGCCTCCACTGAGTGCCCTGGGTTGCTTTATAACAGTGTATTATGCTTCATGTTGTGTATCCTCGTCGGCTTACTGCTGTGGTGCTTGCAACTAGCTCGAAACTCGACATTTACACTGGGAATCGATGAGAGACACTCGGGACTGGAGGCTGAATCTCTTCGATCGCTCAAACCCAAACATCGAGCCAGAATGAGACGCAGTATCGGTGGTGATGACATGGACAAACCTTTACTGAACATGGAGCTTCTTCCTCAAATACTGGACGCCCTTAACAAACAGCACAACATTAAGATTAAAGTGCCCTGATGGAACAAATCTGTTGTCGGTGCTGTGCTCTGTAAAGTGGATTTCTCTAACAATGGATTAAAAGACTTCCTGATTTTCCCGCGTCAAACATCATTGTTGATTTACACTGGGATAACATTTCAATCAACCAGATGGATAAGTTATAGGTTGGGATTAGGGGGCTTTTTCTACACAAATGTTGACCCAGGAACATCACTTAAATTCAAAATACGTAACCATAGCTTCCAAAACAAGCCCAATTTTAATTTTTTGTAATTATAAACATTTTTTATTATAAAGTATTTGTTAGCAATAAAGGAGTGTAAAACCACTCTTAAGTTTATACAAGTTACATAACAAAAATTCAATTCCAACAAAGTGGGAGGACATGCACTCATAACTCATAATCCACCACCTTTAAGTAAAATAAGCCTGGAAAGATGGAAACAGACAACAGGAACTGAACTGAACTATTGCTTAATTTTAATATTTGTTAAGTTTGGCTATGTTTCAGCTAAATATTTATTAGCAGTAAAGTAATAAATCTGAGTGGGCATCCATGACATGTGGAGTCCCACAGGGCTCTATTCTTGCACCACTTCTGTTTAAAGGGACACCACTTTTTTTTGAAAATATGCCTATTTTCCAGCTCCCCTAGAGTTGAACAGGTGCGTTTGGCCATTTTGGAATCCATTCGGCTGATCTCCGGGTCTGGCTTTACCACTTTTTGCATATCTTGGCGTGGTTCATTGAGACTGATTGGTCCATTGGCATTGCGCTCAAAAATAACCAGAGTTTTGATATTATGCAGTGCCTGAAATAGTCCCCTTGGTAACTTATAATAGCAGTGGACTATTTTCGGGCACTACGTAATATCATTGCAGCTGCTGCACCCATGGTATGGCAGCATAGTCCTTGATTATTACGCCAGAATGAGAGTATAGTTCCTAGACATATCTCCCTATAAAATCGCAACTTTTAATTTTCCGCTGTTGTTAGTATTCGATGTAACTACAGAAGAGTCAAGTTTTAAATAGGAAAAATATCAAAACTCTGGCTATTTTTGAGTGCGATGCTAATGGTCTAGTCAGATTCAATGTATTATGCTGAGCTATGCTGTGGGTGGTACCGCCAGACCCGGATATCGGCTGGATGGATTTCAAAATGGTAGAGCTTAGTTGTTTAACTCTAGGAGAGCTTTAAAATAAGCATATTTTAAAAAAGTGGAGCGTCTCTTTTTATTTCTATATGCTCCCACTTGGTAAAATAATGAAAAAAATATCAAATTGCTTACCACAGCTATGCAAGTGACACCCAGAAATACTTCGCCCTGTCACCCAATGACTACAGCCCCATTGACTCTCTATGTAAGTGCATTGATGAAATTAACAGTTGGATGCGTCAAAACCTCCTCCAGTTAAACAAAGACAAAACTGAAGTCATTTTATCTGGAAATAAAGATGAAACTCTCAAGGTGAACACATACCTTGACTCTAGGGGTCCAAAGACACAAAATAAAGTCAGAAATCTTGGTGTTATTTTAGAGTCTGACCTTAATTTCAGTAGTCACGTGAAAGCGATGAGCAAATCAGCTTACTACCATTTCAGAAATATTGCCAGAATCAGTTGTTTTGTCTCAAGACAGGACTTAGAGAAACTTGATCATGCTTTCATCACCAGCAGGGTGGATTACTCCAATGGACTTCTTACTGGGATCCCCAAAAAGACCATTAGACAGCTGCAGCTAATACAAAACACTGCTGCCAGAATTCTGACCAGAACCAAAAAATCTGAGCACATTACTCCAGTCCTCAGGTCCTTACACTGGCTTCCTGTTACATTTAGAATAGATTTTAAAGTATTGTTACTCATTTATAAATCACTTCATGGCTTAGGACCCAAATACATTACAGATATCCTAATTGAATATAAACAGATTACTCAGATCATTAGGATCGGGTCAGTTAGAAATACCAAGGGTTCACTCAAAACAAGGTGCGTCAGCATTTAGTTATTATGCCACCTGTAGCTGGACTCAGCTTTCAGAAGAGATCAGAGGGCTGTTTCATAAAACTAGATTACAGAATAAGCCAGGCTTATTTTGTTAAGTCTGGCTTATTGCCGGTGGATTTTGTTTCATAAAACAAACTTGAACTAGTTCAACCCCGGTTACTATGGAAACTTATGCTTGCAAACTAGCCTGGTCCGGAGCAGGCTAACTGTCAGGCTAAGCCTCATTGTTGCTTAACTAGACTTCCACTAACACTGAAATGTAAATGCAATGATATTACAGCTGACTCTTTGACATTTTATTTGACTTTATTAACCACTATTAATCTAACAATTAAAGAAAATCAACTTATATATTAAATTTGATAAATTTTGTTACAATAATAATTAATAAAATATAGACATGTGTTTCATAATATGGTATATAGGCCTATCAAATGTTGAATATAAATGATAATCTTAACTAAGGATAATAGTTCATTAACAAATTTAAGATGTATCTAAATTAATATAATTGCAATATAAATATATATATATATATATATATATATATATATATATATCTTTTTTTTAAGATTGTCTGTCACACAAAGAGGAAATTTAATTTAAATATACAACACACAAAAGTCAAGTACAGTCATTTAATTTTTTTATGCTTGGTGTGCATAAAAATGCACATTATTTTAAAGATCTACAGTATTTGTATCTTTCTCTAGTTGTTACATTTTTCTTGAAATTAAAAAAAATTATGGTGTCTGCATGGCTGAAGGAATACAATATAATTATGTGATGGTATGCTCTTGGCATTTTGTTGTAATGAGTTAAAATTCTTTTTTTATCACAGAGAAGATTGTTAGTGTCCTGCATACAATATTTTTTCAGCTCACAAGGCTTGTACTGACTTACAGTATAATGTGCTTATACCTCAGGGTTCTCTTCGACTGATCCTCACCCTGAAACCATTCATAAAACTCTGTTTATCTATCAACACCTAACATTACACTGTTAAAAAATTATGTAGAACTTACAGTATTACTGTCAGCTGTTTGCCAGTAACTTACTGTAGATTTATATGTATGTACTGGCAACAGTTTGTTCAAAGTTAAATGAACATTAAACATTAACAAGTCTTTTTATTTACAGAATAAAACCATCAAATAACAGCCTCATGCAAAGCATTCTGGGAACCAAAATATGAAGGAAACAACAGAAAAAGGTTCATGAGGATTTCTGGTTCACAAAATGCTCCGCATGAGGCTGCTACTCCATAGTTCCACGCTGCAAAATCATAGACCTGCCAATGTTCAACGTCGATTCAACTCCGAACAAACTGTTGCCAGCAAATAATAAACCTCTAAATCTACATAAGTTACTGGCAAACAGCTGCATAACTACAGCTAATTTTCTAAACAGTGTGATAATAACCCAGTGGTTTAAAATCTCTCATACTCCCAGGGTTTAACATGATGACTTGTGGCTCTATAACGCACACATTATTTGCCATCAAAAATGTTTTGAGTAACATGTCAAGTAATAATGATTGGTCAAGAATATGTGTAACTAACATATATGATTTTACACAATCATTTCTTGTACTACTGTAAATTCAGAAATGCATATGCTGTTCACCCACCATGCTCTCAGTGACCCCATTTTTTTCTTTCAAGAACAGTTCATCTGCAGGAGTAAAGCTGTGCTGCTGATAGATGACAGTGCTCTCCTCATTGCCAGTTAACATCTTTGGCAGCTAACATTATGAGATTAGACACTTCTTCTAGCATATGATTATGCTTAAATCAACTACAGTTCTTATGACAATATATTTGTTTTATTTTCACCTGTTACTTTTTTGTCCACTCAAGTTGCTGCTTTTAAAATGTACTCCCAAATTAAAAATAAATAAATGTAAGTTACATTTAAAGTTACTGTAAATGTATTAAAATCATTCATCTGCTAAATATGTATTATATAGGTTACTTAGTAAACTACAAATTGTCTTTTAAAAGTTAAGATTTGTGTTATTTTTAAAAAGTACAGCATATAAAAATTTGCAAAGTATAGCCACATAAGCATTGACGGGGCTCGAACCCGGATCCCCGCATGCGCTGCTGAGAGCACTAACCACTGGGCCATCATTTCTAACGGTGTTTCATTCGTTTAATGTGATCCATTTAACAACAACAAGACAATATATTTAAATTTAGTTTCTGCGTGCCGGGATTTAATCCATAAGGACTTTTCAACTATTTTATGGGTTTGTTTATTGCAGCAGTATTATAATTTTCAGTCAGTAGTACATTTTCATACATTTTTATCAAAAATGACCGCTTTCTCTTTAACTTTGATCGATTTGATCCACGCTCGACCTCTAGGGCTGCTCAAGAATAGCGTGCACGCGCAATTATCTTGACTAGGGACATCTGGATCACATTAGTTGGATTGCGTAAGCTTAATTTGCCTTTTTTGAAACCGCTTTAGCCTCGCCTCATTTGTTAGGTTAATTCAAGTCGAGTTTGTAACTTTAATCCTCGCTTTTCCAAGCAAGTTTTATGAAATAGCCCTCAGATGTGCTTCAACAGTAAACACTTTTAAATCTAGATTAAAAACACATCTGTTTAACTCTTCATTTAGGGGAGAGCGGGGTAAGATGAGCCATTTTTTACATATGTTGCCTTATCTGCCTGAAAAAATGAGACAGAAGTCAAACAAAAACATCAACCTTTATTTAAGGATGTCTCCTGTCAAATGAAATGATAAGAATGCCGTTATAACAAAGAGCTTTGAAAAGGTGGCTTCTCAAAAAAAAGTGCTCTTCTGGCTCAACTTGCCCCAGCTGAGGGGTAAGTTGATCCATGTGAAGGGGTAAACTGACCCACTGACTTTTTTTGTTTAAACCCGAACATAGTTAAAAAATTCACACCATTCTTAAATGTAATTTTAAGGGTGCCAAAGAATGCATTGAAATAATTTGTTAAATTGTTCTTTCATATTTACGTAGAAGGTATGTAACTTTATTAAGTGCAAACATTATCCAGAAACGTTTTTAAATGTCCATTTACAACCCTAGGATTTGTCATTTTAATGAAATTGTCTATTTTTGCCCTATTTGGAAGGGTAATAATAATAATAATGTTGATTGCTGTTTTTAAAATGTTTTTAACTAAATATCATGGTGGGGTACATTGAACCGCTGGTTCAGTTTACCCCACAGCATTTGGTTCACTTTGCCCCACGGCCACCATTTTGGGAAAAACTGCCTAGTTTAGTAATTCAGGCTAATCTTTAGCTAAATCATTAACCTGGTTTTATACATTCGCCTATCACCAATATGTATGGTATAAATATTTAGACCTGGATAAATTTGCTTTAACATAACAGCCATTATACTTGACATGTATAAATTTAACTTTGATGGGATAAAAACAGTTTTTTGTAAAAAAATCATACTTATCTCTTTAACTTGTGCTTCTCTTTACCAAAGTCAAATAGAAATGATAGTTGCTACCTGGATTTGTGGTCAGACGGCTACAAATCTGTATGGTAGCCTAGATACAGGGGGTGGGTCAACTTACCCACTGGCTCACTTTGCCCCACTCTCCCCTACTGAATGAGCACTGTGCTGCTTCACACTGACTGCACTTTTAACTCCAGGGATTTGTATTCCTTTTCACACATTTTAAACAGTTTTCTTTTGTTATTATTGTGTCTCTCTTATTTTCTTTCTTTTATATATTGTTTTGTAATTTCTATGTAAAGCACCCGTGTATGAAATGTGCTATACAAATAAACCTGTGTTAGCCAAATAAAGTTATTCCAGAGATCTTTTAAATATTTTTGTAATGTTTTAAACCGCTTGTTTAAGTATTCTAATACATACAGATACATATGGTTTGCATTTATTTTATTACAAATTATTTATAATTATTAGTGCACTTGTTTTTCCATTATGTCCTGTTTTGAGTACTACATTGCAAAAGGTTTAAAAACCTCTGTACACCCCAACATTAAATTGCCACAATCCTCAGTCGTCTTAGGCTATAGTGAATGCATAATATACTAGTGAGAGATGTACTCTTTTCATATTTGGACCAAGGAGATTAAGATTAACATTGCATTAGCAGCGCTAAAGGTCATAGGTTGAACACATACTAATAAAAATGTTTATCTTGTAATACACTGCAAGTTGCTTTGGATAAAAGCATCAACCAAATGCAATAATGTACATAGGAAGAAAAACATGTGCTATATCTCAGTTTGACAAGAATCAAGTGCATGTAATGTCAAAATAAATAAATGTGAGCTAAATCTGAATATCCTACCACACAATTGACAAGGCAGTGAGTTTGACATTAACAGTATGAATGTTGTTTAGTAAGTTCATTTGAAACACAAATATATTTTCAAACTAAATACTTTATACTTCACTAGTTTTATTTGCACATCTCATGGTATTACGACTTGCATCCTTCTTGAAATTAATCTTGCACAACACATTTCCATAAGTTTTTGCAGGAAACAAAAGGAAATGTGTTATTCATAGACAATCTTGACCTTACAATCAAACATTAACTTTTTTATTGTGTGCTTAAGTGAAGTTTGTAATGAAATTATAATTCAAAGATACTTTAATAAGAAATTTGTCTCAGAATTCATTTTAAAATTAAAACTTTCATACCTATATGCACTATAAAAACACCATTAAATCATTTATATATAGCATACATAACAAAAGACCTTCAGTACTGCTCAAGACTTGATTTCCATGTCCGAGTTGTTATTCTCCAATCCTTAGTCTAGAATCAACCTTGAAAAAAACATCATACAGGAGATCCCTGTAAACATTACAGAAATGAATTGAGATCTTAATGATGAAGACAGCCAGACTTACTCCTCTTCCTCCTCCAGCTTTATTGATAGTTTAAAATTACATTTCTATCTTCTAGGACTCAACTTGCATTTTCCTTCGGACTTAAAAACAAGCAAATGATATTCTTATGCTAGTCCATGTGGTATTGTACAAAAATAATATTTGATTTCCGTCAAAACATTCTTTTTGAAAATTGTTGCTAAACCCACAAGACTTCCTATTGTTCTGATCATTTAAGGTAGAAAGGACTAAAATGACTCTTCAACATTACAAAGCAATGTTCACTGAACTTTACAAGCATGACTTTCTCTAAAAAGTCAAAGAATATAAAATGAAGAAAATAAAGACTCAAAAGGCAAAATTAAGGATCTCAACTTCAAAATTAATCTAGAATAGCAATATAAGATCTCTATATTTTCCACACACACATACACGCGCACACACACACTTTGCTGTGAACTGCTTGCAGGGATCAGATTTAGAGTTCTGGTGGTAGAAATGCTTACGAGGATCCATCACACACCCTCAAATCATCTTACAAATTTCTCTATGTAACAAAAAAGAAAAACCCTTAATAACACCAAAACTGAGCCTTCCCCTCTTACATGACTTTCATTTCATCTGAGGTTCACAGCTGTGATCTCGTGTGGCATGACGTCCCAGTACAAGATCTTTTTACCAGCGGCATGGAAGGGGTCCTTCAACAAAGCATTACACCTCTAGCAAAATAAAAACATTTGTTCTGAATGCATTCTGATTTTCGACCCCTCTACTTAAAAGAAAATAAACTCAAAGCTGCTCACTGGCCTGGGAAAGCCTCTGTATGTCAGCCTTTGGCCAATAAAGAGGGTTCAGGAAAAAGAAACAACCATCAATCCGGAAAGGAGGGGCAACAGAGGAAATGGGTTACGCGGACGCTTCAATGGTGCATTCTCGTGCCAGATGACCAGTCTTGCCGCAGTTATAGCAGTTCACCTCTGTCGCTTTGCTGCACTGTACCGCGACGTGACCGATCTCACCACACCTGTAAAACAGCACAGGTACATTCAGACCACCATCAATCATTCAGTTCTTTATGAGATGTCATAACCAGATCGGTCTTCACAGCACCACATAAACTATTATTTGGGTCATTTGGGAAACTGTGACACACCGCTGTGTAGTTAGGGCCATCACGGTGATTAAATAAACGTCTCATTGCAATTGTTTGACCTCATCCTGATGATTTCAGATCACCGCAATGATTGCACATCTCTCTAAAAACACAAGGGGGAGCTGCAGCGCCTGTATAAATGAAACATTATCAGATTACTTTTAAATATATGTTATGTGTGTTAATATTTACTGCCAGGTAAACTAGGGATGCACCGATCCGATATTCTGGATCGGTATCGGGGCCGATCCGGCCTTTTTTGCTGGATCGGATATCCGATTAACAGGACCAATCCAGTTCCGATACTGCGCGTTACCCATGGTTGTTACTGACAAGCGATTAAAACGACAAAGTATTATAAAAGCACCATAAACGTTTTTATGCATTATAATCAAAGTCATCTTACACTCAATAGCTTCATGTGAAGGAACAAACGCACATTTAAAGATATTTAAGTTCACAGAAACACTGTAACTTACTTGCAAACTGAGTTAATCCACTGGTGAAGCGGACGGAAGAAGCACGTCATTCTCGATTTTGCGGCACGTTTTCTTAAAAAATGTGATGGAATATGCGTGATATTTATGCAATTTATGCAATGGAATTGTGGGAATTTGCGAAAATTGCGGAACTTGCAAAAACTGCGGAAACTTGCAAAAGCTGCAATGATGTTCACGTCACATAATCACGTCACTTCATAACGTTCCCATGGCAATAGAGGACACGGCTGCGCTTTTGGGAAGTAAATGCAACATTTTTCAACTTTCTGCTAATATATATGTGACTTTTTGCTACGAAAATGCGGAGATTATGAAATCATGCAAGCCCCGCATATTTTGTGCGCGGAAATATGTAATTAATGCGGCGAAAGTGCGTCGTATTTGGAAAAAATGCAGCCCCGCATAAATATGCGGACTTTGGCTGATTATGCAATATATCGCGCGATCGCACAATCGCGTTTTTCTGGAGGGACTGGTCATTTAACACACGCACAATAACTGTAGTCTTATTAAAGATCTGATTTTATAAAGTCTCAGTAAGCTGTTGGATGGATGCAATTTAGTGTGTGCTGAGCACACGATGCATCTAATCTCTTTGTGTTTTAAGAGTTATGAACTTAACTTTCCATTGCGGAGCGAGGATTCCCATGTTGAGGATGCTTCTAGAGCAGTGGTCTTCACTATTTTTTTCATGAGAGCCACACTGATAGGTCAAGGTCAATAGGAGAGCGCCTTTACCGCAAAGTATCAAAAGTTCCATCCAGTCATAAATAGCATGTCTGCTTATCAATCTGCCAATCTGTTGCAATGCAGTACATACAAGGGCAAATCATTCTTTAACATTTACCAGTCAAATTTGAACTGAAACAATACGTTTTCTCTTAATGACCAAAACAGGATTTTAATGCTAAGCATTCTTATAATATGCTCATGCAGTGCCCCCCAAACCACCAGGGGGCCACCTTTCTCGTAATTTCATGCGGCACTGCACAGAACGGTTGGCGAGTGACCATTACTGTGCCGCGAGATCAATTCAAAAGCATAGCAAGCAGTCTGATCTCACGGTACTTTGATGTCATATGACAATCGCTGCATGTGATTGAACATGCTTATCGACGTGCATCTTGATCTAATAGGTATGGTTTTCTAACAAAGTTAGCGTCCGGAGCAGAAAAGACAGAAAAAGCGCATGCCTGCATGATCGTATCACTGTAATATTTACTGCCATGCGAGCCACAAGTTAAAGCTTGCCGAGCCGCGCAATGAAGAACACTGTTCTAGAGCATTAATGCTGCACCCAGGAAGCACAGTATTGTGCACTCAATATGATTTGGGCGCATCAATTCTGCACCCGGAATGTGCATAAAAGGTCAGATTAAGTGCATAACTCCCAAAATAACCATCTGCACACTAAAGCTTTTTTACTGTGACTTTTCGCGCAATTAAGGAAAATATATTTAGCATACTTATTTGATCAAACGTGCCCATTTAATTTTCTCCTAAACACTGCCATGGTTAATAATTACTAATGTTCTGTAACTTGTAAATCGTTTTAAATTATTGGTTTTTACATTTAAAATTATACTAGATGTAGCACAAAGCACTATAGACATTTAACTGGAGGCAGACACTACTTGAGCACTGAGTAAATTTTCCAAGCATCTGTGCTTTATCAAAGTGTTTGTCTTGGGAAAACCTTTACTTTACTAAAAAATGTTCACTACATTCTAAAGCATAGAATCATACTGTGTATTCCTTTTATATTGCATATTAAAATTGATTTAATACCCAATTACATAAAAATGTTACGTTCTTGAGTAAAAGTACAAGTTATTTTTACTTAAGTAAAAAAAAATACTAGATGTTTAATGTACTTAAATATTAAATATAAACCAAAAACTTGAAATTATGAAATGTAGTGGAGTAAAAATTATGGTAATATGCTTTGGAATCTATGTTTTCCAAAGAAAAACACTGATAAAATACGAATACTTAAAGTTTTACTTTTATGTAGAAAGTAAAAATACTTAAGTAGTGTCCGCCTCTGCATTTAACAGTGTGTGTGTGTGTGTGTGATTTAAATTGTTCAAGAAAAATAGTATCGGATCGGCAGGTATCGGCCGATACTCAGAATTCGGGTATCAGAGATGGAAAAAGTGGTATCGGTGCATCCCTAATGTAGACCTTGAAAAGATTTAATTATAATAAATCACAACAATGTGTGGAAATTGTTTCATAAACAAAAAAATTTATGAGAATTAAATGTCAAAGCACTAAAACAGGCAATTAATCGTCATAATCGGCACGATTTATTAGACAATTAACCATCAGCCAAATTTCATAATCGTGACATCCCTATGTATAGTACGTTTTGTACGTATGTATTTACTGTTACGGCTGAAGTTGTGGGAGGATATAAACGGTTGCATTATTGATGTCAAGTTTTCAGATTTATGCTTCTCAGACTATTGTACCCCAGGACCAAAGTGAACCGTACCAGGGACCACCTGTGCTAGTGTACCAGGGTACAGTTAAGCCTATTCACTCAAGGCGCACTCACACTATCCAAACCAAACCGCGCTCGGGCGCGTTTGACCCCCAAAGCCTGGTTTGTTTGACAAGTGTGATCGCTCTGTTCCGCGCCCGGGCGCGGATTGGTTAATCGCGCCACGGCCGGGTTGCAGAGGTGGGCCGGAGCGCGGTTCACTTGGGCTCAGGCGCGGAAGGCTGTGGTGTGAGCGCATTCGCGCCTGAGCGCGATTCAAAAGGTGAAGACGTCAGCTGCACGACCACTCACCTTCATCTGCCGCCGTAAAAACCTTTTGATGCGCGCAGCGGGGTTACGTGAATGTCCGAGCTGCGCACGTGACAGACAAACTAAGCAATCTGATGACATGTGACAAGGCTGTCTGTAATCGCGCACCAAACGACTCTGAATAAAAAACACAGACTTATCATTACGGTGGGTTCCAGTGTTAAGAGAGAGCTTTACTTCCTGCTTTTTTCAAAACAATCGCATTTTAATGACGAAAGCGCGCCCGGACTCGGATCGATAAAAAGTACAGTGTGAGTGCATGCACCTGGGGGAGTAGGGAGGGGTGACAATCGCGCTGGGGCATGGTTTGGTTTGGTTTGGATAATGTGAGTGCGCCCTCAGATACAGTAAAACAGAGCAGTAACTCTTTTAATTTTTGGCTCTATCATTCAATAAAGTTTTTTTTTACACAATCAACCCAAACATCTCTGCTACAAATGAACACGAAGTGTTATAAAAAGTTTGTTTGTGGGACCTACCGTTATTGTACAATTACACCAAAAGTGACAGAACTGCGAACTTTACATCTTACCCCATAAGTGGGGTTCATTGTAACAAACGGGGTTTGTTGTAATACCTGCTAGAAATTTTAGTTTAAACACAAATAATTCAATAAAATTCTGTCTATATACTTAAGGTTTATATATCTGCCTATAATAGATAGATATCCACACATTCATCCATCCATGATCCATCTTGAAAAGCACGAGTTTTCATTGGAACCAATTGAAAATATGCGCCGGCCGCAGGCGTAAAAGCTTTGGTGTGCACGCCCCCTAAGAGCTCCTGCTCACTGCACTAGTCTCCTTCTACCTCGTTATTGTGATGTCACACTAGTGTAAACATTTACATCTGATCTGTAAATCAGAAACACATCTTGGTATGTGATGACAACTTGGCTCTCTGCCGGTGTGTGAAAATGTCTGACGGTCAGTGAAATAATGAGGTGAACTACAGTTTCTTTAATCAACAGATGAGAAAGAGCGTCTGGCTCACCGGTAACATTTGACTTTGTCGCATAACTTCTGGATGTGTCCGAATCCTCCACACGAGTAACACTTCTGCTCATTTGCGTGGTCACAGTCACGTGCCACATGACCCGCTTTACCACAGTTATAGCAGCATTGTTCTCTTTCCTTTTTGGGTTCTTTACAGTCTCTGGAAATATGTCCACTCCTATGGCAATTATAGCACGCTGCATTTAAACAAAAGAACAAATGTTACTGAAGGCAACTTTACAATGCAAACAATACTAAAGATTAGAAATATAGAGACATTGTGATGATTGAGTCCTCTCACCATCCTCAGTCTGTTCACAATCCCTGGCAATGTGGCCCTGTTCACCGCATCGGTAACAAAACAGATCTACACACAGAAAGAGAGAGCGATCGAGAGCAGAAGTCAGTTAGCGCACTGCTTTAGCACACATGAATGTAGTCTCTGTTTTAATAAGTCACTTATTCCTACCCTTTCCTCGACCTCTGCCCCTGCCGCGCCCACGTCCAGCATTAGGACAGTTTTTGATCCAGTGTCCGGATCGGCCACATCCAAAGCACTCACTGGTACTCATGTCCATTATCTGTGAAGGCAAATGAGATATAACCTCACCGTAATCAAAATACACACAGATGAATGTGTGAACAACATTAACACACACTTGGGTCCCATCACATTATTACAGTAGTGTTAGTAACTACTGAATAATGCAAACACAAAGAAAAGATTATGAGCATAACCGATTAACTGTCCTGAAGGTGAGAGTTCACTTGATGACACCAAATGTAGCCTATCCACTGTTGCCAACTTGGTCGCTAGATTTAGTGACTTTTCAGACACCTTTAGCAACTTTTTTATTTTACAAAAATGCACCTAGCGACAAATCTAGCGACTTTTTGGGTGAGCCGTAGCTTGAGATCTGTTATGCATTTCGTGTGCCCTGTACTGGAGGTCTTCACGGTTCAACTTAGATCTGAAAACCGCAGGTTCGGGTCTAAACATTTCACTTGTGCCTCGGACACAGGTCTGGTATAATAATAGCGGCATCGAGTATTGGGTAACTTAAAATGAATGTTTTTGCCGAAAGGACCCGAGAAGACCCAAACTATCTTTGCGTGTGTGCATCAAGTCCTTTTCCAACCCTCCTCCTGTTTGCCAAGAGCGCTTGCGACATCGTGTGGCTGCCAGTAGGTTCATTTTCGTTGAGACATACCGGTCAATCAATTTTAAATGTACATTTTAGCGGTTACCTTGGTGTCATGGTCAGATAGCAAACCAAAATAAATGGAGCAGCGGGCCAAATTGGTTGCGAGGCCACCGTCAAACCAGGGATGCAGACTGCATACGTCAGTCCTGTTTACATTCGGGTCCAGTTGGGTTACATATCACTAATAGCAGGCTTTCATGATTTCATGACGATAGTTATTATAATCAACAACAAAGTTTCATATTAACATGCGCATTGCATGCTTTTCCTCACATGAGAGGGTTCGTGGGCTTAACTTTGCGCTTTTTTTCTTTTAAGAAGGTTGCGGTCATGAGTGTTGCCCTTGCTTCTTTTTTGTCCACCATTTAAGTGACTTGTCTTAAGTAAAAAATGAACGAATAAATAAATGAGTAAACTACTGCCCCGCACCCCGATACTATCGTGTATCGGTGATCTAACAGGCTGACGATAAGACGATCTCCAAATGTTGCATATTGCCCAAAACTACACAGGGTCATGTTGGACTCGGGTCTAATTTTCTCTGGTTTGTCTTGGGTCAGGTCTTTAATTTCATAATTGTTTGTTGTCTGGCATATAGAGAATATACAAATCAAAAACTCATTTAGGCATTCAGTTGTATTAAAATATCGTTTATGACAGTTCAGAGAGCAAGAGAATTCAAAGTGCCAGTGTAGTTACAATGCAAGTACGGCGTGATGACGTCACTGATATGTTAATTACGTATTCTAGCGACATTTGGCGACTTTCCAAGCAGGTTTTAGCTACTTTCCATAGAAAATAGTTGGTAACAATGTGCCAATCTATCTTTAACATGACTTGTCAACTTATGAAGGATCCACACAGGAATGATAAAAACCCAAAACCAATGCATACCAATCTATTTATACACACGTGTGATGTGATCATACAGATTTACACGCCTCAGGTCTAACGTTACATGTACATTATAGATATAGAAATTAAGAGACATATAAACGCTCACAAACATCATAATCACACTCACTCTATAACACTTTTATGCTGTTTTGTGCGTTTAAATGTAGATTTGCACAGTGTGCACGTGCACTTATATGAGAGTTTCCCGCGCTGACACGCGCTACTGCAGGCCGCGGCTAACCGTCCGCGCTCAAACACACTTACTATACACACGCGAGTCCTGCGGTTAACAAAATCATGTGTGACATTAAATGCAAATAATACATTAATATGAATAAAAGTCATTATCGTCATAAGTTTACAATTAACAACGACTGTACTCACCTTACAGAAGAACACTAGCCTGTTAGCTGTGACTCACCGCGGCTAACTCCTCCTTTCGGCTCTGCGCATGACAGCTACAATGGCCAATAAGACATCTAGAGCTGAAGAGGGGTTAAACCAATGAGGATAAAATATCTACAGACACCACCCCTCATTTTGTCCAATTATAGGTAGAGAAAGACATCATCCCACCCACAAACGAGGGTTGTAAAGAGCGTGTAGCGTACTGCTCTGCCCTCTCACGGCATTCATGTGCACACTGTTTATTACGAGTACAGGTTCACTGTGCACGATTAGCACGTATGCTAATGGTAAATGATGCTGGTGAAACCAAAACTAGTGCCAGAGAAAACACACTGTGAATGAGATTAACAGTTTATGGCAACTTTGCTTCTGTGACAACTAGATCTGTTCTACACTTATCTTGTATTTTCAATATTACGTGTTAACATGTTAATTAGAATTTTACAGCACGCCCAAAACAAACAGCAAATACACTGAAAAAGACCGATCAACATTTTGCCTTTGGAGTACCAGACCAGAGCAATCATGTTATGATTATTTTCACCAGCAGAGGGAGCTGCGAGCTACACTGATAACTTTGTTGCTCGCCACTGCTTCAGACTGCTTTAAGTTACCAATAAATAATTTACTGTACGAGAAAGCGTAATCAGCTAACATCAGTCAAATTATCAAAAGATAAAAAAAGAGTTAAAGTTATCAGGGGTTAAGGTACTAACTACTTATGTTAAATTAAATAAACCAGTGAATTGAACTGATCACAGCATTTGTTTTGTGTAAATATCTTTACATTTTGCATTATTCCTTCTGTTCTTCACGTTTACATTACAATGCTATGAAATCAGCTGTAGTAGTTAGAAGTAAATTTGATGAGGCATTTCATATCTGTGCATTAAAGAAAAATTTGGATTTCGGCTACAGAAACTGTACAATTAATTAAATTAGAGACAATCCAAAAATGCCTTTCCTTCTTAGTATTTGTCTCTTCTTTTCGGTGCAAATATCAAAAAATTCTTAAATCAGGATGCATTTTCTTGATGAGCAATATAACCACTATATTTAGACTAGGGATGCACCGATATGGCAATTTTGGCCGATACCGATAACCGATAACTCTTTATATTTGGGGACCAATAACCGATATATATAGGCCGATAAATATTCTTATTATTTTCACAATGAAAAACTCCCAGACCGCGGACATCTTGTCTTTGCGCTAGACTAGCATACTCTTCTTAAGCCAGCAAACACGTGTCATCTTCGTGCTATGTCACAGAAAGCACCAATCAAAACTTCACATGGCCAGCAATGAGCAACTGAAGTGGTTTAACAAACCAAAATAATCCATCATTTATCAGCTGTCATTTATCTGCCTAATTTTGCTATCAGACCGATAACCGATAATATTAAAAATAAGCAGTTATCCGCCGATAACGATATGTCACCCGATATATCGTGCATCCCTAATTTAGACCAATAATATCAAATTTGTGCTAGAACAAGCACAAAAAAAAAAAAATAATCTAACAACACTTAATTCAAGAAACATTTTCTTAGGCTACCCCATTGGCAGATTTTTTGCTTGTTTTAAGCACAAATTCTTACATTTTATATGTTTTGCTATAAAGAAAATCTTGATTTAAGAATTCTTATTTGTACTGAAAACAAGGCAAAAATACTAACTAAGAAAGTCATTTTTTGAAGTGAACTCACAGCAATAAAAAGAAAAAAAACGTTGAAAAAGGTTTTGTACCCATTTTTAATTAATAGATAACTACAAATGAGATTTTAATGATATTTTGACCATTGAACTATAGGAAATGTCCCCAGTTTAATTTTAAAAATGTTGATGTATTGTAAGATAATTCCAATTAAATTTAGATTAGATTGCTTTGAATTAGTTTAGATGATTACAATTATCAAATAAAAATGTGTAATTTACCAAATGTAAGAAAACATAAAGGATTAAAAGTAACAATTAATTTTAATTAATAAAAAGTCCATTGTGTGTGAAAGAAAAAACATTCACAAAGGACAACACTCAATAGAGATTTCTCATGCAACATTTTATACAGTCCAACATGTATAAAATGACAAACATAACATAGCATTTTTATTTTACAGTACTTTATTATTTTATGTATTGTGTTTTTTCTTTGTTTGTTGGTTTTGGTATCTGATGTAAAAATCATCTTCTCCACCCTTTTGCTCCAGAGATACATACCAACCACAGAAAACATAAACAAAATGAACGGAGAGCTGGAATCTGTGCACAACTGCCGAATGTACACAATCAGTGTATTACTAATGAATATGATCACTCAGGAATTTTTGATACATGTATTTCAAATACGTATTTAAAATACAAAATAGTATTTTGTCATTTGTATTTGATAGGGTTGCTAAAAATGCCTTTGTAATTTGTATTAAAATACGTTTTGTATCTTTCTATTTTTAAAATACTGTAAAATACTTTTGGCATCTATTCGTGTTTTATAAAAATTTAAAATATTACACAGCTACACAATGTAAATATATAATAAACAAAGTAACTAAATCTATTCATGATTGTTCAAGTACTTTCTATCAGCTTTGAATAGATGTTTAATATTTCTTTAACACATCATCCAATAGGGTTTGAGGTTTTCAGAGACTTGTGGTGACAGTTTTGACATAGAGTGTGATAAATGTGTGAAACAAATGAAAAAGTATGCAAGAGAAAACATCAGCTGTGCTAAAAAGGTGAGGATGAAGGTCAAGTGGATCCCAGTTTCATAAGCGTGTCTTAGCAAATAGAAGACACTGCAATGAATATATAATTCATATGGAGTAGAATACAATTTATTATAGCATTTTTATTGCCCTCATAAATAGATCTTGTAATATAATTAAATGTTATAATTTTTTTCTGAGACTGTGGGCTAAACCAGACATGCCTTTCCAGCATGGTAGGCCTAATGGGCCTTTAAAAATGAAAAGAAGAAAAACTTAACTGAAAAAAATAATATTAAAACCTTTAAGATTGTAGCTGAACCATTATAATAAAAACATGGGCGTCGGAGCCATTAAGACCTATCACCTTTTCTCTAATTTAGCGCATTTGTCTGTTCACTTGTCTTTGCGCTGTCAGTCAAATCCATTCCACTCTCGGAATGCCATAATAAAATAAACTCTGTTCCGCGTTTTAGCTACAGCCTGCTGCTTCCTCAAATCCATTCCCATTGACTCATTTAGAGTCCATATAAATTCAACTACATTTCGTGTTTTCACTACTTTCGCCTGCTGCATGACTGCAAAAAAACAAGGTTAACAAAGTATTCAGGTTATAAAAGCAACTGTTTAATAAAAAGGCACCACAATACAAGAAAATGGCATTTACTTCAGTAAATGTTTTGGGCCAACCCACATTTTTTTTTGCTTCTGACGCCCATGAATTAAAGTAATATTAACAGACTGGACAAAAAGCTCACAGCTATCTCATATAGTAAAGTAAACGAACCATCAGGGTGACAGTGACAAAACTCTAGTAATGAGTGTGTTGGCGTGTGCGCGCGCGCACGGCAGGCGTCATCGTCTTTTTTCATTGCCGGTTGAGTGACGTCATCGCCGCGTCTTTAACTCATGGCGGAGCTGCTGAAAGTTTGTGTGGTGAGTCAGTGTTTGTTGTTGTTAACTTTATGCTGTGTTGTGTATTTGTGGTGCTCGTGTCACGACTGCGATGTGCGCAAAGTTAGTTTGCGAAGTTAGTTTGGTGTTATTAGTTTAATAGTTAAAGAAAAGTAAAGAAAAAGGCCTCGGATGAGCACGACAATCGTGTAACTGTAAACAGCTCGCATATGTACAGATTGTGACCTTCATATCTACAGCACTAACATTTTCAACATCTGTTGCGCATAGTCTTTTTGAACTGCATCACCAAAACTAACAGTGAGACAAGCGGATAACTTTAACCTTTGTGTGCGAGTGTGTAACATGGTTGGTTGATGATTTATCAGGATGTGATGTCTAGATCTAGAGGAGATACAGCTATTTTGGTGTTAACACATAGGGGCGGTTTCCCAGACAGGAATTAAACTAGTCTTAGACTAAAATAAGTGTAAGAGCTGTCCACACTGAAATTTTAAAATACACCAGTGTCCTTAGTTAAAACTAATAGTTATGTTTCCTAATTAAACTAAGGCCTAGTCCTGGCTTAAGATAATCCCTGTCCGGGTAACTGCCCCATAATCACTTATAAACTCCTGTTGTGCTTCTTCATAGATTAGTAGATAATATGGCATTGTGTTGGATATTCATGATACATCACAGCTTCCTGGAGGATCAGATGTATTACTGATGAACAATATGATTTGTGTTTGAAGTGATGGAGCTTCAAGGAGTCTGGAGAAACATCAGCAATGGTCACAATATGAAGAACTCAGGGTTTGAGAGTCCCGAAACGATGCGAGGATCAGCATGTACTCGACACCGATCAGATGACTCTAAAAGTCGGACCATACGAGTCTTCCTGCCCAACCATCAGCGCACGGTGGTGAGAGAGCATCTATACACTGTTAGGGCTTTATAAGTAGTAGTACACGCCATCTATCAGTGGTCGAATGTAAAATGAACCCTCTGTAATATTGACATTGAAACCACAGGTGAATGTGCGTCCTGGTGTGACGCTACACAACTGTTTGATTAAAGCTCTGAAGGTTCGAGGTCTTCAGCCTGAATGCTGTGCGGTCTTCAGTCTACATCCAGGCCAGAGAAGGTCAGATCACTTGACTAACCCATCTGTGTAAACACAAGACTTCATACAGTACACATATATACATCATGACATCTCATGTAATATAATGTTTGATTTTTACAGTAAGAAGTCTCGTATGGATTGGAACACAGACTCAATTTCACTGATTGGAGAAGAACTGCTAGTGGAGGTTTTAAATCACGTTCCCTTAACTACGCACAACTTTGTGAGTACTACAGAAGATTTGTTTATACACACATGTGTTAAATAGGTGAATACTCCTTTTCTTTGCTTGAATGTCCTGAAACTTTCTTTTGTCGGCAGGTCAGGAAAACCTTTCTGAAATGGGCTTTCTGTGATATATGTCAGAAGTTCCTGTTAAATGGTTTCCGGTGTCAGACGTGTGGTTATAAGTTCCATGAGCACTGTAGCACCAGAGTTCCCACAATGTGTGTAGACTGGAGCAACATCAGACAACTTCTGTACGTGTCGAAACTCTTACCTTATTGTCTGTGGATTTGAGATGATTGTAATTAAATAAAAATGCAAATCTTCTAAAAACGATCTTTATCTTTATATGTATGTAATGGTTGACAGATTGTTTCCGACTCCTGGTGAAAGTGTGACTCCGTCTCTTCCTTCACTGACGTCACGGAGAATGAGGGAATCCATGAGCAGACTTCCCGGCAGGTATCTGTTGATCTTCTTCTCTGTTGGTGATTATACGGACTACCGGCACATCCGGGAACTTGACTGTAAATTTCATCACCGCTCCTTTTTGGGGGATAAAAAAGCAGACCTTCCATTGGCTTCCATTCAAAATAGCGGAACAAAGCAACGTTTTTACACAGCCGGCAGGCGTAAATAACTTATGAAATCACTCAGATTAAACATGTCGAGTATTTATCTGTCCACCCTGCCTGCCATAGAGCCCGAAAGATACATTAACACATTTAATTTGGTCAATATAAAAACATGTCCCTTTCATTCTCACAGTGTCAAATCATCTGTTTCATGATGTTAAACATGTAAAGTCATGCATGGTCTCTGTTCATCTGTTCTCTTTTTTTTTTTCAGATTTATAGTACATTTATTTCATGCATTAGTTGAGTTCAACGGTAACATTTTCAGCATTTTAGCTAAGGAATGATATTCATCACCTGATAAACAGCTATTTACAGTCCTGCATTACTACAGTTAAAGTTTGATTTTAAGTTTGTTTGGCAAAGTTAAAAAAGAAGTCAAGTTATTTTTGTTGTTATTATTAAGTTAAGTTAATCTATAGTTCCTTAGCATTGCTGGTAAAATGACAGGAACCCTACACCCACAGCGGACCGAACCGTGGCTCCAAAACCGTAAACCGATCTGAACCGTGTCATTGGTGTATCGTTACACCCCTAGCGAAAAGTCTACGCAAGGTCTAGGATATCCATAGCATGCATCTCGCCAAAGTTTTAACAGCGTGTCAGTTCTAGCGATGTGATTGGTCCACTAGAACTAGGGGTGTAACAATTACTCGTGCAAATGTGCGTTTTCTCAATGAATGAATTTGAATGAATTACGGTGAAATCCCGGCACATTCAAAAGCCAGTGGGCGCTCTCGTGCAGAAACTCCCTTTTTGCCACAGAAGTAGCATTACAAACACTATTCCAGGAAATGTCTACATGAATATTTATATCGCTGTTTTTCAAATTGTTTCAGGTATTTTCATGATAATAAAGAATATTTTAAATTAAATTAAATGCAGGTTAAAAACAACTCTGACTCGTAATGATTTTAGATTGATAAGAACTTCCTACTGACCATAGACTGTAAAAAAAGATGGACGACGCTTGTTCGCTCTCTTCCATTGGTGAAAAGTGAAGCCGCCAGTGTCCCGATACAGCGCTGACATCTTGGGTCTTGAGTCTGCGCAGTTGCGATTTCGGGACCAGTCATGCGCAGTAGTGAGCAGGAAGTTAAGCCGCGAAATCAAGACCCCACTCTCGCAGAATACGCATATAACACACTATCACAGCTGTCAATCATGACGTGACACCACCGTTTTTATAGCATTAAATAACGTACTAAACACAAACTTATTTTAAAAACAAACATTTAAATTTACATCAGCGTGATAAAAACTACAGTAAATGACAGAAACCACCTTCGGAAAAAAGATAATTGAAGTGTAATTAAATGTTTTAGTTGGTCTCAAGTCCCGTTGAATAACATGGGGAGGCGGGTTTATGACCTATACTAGGACCAGTCACTGGGGGGCGAATGAGACGTTTTGGCTTCACTTTTCAGGGCTTGCATTGCTGTGGATGAAACACAGAATCGCAGCCTTGCAATTCAGAATCGATTTCAGACAGGCATTTTTAAGGGGACACACGATTAATCGTTACAGCCTTAAGCCCGGAATACACTGCGCGATTTTTGTCCTCTTATAAGATCATTACCTTATCACACTGTGCGACATGTATCGTTTAAACTCGGGTACGAGAGGCGTGTAGACTGTACGATGATGACACGGAAGCTTCGGCGGCTGCGTCACACGTTGCGCAACGTCACCAGCATGCGCTCGTGGTAAACAAATACCGGCGCGCAGGTCGTAGCAGCAAACACACTGTGCGGTGATCAGGCCGAATTTCTGACACTGCCAGAAAACTATCGTAGGCTATCTTTGGACGCAAGACCGGGAAAACGGCCGTCTTTGAACCTCTCTCACTGTACGACACAGGACCACCGATGGAGAGCCACGATCACAGAAATCGCGACATTAACTAGAACCCCTCCCGTCAGGTAAAAAAAACTGCTTCATAGGCATTTCCGTTTGCGACGGTGTGAACAAAGATGGACCAAGTTGAGGAGTGATTTAACTCAAACTGCAACATTAGTTGCAGTTTATTTACTTCTATCACTGCTGGTCATCTCAAAACATACACAACAAGCTGCTGTTTCTTCTTCATTTGTGGGTAAATCTGGCCAAGCTGCTTCTTCATTGACAGTCGTGCTGTGTTTACCGTGTGTGCATGTGTGTTTGCACGTTGACGCAGAAGTATATATAAAAACCGACACGTAACCTACACTGCCGCGGCTACACGGTAGGACCTGCGCACAACTAAAATGAGCCCTTAAACTTAAAAGATAAACCCAGCGGGTGTAATCTGTTGGAACATTGATTTTGAGATTCAGCTTGACCTATAATAAATTATTAAATCTTATAAACTTTACCTACTGTAGTTCAGGACTTGAAGTGTGAGCAAACTGATGTCGCCATCACTATTTTGGACATAATACATGCGTTCACATGTGCAAATTGAGCAGATATCTATCTTAAATATAAAATCAATAAAGCGGCTATACAGATTCTGTGTTTACAGTTGATTTGTAAGGTTTCTCACAGGCAGTGACTTATCACCTATAGTCCTGTCTAAAGCTGTACTGTTGTATCTCTTCTCATGTCTAAAGACATTAAAAGAAGTTTCTTCATCAACTGCACGAGTCGAGAGCAGACTTTTATGTGTTACTAACTTTCGTTTGTGACATATTCTACACATGGAGACAAATCTGCAAGAAAGCTGGTTAAGGCATTTACGTGCCATGCGAAATCAGGGAAATGGACAGGAATGTTAGCCTGGGAAAACCCAGACAACTTCCGGCAAATTTAGATTTACTTGCTCTGCAAGTATGTCTGGTAGAGCTGTGCAAAAAATCGGCCGCGATTCTCATGCATGTTTTATCAGTAAAACCGGTTCCGTGA
The DNA here is from genome assembly GCF_027580225.2 of Misgurnus anguillicaudatus. Taxonomy (NCBI): domain Eukaryota; kingdom Metazoa; phylum Chordata; class Actinopteri; order Cypriniformes; family Cobitidae; genus Misgurnus; species Misgurnus anguillicaudatus. Next base: position 5,266,434 of record NC_073349.2, read on the forward strand.
TTGGTAACAAATCGGCATCAGTTGCTTTCCAATGGAGCGGCATTTACTACACAGAGCTGTAGAGCTAGGCAAAATCACATAGATTATCGGAATCGATTTTCCTCGATTATGCCTTAAAGTCTGGCAAAGAGCCCATTCAATCCCATTTCTAATCCGTTGAAATTGAGACAGCAATCAGAACGTTGGGGCAGACTTTGCACAATGACGACTTTAGCTTTAGCTGAGCTTTCCCTGATAAAAAAAGAAAACTGTGTTTACATAACTTTATACATGATCAGTTTATTAAGCCTAATGGGAGTAAGACTCATTGTCAGAAATAAGATGTCTGTATGTGTGTGTATTCATTGGTCATTTGTTTTCATTAGCTCAGTGTACAGACATTCAACATCATCTCAAGTCTTCAATTACACCAGCTCTTATCCCCCCACTGGACCGGCTTTGTCCCAGAGACTGCGGTCTACCTCTACACCCAATGTCCACATGGTCAGCAGTTCAATCACTGTTGACAGCTCTCAGATTGAGGTAATGATAAACCAAACTTTTTTGAATGATGGCTTTCAAAATGCACGTTTTTGATTGCAATGCCTTATCTTCTCCATGTAAACATGTTCACTACATGTGAATCTGTAATAATGGTGACGTCATGTGTTAATTCAGTCTATAGGCATGAATGATAATAACCAAAACAAAAACAGCAGTTAACATGACTGTGTAAATGCTTCTTCAACAATGTTTATAAAGTTTTGGTCCTTTGTAGTCCAGGGTCACTTGTGGTAATTAATCTATCTCATCATCCGTTTAAACAAAACTGAATTTTCACAAATCTGGACACAGCTCAAATATGTTCTTATTACTTAAATATGCTTCTGTTAAAATAAAATAATACACTTGATTGGGTTGAGCAAATTGTGTATTTGGTGTAATACAATGTGATTGTGTGGTTTATGGTTAAAAACACATTATATTATATAATTATATATTATATTTTGCTACTCTAAGCTCCACCCTTTCTGAGACGCGTCGTTTTTTACAAAGCTCATCGTTCTAAAAAGCGCAGTGTGCTCTGATTGGCCAGTTAACCAGTGCGTTGTGATTGGCCAACCAAATACCTCAAGCGTCTGGCTGAAATGTAACGCTCCTTCCTATATTTGGAAGATCAGCTCCCAACAGGAGTTAATATCCTCTTTACTGCCTTATCAATAATACGAGCCGAATCTGATTCAGAAAAGCAAGATGACCAAGCTGATTGATCAACTTTGCCAGCGTGGCTTAAGCAGGACTTAACAGATTGGTAGGTTAAGGATACTAAAACATTAAAACAATGTCTGCATTTGTGATCGTAGAAACGACAAACAAGTGCTACTTTGCACTGCACAAAACCAGTGGTTTAATTAAGTGTTTAGTCATTAGTAAATTCTTTAAATATGAAAACATAAAGCTCAGGCTCGACAAACGGCAATATCAACATAGTGGCCAAACCTAGCACAACAAAACATAACAAAGTGTTCCAGCTAATAAACGACAAGAAGGATTTGGGGGTGGGGGTTGGGCGCGTTCATGAAAGCACGGACGGGAGAGGGAGGGGGAGGCGTTAGCTACGCTCCGTTTGTTTGAAAACAGTTCAAACATCAACAGGAAGTGACGTCGCACATTATTCGCTTAGAGAGCCTTTAACGTACTAATACACACTTACACACCAAAGGAAATGTAAAATCGTGTTTAAAAGTTTAAAAACAGTTATCCTTAAAGAAAGAAAATGTGATCCATATAAATTGTTAGTGTATTATTTAACATAGCTTTGATATTTCAGTTCATTGCTTCAATAAGACCCTACTGTGCACTACAAGACAGGAGCTTGACCACTTTCAAGTGTTGTGTGTGTATATGTGTTATGGGCTTCTCACACTGAACCGTGGGTAAACTCACTTTGGTTTTTAATGTCAGATCCCAACAGGTTGGAGTCAGAATAATTTACCTGCCCCAGCCTCGAGAGAGCGAGCACCTGTCAACACGCAAGACAAAGTCAAAAGTGTAAGCTCTTTGAACTCTATGGTCATTGAGTAGATTTTGTTCTTAAAGTCATGTTTTACTCTAAAATCAAAACAAACAAATTGAAGTTATGTTTTTACTATGCCATTCCCTTAAGAATTCCATTTGTATTCCCATAGTGGAAAAATCTGAAAATATATTTCAATAGGATAGGAGCTATAACAGACGGATCTTTAGAAATAGATATTATAAATGTGACAGGTGCTATAAGTGTTGATGATTGAGTTATTCACACTTAACTATTGTTTCTATATTTCTACTCTTACTTGTCAAAGCTGTTTTGTATTATTTGTGAGTGGCGAATCAAAACTAAAAAGCTTAACTGTTTTGCACATGATTGATTTTTAGATGCGAGTGATAGTGTTTTTGTAGATCAAGAGTGTTATTGGAACAGATTCGGTGTTGCATCACCTGTGTGACATTTAGTTCTTTACAGCTTTAACTGTGGCACTTCTACTACTATTAAAGCATTACCCAGTGGTTTAAGTTAACAGATATGTTCAAACGTGCTTTCTTTCATGTGCACGGAGCTGCATCTGCAGAAAGGATGCAATTGTGCTTGTTCCAAAATTAAAGTCTGAACAAAAGACAGCAGTATTTATTTGATTTATTAATCAGTCAGGTTTTACAAGTGACCATTCAACTGATATTACCTTGCTATCTGTTCCTCAAGCTCATTGGCTTGCCTAAAAATCTTTATTACATATTCTGCTGGACTACTGGTTTACAATCACCGGGTCCTACTTACTACTCTACTATCAGTGATGGGCCTCACAGGACCTCCACTTTGCCAGTTCAAATCAGAGTTCGATCTTTAGAATAACTTTGTGGGAGAGCTGTGTCATAATCATATCATGTTGCCATGGGGTACCTCAAGGATCTGTTCTAGGTCCCCTCTTTTTTTCCATATACACAAAATTGCTGGTACCCATTATTAAGACACATTTTCTATCACTGTTACATCAATGACACACAGCCTTTAGCTTGTGTCAAGTCTGAACTATTCACTGTTTTTCAACAGCCACGGGATAAGAGAGACTCAAGTTATTACTGGGAGATTGAAGCTGAGGAGGTCATGTTGCTGGGTAGGATTGGCTCGGGCTCTTTTGGAACCGTCTACAAAGGGAAATGGCACGGTGGGAAGTTTTTCTTTTGTTTAATCAGTGATATTTAGCATCACTACGATCTTGCAAACCTGTTTTGAAATATCTAGTTTATATCCCTTTAAACTTACATAAAATATGCTGTAGGTGATGTGGCCGTGAAGGTATTAAAAGTCACCACGCCAACACCAGAGCAATTTCAAGCTTTCCGTAACGAGGTTGCAGTTCTCAGGTGAACTGTTAATATATCTGTTACATTAACATAAGCGTGTTGTGTATGTAGCTTGTTTCTGAATGTTTGAATCCTCTTGCATTTTGGTGGTAACAGGAAAACCAGACACGTCAACATCCTGCTGTTTATGGGCTATATGACGAAAGACAATCTTGCCATTGTGACGCAGTGGTGCGAAGGCAGCAGTCTTTACAAACACCTCCATGTTCAGGAGACCAACTTTCAGATGTTTCAGCTGATAGATATCGCCAGACAGGCAGCTCAGGGCATGGAGTAAGTCCCAACATCCCGCCAGTTCATGTGCCGTTGTGGATTTTTCTCCCTCTATGCTGTACGTCTTTAACTTCAGTCTCGAAAATAATAATAGAGCATGTTGTTTTTCAGCTATCTACATGCAAAGAATATCATCCACCGTGACATGAAATCAAACAGTATCCTTTCTATTGGAACGTGAAATTTAAGAGCTCTCCAAAAGTGTAAGCCACCACAAGCTTTGATTTGACTGGCTAAATATATTTTACTGGCAATTGTTATTGTTCTTATAATGAGAATCTATAGAGAAAGTGTTAAAGTCTGAGCTAATACTAAACGGGACGTGAAGATTTGTTTGACCTTAACTCAGACCCGGACATCTTCTTACATGATGGCTTGACAGTGAAGATTGGTGATTTTGGTTTGGCTACAGTGAAAGCCAGGTGGAGCGGTTCTCAACAGGTGGAGCAGCCCTCAGGATCCATTCTGTGGATGGTCAGCATCTAAATATCTCTGATTCGGTTCTGTTTGAAGGGTCCGTCTGTTATTCATGTGCAACTTTCACCCCCAGGCACCCGAGGTGATCCGGATGGAGGACAACAATCCTTACAGTTTTCAGTCAGATGTCTATTCTTACGGCATTGTCCTTTATGAGCTGATGACAGGAGAGCTGCCTTACTCACAGATCGCAAACAGAGATCAGGTGAAAGTTTTTCCCATATTTATGTTTCTGGAAGAAAGAAAAAGTCCACAGGTTTCTTGGGATGACACAGATCTCAATATAATACTAAAACGGTTCGGTTACGGCCTTCACGGTTCAATACGCACATGTGAATTGCATACAAATAATTTCCTCTTCGTTCATGTGTGTCTGTAAATCTATGTGCTGAGATAGTTAAACGCCTTCCCAAGTAAATACCAATCAGTACGCGCTAAAGCTAAGGGTTGCTTAACTACGCTTGCGCTAGCATATCAGCTCACATAACTTTACTGATTATTACAAAAGTAGGGGTGTCCTCGACTAAGGATTTACATATTCGAATCAGAATTGTCGAATCTTTCCATAGTCGACCGATAGTCGAATCATCTATGTTTGTGTGCATGGGTTGGGAGGGGGTCAGACCAGGTACAAATTGGTAACTTTTATTTTCTTTCACAAGCAGCACACAAAAAACAACTTTCTGATAAAGTGAACAAAACTGTCTTTCAAGTGATGAACGAAGACAAAACTGACAATGCATTTATATATTTTTAAGGTAAAATTGAAGGCAACATTTGTTTAATTATTCATAACATTTTAAAGCCACGATCTACAGAACATCACACAAAAAACATTTTGATAACTAAACCTAAAAATATAACAAAGGTGATCCTGCCTTGGAAACCCGGCTACAATTAAGTGTTTTTATTTAATTTGGAGATATAGCGCGTCAAAGCAGTCATGACCAAAAAAACCCGACAAATGAGAAATGACAAATAATTTGTGATTGTTACTGCAAATTATAAAAACTAAGCTTTATATACAATTCATTAAACGTTAATTTATAACAAGAAAAACACCGAAATTAATGATTTTACAGACACTATGCGTTATTATTTAACACAGAAATACCTGCTTGCTTGCTTTGACTTTGATCATCTCTGTATTCACTTTAGATACAAAAATACCTGATGATTTATTTCAGGAATCTCTTTGCTATCATTTGAAAGTGAACACCGACCATAATATTAAATCACAAGAAAGACAGTCGTGTCAGGCATAAATATAGGTCCGGACCGAAATGTAAAGAAACGGCTTACCTGTTTTGTATAATTTTTGACAAGATAACCCCTATGTTTTAAATACATTCGTTTTTTAATGTTTAGTTTGATGAACTCCTAAATATGAGACGCAGAGCACCTAGTGTGTTTGCCTAAATTGCATTCGCAAGCATGGCCAGCACGCAATAGCGTAACATCGATACAACGAAAAGCAATCCAAAATGTATAGACTTAAATTAGATCAGAATTTACGTTTATAATAAATACATTTTTTTTTTAATAAAATAAGGTCAGAAGTAACAAATGTGCAAAATGCCTCAAGTGCACGGAAACAAAACACAAGCCAAACAGATAAATCAGATAACCCAGAGTGATTTATAAATAAAATAAAATAAAGAAATTATTAAAAGAATGAAAGTATAGCCAGAATTGCCAGCTTTTTCTTTTAAATGTAGAAACAAAGAGGCAATGGTTTATTAACATAGGAACCTCTTTTTGGACGTGTAGCCCTGTCACAGGGGTTGTTGGATTTATTAATGCATTTTAAAAATATTTATTGAAAGCTGCTACTTCACATATTATTTGCAGGATTATAATAATATGCTGTATATTAATATATTGGGAGAAAGCTGTTATATGTGAAATCAGATAATGTGTGCACCCATATACGGCCAAAATTGAAGGATCCTCATTTCATAACACATCTGCGACGATTCAACTGTGAGATTGGTAGTCGAATCAGGCTTCTCCGAATCTTCGACTAATCGGGGTCACCCCTATACAAAAGCATGGTTTATCCCAACAAATCAGGCCTAACTTTAGGAGCATGAAGTTATTTTTGTATTACATTTAAGCACATGTTTATTGTGTCAGAGCATCAGTCTACTGTTGGTGAAGAAGAGAGGTTTTAGTTGTGTGTTGATTAGGGATGCATATCAATTAATCGCGATTAATCTATAGCAGAATAAAAGTTTTTGTTTACATCATATATGTGTGTGTACTGTGTATAACAACTCTGTACAGTCAAATGCACACACATGCATGTATATATTTAAGCAATGTTTACATGTGTATATACATTTGTATATTTATGTATAATTTATATTATATATAAATATAAATACTTAATATATAAATATATTTTTTTCTTAAAATTATACATGCATGTGTGCATATTTATATATACATAATTATTATACACAGTTCACACACACATATGATGCAAACAAAAACTTTTATTCTGCTATAGATTAATCGCGATTAATTGATATGCATCCCTAGTGTTGATCTGTTGTGTTTCCTGTGCTTGTGTTCAGATTATTTTTATGGTTGGCCGGGGTTTCTTGTCTCCAGACCCAAGTAAGCTTTATAAGAGCTGTCCTAAAGCCATGAAGAGACTCGTGGCTGACTGCATTAAAAAATGCAAAGATGAAAGGCCTCTCTTTCCTCAGGTACATTTATACATTACTTTACACATGACACAAAATCAATCACCGGTTTTTAGAGTAAAAATATAAGGATGGTTTAAGTCTAGCCCACGACTAAAATGCATGTTTGAGCTGACTTAAAGGAATAGTCTTCTCATTTTCAATATTAAAATATGTTATTACCTTGTTGATACATCCCTCTATCATCTGTGTGCGTGCACGTAAGCGCTGGAGCGTGCTGCGACGCTTCGATAGCATTTAGCTTAGCCCCATTCATTCAATGCTACCATTTAGAAAGAAAGTTAGAAGTGACCAAACACATCAACGTTTTTCCTATTTAAGACGAGCAGCCACACGAGCAAGTTTGGTGGCACAAAACAAAACGCAGCGCCTTTCCAAGCGGATTCAAAAGAGGAACTATATTTTATGGCGCAACAGCACCCCCGGGAGCACTTCGACTCGCCTGAAAAGTCCGCTCCCCTTCTCACTCTCATAATGGGAGAGGGAGGGTGTTACTGCGCCGAGTCGAAGTACTCACAAAAGTGCCATTACGCCATAAAATATAGTTCCTCTTTTAAATCCGCTTAGAAAAGCGCTACGTTTTATTTTGTACCACCAAACTTGCTCGTATAACTACTCGTCTTAAATAGGAAAAACGTTGATGTGTTTGGTCACTTCTAACTTTATCTCTAAATGGTACCATTGAATGAATGGGGCTAAGCTAAATGCTATCGAAGCGTCGCAGCGCGCTCTAGCGCTTACGTGCACGCACACAGATGATAGAGGGATGTATCAACAATTCTTAGTTAAGGTAATAACATATTTTAATATTGAAAATGAGTAGACTATTCCTTTAAGAAAAAAAAAACTGTTTGCACTGACAATGCTACAAATTAGTGATGACGCCAGAAATTCTAATATGAGTGGACATCGGTGAAATAAGCAGATAGTGAACATTGACTTCCATAGTAGGAATAAAAAATATGATGGAATTTAATGGGTACCGTCAACTGTGTGCTTACCATCATTTATCAAAATACTTCCAATATATTTTTTTCCTACAATGAAAGTCAGTGGTCACTATCTGCTGTGTGTTTACCATCATTTCTCAAAATATCTTCTTTTGTGTTCATCAGAAAAAATTAATTCATAGAAATTTAGAACAACATGAGGATGAGTAAATAATGACAGAAATTTCATTTTAAAGTTAACTATCCCTTTAAGATGTAAAATACATCTTTGGTGTCCACAGAGAGTACATATGTAAAGTTTTTGCTCAAAATATCATATAGATAATTTATTATAAGATGTAAAAATTGTCACTTTGTAGGTGTGAGCAAAAATGTGCCATTTTGGGTGTGTCCTTTAATATCCAAATGAGCTGATCTCTGTACTAAATGACAGTGCCGTGTTGGATATTGGAGATTAAGTGGCGGTATTATCCCCTTCTGACATCACCAGGGGAGCCAAATTTCACTTATCTATTTTTCACATGCTTGTGAAGAATTGTTTACTATAAAGTTACTGGTTTGATCTTTTTCACATTTTCTAGGTTGATAAAAGCACTGGGGACCCAATTATAGCACTTAAACATGGACAAAGTAAAATTTTTATGATATGTCTCCATTAAGCAGATTTATGAGGGGACTGTCACTTTAAGACCGAATATGCATGGATCCATATACTGACACACATCTGATTTCTTTCTGAACTGTTTTGGGTTCACTTTAAGACATACAATCTTACCAAAACTGTGATATTTTGAGAGAATTTTGCGTCTACGTGTCCTGTCAAGCGCAAAGAGATTCTGAGTGGGTGGATCAACTGTCTGATCAATTTGTCCCAGATACAGACAGAAAAAAAAGTAAAAATCTTTCACCTGTCCTGATTGTGTTTCCACTTTATCTGTCCTCAGATTCTGTCCTCCATTGAGCTCCTGCAGCACTCGCTTCCTAAAATCAACCGCAGTGAGTCCGAGCCGTCTCTACACAGAGCGTCTCACAGTGAGGACATCACGTCCTGCACGCTCACCTCTGTCAAACTGCCCAACTTTTAGAAGGACTTAAATACCTGCTGCTGCGTATCCCAGTCGCTGTGACACAGCAGAGGCAGACACAGATGTGTTGAAATGAATGTCAGTGAAAGATGAATGCACTTTTGTAAGAATCATTACGTTAGCTATAATCAATGTTTTCTACATCTGAAGATCATGCTAGTGTTGTTCTGCTATTGAATGTTATTCATGAGTTAGATGTGGCTTAGCATTAAAAAAGTTTTATTACAGATTCAGAGCACATACTGGCCATCAGTTATTTTAATAAAATGTAATTATGTTAATCGTGTTGTTTATTGAGTGTTGAACGGTTTTAGTTTGCTAACAGACGCAGAATACATTTGTCTCTGTGCTGTAAGCTCCCAGTCATTTCAAGAGTTGTGTTTGCCGTTAAATGGCGATAACAGTCTTTTACTGAACTAGTTTGACAACAAAGGTTAGTTGTCTGTGTCATTTCTGTTCAGATGATACAGAATGGCAATGAAGGCACTATAAAACATCAGAAGCTTAAAGTTAAATACAAATAAATAAAAATTAAAGTCAAATACAGTACATTCTCTGTGTCTTCATATAGTAGTTGTATTTAATGGTCATATTGTCAAGCACTATATATATAAAATGATATAATAATATAATATATGAAAGATAATAATGAAATATATATAATAATGAAAGATAAAGATATTAGTAAGATTGGCAGTTAAACAGAAGAGTAAATGACAGAAATACACAAAAACAAACAGATGAAAGATCAAATGCAGAAATGAAGACTGCATGTGTGAATTAATTCATATGGTAATTCAGTAACACTTTACAATAAGGTTCATTAGTTAACATAACTTAACTACATTAGTTAACATGAACTAATTACGAACTGCCCTTATACAGCATTTATTAATCTTTGTTAATGTTAATTTTAACAATTACTAATACATTATTAAAATCTTGTTAATGTTAGTTAATTCACTCTGAATTAACATGAACAAACAATTAAAAGCTTTATATCTATTGACTAACATTGACAAAGATAAATAAATGCTTTACCAAATGTATTGCTCTTAATTGACCTTAATGTAAAGTGTTACCGTTGAAAGAAAGAAAAACATGTCTGCCCATTTACTGTAAGGATTAGCAATGAGGATCAAGAACAACAGAAAAGTGTGTGTTGTGGGTAATAATGTTGGGTAAGTTACTCAAAAAAGTAATTACTAGTTACTAATTACATCTTCAATCATGTCATTAGGTTACTGTTAAAATGATTCACTTCAAAATGTATTTAATTATTACTAGTTACTTTCTACATCCTATTAAGTAAATGATACAAATGTAGGCTTGAAATGGCTCGAATAAATCATATAAAAGTATACATCAATTATTCTGGTCACACTTTTTAAGGTCCAGTTCTCACTGTTAACTATAAACTAATTTTGCCTCAATAAACACCCAATTACTGCTTACTTATACTTAGTAAAGTAGTTGTTAAGTTTAAATATTGATAGGAATTGGGTAGGATTAAGGAGGTAGAATGTGGTTTTGCAGAATCAGGCATTAATATGTGCTTTTTAAGTATTAATAAACAGCCAATATCTCAGTTATTTATACGTGTAGGCTACTGTACTGTGCAAAAGTCTTAGGCCAGCCTGTCAGAATTAGATTTGTTGTTTTTGCAATGTTATAGTGATCATATATAATTGTTTCTTACATCCAGAAAATACAGGAAATTTGTATATAGTATTAAATGCTATATAAATAATGTAAGCTGATGTGTCAAGTTTTTAGGGTAAACTCCCCTTCAACCTGAGCAATAGCAGGAAACTGCAAGATCTCTTAAACCTAAATGAAATTATATCCTAATTTCTAAGTTCTAAAGAAATGAGTCTTTTTACTTCATTCTGCTCAAAAAGTGCCAAGAGAGGTCAAACTTGACACAGAAGATGCCTAATGAAGACATTTAGTCCTGGAAATGTAAAACAATTGTTTATATTTCCTGTATGTTCTGTTTGTATCTTAATAAATTTATTGAAAAATAAATATGGATGGACCTATATGTATGCATGTATGTGTGTGTGTGTGTGTGTGTGTGTACCTGGTAATTATCACGTTGTGGGGACCAATTGTCCCCACAAAGATAGGAATACCAGTGTTTTTGTGACCTTGTGGGGACATTTTGATGTCCCCATGAGGAAACATGCTTATAAATCAAACAGAATGATGTTTCTTGAAAATGTGAAATATCAGAAAGTTTTCTGTGATGGTTGGGGTTAGGGATTGGGGTAGGTAAGGGGAATAGGATATACAGTTTGTGTGGTATAAAATGCATTACGTCTATGGAATGTCCCCACAAAACATGGAAACCAGAATGTGTGGGTGTGTGTGTGTGTATGAAGAGTTTCTTGCAAAACGAGATAAATCCATTTTTTTACATTTTTGTCAAAACATGTTTATTATTATGTTATCATGTTATTATTTTGTTTTATGGTGCTACTTAGCTGATTTTTTTAAGTTATGAAGGTTTAAATCAAAACAAACCAACTGCAGTTGCATTGACATTAATTGGAATGCACAATCAAAAAACGAGATTTCTGAACAATTAAAAAAACGGTGATTATCTCGTTTTGCAACGAAACTCTTCATTTATAAATTAAATGTTTTATTTCCCATAAAATTGTCTAATATAGCAGTATATAATATATTCTCCAAAGGACTTTTCCCGTAATAAAATTAGAGTTTTTCTCCTAGGAGTTTTTTAAACCACTATAGGGAGTCAGCTGACATTGGCTTAAGTTGGAGCTCTCTTCTATACGTTACATTATTACTACGCTCACTAGTACGGTTTAATCTTAGCCACTGTACTTTGCAACATTTGTTGTCCACCGAGTGTTTTCTCCCGCTTTTATTAATGTAAACATGATTTGAAACAATTGCAAAAGTGCTATATAAATAAAATAAATAAAATGAACTTGACTTGACAACCAACGGGGTCAGCCACTTCTCCTCACTTACATAAAAGTTTTGGTATTTTCCTTACTCAGAGTTGCTCTCAGATTGGTCCTGAAATGCTTTTTTGCTAAGACTCCTACATGACATTAAAAGATAAATCAGGAGCTCTTTGAGAGAAGAATACAGGCCCTGGATGAGAGTCTGTAGTTTAGATTAAGCACCAGATGACATTTTTAGGATGATTTTATGGAGCAATCCTATGACATTTCAAGCTATTAGTTTTGTTTTATAGTTGTGAGGTGCTGAAGGTCTGCAATGACTTTACATGTAGGGTGCATGAGATCCTGTGACATAAAACCCAAACTCCATCTTAATATTTCATCCCCTGCGTGCGTCCTATTAAAGTGTTTGTTCAATATTGAAATCATTTTTGTACACGTTATCCCTTTGAAACAGTCCCACTATGCCTGCTATAAAGAGAAACATTTGACACATGCTACCAGAGTCAGAAACTGAATATATAACCACAACATACATTTTTAGTTTTTTATATTTATTGCTTATTTATTAAGTAATAACATTTAGTATTATTTATTTGGTAATAACATGGCTTAACAAGGACAAAGGTAAACCGGGTTGACCCCACTTTTGCTAAAAACAGCTGATACACAGCGATATAAGTTTAATCCATTGGGTTTACAAATACATGGGGTTTAATGTAGTGCAGGGACAATATTTAGTGTATTTAAACAGCAGAAAACACAATTCACATCTCATTTTTAAACACACACACATTTGCTCATGCAAATCAAGTGTCCATTTATGTTATATAATCTCAATACTGATGTGTATGTATGTACTGTACACACAACAGCAAACTTTTTGAAAAGCATTTCCACTTATAAATTGCAACAGACACAGCAGACAAGAAAATAGCGAGCACATGTGCACAGAACAGAAGTGGCACAGAACACTACAGTAGGCACAATTTCCTCGTATCACCACATACAACCTGAAAGAAAACAGCCGCTCCACAGAAAAACAAAAGCTTCATCATCACAAGATCACAATAATGAAAAGCTCCGGTCAGTACAGACTGAAAGAGAGATCAGGTCTCTGTGAGGAGTTTATTTACTTTGAGTCAGTTTGCCTGCACTAATTTTGGTCCCACTGCAACTCCATTACAGTCAAGTATGTACTGCAGACAACCCTGAGGAGCAGCAGCTTTCTGTGATGGGCCGTTCTTAACATCAACCACAGCATCTTTCTCAACAGCATCCTGAAAGACACAAACACAGCCCATCACACACACACATATCTCAGATCATCCTCCTAGTTCAGTTTGGGTTTTCACGTACCTGTCTGGGCTGAATGGCGGTTGGTCTCTTGGGTTTTTGGGATATAATGTGCTGCATTTTGTTAAGGACCAAATCTGCTATAAGCTGCTGGTCTTCAGCTTGATGCTCTCCCACTAACGGCATCGATGAACCCATTACCTGATCAAATAAGTGCAATTATTAGTAATACTGGATTACATTAAAGTAATATGTTATAGCATAAAAGTGAAATAAGTAAAACCTTACTGAGAGATAAACCTGTCAAACATTAAAGGGACACTCCACTTTTTTTTTTAAATATGCCAGCTCCCCTAGAGTTAAACATTTGATTCTTACTGTTTTGGAATCCATTCAGCTGATCTCCGGGTCTGGCGCTAGCACTTTTAGCATAGCTTAGCATAATCCATTGAATCTGATTAGACCATTAGCATCGCAGTAAAAAAATAACCAAAGAGTTTCGATATTTTTCCTATTTAAAACTTGACTCTTCTGTAGTTACATCGTGTACTAAGACCGACAGAAAGTAAAAAGTTGTGATTTTCTAGGCAGATATGTGTAGGAACTATACTCTCAAACTGGCGTAATAATCAGTGACTTTGCTAATGTAACATGGCTGCAGGAGCATAGTGATATTACGCACTGCCTGAAAATACTTTCAATGGCAGGGACTATTGTTGGTCTTAGTACACAATCAAACTCTGAAGTGTGCTCATCAGCACCCCCTTTGCACCCTGCTAGATGCTGCTAAAATCTACACACTGGTCTGAAATGTTTGTGATATGTACATGGGTCAATGACATTTATGATATGCGTCCCTTTATTCTAAAAAAACTATTTAGTTTAAATACATTTTCAGTATTTTTAAAAATAATAAATACTAATTTTTGTTTATGTATCTTAAACTTGTAAAATGGCAGGCGGGCAACAGCACATACAAATTAGCAGTTTAAGACAACTGTTAAAAATATGTTTACATTATTAAAAATGAAAAATATGATGCTTAGGAAATATTTTATATGGTTAAAACCTTTCCTATAAACTAATTTACAAACATAAGTAGATGTTGGGATTTAAAGTTTAATTAGTATTTTTTATTTTTTTTTGATAATTGAAACTTCTGTCTAACAATTCGGATGTTCTCAAACATCAAGGTAGTAAAACCACAATCATGGGCCTTTTATTAGGAAGTTAACAAGTAAAGCCCAGTTAGTCTTTACGGCTGAATAAAATAAACTGTAGAGTAGACTCTCTCAAATAAGGAAAAAATAGCTATTTTAACGTAAAGGGTAGGCTGGTAAATGTTCAGGTGTCAAGTGGTACAACCAATGTAAAACTACAAAAAAATGCTATTTTATTTTTAACATATTTTAATTGTATTTAGAAAATTTATTTACATCACATGCAATTTAATATTAAAGGAAAAAGCTTATAACAGCATCCAAGTAGATGTCTGTTTAAGGTAAGTTCATTGCAAAGGTCAGGCGGTGCAACCAGAAAGTAAAAGGGTTGTCAAACTGCTATGAATGCCTCTAATTAATGTGTTAAATTAACACATCTTGTGTCTAGTTAAGGACAACACATTAGATGTGTTGTCCTTAACTTAACACATCTCTGTGTTATTATTGGAATAACACTTTGTGTTGTTTTAACACATCTTGTGTTGTCCATTTCATTTATTTAAACTCAATATAAACACGAAATGACACATAATGTGTTAAAATAACACATCCTTTCTTAGAGTGTAAGAAAAAAACATTAAGCCAAATAATTTTAATAAGCTACAGTAATAATTTGGCTTTTATTAAGTTTTAATAAATGTAAGCTAAGGGTGTCTTTAATTGTTATTATAATAAAAAAAGATTGTTCTTAAATGTATAGTTCTCAAATGTAAATAAATAAATTCTCTTTTCCTGACTCAAAAAAATACATTAAATTTTTTTTAAAAATACATGTGTTTTTAGGAGTTTGTCATTGACCCATATGTCATACAAACGAGAAATGATTTTGTCAAGCTGTAGCTTGTAACATTTCTATAAAAACAGCATGCAGATATTTTGAAGAAGTACACCACATACCTCAGTAATGTAATCTTTTCCATCTTTGCCATGAATGGCTTTGACGGCACAAATTTCAAGGCCCCCAAATATCTCACAACAGGTATCTACCCAAAGCTTATACCTACACAAACATAACACACTTGGTCATATTTAACTTTACATAACAGACTCAAATATAAATTTAATACATGCAATTATTTCGCAATAAAATACTGTATTTAAAATGGTACTGTTGGATTAGCGCAGGTCAGGTCACTTTAAGTAAGGAATAATTGACAATAGGCCATTGAATTATTAGAAAAATAACTCGGCTGTGCATTATTTTTCTATTATACCACGGGTCTGTTGAATGCTGCATTCTGATTGGCTGAGAAATGTTCTATGGGTGTTGATTATTTTTCTGTAAACCGCACACCTAATTTTTCAAATGCTTCGCGTCGTGCCGCATTACCACCTTGGTGTGCATTATTTTCTTATAATTCAATGGCCCGTCGTCAATTATTCTTTACATAATTCAACGGCCCGGAATAAATTATTCCGCTTATACTACGGTTACCACACGATCACATGATATATTAAAAGGGATTCGTCCGGTTTTTATACTTAAATCGCTATTGTGAGTAGGAATATTTCTTCCGCGTCTCATCCAACGGCTCTTTTGCTTGTTCCAAAATGTAATTTTAAAGCTGACTATGGAGCCTTGAGCCGTTGATAGCATTCTAATGCAGTTATTAATTAAGTTATTAGAAAGAGAGCGACACAGACACAGACAGAGAGAGAGAAAGAAAGAAAGAAAGAAAGAAAGAGAGAGAGAGAGAGAGAGAGAGAGAGATTCTGTGAACGAGGCTACCTCTGTGCGTTTCTAAACAGTGCTGTTATAGCCTCAGAAAATCATCTGTCATGTTGTTTTTGTTAGTCCGTTATTACAGTTAACTATGTGAAGTGATATTGAACTGTAATGCGGTCAAGGGAGCCTGAAAAAACTACGTTAGCTGTGCGTTTCCCAGAAAATAATTGCACACCTCAGAACGCTCATCAGTCAATCGGATTCAAGCATTCAACCGATCCGTAGTATAAGTAAGGAATAATTGACGACAGGCCATAGAATTTTTTTTAAATAGTGCACACCAAAGGATGTGGAGTGTGGTTAAACCACGGGTGTGCATTATTTTCAAATGATTCAAAGGACTGGAGTCAATTATTTCTCTTACACCACGGTTACCTCAGATATGGTTCTGGTGGTTGTTTTAAGACATTTGACAGATCGGGTGTGCGTTTACAGAAAAATAGTCAACAATTGTGGAACATTTCTCAACCAATCAGAATAAAGCATTCAACAGACCCATGGCATAATACAGAATGAATTACATTCATTATTACTCTGTAATATTGACATTAAACACTACTAACTGCAGCACATGTTATATTTTTTGACTTGAGATCGTATCATAGCCTGCAATATCCGCTATACTGCATACTGTATGTGCTTATTAAAACCAAACAATAATAGCAAAAGCAGAAAATTAAAGTAAAAGTGTTTTTATTATTATTTCAGTGTAGGTAACAGACCTGTCTGTCATAGCCACTTGTTCCACCATAGCAGAGCCGATGTTAGACTTCCAGTTCCCTGAGACGGATGTTCTCCTTTAAAACAACACAAGTGGGTCAATCACATAACGCATACATTTTCTGTCCAGTTACATTTATTATATCTGTAAAGTTAAGAGATGTTACTCACATGTAAGCCTTGTAATCATTTCCAATCTTCTGAATCCGGATGTCATATTTTGGATCAATGAAAGGTTCACATGTGCTGTAGGTCTGAGTGATGGCCACCACACTGGCAATGTCCTGAAACTTTGTGTGGTTCTCCACTTTCACCTTAACCACACTTACAGTCACATTAGATCCTTAACATATTTAACATCCACATCACTTATTTCACTGGAATTACCTTTCCCACACCAGAGTGAGCGTGTCCGATTTTCACCACGACGGGAAACGCCGGCATGGTCACCTGAATTGAGTCAAACGGTTATTTAGTCGTACAGTATACATTAACTTCATTATATGACATGTTTGTGGAACAACTCTTACCATTTCTTTATAGTTGGGATAAAATGTCTGTTCAATTAACGGGAATTTCTCCTGTCCCAGTTTCTTGTATGTGGCGATCAGCCGAGCGAACGCCCAGGGTTTATCACAGAGATTGTAGATGGATTCCAGAGAGTTGATGCTGGGAATGCCAGCGTATTGCAGTCCTATGATCAGATCCCGAAAGTCCTCGTTCTCTGCCATGCTGAAAGCATGTTGACGGATCAGGACAAAGTCAGGAATAAATGACCTGTAGGGACACATGTTTACACATGCTTTTACATTATTGATATGCTTATATCTTTCACAAGGTAATGTAAATGTAATGAATGTTATTAAATTGACTGATAGATGGTTTTGTATGTGACTCTGAGCAATGAACTAAAGAAAAGCTGTTAGCTATCTGAGTAATTGTACAGAGAAACACTATCTAACTGACAACTCAACCATGCTATTACATCCCGGGATAATGATGATGCAGTTCTCATGTGTAACACATCCCATTGTTTCTGTCTGAACAGTGCTTATTTAGCTTTCATACTGACTGAAGCTACATATCACAATACACAGATATTGATATTGTTTAGATAATATATAAACCTAAAAACCTACTGCACATTTAAGTTTAATCAATCTTCAAGCAGTATAAAGTATTAGAAACGCTCGAGGTGATTTTACAAAAGTTCACCTGACAGCCTGGTTTCCATTCTGGACAACTACATGACACGAGCCATTAGCATGAGCCACGACACTGATGTCTGCAAACTCAGCCTGAAACACAAGAGAATCAATCAATCAATCAATCATTCAGTGAAATGAAGTGAAAGAACAAACATACAGTATGAAGACTTTGACTGAACTCACCTGTTCAACTTTGATGTCATAATCTCCAATGAGTTTTTTCTCTTTAAAGAGTTTGGCCCTGTGGAAAATAAGAATGCAAGCTCTGATAAATTCCCCTTGTAGTTTATTTTGTTGTGTTGTGTGTGAATTTAACTTTTATCTTCATGATCATCATTTCTTTAATCATATCATGAAAATCTGACTTTTAAGTGCTATAACTGGGTCTCCAGTGCTTCTATCAATCTAGAAAATGACCCAGTAACTTAGTTTTGGTAAACCATTCTCTGTAGCATGTGAAAAAATGGGCCATCGAAATTTGGCTCCTCTTATGATGTCAGAAGGGGACAATACCGCCCCTTAATCTGCACTATCCAACCACGGAACTGACATTTAGTGCAGAGATCAGCTCATTTGCATTTCAAAAAACACACCCAAAATGGCACATTTTTGCTCACACCTACAAAGTGTCTATTTTAAAGGGACACTCCACTTTTTTTGAAAATATGCTCATTTTCCAGTTTCTCTAGAGTTAATCATTTGATTCTTAACGTTTTGAAATCCATTTAGCCAATCTCCGGGTCTGGCGCTAGCACTTTTAGCATAGCTTAGCACAATCCATTGAATCTGATTAGACCGTTAGCATCGCGCTAAATAATAACCAAAGAGTTTCGATATTTTTCCTATTTAAAACTCGACTCTTCTGTAGTTACATCGTGTACTAAGACCGACAGAAAATTAAATTCCGTAGAAATTGCAGCTGGGTTGCCGGTAATTTACCGTAGATTTAAATTTATGTTTTTAACTGACAACATTTTGTTAATAGTTGATTGAACATTAAACATTTGCAGGTCTTTGGCTTTATAGAGTAGAACCAAAAAAGCAGCATCGGGCGGGGCATTCTGGGAAACAAAATCTGAAGCAAAAAACAGAAAAAGGTTGATGATGATTTTTGGTTCCCGGAATGCTTTGCACGAGGCTGTTATTGTATGGTTTTGTTCTGTAAAGATAAATACTTGTTAATGTTTGAAATTTATTTAACTTTGAACAAATTCTTACCAGTACATAACATAAATGTAAATCCACGGCAAATCACCGGCAACCCAGCCGCAATAACATTGTAATTTCTACTGAATTTTTTTACAGTGAGGACTTTACTATTAAACTGGAATAATAATCATGCAGCAGGCGTAGTGATATTACGCAGCAGCCGAAAATAGTCCCCTTGGAAACTTTCAATGGCTGGGGACTATTTTCGGGCACTGCGCAACATCAATATGAAACAAAATCTGTTACTTTGCAAAAAACGCTCGCTTGAGTTGTTTTTTGACTTATGCCATACAGAGTTAATGCGAATAATGGGAGATGGAATAAATTTTGACCTAGCAAACATTAAACCCACGTGACTGATTGTCTAACTGTATCATCTGTTCTGTTGTTGTCTTTATGGGGCTCGACGTCGTCTTAATGCTCTTGCTGCTTGTGCCTTCATCAAAAATCTGCATTTCTTCTTCTGTGCACAGCATCCAGTTTGGCAAGCTGCACTGCTAATAAATTAATAATTTGCCCAGTCATAACTAAATGCAGTCCTGTCTCCATTTTCTAAGCGTGCCTTGTTTTATTTACTGTTGCTTACTAAGTCAACAATACCACCGTCATTTGCTCGAACAACTTGATGGAAATGCACCTAATTCACATTTGTTTGTTTTTCCTCTTTGCAAATTTTGAAAAGATTAACTTCACGTCTGGATGGAAACCCAGCTAAAGTTTCTGAATTCTTTACCTCCTTTCATGTTTCAGATGTCTCCTTATATAAAACACCTGCAGCTTGTTTGTGTGCTCATGAGAAAAACCTTTCAAAGCTTCTGATAGGCTCAGGCTGATGAGTTAAATCAGGTGTTTACTCTTAGATGTAAGGAGACATCTAAAACATTCTGCTGTGTCATATCAACTCTTTTAAAAACCACATCCCTCAGTAAGTTTTATAAAGGCCCGTCCCATTTCTACCCTTCTAAAACTTCCACTTGGTTTTGAGTGCCCTCAACAGTAAAGTCCCCTCAACAAGGAAAATGTTTCCCTATGAAATGGGACACCACTAGGCTAAATGGAAAGTAGCGTAGTGAACATGCTCACACACAGCGTAATTATAATTAATATGACTGAACTCTCGATAAGCCCGGGTTATACGTGTTCATGTGAACGCCGGAACACACATCCTGAATATTGACAAAACTTCCCAGATCAGATGTATATTTCATAGACAGACTCTCTCGAAGCAGTCGAGAGACATCGTCAGATAGCTTCGTGAATCATTTTCTAACATTAGTGTTCAAAACTTCACAAACACAAAATGCGTGTTCAAACTAACATATTCCAACAATTTCCAGAATTTTAACATGCTTATATGCGAAAATATAGTTGTTCTTTTCCAGCGGCGTCCGCCATCTTGGTCGAAAAGTTTGACCAGCTCCCTGGCCTCGCAAGGTATCCTGAATAATTTCATCTCCCACTTCGTTTTAAGCCTGCATCGGTCCTGACTACATTTTGAGGGTTGATTCTAAGGGGAAACTAGCACTCCGCCTTGCTCCCTAAAGTAATGGGACGCCCTACACCTGCACGCGCAAAAGAGAGGGTTAGGGCAAAAATATAGGGGAAAGGGAGGTATTGGGACGGGCCCAAAGGATTAGGTGTATGATGTATGATGGTGATATACAGTATGAGGAAGGAAGGTTCTGTCCAGCTGTCTGGTTACTATGGTGAGCGGCTATTAGCAGATTAAAGTTGCAGTACAAAGAGTTCAGCCAAACTAAATGAAGGAGCCCTGCTGATATAAAACATACTGTAGATGTGAAAATATACATCATAGACAAGACCCACACCCATTGACTTTCTCATATTGTCAGCCATGTCTCATAAGAGTCTGATTATTTTAGAGATGTACGTCACCAGCTGCAGGACATTTATACGATATTAATCTTTGGGTTTTTATTATTGCTCATCTTCTGCTATCCTGTGGTGGTTAGAATGCTGTTTTACTCTGTAACTAAACCCATAATCAGCATCATCATTAAACTGTCAGTCTGACATCACAAAATTATGTTGTAATCACAACCTCTTCAGTTTAATAACAGGGTCATTCTTGTCTCAAATGAACAAAATTATGGAAGCTTTATAAACTAAATATCCAAAATATTAACGACTGTTTTCACATTGGCATGTAATAAAACAAAGATGATTAGTTTTCCTGAATTGCTAAAACAACTTTCAAATTCTCAGTAGCTTGATTTGTCAAATCATTTACACTTTTGGCAAAACCACAAAAAAGATATGTGTTTAAGTAATTGTGAAAAATTGTAAAGTTATCAGATTCTAGATCCAGAAATGACTGTGTAAAAAAGAAATAGGCTTATGATGCTGATATCTTAAAGTCATTCCTCACCCCCTGTACAGTACCCGTGTGAGATTATAAATAAATCATTTCTGAAACTTACTACATCAACTTCTGCACTAAAGATGAACATCTACACTGTAAAAAAATTCTAGAAATTACAGTATTATTGGGTATTACTGGCAACTAGCTGCCAATAACTTACTGTAGATTTTACATTGGCAACAGTTTGTTCAAAGTTAAATGAACATGAAACATTTTCACTCTTTATCTTCTACAGTAAGTTACTGGGAACCAGCTGCATAATTACAGCAATTTTTTTACAGTGTACAAAACACACAAAAATAAATAGAAAATGTGCTGAAATCAAGATATATAAAGAATATTCAAGAGTGATAGACATTATACTCAATACAGCCGTTTAACCCCTTCAGACCCTGCATCCACTGGAATGGACATGACATGTTTTGTGGTTTAAACCAATAAAAATGCTGATCAACCAATCAAAATAAGGCACACTGGTAAAACACCTGAAAAATCACGTCTGAAGGGGTTAACCAATGTAATGATCAGAAATGTCTGTGTGCCATGATAAGATCTAACCAGAATCAGCACAGAACACATATAAATTATTTCATAATGTATGACCATTGCCATATTTTTTTTACAGTAATTTTCTAAATAATCAACAACAGCATTGATTTTAAAGGGTTAATTTGCCTTAAATTTAAGCCCTACAGAGAGCAATCAATCACTTATCAAATATCACTACAGACTACACAGTAAAGCAGAGACACCTAGGGTGTGATGCCTTTTCAAAACACATCTCGTAGTAAATGGATTTATTGCTTCATAGTATCGTATCATTTCACCTGTTTCCCAGCACAATAAAGATGAAAGTGTTATGTAGTCAGCTCTGCAACAATTCCACCTGATGCAAAACGAGAAGAGGCCAAACTGAAATCAACCCAATACTGCTCATACCAGTCCTGTTGTGGCTGGTCGATGACCAGGAGGATCTTGCGTCTCTTGGATGATCCTGGAACAGCGGTTTGATCCACCAGCCCTGCTGAGGCTGCCGTCTGCTTCACCACATTGGTGATGGAGCTGAAGAAGCCCGTTCCTAATGGCTGAGGTTGGATGGGCTTCCTCTCCTGGGCCGGGGAGACCGCAGTTGGTGCCGGTGCTGATGCTGCTCCGGGAGGGGGTGGCTGAGGAGGATCTGGTTTCTGCAGGTCTGACATGTAACCATTGGGTAGGTTGGAGATGAAGGTGCTGTCTGAAAGACGCCTGCGCAGGTAATTCATGACTGCAGATTAGACGACGAGGCTGTGTGTGTGGAGGTATCGACAGCACTCTTACATTCAGAGGATTCAGCCAGGCTGATATGGCTCGGAGCAGTGAGATGTAAGTGAGCAGTGTATGAGCGGCCAATCAGAAACGAGCTCTGCGGTGCTGCACGAGATGATGCTCTCCCCTCCCCCACGCCTCAGATTCCTCGTGAAGAGTTTCTGCAGCACACGTGCGGCTTAAATAATACACTCATCGTGTGTTTTCATCACAGAAACGACAGACATAATCTGTGCACACCTGAGCACACTACTACACTATTTACTCCACATCTCACCCAATCCCTTACGAAAATTAACCATGGTTTTACTACAGTTAAAAAAACATTACTGTAGTAAAACCATGGTTTTCCTAATAGTAATTAATACACCGAAAAAAACACATTAATCTTCGTAAGGGATAAAACGTGTGTCAATGGTGGGATTTAAATAATAATAATTGCTTCTATTATAAAATTTCCTATTAAGAAAATGTACATTGGTTTTATTATAGTTAGTCCAATAAATGTTTTTGACGTATTAATTACAATTTGCAAGAGTTACAATTCGCTATGGTTGTTAAACGATCGTTATACAATAGCAAAACCATGGATCATTTTGTAACTGTTCTTGTATTCTAGTAAAACCATGGTTTATTTTTGTAAATGTCATTCATTATTTAATGTAAATTATTGTGCGGACTGCAGCTAAAGGAGCGCGAGATCACGTGACCTTAGTTAGTTTTCTCAGCGCTCACTGGAATCGACCAATAATTACAGGTTGAGATAACAGGGTTATTATAAGTGATTGCCGTTACAATAATATATTAGCTTGGGAATAATTAAACAAACTCGCGTTTCTGATGTTTACAATTTAAATATTGTTTTTGTAAAGTCAAATAAAAATTAAGAATCACATTTTTTTAGTCAGGCGGAAAAACAGGCTCCTGTCGAGCAGTTAGCAGCGTTAGCGCCAGATAAGCATCGTACAAAAAACTATGTCAGCAAGTTGGTTGCTTTGTTCGCACTACTGCTCATACTATTGCGATTCTGAATTTATATTGTTTTAAAGGAGTGAAATAAATTTTGTGACCAAACGTTTGCATTTGACCGACCAAACAGTTGAACTAGCAGTATGCTAATAACTAGTGATGGGAGAAACGAAGCTTTTCCAAGCTTCGAATCAATTGAATCGAATCAGTTTTTCGAAGCGTTCGAAACACCATACACGCTGGCGACACCTGCTGGTCAAAATATTGCAAAAGCAGCAAAATCTGTCCAAACATTTTAAACTTTTTACAAAATAATAGCCAGATTGTACTAAAAATATGTTTTTAATAAAAATGAATTATTTTATTTAATTAAGACAAAATTAAAACTGTATTCTGTGTTGTTAGTTTTATTTATGGCAAACAAATCATTAAAACGTACCCTTTTTAATTATGCACATTTTTGTCATTAAATCTTATAATTACAGTTTATAAACAAAAAGTAGACAAAATGGTAGTGTTATTAGTCAGAAGGATGATTGTTTTATGAACTTTTATAATAAAACTGACCCGAGTTCACCTACTGGTCATTTGTGATCAACTCCCTCTAGTGGTAAATCGTCGGATTTTCGAAACGTTTCGAAACATTTATGGCGTAATGAAGCCTCGTTTGCTAAAATCACGTGACTTTGGCCAGTTTAAAACAAATCGCCCATAATAACAAAATAAACACTAATATAATTTGTCATGAAAATTATGGTTTTCTCATGAAGCCTTATTGATGTTAGTGATGGGCGATTTCGAAGAACTGCTTCATGAAGCTTTGAAACATTTACGAGTCTTTTGTTCTGAATCATTGGTTGATTCGGAGCGTGTTTCGGTTTTAAACTGACCAAGTCACGTGATTTTACCAAACGAAGCTTCATTGCGTCATAACTGTTTCGAACGTTACGACAATCTCATGGTTCACCACTAGATGAAGTTGATCACAAATTACCATAAATGACCAGTGTTGGTTAGGTGAACTCGGTCAGTTTTATTATGCAAGTTCATAAAACATTTATTCTTCAGACTGATAACGCTACAATTTTGCTTACTTTTTGTTTATAGACAGATTTATTTACAAACATGTGCATAATTAAAAGGGGGTTAAAGTGTTAATGATCTGTTTGCCTAAATAAAACAAAAAATACAGAATACACTTTTTATACGCAATGGCTTTAAGTTAAGTTAAATAATAATGTTTTCCTAAAAACAATATTTTTGAAAAACCTTGCAATTATTGTGTAAAACGTATAAAATGTTTGGACTGAAATCTTGTTGCTTTTACAACATTGTCACCAGCAGGTGGAGCCATATTTAGGCCCTACTGAAAAATCCAGCTAAGAAGACCAGCATAAGTTGGTGAGCTGGTTTTAGCTGGTCTCCTAGCTTGGTTTTAGCTGGTATTGCTGGTTTAGCACGCATTGTATGGTGCTATAGGGCAACTCTGCTGGAAAAACCAGCATACCAGCAAGATCAGCATATGTTGTGTTTTGGTGCTGGTATGACCACCAGCTAAACCAGGACGGGAATTATGCTGGTCTGTGCTGTTTTTTAAGCAGGGAACGATGCCCAAATAATGTCATTGACATATGAAAGAGCGCCTGTCAATGTTTAAATACTTTTCGAGCAACAAGAATGGCTTATTTACAAAAACTGCAGCACACGGACCCTGCGAAGCGCTAAGCACTTTTCCACGTTAAAGACAGCTGCGAATGCACGCCCTTTGTGTCCTCATGTGCTGTTAAAAAGTGTCTTTGCAAAGGTTAACCAGGTTAATCATTTGAATCCAGTGTCTCAGCCTGATCATGTATTTATAGTCATATGAACTTTCCAGCAGGTGGCACTGTAGACTTAAACAAACTTATTTAGCAGAGGCTTTCATCCATTGGCCGTGTAGGCCTACAGTGTGACATAATTTCCTCTGGCCATATAACAAGGAACATTCTCAAATAACAGAACCATAAAACCACATTTACAGAAACAAAATGTCTACATACTCCATCAACATGTACAAAATTCACTATACTAAAATATTGCACAGACATGCACAGCCCTTACGAAAATTAACCATGATTTTCCTGCAGTTAAAAAAAACAGATTAGTGTAGTTAAACCATGGTTTTGCTGATAGTAATCAATACACCAAAAAATTATGGTTACTACACTTTTACCACAATAAAACCATGGTTAATTTTCGAATGCGGGGCATTTAAAGTGTTTTCATGGCTGTGATTTTTAGCTAAGTGGAAATCCAGCAACATACTAAAACAAGCAAACACATAACAATTTACCATTAAGACCTGAACAATCTGTTCACAGGCAATAAACAGACTTTGAAATTGTTAGATGAGTTAACAGACTACAAACCTAAATATTAGACTAAAATATTGATTAAAATCCTCAGTAAACACGGTCAAATAGAAAAACAACTCTTACCTTTACAGTATTTATTGCATAAGTGGCATGTAGAACATCAACAAAGAAAAAATCAGATTACTTCTGCATTAATGTATACATCTAATTCGGGGGTGGGTGAGAACTTTGAGACCCCCGCACAATTGGGCTATTTTAAAAATCCAGTCACAGAAAAAATGATGGAGCCACGGGTTGTGTTTGTTTTTTGGGCTACTTTTATAATATGTTGCGGCTGCGAAAATGTTTGTCTGTTGCCAGGGTTTAAAATGACCTTTTTCACTCACCAGCCAATTTGGCTACAAACATTTTAAGTTACTGCCCATTCAGAACTTACTAGCCAAAAAAGAAAGAAAATAGCCAAATTATTACATCTGAATTGTATATTCAAACAAAGTTCTGTATTCCTGCCATCTCCTCCCTTCATTTTCACCCTTGTCCTTTTCACCAAAAGTGTTTTTAGGCAAGAAAAGCAACCCAGTACAATAAACATCAAATAAGACATGGAATAAATTCCATTATGTATATATTATTATACATATACGACTGCAGACGTTATCGGTGACTTTAAACGTCTCATGCATGAAGATCTCAAACACAACACGGGCACGATTTCCAACAAAGATTCATCCACAGAGTATTTTCCTTATCAGGAAACATGCTTTCAAATGGGTTTGAAAGAGCTGTCCGAAGCTTGGTGGTGATGACGTTGATGTCGAGAGACATGTATTTCGATTATACTGCAGCCTAAGGTTAGCTTTTCCTTTCTAGTAAACACATTAAGACTTCAAAATTCATAAAAGTTGCATTCATCTGTGAAAATTATCTAAGTGTCATAAACATTTGTTAAACAGCTGGTTTCAGATGCCACTCAACCGTACCAGACCATAAATATAGGTGAAGATCCTACAACTTTCAGACACCAGGTGGCTCTCTATTAGTGAATGTGTCAACACCTCTGCTTTCGGTTAAACGTGAACAAGAGAAATGATGGGTTTAATATTGTATAAGATTGTGTAACAACCCCGAATGACAGCCAAACATTTGAAGGTATCATTGGAACTTCTAACATCTCTACAGTCTACAATATGTAAAACACTGAACCAGCAGGTTATCCACGGCAGGACACCACAAAGAAACCCACTGCTACTAAAAGAGCATTGCTGCACACCTAAAGTTTGCGAAAGAGCACACTGACAATCCACAGCGCTATTGGCAAAATGTTTTATGGACTGATGAAACAAAGATTTAAGTATTTAGAAAAAACACACAGCACTACATCTGGTGTAGAAAAGGCACGACATATCATCATGAAAACATCATCCCAAAAAGTATGGTGGAGGAAACATCATGAGCCTTTACAGCTTGCAATCATTGATGGGAAGATGAATTCCCAAATATTTCAGGCAATCCTTCAGGATAATGTGAGAATGTCTGTACGTCAGATTAAACTGTGTAGAAGTTGGGTGATGCAACAGGACAACGACCCAAAACACAAGAGCAAGTGCACAACAGAATGGCTTCAGAAAAACAACAACAACAAAAAACTTTTGGAGTGGCCAAGTCAGAGCCCAGACCTCAACCCAATACAGATGCTATGGATTGACTTGAAGAGGGCCATACACATAAATATATGACAGAGCTAAATCAGTTTTGCCAGGAAGAATGGGCTAAAATTCCTCCTCAACGATGTGCAGGTCTGATCCACAGCTACAGGAAGCACCTGGTTGAGTTTTTTGCTGGCGTCAAGCAGATATTAATTCTACGGGTTCACTTACTTTTTACACTGCCATTTTGAACGTTGAATGAGTGTGTTTAATAAAAACATAAAAGATCAGATTTTTTTGTGTAATTATTTTTAGACCATGGAAAATAAAGAAGACAGCAAACCTGAGTAGACGTTTCTGCATTTACAGATACTGCAGGTGATAAAAGCTTTGAAGAACTTGGTAATCTTCTGTGTCTTCATTGTTTTACCATTTAGCAATGCAGCAGTCGAGCGTTCAGTTTTACAAATGTCACTAATAAAGAACAAGCTTAGACACAGTTTAAAGCAGACATCTTGGCTAAATCTTACAAGGATCCACGCTTACGTGCAAAAAAGAAAAATCTGCTGCCATGAATTTAAACCATCACCACAGATGCCTTCTTTTCTTTACTGCAGAAATGTGTTCAGCACCAGATGAGAAGGATGAAGAAGCAAACACAAATTTATAACAAAAAAGAGCCATAAAATGACTGTAGACTCAACTATTCTTCGTATCTGTTTGTTCAAAAGCACAGTTTGGTAACATACAGTTCAGCAAAAGAGTTCTGAAAAGAGAAGAAAAAGCAAGACCATGAAACAAAGCAGTGTTTAACTTCAACTATATTCTCAATAACCTGACATTGGCAGTGTAATGTCTGTTCGTTATGTTTGCCATTGTAGGTTCATTTTATGTTGTGTTGACAGAACAGTGAATCTGGAGAGAAGAGAAGTCAGTCCTAATAAGTACAATTCAGTTACATATAAACATTTATTTTGTAATGGTCTTTTTAGAGGATCAGAAAATATCCGAAAGAACATGTTCTTGTTTGTTTTTAATTATTCTTTACAAGCATTTAACATGAAAAGTGCTTCAAAAATGCTCTTTGCACATACTACAAACAAGCCTACAGGCTAAACCCAATAGTAAATGATTATTGTAAAGTTGTTGTAGTCCTGCAGTTGTTAACTGTGATCAGACAAAAGATCAAATTGGGCTGGTTTTTATTCCCTTTTAGAAGGTTTTAGGCTTTTATTGGGCTGGAAATTTTTATTGGCAACCCTGCAGTGAGATCCAATCACGATCACAACAGCAGTGCTCATCATGAGACTTCCTGCAAGGGGATCCCGCTAAGGACAAGCTGATGACATCAAAGTACAGTGAGGGCGATTCAAGAGATCATACAAAGGAGACTTAAAAAATGAGGAGGCACATTTTACTACCCATAAATGTTTGTGTAGAAGAGACATCTCTGTATTTTATTACAAGTATGTTTATATGATTTCAGAATTTATGTGTGGTTTTAGATTTTTTGCATAGTATGTACCTCAGTTTTTTTATGTGCTTTTACTGCTTAGGCGACAGAAGGTATTAAACATCTAACACCACTTGCCTTCCTCTGGAACTGCTGAGATTTCCTGTAAAATCATCACATCATTACCATTAACTTCATTATTCGCAGTTCCAGAAATCTTTAAACCAATGAATTGATCAAATCAAATATTATCAAAAAGAGATTTACTTCCTTTAGCCCTGCTGCAATCCCGACCCTAACTGATCACAAGCAAAATGATGTTTGATGCAGTCTGGAGGACAAGAAAAGACATATAAAAAAGACTTTTGTAATAAAGGGAATTGTCATTCAATGTAAAATTACCGATCTATTCTGATTCACTTACCAAGAATCATACAATTTTTACTTTCTTCATAAAACATCTTTCAATTCTGAAACCCTTTACTCACTTCACTGCCTTTTCTGACTGCTCTTAACATTTTCTTCAATGTAAAAGGGATCAGATCAACAAACAGCAAAAGACTGAGTAATATAGTCAAGTGTGAGTAATAAATTAAGCATTTCACTTTAAATTCTTCATATCCATAAAAACACCATTACAGCATTTCAGACTTCTTAAATGTACAGGTTTTTATTAAATATTACTAACAAATGACAACAAGTATTTACCATTAATGCTTACATAATGAGTGCAATAGAATATATAATTAGATTTTGCAAGCTTTTAATGGATACATCAATTGTATTTAATTTTTTTTGTGCTATTTTCAGAGTGGCACCTCTGTTATCTAATCTATAAGACATATCTATACTTTATGCAAAATAACATTTAATATTAATCATTTTGTAATTATTTGGAGTTTGTGCAACTATAGCAAAAGTAACAAAAATGTCTTCATTTATCTTATGATAAAATAAAACATTTAATGGAAACTACATATGCATAAAAACTATGATTATCTGCACATTGGAGTTATATTTGTAAATATTTGTAAGGATCACTGTGCCGTACACGGTACACCCCCTCTCTTGCACGTGAGGCTGCATAAAAGTCATTGTAACTTTAAAGCATTAAATCTTCAAAATATACGGTCATGCGGCACATCGTTGAAAAGCTTAGACTCTCAGGATTCCATTAAGCGCACACACAAAGCATCATATGATTTTTAGCAGTCATAAAACTGTTATCTAGTTTTGTTAGTTACCTGAACCGGGCGGCGCCGATTTAGGATATTACTTACCTTCAAAATCTTCCCTTTATCCGCTTCGGTGAAATTGTCCAAAACAAATTGTTCATAAATCCCCAAAAGTCCAAGGAAATGGAATATCCAAGCATTTTAATCCAAAACGATTTGTTCATCTCACAATCTTGACGTTTCTGACCGAATTACGATATAAATAGTGTATACAATTAGTTAACTAACGGACATTCGTTCGAATCTTACTTTTCATTCACGATTTATAATGAATATATTCGGATGTCACGTTTATTGTGCAACGTCTGAGAAACAAATACGCCCCCTTGTGGAATTTCAGCTGTTCCATAAGGGGCTACTAAAGTTCCTTTAAATTTCAGATTTTTAACCTTAAAAGTAAAGTCCACTCTTCTTCCTTCCAATTCATTCCCAAGGGCTTTTTCGATAGACAACAGTGCTAGTTAAGAATGATGTCCTTGTCCGGTTGCACTGCGCAGGTAGTTTTTGATCTGTTTAAGGCATGAAAAACTCCTTTCCACCCATGCAAATGTAGCTCTGATGGTATCACAGAGACACATGAGTATAAAGAGTTCTGGCATAGCCTTGTCCAAATAATTCAACTTAAATTCTGTGAGGAGGTCACACAACTTGCCACTTTCTTCATGCATGTCTCTCTCAAAATAAAAACCCCGTAACTTCAATTTGAGCCTGGGTTTGTTAAAATGTTGACCATAGACTGTGATTAGAGAGTTGCTTCAACTGAGAAATCCTTATGCATCTGCTCATACATTGCATTGTTCAGCAACTGTCCAAATCAGCAAATCTCTGATTGATTTGCATTGTCTGGTTGTCAGTTATTGACATGTAAAGCTGTCAATGGTACCCTTTCACATCCACTCCCTCTTTTGTTGTGGTCCGAGTCAGCGATGAAGCACAAACATCAGGGAGATGAGCAGCACTGTCGTACATCTGCTGCATAAAGTGGTCTTCAGAACGCAGATTCTCCAATGTGAAAATAATTTTCTGTCTACAAAATGCTAGTGTTGTAGTCAAGACCACCTAAACCGAGACCAAGTCATGACCAAGATGAAGACAGGCCGAGACCGAGACAAGACCAAGACCAGTGCAAGTCACAGCATTAAAACACTTTTGATAAAATGTGGAATATGCATATAATTAGGCACTTCTCTTGTGTGTGTCTGTGTGTGTGTGTATGCCATGAGAGAAGTTGATAAAGTAATAAAAAAATAGAATAATTACTTGGCACAGTAAAAATCAGTAGATTATAATAATTATAATAGTTATTTAATAATTAATTATAAAAAATAATTTCATGATATGTCATCAGCAGTGGTCTTGACCTCTTCGTCTGAGACCGAGACGAGACAGAGTAAAAATGCGTTCGATTCCGAGACAAGAACAAGACCTTTAAAAAGTGGTCTCAAGACCGGTTGTAAGACCTGTCTCAAGACCAAGACCAATCTCGAGTACAACACTACAAAAGCAATATCCATTGCCTTGTGCTGTACAATGTTTTAAACAAAATCAGTGAGAGATAAAATAGCTTGTAAATGTAAAAAAAAAAACATGAAATAAATATCCAATAAAGTTTCATCATCCATGACAAGTGCATCAACAATCCGTTTAAACACATTAAGCAACCTTTCATAAAATTTTCGGCAACTGTGGACACTGCCCATGAATAAAAATTCCATCTAGTTGGTGCACTTTTCGACAATCAACATTCAAAAATCCAATAAATCTCTCCTGGATTGCTGCATTTCGGTTAACATATTGCACAGAGATTAACAGTTGATTGCTTATATCAGTTGTTTCGTCTACTTGCTAAACAAGGAAGGGAGCTGCATCAATATTGGTCTTAATTCTTGTGGAAATGACAAAAGGCGATACTGTGAATAAGATCATTTTGGATATAATTTGACATTCCAGAAAACACAGTACTTCGTGTTTTCGAATCGCCAGCAACTCCATGTTCAGCTTCACATTCAAGAAATTGTTGTAGTTAACCTTGTTGTCGGAGCTAGTATTTTTATAGCGACCCCAAAAGCTAGCTCTTGACTGGCAAGCAAAGTTGTGGTGTCAATCTTCCTCATCCTAGACGACATCTACACAAACCCAATCCAGAAGTTCAACTTGTGCACTTACATGGTCCCTTGACGTTGCATGTCGTATGATTGCCTGCTCCAGGTGTTTTACATCATCAAATCCATATTTTTTCAGGAACTTGAGAAAAGAAAGCAAGGCCAACAGAACAAATGCTTCCTCACTTTACTCACACTAAGCCAGTGCACTCTAGAGTACCAATGGACAGAGATCCTCTCCCTTGTTTGTTTATCTTGACCGGCCTCCTGACAGATTTAACTATTTTTTTCTCTTCAAAAGAGAAGGTGTTGAATTATAAACACATGTAATGTTTTCTCAACTATTGAAATCTCTTCTGTGTCATTTCTCAAACTCAGCGCCAAAAGCGACGGAAGACGAGCGGAAGGACGGTGGGTGTGATGTCTGAGTTATGATTTCAGTGAGTGATTTATCATCCAATCAAAGCCTGTGGAGACATTGCCTCCTCTCATGCCATTTTTCTCCATTCTTCTCAATTACCCTCACTCAAAGTCAACGCATGCTTTAGGGGGACTATTAATAGTCAATGGGCTCAAGGGAGACAAGACAGACACTGCCTCCCTCCTGAACTCCGATACCAGGGGGTATCGCTGTTCAGTTTCATTTCAGTTTCTTTGAGGAGGCACTGCCTCCCTTGCCTCCAGCGGCCAGCAGGAGCCTTATGTCTCCGCCATTTTGGGGTGATAGCGATTCGGCAGTCCAGCAGGGCCTTACTATTGTTATGGCATTATCAGCTGTTTTATTTAGAAAAAGAAATGTACATTTAAGCTGAAATCTAACCTAAATGCTGACAACAGACCTTAATGGTGTGAAATTGGCCAATTTTGGGTGCATAAAATGTTATGGATTCTGATCTGATATTCGGCGCTTAGCGTCTAGGTCACGTTTCCCAGCCCGCCCTCGGTTCGTTGATGAGCCGGCCGTTTTGGAGCCGGAGGAAAATGGTTATAATGGGAAATATCTCAGACTTAGTACAGAAACGAAATTAAATTGAGCGGAAGTACGAAGTCAGACGTAGTAGTCAGACTATTACTCCCCTACATTCACCATACTACTGGTAAATAGCTTTCTACTCAGCCCAACTGTGTGGACAACTGAGCTGATCTTTCTTTTTTTGTGATTGGGTGAATTCCAAACGGCGGTTCTTTAATGTCATTTGCTTATCGGATCTTACGCTGCTGCATAAAGTACAGGTAGAACACACCTATTTATTTTTACTTTGTTTTATGTATATGCAAACGCCGCCCCTGCTTTTATCCAAAACAACTTACAAATGAAGAAACATCACAATTTGTCATGAGATTCAATAGTAAATGTAGTACAACAATGCTTTTACAGTACATGCAATAATAACACATTAACTACAGCATCTTTTTTTAAAGATGGGATTAATGTGTGTAGGTATTTTGTGAGCAGCATTAACAGTCTGTCCGTGTAACATCCAAAAATATTAAGCACAAAAATTTCATGACTTCCAGCATGTATTGACAGATCAAACAGTATTTAGTCTTATATGATGTAATTATTAATAATTAATTTGTTACATTTATATAGCGCTTTTCTGCAGATATTAAAGGGGGAATCTTCTTAACCACCACCAATGAGCAGAATCCACCTGAATGATGCGACGGCAGCCATATTGTGCCAGAACGCCTACCACACACCAGCTTATTAGTGGAGAGGAGACTGAGTAATATCACAAACTAATATAGACCTTTCTCACAACGCAATCGCAATCGTTGCGGAAATCGACTTCCTCCGCAGTCAAGGCAATGTAAAAAGCCGTATCTGTTCCATTAATTCCCTGTTGATGGTGAAGTTAGATAGAAGTGGATTTAGGCTATCCGGCGAGATTAAGGACCTAACTTCACCATAAGAAAGGACAGCACTTATGTATGCGGCAGACACTTCACTAAAGACGACTACATGTTAGGGCTCACTGGTCGCCACTTGCAACCAAATGCTGTCTCTACCCATTTTTCTTGGAACGAATTCACCCCGACACACAAACATACGATCACAGACATTACCAGACAACAATGTTAACTGATAATGATAGCATCTGGCTAACGTTATTGTTGCTACACACAAGACGTTCACTTGGACAACCATAGGCAGTAATTTAAGGTAATTGGTACCATAATGCTTCATTAAAAGCAGACTATAATGTTTTAGTAAGGTAGTCTATATCATCTACTATACATACATTGTGTGTAAGTGGACACGCTAATAATGTGTCGTTTTAGTTAACAGTTCAGTAACAGTTAGACTCGCTCTCTACTTACCTGGAAATTTATGGACAAATTCTTCATGGAAAAAGTTTTCCTCCATTAGTTGTGTCACATCAGCAAATGTAATATTTGGCAAATCCGTTAACGAAGTTGTGTAGACTCTTTGATCCATTTTAAACTTGCCTGGGTTTATGTTTTTCTGGTGTGTTGACGCTTGACAGGAACTCCGCTTTCATGACGATTACGTATTTCCGTTTATTGTGAGAAAGGTCTATATGAGGGGGTGATTAGTAGGCCAATGGGCAAGTTTGGCCAGGATGCCGGGGAACACCCCGACTCTTGATGTTATGAATAAGATTCTCATCAACACATTTAATAGCATACAGTAGTTACAATAAAAAATATTACATCTACATAAAAAGTCTTCAATATAGAAAAATGTCATTATCTCAGCATTTTCATGGTGAGGCCATCAAAGGATTTGCATAATTGCTTGTAGATTATTTCTGCATTACCCAGTGTCTTACACAGCCTCCCTCCTTATCCTAAGGGGAAGACGTATTCAAAATACATCCCATAAGTGCGCTACATGCACAAATGTGGGATTGTGGCCTGCAGAAAAATTTGAGTCATGCTGGCAAGATCAGAGTCCTCAGGTCGAGTGCATACGTGCCTTATTACTGAGCTTGGGTTGCTGCGGCTGTGAAGTGAAAAGGTTCAAAAACCTCATGCATTGGAAGATTTCTTCAAAAAATTGACCTGATGAGGAACGTGAGATTCACCATTATGTCAGCCGCACTGCTGGCGATGGCATAACCTCTACGAGACAACACGGTCAATTCTCATCACGATCTAAGCATGCACACGAACAGAAGCTGTCAGACCGTGTAAGCGTCAGGGTCGCCTTCACCAGACGCCTCTGCCTATTGGTCATTGTCCACCGCTCTCGTCTGTGGAAAAGAGATTTTTCCTTTCGCTTCGATTACAACTTTTTGATTCAGTGTACAGATGCATCGATTGGATTGTTATTGGTTTAGCTGGTTGCCGTCAGTAAGCCAGATGTCTGGTCATCATACAGATTGTCTCATTACATAAAAATATACAGTAATTGCTAGATACCACTTTATAAAACAGCAAGTTAATGTCTAGAATGAATTATCTGTTTTGGGCTAAACTACGTGAACAATATAGCACAGACACTGTCATAAAAATACTAATATATGATTTAAATGATGATGTGTCATTGATCGGCAGTTAAACACAGACATCTCTCTCTGCTCTGGGTCGCTCTATTGAACCCAATGACAAGAAGTAGCAATGTTTCTCTTCTCTGTGTCGTCTTCCGGCGATCACATACTCATGCATGTGTGATGAAGATGTTACGTAACACTCCCGTTCAGTCTTCAAAGATTCGCCGTACAGCAGGAACATGCCGCTCTCCACAGCTTCTGCTGTTGTTACTTCAATACAACACCACTACAAGAATAACTCTCATCTCAAATCATACGCTACTGTTTGTGAAGCTCTTATTCAAAGTATATGATGTTATTTCTTTAACTTTGGGATGCAAGGCATTCATTAGTAAATGGACTGTGTTAAACGTTGTTTTATCTATTCAGGACATGTGATGTTCAACATCTGGTCCACTATGAATGATTCCCCCATCGTAAGCACTGAACAGACGTCTAATTGCCTCAAAAGCTATTATTTAAAACAGACTGTGTTGGATTTATTGTGTTGCGAAAAACAACATGTGCATGTTGTCATTTAATGATGTTCACACTAGTTTCATGTGCAGTTAGTAACGATATCGCGTTACAGTTCATAAATGATGATAGTATGTTTTTATTCTATACCCATCACAGCTTTATATGACCTGGTGAGAAATACTGCATGTATCTGAGGTAAAGTACTCTACAAACCCCTCCAGCTAAATGTTTTCAGTGTGTGTGACACACGGCATAAAAGAAAGATAGAAAAGAAGGACTGTGTTTTCTGCTTGACCGCATGAGGCTCGGTCCTGTGGAAGAAAACTGCAATAGTTTTGAGTCTCTCTACACTGTTAGCACATAACCAATAGAACTGAATGGATCAATTTACACACATAAACATATAATTTCAATATTAATAATTTGTGAATTTCACATTATATCAGTCAAATTGTTCACTATGCTGATTCTTATTGACAGATTTTCTTCATTATTCAATCAAAGTGCTCCATTTAAAAAATAAATAAGTAAAATTAACTTTTTAATAGGGCTGTCAAGTGATTAAAATGTTTAATGTAATTAATTACATGATGTGCAGATTCATTTATCTAATTAATCGCAAATTGAATTAAGTAATCAAATGTAAATTATTACTCCATAAACTGTAAAAAAAGTATCTGATTTGAAGTTATATAAACATGTTTTTTAATGTAATTTTAAAGACCCAAACTTTTTCTCTAATTTAGCGCGTATGTCTGTTCACTTGTCAGAATGGCATCAATGAAATCCATTCCACTAAAAGAATGCACTAAAAAACTCAACTTTATTCCGTGTTGATTTTCACACTGCGACATCTTCAAACCCATTCCACTTGACTCATTTTGAGTCCATATATTTTAAACTCCATTTCGTATTTTACCACATTCGCCACTCTGTACATGTCACAGGTAGGGGTGGACCCAGATGTTAATAAGGTCACGCCCCTTTCTCCACCTCGAGGAGGTTCCCAAAGCCACCCCAATGACCAGACACACACAGTAAGCATAATATTAAAATACTCTTTATTTAAATTACTTAAAATAAAATAAATAGGGGAGAGAGGAAGGGGAACTTAAAATAACGGCCTCTTCAGGCTCTCGTTATCTCCCCGGCAGGGTTTCACACAGTTCCTTTTTCAGGTCGTTCACTCGCTCTCTTTCTTCTCTTTCCACAGGCATCGTCTTGGACACAAAAGCACAGTTACTCTGCTTTGAATGGCTCTCACCTCTCGGCTGGACACAGCGTACCGTAAGTACAGGTTTCTTTGCTCTCTCCTCAGGTTATTCACTCTCTCTGCTCTTCTCTCCACAGGTATCGTAGCAAATTGGCGAAGCGTCCGCTGGGGTAAGTAGTCCCTACGTGGCGTCGGGGGCGAACCCTCTCGACTGCTGGGTGATGGCAGGGGGGTGGGATAGCACAACGTCTCACCGGGCCGAGCGCTGCCCTTTCCTTGCTGCCGTCAGGCGTTCGAACTCTGGACAGGGGCGCCCCTTTGTAGAGGCCACGGGATGATGGAATCGCTTCACCTCTCTCTCTGCAACACTAATACTCATGCAATTTAAAGTGTCAATGATAATAGCCCCAAATCGTACTCACACCGCTGCTGCTTCTCCAGCTCTTTGCTGCCACTCTTCACACCCGCCCGATGTCTAGGCGGGGAAAAGATCGTCCCGGGGCACCGTGCTACTTTCGGAGATCTGAAGCACGCTCACAACATATGCTGTATTGGATCAAGCTAGGGCCAGCAGCCTCGTTGTCTTCCCTTAACAAAGTGCATGAAAGCGGGGGTCTGTCGGACAGGACACACAGCAATACACAGCAACCCACAGCAATATACAGCACCACGTCAAAATTAAAGGTTTTCACAGCACGAAGACTCACCCACCATGCTCAGTGTACAAAAAGGACAGCCGTCTTCCTTCACTTCGCTTTGTTCAGATCTGGCGATGAAATATGCGGCCCAGCTAGTGGTGTCGTCGTTGTGACTGCTTCGGTAAGTAACTGTTCGGCTCGCCCACCACGCTATAATAGGGGTAGGGCCGCCCTCCTTCTCCTGGAGGAATCTAACATACAGCCAGATCAACACACAAGACACTTTCAACTTGTTCTTGGTACTCACAACACTGCCGTTTCAATCCCCTTTTTCTCTTGGTCTCAATTCGCCAAATAATCCGTTTTCTTCTCAACCTTTAAGGTTTGCGATGTCTTCACGAGCGTACTATTCCAGCCAAAAAAGCTCTTCAAAAAGACTCGTTCTCTTCGGGGTGCTCCTTTAAAAGATCCACAGCTTGCCTTTCTTTCACCTCCTGTGGCTCTGTCCTCTTTCCGCTTGCTTCTAGCAATCCCCGGATCAACAGAGCCTTCGGGCTCTTCAAAAGGTGCGTGTCCTTACTCTGCCTTTGGCAAAGGAGCTTTCCCCGTGTCAATCGCTCTCGTGCCCGACTTCCTCTTTGTGTTCCTGCAGAGCTATTTATTTATCTCCCTCTCACACAGCCTCCAATCACCATCCGCTTCATAATGTCTTTCACCTGTGGCTCGTAAAGCCCTAATTTCGTTGCCCTGGAAACCAGGAAGTGAGAGAGTGCGTCGTTAAATGTAGCCTGGGCGGAAACCATCTTTGAGCGGAACCAAGTTTCGCCAATTTCGGTTCCGCTCTATAAAAGTCACCCTGTGAGATACACGCCAAGGTAAACACAACTTTTAAGATATTTACGAGGTCACACTTACAAATAAGTCAGATAGATTAAATTGGTAAACGTATTTCGCGTGCTGTCCGGGGAGATGGCTATGAGCTTGGTAATTGGCCCAAATGCAGAGTATTCCCCCTTGGTTTAATAAGTAAACTGGTAAGTGATAGGAGACAGGGTGGTGGAGGGATTCTGAAGACTGTAGAGAATCCTTAGGTGAGTTTGTATTTATGATTATATATGGGCCATTTTTATCCATCTGAAGCTCTGAGGTCGATCGAAGCAGGCAGCGTCTCTCAGCATATGAACTTACACAAACTCTTATCACACTCGACATTTTCAGCCATGCAGGCAGCAGACACAACAGAACACTGGGCTGTAATGATGAGAGAGAGGTGCTGTGTCTGTTAGTCTGTATTTCCTTTAAAGAGCAAACACACAGCTCACAAAGACATTGACAGTGAGGTCAAAAAACATTGGAGCACTTGCATGATAATAATGTTTTTATTTAGTTTTATAATTATTATCAGCATTATAATTAAAGTGGGAAAAAAGTGCACATATTATGCAAAATTGGTTACAAGGTGTTTGGACATAAATTTGTGTTGCCAGTGTGTGAACACAACAACCCTACAATGAAAAAAAATCCACCCTCTACTTTTAAATTTCCATTAAACCAAAGCAGTCTCATTAGACATGCTGTTTAATTTTCTTGTTAATGTGACATCACACTGATAAAGCCCCACCCACGGACAGCACTAACTGGATAATTTTACCCAAAAGCTTTTCTAAATGTGTTAGCACATTGTAGCACTTATGAGGCTAATGATACTATTGTTAGTCCCACCAGGATGTCACAACTTTTTTTGATGATTTTGGCATTCAAAATGACTTTTGAAGTGACAATTTCTTGAAATTTGCATTTTTTTTTCTTCTAAATAAAATACCATAATGCTCGCCTATTATATTATTAGGAAGTTCTCAAGTAAATAAAAATAATCAAGTCAGTAAACTTGATAAAGTTTAATAAACAGTCAGTAAAAAAATAAGAACAGAGAAACAAATGAAAATAGGACATATACTGTAAATACAATGTTACTGATACAAACAGTGCTTTAAGTAGGTGCGTTTTTTTCTTTTTTTTGTTGATGGCAGCTGTCACTTTAAAAAAACCTGCATGCGGGCGGGTACCCGCATGTATACCGACGGGTGAACTGATTTGATGTAACGGTTGGAACAAAAGGCCTATTAACGTGCGGGTCGGGAATCAATAGGCACGAGCGAACTGCCCAAGACCATTTCAACTCATTCCGTACATGCTGATAGGCACCTGTTGTTGTTTTCACTGGAAAAACTGGAGAGGCTGTTTTGCCTCAGACTGTATTCACAGCAATTAGATCTATTTTTAACCAAAAGCGCTTACTGTCTGTTGGTAAGGGGATCAGCTAATATTACATCTTAAAAAAAATGGGCATACTATGTGCCCTTTAACAATTTTAGCACTCAGGGTTGCATGAACAAAACCTG
This sequence comes from Misgurnus anguillicaudatus, assembly GCF_027580225.2. NCBI lineage: Eukaryota > Metazoa > Chordata > Actinopteri > Cypriniformes > Cobitidae > Misgurnus > Misgurnus anguillicaudatus. The sequence goes on from NC_073349.2 coordinate 5,307,309, forward strand.
ATGATAGTTGTCCAGATTGATCTTGTCCTTTTTTGTTTTGCTGAAATGATGGAAGCAATGACGCAGGCAAATCTAATGACAAAATGTTTCATAGTTTAGGAGCGTAAAGATTCTTTTTGCCCTGTTTGAACCATATTTAGAATTTTTAAAACTTACTGCATATAGATTTATTCTAGAAAGAAACATAAAGTCATACCATGTGTTTAAAAATGTCTAATGATGCATATCCAAAGTCTATATCTATTTCTGCAGACAGAAGCATTATAATAAATAAAAATAAAAATTCTTAAAGAAAATTGCATGTCCATACAACAGAGTTTTCCATATGTTTGACTCTGATATATGAGGAGAGACTGTTGTCTTGTTCCCTGACTCAGATCAAGAGCTGATGTCATCAGAGAGGGGAGGAGGATGAGTGATCATCCCTCTTCATCACTGAGTGTAGATGTAAAACACACTGACAGACAGAAGAAGAACACATCACAACCCTGATTCACTTTGCCTCCAGTGCTCATCTCTCCTAAACATCTAACTCTGTGTGTTTGCGCACATGTGTGTGCATGCATGTGTGTGTGTGTTTGGTACACGGGCATGTGTGTATCTTTTAAGGTCTTTAAATGTTGCAATTATGTACCTGTAGATAAACGGTTGCTATGCATGTATTGTGCATGACATTTTATACAATCTGCTGACCTGTTACGAGTCATTTTTGCATGTTTTAAACAGTTTGTGTGGGAATATTTCTTCAGTTGTGTCCTCTACACAATCATTCTGTAGATGTATGAGTCTGATGATGCACGGCAAGCGTAGTATGTAGCACGGAGCCTGCAGTTACTCCAGCAGCCTGTGGCGTACCGTGGAGACGTTATGAGCTCTGACACCGTGAGACGCAAGCATTAGCACTTGAAAGGTCACAGCGAACAGACCACTAATACATATAAATAGACTCATTCATTCATAAGGATGTATTTAACACATGTCATGATGTGCAAGAAGCATTGAGATCTACTTTAGCATTATTCAGATAGGATGCATTCTACTGAATTCAATACAATTTTGAACTGATCCTTCTCATTTGAAGTTGTGCGATATCACGCTCACATTTCTTGTTGTTGCACTGAATATAAGCTGTGATAATATTTGCGCGGCCTGTTTCTACTGCAGTGCTAATTTTTCAGGCGTGCTGTTGACAACACTGGGTCATCATGACCCCCGTAGTTTTAAAAAGACAGCAATGGACCCCTGCACTAACTAAAACTTCTGACTACCAGCATCACATTGTAATTCAAGCCATAAAAAGATGGGGATGAGTAGGAGAGCAAAATGTCTGATAATTTTGCCTACAGTAACAACCATCACAAAATAAGCTAGGACTACTTGTTTTAGTAAACAGTCTCCCATTCACTACAACCTTATGCTACGTACACACCAAACGCCGGGCATTGCGTTACTCGCTCTAGATTACTCGCGCGTGTGTCATGCGAATTTCTCGCTCGAGTTGAATATTTTCAACTTGTGCAAAGACGCGTTTGAGGCTAATAGCACGTGTTTTCGTGGCAAATGTGTCGCCCATATTGCGTCATTCGCATTGCCCCGCATGAGGACACGTCTGATTGTGTCTTTGCATTGACTTTGTATACAATCTACTCGCGCAAATTGTTGAACTCGCGTTTGGTGTGTATGCCCCATTAGACATGTTTAAGAACAAGCTTAACTGCTACTGCTAATACTCAACCCGTTTTTAATAAGCTACTACATTGTAATGATCAAAAAAGAATTGGTAACTCTTAAACCAATGTTAAGTTCTAAAACATTTATTTTAGACATATTTTGTGACAAGGAGAAAATCTATGTCAATTACCTTTGGCCTATGTAGCCTTTGGCCTATAATTAGCCTATGTAGCCTATCAGTGTTTCTGATAGTGTTTAAGGGGGTCCTAAACAACCAGGGAATTTAAAAGTTTTATGGTGAGTTCAGACTGCATGATTTTCAAAGTAGACGGGTCACAGATCTTTTCACAGTGCATGACTATCTGGGATAGTCTTCAGTCCCTGCAGTTTTCACACTGCACAATGGATCGGCGACAGGGGGTTTCACACTGCATGACTTTAGTCTTTACCATAGGAAGAATCGCCGACAACTTTATCCTGGTCCGCAAACTACGTCTCACAACACACACGAGAAGTGACAAGGAAAAAACGCAAGGTCATGTGTGCAAGACCGGAGTTCTCAAGTGGGACTGGGATCGTAACTCCTCCCTGAACGTCCAGCTGACCTGTATGTTGCTCTCTCTCATTGGCTGTAGGTCATCATAATCAATAATAATCAATATTATTCTATTAATGATTAGGCAAATTTCAAATATGATGGTGGTCCAACAGTGAGCGAGACATGGTGGTTGAATATCTGGAAATCTGGTCTTATTGTCTGCACTGTTAACCCTTGCTGTAGATTTCTGGGTAAATAACTGTAAAATTGGCAGTATTTAGCTTTAACACTGGTGAAAGGTATTTTACTGTGATATGAGGTGCAGTTATGCTGCACTAATAATAAACTACAGTAAATTACTCTTTGCACCAATTAAGGAAAATAACTGTAATATTATCTGGTAAATTACTGGCAAACACACATACACAGGTGCAGGTGTCACCAATTTGCCTTGATAATCTTGTTTGTTTGTTTGCTCGTGCTGTGTTGAACAATATAATAGTGGATTTGTATGTTTAAAAGCTGAAAATGAGTAAGTAAACTGTTAAAACATTTGTGAGTGTCTTTAAAACACATAAAGTTAAGGTTCCAAATAGCTTCCTGATTAGCAAGTTTTCAGCATCTCCTATCAACGTTAACCCTTGTGCATTGTTCAAATTCACTGCCCTTTCCTGTTGTTCGTGGCAAAAAATGCCACTAAATGAAACTGTTGTAAAAATGTATCAGATTAATATAAAAAAATATTAATCTGTTAATCAACCTCAATACTGATCAAAATTACCAAATATTTATAAAAATTCCATGATTGTAACTCTTTAAAAAGTTTATAAGTGAACTTCCCAAATAAGTATTTGGAAAAAACACAAAATGACTTATTTTCAATATAAAAAGTGCATGATTTTGGACTGGATTTTTTAAAAATCCTTTTCACAGCCTTGGGCATTTCAACGATTAGAAAAAAACATTGGCTTTGATGAATTTTTAGTTTTTGTGCAGCATCAGATTACATTTTTTTCCTTCCTCATTTATGGTTTGTGGTCATTTTTGCCACATTGACTTCCATTATAGCAACATTTTTGATTGCAAAGCAATTTTTGATTGATGATGGTTTTTCCTTTTGCAAAAAGGTAAAATTTGTAATTTTTACTGTTGATCACCATGTGGCACCATTACCCCTTAATAGGCCTGTGCAAAAAACAGATCTTAATTTCTGGTTTCTACTTCATGTTATATGAAGCATTTTTGTTAATCCTTGAATTGTAAGAATATAAGAAGGTCATTAAAATTATGTTCAATAACTGCAGGTTTGGAATAACCTGAGGGTCAACAGTGACAACGGAGATCTTTTTTTTTTTTTTTTTTTTGAGGGTGGGATTTGACATGATTTTGTTAAGTGTGTTAAAAGAATTTTTCTATTAAAATGAAATTAAACAACACAATTTGCCAAATGTTTTTTTTTTTGTATGTGTCGCACTAACAATAAATAACCTGAATGTTATTTGATTGCATTGTTTTGGAGTATGATTTTGTTAGTTTGGGTTTAACTGTCACGCAGTGGCAGTGTTCTTTGTTTATATTATTGCTTTTTGTTATCTTATCTTATTTTGCCAATTCTACAGAAAATTAGTTCTGTTTAGTTTAATTTTGTGATTCCTTGTGTTATGTATTTATCTATTGTCAGGATCCTGCCAAGGTGTCTTGTTTTGTATTATGGAATTTGGAGTTCTGGCAGTCTCATGCTCAATGTCAGTGATGGGCAACTTTGGTCCTGGAGGGCCGGTGTCCTGCAGAGTTTAGCCCCAACCATAATTAAACACACCTGAAGCAGCCAATTAAGGTCTTACTAGGCATACTAGAAACTTTAACGCACGTGTGCTGAGGCAAGTTGGAGCTAAACTCTGCAGGACACCGGCCCTCCAGGACCGAAGTTGCCCATCCCTGCTCTATGTGGAGGTTCATGCCTTGTTTATTGGGTCATGTGCCTTCGGTGTCTTGTCTCTTGTCCCCGCCCCCTCGTTCTCCTGCTTATTCGTAATTATTGGTTTTCTCCCATCACCTGTTCCCCCTCGTTATCTTGTTTGTTTTTTTCTATATAATGTCATTGTGTCCTTAATTCTGTGCAGGTTTGTTTTGTTTTGTTCTCGTGTTCATGTGGTTATCTAGCCGAGTTATCTTGTCAAGTTTAGTATTATCTATCTGCTTACAGTGTTTCATGTCGTGTACACCCTCGTGGGTTTTGTTATATGTTAGTAAATAAAGTGTTTTCTGTTTTCCCTGACTTCGTCTGCGATTGGGTTCATCCGTCCTCTGATCCTGACATCTATTGCCACAGTAATAAAGTGTATTTGTCTAAATATTTTGGGATTCTTTCTCCCTTTTTAATAAAGTAACATAAAAAAAGAATCTTTCAAAAGTTTTAGAGTACCACAATGAGTACGGCATTTCATATGCTATACAGTATTATACCTGAAGCATAGGGATGGGTATCGTTAAGGTTTTAACGGTATTATTCTTACCGGTACTGCTTAACGGTCCGGTGCTTTAACAGTATTCTTATCGGTACTTTGGCCAATGTTAACATTTGATCACGAACCTATGTTCACATGATTAAGTTAATTGTGTGTCTGCATTTCATTATTACAAATTAATTTCTGGATATCATTTCTAAATATTATACATATATTTATTAATGCACCAGCGTGAAAGCTGCAGAAAAAATACTCTAAATAGGATATTTAGGCTAAATAAATGTTTACATGCTGATTTTTCTTTATTTGGGATTTTAAAAAGTAGAAAATGTGTTAAATGCATAACGTAATTTCTCCCAAAAGAAATCAACAGAATTTCAACATAAGGTAAGCAAACCAATTAAGGAGATTGTACATTTATTTTAAATGACGTGAACAACGTTGATTCAACATGATTTTAGCATACATGCCTGACGTTGATACGGCAACCACCAGAGATGATGGTTGAATTTTGCAGGCTGCGACCTTCTAAGGACATATTTTAAGACCGATTGCGTCACAGCAGCGCGACTTGAGGCTGTGACTTGTGTTAATATTATTCTGATTATGTTGCGTATTTCTAAGGTTGATTAATTTTATATACTCTTGAATAGTTAAATCTACATCAACGTGTCATATTTTCTAAAATAAATGAATATTTTTCTGATTCCATATTTATTTGAATAAGTCAGAAACGTCTCCGCTGTGTCCTGCTGACAGGCGCGGTGGGTGCGTGCAACAGGTGACGCAAATTATAGGTCCTCCGAGGGTTAGACTGTCTCATTTCAGTTCAATTCGCGGACTTCTGAGGCTGCCACCTTGAAAGACCGAGTGCTCCCCTTTTAATGTTGTATGCTTAGAAGGTCGCAGCCCTTGAATTGGGACACAGCTTCTTTCTGCACGTAATACACTTTTGAAAGATGCTTTGACAGATTGCTTGTGTTTCCGCCCTTACATGCAAACATCTTGTTGCACTTACCTGTATGACAACGAGCGTTGTCTGCATCAACTCTAGTGAAGTATAACCACACTTTTGAATGTTTTGCTCTATCCGCCATCGTCACTCTTTGTATTAAGCGGTAGTTTTCGTGCTGTTATGAGTGTGCGTGCGCCGCGCTCGTTGTTTTGCGTGTGTGTGACAGACAGCCAGCCTCCGCGGTGCGCATGAGAGATCTCGCAGATCTCACAGACAAACGTCTTAATATGATCGCAAATTAGAAATGTTTGGTGAGATAAAATATGAACGAAAACATTATTAAGCAAGAATACAAATTACATTTAGTTTTATTTTTTCCCCAGGACCGAAAGCAAAACCGATAGCGTCAGATCTTACTGATACTACGGTCTTTCATAATTTAGCCCTGGGGCCAGTTTAATACCGGGTTTCGGTACCCATCCCTACTGAAGCATGTGGTACTGTACAGTAATTAACTGAAATCACTGCTGCCAGTTATTAACTGTAATTCCTAACCTACAGTATAAAACTGGCAACACTGTTGCCAGTAAGACACCGTAATGGTACAGAGACAGTAAATTACTGGCAACACTGTTGCCAGTTATTCACTGTATTGTCATAGACACAGTACTACACTGGCAACACTGTTGCCAGTAAGTCACCGTTACAGATGCTGTACAGTAACTACCTGGCAACAGTGTTGCCAGTAATTTACTCCTAAAAAGCCTGGTAAGGTTTAACAGTGTGGGCTTTTGCTCACAGTTTGATTTCTGCCCCTGCTAATATTTATGACAACATGAGTGTGAATGTGATCATTCTTTCATGCAGTTTTAAAAACAAAGACATAGAATAACATCTCTGGTTACATATTGTAGGTTAACCTCGGTTCCTTGAGAAAGGGAACAAGACACTGCATCCTGAATGAAGCTGTGGGGAATGCCTTCAGCTTGACTGATGTCAGAATCTCATGTCTTATCACAACAATCCTGTTGAGGTTTAGGGGGAGCGAAGTACTACTCTACCCACATCCTGCTCTAGGGAGCGTAGATGGGCCCACTTATGGGAACAGAGGATTATTCATAGAAAGGGTGCTACAGTACTCTGTAAGCACCAGAATTCCAAGAACTAGGTAAAACCACTCTAAACTACTATGCTCTCCAACAAGCTCCATGGGTTTGGAGGACCCTCTATAGGGTGCTACCCAACACTTACCCTACAAAATCAGAAATCCAAGGGGAGACAGCAAAGAACTAGCAACCACCACTTGAAACTACTATTCACCTTACTTAGCTCTACAAGGAGTGGTGGGGCATCTACTGTGAAGGTGCTAATCCACACTAACCCTCGAAACCACTGTCCTCTCTTTCGTGGAGCTCTGGGGGAGCGGGGGACCCTCCATAGTGAGGGCACTGTTCATGCTCAACTCAGTCAGAACGTAGCCCCAGGGGTTGCAGCAAAAATGAGCTGGATACAATTGCTCACCCTTGGGAATGTGAAACTCTTGTGGAAGGAGGACCCTCAACAGTGAGGGTGCTACTCCGAACACAACCCACAAGACAGCAGTCTAACAGGAGTTGGCTACTACTATTCACCAAGAGGAAGGCTACTTAATACACAACCTTAGCAAACTGCTAGCCAAAAGGGAGTTTGTCAATGGCTAGTCTCGCGTAGCCAGACCTTTAATACTGACTTTGCCCCCTTGTTAATGGTGCATCCCTTTATGGCCCCCAAAAGAAAATGAATGACAAAAAACATTCCTTTAACTTAAAATTTGAAATAGACAAAACATATTAAACTATGCAATGTATTGATGTTGGTTAGTAGCCTTCTTTATCTGAGGTTTAATTAAACAGATTTTATGATAAATTAAATAATATAATGTCATTAACCTGGGGTCTCCCTGGCACCATCTCAGGGGTCCCCAGTGTGAGAACCACTTAAGAGGTCCACACAGCCCATTTAGGTCACTGATAGGGATCTATGTGATTTGGGACATTGCTTCATAGGACGAATTCAACCTTGTGGACATGAGCACTAGGAACTTTCTGTGACTCACATCCTTCACAAGCTCTGAGATTTGATCTTTTGATAATTGAAACATACAGTACTTATTTTATGAATGGGAACCCCCAAACCCATCTACCAGTGGCATGGTGGTGTCCCTGATTCACATGCAATGTAGATCAAGTGTGACAAACAAGGTTAACATTTCTGTTAATAATACACACAATAAATGAAAACATGTATGTATTGCAAGAGCAGGGAAAACTGTCCATAGGAATTCCTATTGTCCCAATTTGTCCAGGATTGTCCCAATCAATCATAGCATTAAGTTCTCTCTCCCAGAAGCCCTTAATCTGAATGTTGTATGTATTGTTGCACCACAAGTGAATTATAGTTTTATATGCCCTTCAAATAATACAGACAATTATTCCGTTATCTTGTTAGCAATTATTGTAGACATATTCTCACGTTACAGTAATGCCTAAAAATGAAATATGCCTAAACAAATATGTAAATGATTTATAAATAGATGGATACTGTTGGCTAGTTCAGTGGTTCTCAAACTTTTTCAGCATGCGGCCCCCTTGTGTACAAGTGCATTTTTTCGTGGCCCCCCGAAAGAAAATTTAAGAAAAAAACAGTTTTAAAATGTAATATTTATATTAAACAAAACATATAAAATTATACCTAGTAGTGCTGTTGGTTAGTTGGCTTATTATTTTTTAGGTTTAATTACATAGATTTCAGGATAAATTAATGTATTTTATAAAATTTCATAAAACTGGGCCCCCCCTGGCACCATCTCGCGGCCCCCATGGGGGCCCCGGCCCCCAGTTTGAAAACCACTGGGCTAGTTGATCAAAACGGATCTTTTGTGAACTGGACAAAAACAAAACACACAAATATTTTCGCATTTTATTTTCACGTTTTAATTCATTGACTCTCACTCATTTGTTTGGTGAATTACACATTCAAATTAATAACAAACAAAAACTCTTCATTTCCAAGTAAGCTGAATAATTGTTTTAACTGACATCAATGCATTTGTTGAAAATTTGTAAACAGTGCTACACAGTACTTATATTTACCGATTGTCTAGTTACTACTTTATTTTCTATACTACAAATGTTTCCGATGAGCTTTTTTATAACTTTTATGCATTCTTTCTCTTTCATAACTTAATAATACAACAGAAACTGAAAGTCATATTGCTTTACAATGTTTGTTCAGCAGGATGTGTGTATTGTAAAGATGTTCATTATGTCAGTCTGCTCATTAGATGTTGAATTCTTGAACATCTACGACATTTAACAGTGTACTCTTTAAAACATGAAGAACATTGGAAAAATCCCGAAGAACGACCTTCTATACTAAAAACTGGAATTTAACGCACACATTATAGACTACAAATATTTCCATGTTTATTCGTACAATTTACATAACAATCGTGCTTTTCATATGACACCATTTAAATACACGTCCTATGTATCATTTGTTTTAGGCAGTGTAACAGTTAAAAACATACAAAACAATATCATTTCTTACGAGACATAAATTCTATTTCTTTTAAAACCCTTTTAATACTCATGACATATTTCTCATCACACAAGATGTGATTCCGAGATTAAAATATTATTGCAAAACAGCAATTTTAACATTTAGACAAGAACTTAATGATGGATTACAGACATTCACGGTTACATGTTATACACCATACAGTGTTACAATAAAACTCCAGATAAAACTGCAGTATTTGTACAAAATTCACAGGACAAAGCCATTTCACATTTACGTAGGTACCGATCTCCTTTTAGTAAACACGTTTAAGACGACCAAATTCTTTTCACACGTAGCTGCCTTTGATTAAAACTCTCATCAACATCATTGCTCTATCACAGGAGTCATATATACTCTTATTTAGTCTTGTGCTTGTGGGTCGGCCATAAGACCAGAAATATTTTAGTATATGCTACTAACTTTTTGTATGTATGGCACAATCTACTTTTGTAAACTATTTTTTTGAGGAGGTCACTAATTCGACATTTTTGCACACGTTTTAACTGATGGTCATGCAAACTTCCACGATCAGTTTCTCACAGGCTCAAAGCCTTGATATGTACTCATGGGTCAGAGACATATCTCAGATTGAATTTTTCTTGATATTCCTGAGGGGACGTGTAAACAGGACACTATATAGTGTGTAGACGACAGTAGAAATGTTCACCCTGCGTTGTAACCTGTGCTTTACAGACTACACACTGCCAGGCATAGATTACTTTTTGCTTCGGTCAATGATTTTGGTCCTTGGTCACAACAATAAATTACAAAGCATTCTAAAAATATTCTACAAAGGTTTCAGTCACATATTTCGGCGATTTCTCTTTTATCCTCTCTGGAGATAAAAATAAATCGTAACAGTCTCTCTCGACAAAAACACGATACACAACACGTAACGAGTCACCCAAGGGTTATGCTGTTTCGAAGCGTTTTGTGCTTCGCGCACAGGACTTTCTCGATACACCTTGGTTTTCCCAAATGATCCATAATGGTACATAATCTTACGACATTTGCGAATCTCCTCTGTGCTTTAGTCCCCAGTGCAACATAGAAACAGTGTATACCTCACAGATATAGCTTATGCATTGCAAAGCAGTCCTTAAATCTAACTCACAGTATAACCTTAGTATAGACACGTAATACATAGTATGCAAGTCATTTTTTTAACACTCACACTCTTTGCATTTGGAAAACATACAGTGCAGGTATGTTTCACAAATGCAAGTTTCTGTGTGCTTTTATCTTTAGGTTTTTTGTATGTTTAGTTTGATTATGTACTGTATGACCCCTGGAGGTAGATGATTCTATTACTGTATAAACATGGAAGTCCTCTGTGTTGGTAAGCTTTGATTGCTCTCTGCTGGGCTGCTTTTAGACATTGGCATCATTGCCAGGTTTAGCTGAAGAAACATTTTCAGCTGACACCTGCGACTGAGATTGCTGCTGTGGTTGTTCTGGTTGCTGGGGAGATTTTGGTTGCGTCTGGTCCACTTGCTGCATTGACTGAGGTTGCTGCGGGGACTGTGGTGATTGGGGTTGCTGCGGTGATTGCGGTTGCTGTGGTGATTGCGGTTGTTGCGGTGATTTCGGTTGCTGTGGTGAATGCGGTTCCTGCGTTGACTCTTCAGGTTGCTGTGCCTGCAGCTGCTGTTGATCCGGTCCATTCTCCTGCGTTCGCTGAACCGCTGCAGGATGCAGCATTATCCTGATGCGCTGTAATGAGGCAAGAGATATTCAGCAGCAGTGAGAACATATATATCGTCAATGCTCATTATTGCGTTTTATTAACCACATTTACATGCACAATGACTGAAATCCAGATTCTGAATACGTTTTTATACAGTACTGAGAACATGCAAAATCTTTTCCTGAGATTCGTTTATTTTTATTTAAATTATTTATGCCATTTGATGTTCTGCAATGTTGACATTTGAAAGAAGACAAAAGGCATTTCTTTCAATGTTTGCAAACATTTCGTCCTTAATCCAAAATCGTTCAAAAATGCTGTGAAATATCAGTTACAGAGGATATTCTGAATACACAACATGAGTTGGGTGGAGGTTTTTTATGGAGCTTTTGCGTAGTTTTGAAACTTTAGAAGATCTGGTTACAGTGCACTTGCATTCTGACCACAAATCCCAAAACAAAAGTTTTTAACTCTTTCCCCACCATTGATGAGTTAACTCTTCAATTAAGAGAAAACGCTTTTATGCCAATGACAAGTTTTTCCAGGAATCCATGTTTCCGCTATTATCCACCAGGTGGTGTTCTTACCCAACTTATAAAACCTGGAAGTATTCCCTTACTGTGGGATCACATCAGACGCGTTTGAGGCGTCAAATTCGCGTTTACCGCGCGTAGTTGGACGCTTGAACATTTTGAGTGTACTCACTTCATTTGCGCGTGAAAGCCGTGCGGAAAATTCTAGTTATCGAGATATTCACATGGAAATTTGCGTCATGGGAGGGCCTTCTGCGACTCCGCTAACTTCCTGTAATCACGTCACTACTAGAGCAAGCTCCTGATTGGTTAAAGCGGCGGGTTTTTCTGACAAAGTTCAAATTTTTTTAACTCGCAGCCAAGCTCAATTTGCAGCATTCACGCAAACTAGACATGCAAATGAGGCGGAATCGCGTCTACTGCGCCGTGCTAAACGCCCCATTCACGCCGCGAGACCTCCAGATGTGCGTCAAAGCGTCTTCACATTGACTAAACATTGAAATTACTCACGCTTGACGTCTCTACCGCGGCTGGTGTGAACGCAGCATTAGGGCAAACATTTCAAACTCTGTGTATGTTTTGAGGATCGCTCTGAATCTGATCTATATAAAAAGTCCTTCACAAAAATTTAATTATCTCAGCTTTTTGCTCAAAATTTGAGCAAAATACAGAGAACAAATAAAGGTAGGATAAAAAAAATTCAACATTTTCTGGAAGGCATTAAACTTTTGTGAAAATCAAATCCTGCTGCTGGCTGGCAACTTTTTTAAAAACACTGGGGGGAAAAGAGTTAAAGAAAATCTTTTGTCTTGCTTTCAAATCTCTTTTATGTGTTTATCTCTTTAATTACATTTTAGCAACATTGATTAATTTTGGTTTATATAAACATTCTTGCTTTTAAGATGAAAATTATATTTACATGCTCCTCAAATATTTAAATATTCGGGGGAATATTTTATGAAAGACTACTATTACTAAAGGTTAATTTTAATAGTAAATAGTGGGAAAAAACATTTAATTTAATTTAAGAAATGAAAAGAAAATGTAAACTTTGTTTAATTAACCTAATGAGTTTTTTTTACCTGCCTTTAAAACCTACAGTATTGTGTGAATATTAGATGAAACATGCAAATTTGAACATGACAAACACCACAACCCTTTTTCAGAGAACACATCCCCTTCATACTTTTCCTGTGTACATGATATACATCACAATATTTTGAATGTAGGTCAAGAGATTTTTCTTTTATAAATTTCACTTCTAAAATGTGTTGGGTTATACACAAGAATAAAAAAAGAGTGTGGTTACGGTGATGAGTAAGTTGTTTACATGACCCAAAATTCAGATGAATACAGGCATGAATAAATCATGTCTTAGCGTGGCTATCAGAATTTTATAATACAGAAATCCGATTGAGGTGTTTGCATAAACAGAGAAATATTGATGTGCATTTCAAAGTAGCCATTTTAATCTATTAAGATGTAAATAATAAACTATAGGCCACTCTTTTCTTTGAAAATTAAAGCAAAAACTACAATGTGTCAAAATGAACTTTAAATCAACATGATTGTATATTTTTTATTAGAAGAAATTACCTCCTTATATGTGCCCTTCATGTTGAGGAACATGTAGCCCATATAGCCGGGTATAAGAACCATAGAGGACAGAGCCATGAGCCAACCGACTCCCTGACCCCATTTAGGGAACACGTAGTTGTTCATGGTAAGAGGAACCATTTGTACGGCACTGAAGAGGAAAACACCCTGCAGAAAAAACTCTTGCTGTTATTTAACAATACTGATCTCTACACACAATTAAAACATCACTTTTAATTCCAGACTCTTAAAGTATTCATTAAACCTTTATCTGGTGTAATTACAGAATGGGACATTAAATAACATGTCTGTATAGAAAACAGTATAATATCTCATTAAAAACTCTGTGACATAGTACTGTTCTTGCAATTTACAGAGTTTATTTGAGGTATCACTGCAATATTTTTGGTACATTTTGTATATATTGTTTTTCACGGTCCTGTCCTTGTGTTCCCTGTCTTAGTCTCTTATTTTGAAGTTATGTCTTTGTAGTCATATTTGCATAGTTGTAGTTCTTTTGTTGATTGTTCCATGTGTTTATGTTGCCCAGGTGTGTCTTGTCTTCCCTGATTACTCTGTGCATATAGACGGTTTCATCGGACGCACGTGTGCTGACGCGATACACGTCTGGATCCGAACTTTACTTCCGGCTTCGTTTTTTAATGGTCTGACTAGTTGCTAAACTGATCTCTTGAACAAATGCCTCGTCGAAAATAACAAATGTTTTGGTTTTCCTAGGTAATCTATTTGTTGTTTTTTTGCTTGTTATATAAATAAAGTACGTTTAAAGAACTTTGTTGTTATTTATTCTTAGCGGAGTTTACCGGAAGTTACGTGCAGACCACGACAGCCGCTTGTTTATGTTGTTACTGCTGAAACCGTCTTTAGCCCTAGTGTTTCCATTGTTTTTTGTCAGTCGTTGTATGTGGATATCCGGGGCCCGTTTCAGAAAGGAGGTTAAGTGCAAACTCTGAATATGTTAACCTTGAAATGAGAGAAACTCTGGGTATTCCGTTTCTGAGTGATGTAGGGGAGAGCAGGGGCCTCATTTATAAAATGCTGCGTAAAAACCATCCTACATTTGATCTTACGATCATTTAACAAAAATGCGTATGTGTGATTCATAAACCGAACGTACGCGCAGAAAACGCGCGTACCCCTTTCAAATCTATAAATCGCAAATGAACTTGAAATTGTGCGCGCAGCCGAGCAGTTTCAGATTTCCGCCTTTAAACGATGCGTAATTAATGTCAGACATATAAAAAAGTGCTTGTCAAGGTTTAAACCCAATTTCAAATAGCAAGATTGGCTTATATTTCCAAAAACCTGCAGCAATCAGACAAGCAAAAGTGCGTACGTCTGCTCAGACCCTGACGTGGCGCTAAGCACTTTTCCACGTCAAAGACGTTTTTTATAAATATGGACTTTGCCGTGGATTTTTGCCTACGCACACTTTACGATCAAATCTGTGCGTACGCACGCTTTATAAATGAGGCCCCAGGGGCGAGAGTACCAGTTTTTAGAAAAATGTAATTTTAAAAGATTATGTTTTACACAGAGATATATCACATGATCTCACAAAGTTCCGTGGGATAGTCACAGAATTTTTTGCTAATTTTTCCGTGGCATTCTCACAGATCTCCGCATTTTTCCGTGGCCCTACCACGGACTTTCTTTTCCGTGGCATTCTCACGGATTGGTTACTCAACTGCTTTTTCCTATTTTCAAACCATTGTCACTTCGGTTTAGGGTTTAGATTTGGTTTTTGCATTAGTATGTCAGTTTAAGTATTGGTTTATACTATTTTTTCTGATTTATTTTCTAAACTTTAAACAATTGTCATCTGGCGTTGGGGTTAGAGTTGGGTTTGGGTAAAGATGTCATTTTATGTAAATCTAACCCTAAACCGAAGCCACAACGGTAAGAAAATAGGACAAAACAGTCCAATTAGGGCAAAACGCGCAAAACGTACATGCAAGAAACGTACATGCAAGAAACTCTCCTAACAGTATAAAATAATGTGATATTTGTCAGCTCTGTCAAGGGTTGCATGCTAAGGATGCTGTCATAGTTTGTAATACAAATGTATTAGGGCTCGGATGAAATCGCTTTGTTACTTCTGTCCCGCGTTACCTTCGCCCTGGTTAAACCTGAGCGGGGTAAGTCAAGCCTGTTTCAGAAGGAGAGGTAACATATATTTAGAGTCTGTTTCCAGGGTACTGTAATTTACTTTCTGAACCTAATCTGGTCTGGAGCAGGTTTTATTCTGTAAACTCAAAGTTTCTTGTGATCTCCTCCCCATTTTTAAAGGAGTAGCGGTGTTTAGTTGATTGAGTACATTCATTCATTGCGTACATATTTATTATGTATACTTTGGCGACTCGTGACGGCTCTACCGAGGGGTGCAAATTCTAAATATGTGTTCAGGGTGTCATGTGTGTTGCTTGTGTTTCGAAAATATGTGTTTGTTGCATCATGTGAACCATGTGCATCACGTGTTTTGTCAAAATAAGTGCCTGCTGCACACGCATCAAAGCCGTTTAAGATAAAAGAGACACTCACGGTCACAAAATACACGCAAGACACTCCCTTAACAGTAAACTTGGATTACGCATGAGATTATGCGAGTATTAAACGCTCGTGAGCGTCTCTTTTATCATAAACCCTTTATTTTGACAAGACACGTAATGCAAAAAGTCTCAAAAGTCATGTATGAAAATAACTAACACAAACTCATTTAAAAAATGAAAATCAAATCAAACACTGCTCTACCTGCCCTGCCTTTAGTTGAAGTCTTCATACATTTATTTATGTATAAAATATTAGATTTATATATCTGCCATCATCACAACAGTCTCCTAAATCCTGAAGTTTCAACAGCATTTGTTCACACAAAATGTTGATTCTGTGTTTTGACTGTAAAACCTCAACCTCATTTGTATTCACTTTTACTGTTAACGTACGACCAGCCGGTTGTTATCACAACTGTCACTTTATGGTGCAGTTTTCCGGACAGGATTTCGATTAATCCAGGATAGGCCTAAGTTATATTAGGACATTTAAGCAGTTTTTACAAACATACCTTACAAAACACAACACTGGTGCACATCTTGAGACAAAACAATGACACTAATATATTTTAAGATATGTCAATGCAATTTGTTTTTAAATGAATGCAGCTCAAACATGCATTTTAATCTGGGACTAGGATAAACCTTGTCTGGGAAACCACCCCTATATGTCTGTCAAATGGTCTTTTCTTGCCTATAAACGGTTTCAGCAGTAACAACATAAACAACCGGCTTTCATGGAAAACGTAACTGCCGGTAAACTTCGCTAAGAATAAATAACATCAAAGTCCTTATAGAATAGTTAATTTATATAACAAGCAAAATAAACAACACTTGGATTACATAGGAATTGTTATTTTCTACAAGGTATTTGTTCAACAGTTCAGTGTGGCAACTAGTCAGACCGTTAAATAAACATAGACCGGAAGTAAAGTTCCGACCAGGCGCGAAATTGCGTCACCGCACATGCGTCCGATGAAACAGTATATATGGGCAGTTCTTGGCCAAATTAAGCTGAAATGAGGACCAATCTTTAAGTGATGTTTATGACTGTTACTATGACAACCAGAATTAGGAACGCCTTCTTAGGAACAACTACTTAGAATTGTATGTAAAGTCTCCGTATAGGCATCACAAGAACTTGTTACCCAAGATCACGTGATCAAAAACAGAACTTATTTCCTTGAAGGAATTGACCATGGCATGGCTAACGAACTTCTAGAAGGGACCTTCACCAAGTAGTTCATTTTTGTTTGGAATGCCCCTACAAATGGGGTCCCCTTCACAAAAGTCCCTTCAAGGATGCATAAATGCTGTTTGAAAAATTCCCTATATAACTTCATTGTAGGCGTCATGTCATCAAAACTTCTTATCTTTAGACTTATTTTTCTCTTTGTTAGTTGTACATTTTAAACAAACTGTCCCAACAACCGTTTAAGAATTGAGATTTGTACTCAGAATATTTCAGAGTAAGAATAATAAGGTAAAAATGTGGTTACTTACAGCAACGACCAGAGGGGTAAAGAAAACCCAGCAGAGTTTCCACCAAAGGCACGGTCTGTATCCTATCATCTCCTGAATGTTATCATAGAACTTATTCACACCTGAAATGGAAGGAAATCACGTTCTTGCGATTAGACCTAATGGGAAAGTTGATTCACACCTTGGTGTTGCAATGACTGAATACACTGAACAGACTGAAATACAATGACATCTATTTATATCCACTATATCGAATAAACAAGGGGACAGATTTACTAAAAGCTTGCGCCAGTGAAAATTCTTCTTTTGGTCCTGTCAGGATTAACTAAAGACATGCAGTGAAAAATTTGCTCTGAAAAGGCGTGGACACAGTTGTTTTTGCCACTGACCGTTTTTGCATATGCATTTGTAGTAGACGCAAAATGTATGAAATGAGAGTATTTAAATGAATAACGCAAAGCCATTCACTAAGATTTGCGCTCGTCGGCTTACTGGTATTTGCCCCATTAGTTAACACCTAAAAACATGTCTTAAACCATATGCTAATTGTTGCTGCTCTTGGTAAATTGTGTTGGTCATTATGGAAATAAGATGTTTCCATCCTTCATATGAAAGCCACATAACAGACACCATGAACAGTTTAAAGTATAGCAGGAACAACAGTGAATCAAGATGAAGTATATCCTGACAAAATAAGACATTAAGAGCAATACTGCAAGTACATCTGTAAGTGCAAAGAGAATCAGTGTGTCACATTCGGTCTCATTCAGCGTTCACGTGACACACTGAGACACTGTGAAGTGAAAAGCATTTGAAAGCATTCAAATCACAAGCAGCAATAGACAAGCGGCTGTCGCGGTTGGCACGTAACTTCCGGTAAACTCTGCTAAGAATAAATAACAACAAAGTTCTTTAAACGTAACAAGCAAAAAAACAACACATAGATTGCCTAGGAAACCAAAACATTTGTTATTTTCGACGAGGCATTTGTTCAAGAGATCAGTTAAGCAACTAGTCAGACCATTAAAAAAACGAAACCGGAAGTAAGGTTCGGATCCAGACGTGTATCACATGCGTCCGATGAAACCGTCTATAAACAGACAAAGCAGAGAGCTGACATGGAAATACACCGCCTTCATGCGATCTACTGTACTACTGTCATTGCAATGACCTTTGGAAAATCCTACCATTGGCTGGAATTGAGGACTGAGCAGCAAATAACAGCAGACCAGAAATAGACACATCATCACAGGAACAACAGACACAACATCAATACCCACTAAACACAGGACGTCGGATAGACATGCAGATCATGTCAATATTGGGTCCGTCGGTCCATGACCAATTCTGGACCTAGGTCCACTATTTGGACGTCCAACCAGGACCCTACTTGGACGTCATATTTATGGGCAACATTTGACGCTTGAACTGGGTAATTTTTTTGGACGTCATATTTACGGGCAACATTTGACGTTTGAACTGGGCAATTCTTTGGATGTCATTTGGACGTCTATGACAGGCCTATGTCTATATTACATGATTAGGCCTATGAAAATGTGTTTATTTACAAATATCAGCATTATTGTACCAACATGATTATTACTTACGAATAGTCTATATTGTTTATACAGTTCTGCTTTTTCTGCTTTCCTGAATTACATACAAATTCATCTAAATGTACAATGAAAAATCTGTAATTAAATGTGTAGTTCGTTATATTAAAAGTTTTTGACCATACTAACAATTTACCGTAACATGAAAATATTCTCACATATTCTCATATGTATCGTATGAATGCAATAAGTGTGCCTTAATTACAATGTAAAGATATGGCCGTGTGGCCGAGTGGTTAGCGAGACTTGTTTGTAACCACAGCCGGCAGGGAATGACTGAAGTGCTTTGGTGTTGCAATGGATGGGTGCTTTTTTATGTCTCTTTTCCTTACACGGAGGTCCTACGGATGTCAACATTTAGATGTGCAGAAGACGTCGAAAAAAAGACGTCGCCTGGCGTTACAAAACAACCCCTTTTATGGACCGGATTCGGACGTCCAAAAATTACATGAAAAAGACGTCATTCCGACGTCACTTTGCGCAGTTGGTAAGACCCAAGAAAGATACAGGCTCTTAAGACAATCCAGCAACATTATACATTAAATGTGAAACCACGTCACCAAAATGAATTCTTGAGCTGAAAACACGAAATGGATTAGAACTTAAAGGAATAGTCTGCTCATTTTCAATATTACAATATGTTATTACCTTAACTAAGAATTGTTGATACATCCCTCTATCATCTGTGTGCGTGCACGTAAGCGCTGGAGCGCCCTGCGACGCTTCGATAGCATTTAGCTTAGCCCCATTCATTCAATGGTACCATTTAGAGATAAAGTTAGAAGTGACCAAACACATCAACGTTTTTCCTATTTGGGACGAGTGGTTGTGCGAGCAAGTTTGGTGGTACAGGGTGAAGCGTGGCGCTTTTCTGAGCGGATTTAGAGGAGGGGCTGTGTTTTGTGGCGTGGTGGCACTTTTGTGAGTACTTGGACTCGCCTGAAAAGTCCGCACCCCTTCTCACTCTCATAATGGGAGAGGGAGGGTGTTACTGCGCCGAGTCGAAGTACTCCCATAAGTGCTATTATGCCATACAATATAGTTCCTCTTTTGAATCCGCTTGGAGAAGCGCTGCGTTTTGTTTTGTACCACCAAGCTTGCTCGTATAACTACTCGTCTTAAATAGGAAAAACGTTGATGTGTTTGGTCACTTCTAACTTTACCTCTAAATGGTACCATTGAATGAATGGGGCTAGGCTAAATGCTATCGAAGCGTCGCAGCGCGCTCCAGCGCTTACGTGCACGCACACAGATGATAGAGGGATATATCAACAATTCTTAGTTAAGGTAATAACATATTTTAATATTGAAAATGAGTAGACTATTCCTTTAATGAAACACAACACAACAAAACAATGGTGTGATCCTGTGGGACGGACAGAATCAGACAGACAAGAAACAACTGGTCAACTATCAGGACATGACGAGAGTGAAGAAACTGAGCGCTGTGGTGATGCATCAGTCCCAGAAGAATAACAAAACTGTGACAACAGCTAAAAAAAAATCATTCTCTTTTTTTCTTGTTTTTTAACACAATTACCCAAACGTCCTTAAAACAAGATTGATTCCCTAAAGATCCAAAATGACATTCATTTTGCGGTATCATTTTGCAAGGTAAATGTATATTGATTTTTAGATAACGGTACTTAAAACAAGACACAAAAAACTGAGAATGTTTTTGCAGTAAAATCATAACCATGATAGATTATGAAAACTGAAAGAAAAAATGAATCTTCTGGACATAAAATCCAAATTCCTGTTTATCCGGGGTCTCATTTCTAAAATCTCAGAATGATGCAAAAGACTAAAGTATGATGTAACATAAATCCATTCTTTGCAAACATGGGACAGGTGTGCGGAGAACTCACCGTAACACCAAGAGATTGATATGCACTCAAAGAAGACCAGGAAGAGCAGACACATACCACTGGCCGAGTAATAATCGAAGAGCTTGAACACATAGAGACCGCCCTAACACAACAGATACACAATCATATTAATGTCATGCTCTTTTGCCGGAACAACTCTTACGTGTACCTGGGTGATCAGAATACACCATACCTGGGTGATATTTGACAGCCCGATGGCGTAGGACACAACGCACACACACGCGATAAAGATCTCTCTCCTCTTTCTGAGCACACGTGGGAACTCATCCACCAGTGCCGTAATGAAGCCCTCCACCGTGCAGAACTGCAAAAAAACAGACAACTCTACTGTCACATTTACATTAAAAAAAGTTTCCAAATTAACTGGTGACATTTGTTAGCCATTGGTATCACTCTGTCTGGATCCAGAATTTTTCATGTAGAGCTGTGCATTACTGTGACTTCATGCTAGATGGGTTTCCATTCAAACATGAAGTGAATCTTATAAAAAAAGGCATAAAAAAGGCAAAAAAGGCAGATAAAAAAGCACACTTGAGACTGGGCTATATGTATTCACGATGGGGCAAGTTATTCATTTATTAGCAGTGCAGCTTGTAATTTCCAAACTGAATGCTGTGCAAAGAACAAGAAATGCAGACTTTTTGATGCATTACGATTTCCCATATATGGGAAAAACAATGACAGCTAATACAGCTAGACAATCAGTCATGTGGGTTTAGTGTTCGCTGCATCAGAATTTTTTCAGCAAATATGTTTTCATCTCCAATTATTTGCATTTATTCTTTTTGGGACTCTTATGCTGCGTTTACACCAACCGCGTTTCAGGCGTAAAAAATCGCGTCTACCGCGCCTAGTTTGTTGCTTGGACAGTTTGAATGCATTCGCGCGTCTAGAGCGAAGTAGGCGCGCGGAAAAAGCAAGCATTTGACGCGCGTCAGAGGCAAAATCCGCTTCTTGTGGGAGGGGCAAGTGCTATGCGGTTGTCTGTTTGCAAGATGGCTGATGTTGATTGTGCATTTATTGAGAGAGTTACCGGTTTGTATTTGGTAACCTTACTATAAGGGGAAAATAAACGGTGCAGGTCGATAAACGTCACGTGACTCAGAAGTGAAATTTGTATTACTACTTACCCGATGTCCTTCCTGACACTCTTCCAAGCGAGGTCCTTTTTATTCCTGTCTCTATAGAAATAAGAACTTGTGTCGTATAGCTCCGAGTGACTGCTTACGGACACTGCTCAAGCGTTCCTTCAGGTTGAATGAGTGACTCAGGGCGGGGCTGCCGCCACAGCAGCAAGCAGGCTCCTGGCTAACGCAGCGCGAAGTTCCAACTAAGTTCAAATTTTTCAACTCGGGCGTCAGCCGGCAATTCGAGTCAAACGGCAAATGCACAAAAAGCGCCATTCGCGCGAACTAGACACGCGAATGAGGCGGAATCACGTCTTCCGTGACAAACACCTCATCCGCGCCGCGAGACCTCCAGATGCGCGGCAACGCGTCTTCACATTGACTTCACATTGAAATCACTCGCGCTTCACGCCTCTACCGCGGCTGGTGTAAACGCAGCATTAGGGGCTGTTTGGCAGCACACATAGCAGACTGTCTACAAGTTTCACAAACTTTATCTCTTTCCCTGCCAGCGTTTTTTTTTAAAGGTGCCAGCCAGCGGCAGCATTTTTTAAATGATTTTCACAAAAGTTTAATGCCTTGCAGAAAATGTTCTTCTTTAAATATATAAACATATCAAATGAAAGAACAGAGCCTCTGCTTTAAAAAAAACTGTTTCATCCTACCTTTATTTTTCTCTCATTTTATCATCTCTCAAATATGGGTAGGTTTCTTCAAAAATACCACATTTTGAGCAAAAAGCTGAAATAAATGCGTTTTTGTGAAAGAATTCTGATAGAAATCTGATTCAGACCGATGATCAAAACATACACAGAGTTTGAACTGTTTGACGTGAGGCGTTGCTTCCGGGTTGTATAAGTTGGGTAAGAGCGCCATCTGGTAGATAATTGCGAAATATGGATTGCCTGAAAAACTCGCCATTGGCAGGGAAGTTAACTGGTCAATGGCGGTGAAAGAGTTAAGTAAATGACTGAACAAATCCACGCTATTCTTCATAATATATAACTATAAAAAAGATTTTTAAGTGAATGGAAAGGACTGGCGGATCATATGCATGCCAAATTGGAATTTGGTGTATGTATTGCACAAGTTTTCACACTTCGTGCTATTTATACGCATCTCCATGAGACTGGGTGGAAACAAACATACACTCACCTAAAGGATTATTAGGAACACCTGTTCAATTTCTCATGAATGCAATGGTGTAATAGTGTGGGGGATGTTTTCTTGGCGCACTGTAGGCCCCTTAGTGCTAATTGGGCATTGTTTAAATGCCATGCCTACCTGAGCATTGTTTCTGACCATGTCCATCTCTTTATGACCACCATGTACTCATCCTCTGATGGCTACTTTCAGCAGGATAATGAACAATGTCACAAAGCTCGAATCATTTTAAATTGGTTTCTTGAACATGACAATGAGTTCACTGTACTAAAATGGCTCCCACAGTCATCAGATCTCAACCCAATAGAGCATCTTTGTGATGTGGTGGAACGGGAGCTTCGTGCCCTGAATGTGCATCCTACAAATCTCCATCAACTGCAAGATGCTATCCTATCAATATGGGCCAACATTTCTTAAGAATGCTTTCAGCACCTTGTTGAATCAATGCCACGTAGAATTAAGGCAGTTCTGAAGGCGAAAGGGAGTCAAACACAGTATTAGTATGGTGTTCCTAATAATCCTTTAGGTGAGTGTATAAATATATAAATAATATATAAATAATACACTATGTCTCTCTATTGCTTATGAGGATTGAGGATCAAATCCATCCTAGACATTCAGAGGTAGATCATGGGACCATATAACATTTTTAATAAAGGCAAGACTATCAGAAGAAGTGACTGCTGGACACAAGACTCACTGAACTTATCATACACCAGAGACAACCAATGCAATGCAGATATATGAAGATCTCTCTTTTTCTAGGTCAGAGCTTGAGTATGTGATGTTTTTACCTGACTGTCGATTCCCAACATGAGAAGCATGGAGAAGAAAAGAATAGCCCACAGCGGTGAGATGGGTAACTGTGTCACAGCTTCTGGATAGGCTAAGAATGCCAAACCAGGACCTGTGAAAGCATAAAATCACAATTTCATAATGACAAACTCACTTCGGTCGTTTATTACAGACTCGCATTATTACAATAAACTACATCTACATTTCATGATTGAAAACAGCACTACCTTCACTACAGATGATTGCAATGTTATGTGAACGTATTACCTGACGCAGCTACATCTGCTATAGATCTCTTTGTCACGTGTGCCATGAAACCAACGATAGAGAAAATCACAAATCCAGCAAACATGCTAGTGAAGGAATTAATGCAGCAGACGATGATAGAGTCCCTGCGGGTCCAGAAAACATTTCTTCTGTTATCAAATGACTCGATTCTGACTTCTGCCAACTTGTTAAGAGTCAAGATTGACAGTAATTACACTTTTTATATATACTCTAAAACCTCACATCTGAAATCAGACACATAATTGCAATCTGCCAGTTTAACAGCAGACACATTTACAAACGCTTTGCAACAAAATCCTAAATGGTCAATGAGCTCCTCGTACCCTACCTGTACACGTTGTTATGGAAAGGGTTGTAGCTGCCGAGAGCGATGAGGGAGCCCAGACCCAAACCGTACGAGAAGAAAATCTGTGTTGCCGCATCCAGCCAAACCTGAGATGAAAAATTAAATAACATTTAGCAGCAAATTTGGAATCGACTGACACGTGTGAGCCTGAAAAATCACCTCAGACTCTTTCAGCTTCTCAAAATCCGGAGTGACATAGAATAGGATTCCCTCCCGAGCCCCGGGCAGGGTCACGCCACGGATGAACAGAATGAACAGCATGAAGTATGGGTAGGTGGCGGAGAAGTACACCACCTGCAAGCACAATGATTACTGTGTTAAATGCATTCACCCAGCACATTGACAGACCAGCCATAAAAAAAACAACAACTCACCTTTCCAGTCCATCTCACTCCTTTCCAGATACAAAAGTAGACCAGGACCCATGCGATGGCAAGCGTTATAGCGAGCGGCGCACGAATCTGGCCGGGTTTTTCTAAGCCGTCGGTCATTTGATGCACGTTGCGTCTATACGAGCACATCATGCAACACAATCAGTCATCACAAGAAAATATTTCCTGTGTATTTTTCAGTACAAAAGTCAAAAAGTCCTACTCCCAAAACTCCATGACAGCACTGGTGAGATTAGTAGTGTCTACAATGCTGTAGTTGGTGTAACATCTTTCTGTGTTCCATGGATTGTTACAAGTTTTCCATGGAAGGTCCTAGAATGAGTAGAACAAATGCTTTAATCTCTCTCTTTCTCTCTCTCTCTTTAGGTATGTATGCATATAAAATAGAGAACAAGGATGTCTTACGGTGGTAAAAGAGTTGTATAGGTAGTACAGGGCCCAGGCAATAATGACGATGTAGTAAATATTCAGCCAGAACGACAGAACAGCAGCTGCAAGCCCGACACCTGGAAATATGATGTACCATATGTTACATTTCCAACCTTTCCACCAACCTATATGACCATTTTCATTTGTCCATACCCCCAAATGGGTGATTCTAGTGAAATTAGATTTATGATTAAATATTTTGATAAAAAAAAGTAAATGCAAAGTAAGAGTATCAAAATAAGAAGCATACAGTTACAAACATCTCTTTGTGTACTATTTTGCACATGACATCGTACAAACAAATGTTTTTGTTTTTTCCAAATTTAAGCGGAACATTTTCATTATCGCAACGTGTCCATGACTGGATTTGGTTCTTTGACATGGAAATATTTATAATAAATAAAATAAATAAATAAAATCTAAAAAATAAAATCTAAAAAATAAAAAGCTTCAGTGCATGTTATACTATAAACATTTACAGTAAAGAAACATGTGGTATGGGTGATCAATGGTAA
This sequence comes from Misgurnus anguillicaudatus, assembly GCF_027580225.2. NCBI lineage: Eukaryota > Metazoa > Chordata > Actinopteri > Cypriniformes > Cobitidae > Misgurnus > Misgurnus anguillicaudatus. The sequence goes on from NC_073349.2 coordinate 5,332,967, forward strand.
ATGTAGAGACAATAATACAGAATATAAATGTGTCCAAGAAAAATGTTCTCATCCTCCGCAACAATTTTCAATCATTGTTTAAGCACTCAAGAACTAACATTCTCTCCAGATAAAAGTTGAAATTTTGTTTGTCATAGTACCTAGACAACTTTTTAGTTCTCATTACCGAAACATGATTTTGTAAATGCATATATTTAATGTAATATCGTGTTGCGGTAATGATATTTTTTAATAATGATAATCTAAAACATTTTAATAAATCTATAAGAAATATTTTTTAAATCCTCTAAAAATAATGGTTATAGTAAGTTCAGACCTTAATCTTAATATGTGCAAAAAGAAATTGGTGGCTTTTTAAAAACTTTTTATGCTGGACACCTTTTAAGTCTAGATTTCGTGAGAATCACCCAAATACGTATGACCCACAGAGGCATTTAATATATTAGCACCTAAAATTATATATTGGGGTATAATTTTGCAATGATTACATGTATTGGGATATGATTTTCAATTTAAACCACCAGGATTAATTGTATTTATATTACACATTTTCAGGAATTTTAAGCAAATAACATAACCCATTTATTTATTATATAATTAAAGACACAGCATTCAAAACACACACCATATTTTTTTACAAAAGTACATATATTCCAAGTGTCCTTTTTAAAGGAGCATTTCACCAGTAGAAACATTAATCTTTATTGAAAGTGCGTTATATTTGTAGTCGAAATGTAACATACATTTCAAATTTGGTGCCTATTTGACCGAGAAAAGGGGTGTTTGTAGTCTCACCCCCTCTACAAAGATATTGGACTGCATGCTTTCAATGATGCAAAATGATGATTTTACATCATTGAAAGAAGGAAGTGTAACACTCAAATCTGTATTTCTCCTGTCTCAGCGGCAACTGAGGAAATGATGCACGACCATTCAAAAACATGACTCCCCAGTCATTCTAGCGATACAAAGCTTAATGCAAATGGGTGAAGTGTCCCTTTAAGCACAGGCAAACTAGGAGGTAACCCTAAGGCACCACCTGCTGCGGGGGGTGGCAATAAGTGCATATACTGGCCCACAAAGCAGTGTATAAATATTTTATATATTGTGTTTAGGTTTTGTTCCAAAATGACTCATTGAAAGATCCAGTTTTTCCTGTATTTTCGAAGCTTTGATTGTGTTTACGGTGCGCAATATAACATTATTATCACACAATTTACTCATCTCTATACTGCTGTTTTTATTGTCCTAAAAACTGTCTGATGTCTTCCTTGTTCTAGGGACTAGAGCAGATCTGTTATCATCTCCCAAATTCATAGCAATAGCATTGACACATCTTGTTAAAGGATAATTCCGGTATTTAATACTTTGAGTCTCATTTCTGGTTTGTTTTGGATGAACTACAGTGATGGACACAGACATTTTGACAATGGGTCATGTCTTGACTTTTCGACTCATTTAGAAGCGCCTCTTGACTGCTTCAGAATGGAAGTCAATGGCCATGCCTAAAATGTCATTAAAACAACACTTAACGTTCATTTTCAAAACCGTACCACTCACCGAGTGGTTCATGGCGCTCGTCGATGACCAAAAACAAATATATTGGCGCAATGTATGATTTCAATCCGTGTTATTTGCTATAGTGGAACTATTTTTTCAGATACCTCACAACCGCATATATACTTCCGCTCTATATTTGAGTCTGAAGCATGAATGAACGTGGTCCAACAAACTGTAATAAAACGGTAGCATACTTTCAAAATCAAGTTTATTTATAACACTTACACCATCCAATGTGTTTTTTTCATCGGCAGAACAATAAAGAAGATATTTTGCAGAAACCCCAGTGCTCCGTCATGCAAGTCAACAGATCCGCACACTTTAAGAGTTAAAGCATATATATCCAATACAACAGTAATACCCCATAACTCTGTGTGACATATTGACGTCTTGTGAAGCAAATCAATCAGTTTTTGCAAGAAACTGAACGTTATTTACAACACTATTAGCGTGAATGCCAAAGCAGGAAGCGCGCTTTACTTTCAAGGCGATCTCTTCCACTGGTGGCGTTTGGTGGCTGTTGGCTATGGATGTTGGTCTCTCTGCGCCACCTATAGAGCGGGAGCGTGAAGTGCACTTCCTGCTTGGCAAAAGCTCTGCATTAACGCTGTAAAATATTTATATATATATTCGAATCTCAAAACTGAAAATCGAATGTCAACCCACGAAACGAATATTCGAATATTCTGGTCCAGCCCTACAAATATGGGAAAAAATTCTTCTGAGAGAAACCGAGCGAAAAAACTACAACCACATGTAAACAGACCTTTTTCTGTTTCCCGGCGGCGGAGTGATATATCAGCGAGCAATGAGTCTTCCAAGAGAAGTCAATGTAATTTTACAAAATGCCAAATAAAACACGACAGAAACTGTATTTCGCTACACAACTTGTTTTTAATCATCAACGAACACCACGAACCACTCTGTAAGTAGTACAGTTTTGAAAATGAACGTTAAGTGTTGTTTTAATGACATGTTTGTGCATGGCCCTTGACTTCCATTCTGAAGCAGTCAAGAGACGCTTCTAAACGAGTCAAAAACTCAAGACACGACCCATTGTCAAAATTTCTGTGTCCATCACTGTAGTTCATCCAAAACAAACCAGAATGAGACTCAAAGTGTTAAATACCGGAATTATCCTTTAATATTAAATATCTTTGTTTCGACTTTATTTAGAGCTGCGCAGGACCAGTATGACAAATCACAGCAAGAGCAATACAACGGCACACTGCTCCACTGCTTTGTATGCTTATGAATCACTCTTTCAGAACTTTGCTGTCATACGCCCGCCGATTTGCACAGCGCCGCATAACGCTAAAGACATTTCGTGAGTTTTGCATCATCTGATCGGCTTATCGGCCTTTAGAGAGACCACTGACCAGCTTCTCCAAATGTTTATTGGCCAATAATGATCGGTGCCATACAGTCAAACACTGAAAAAAATTATTCATTGAATTTAATAAAAAATAATAAATAATAATAATAATAATAAAAAAGATTAGTAAAGTAAAATAAAATATAAAACTTTTGTTTAAATGTAGCTTAAATAATTTGATTGCAACCACTTACCTTAAAAAAAATTGATTAAATTCAATGAATCATTTTTTTTTCAGTGAAGCACCCTTACCAATAACCTTTCTTTTAAATTAATTGCGTGTTGTGTTTTATATGGTTGAGAAGTGGTTGTGTTTAGGGTAGGGGTGAGGTTAGATGCTCCAAATTATCTTTAAAACCATAAACATGTTTATGATCCCTTTTCTACTTGTACAAATGCATAAAATAAATGCATTTTAATTGAACACTTAAGGCAACTTGAGACGTAACTACAGGTTATAATAAGCTGCTAGCCACTACAGGGCACTTATCCCTAAAACAGGAGTGTAGGTTGCAATAAGCTGCTTGCACAAACGGTTTTTTTTTTTTGGGGGGGGGGGGCAATCTCTACAATTTACTAAACCACAAAACCACAACAGCATCAGAGATGTCTGTGATACAATGGGCTGAGGTGGGTTACAGCCAACATACTATATTTTACTAAGGCACACAACGTATGCGTTAATCTCTTGCATTTACTTAAAGACATGCCTACATCCAAAAATACTGTAGAAACTGTGACAGTGTGTACCAAAATGCTTCTTTAAAATGTCTTTACTTAAACGATTTCAGTAGTAACAACATAAACAAATGGCTTTCGTGGAAACGATAACAATAAAATAAAAAACTGATAACAAGCAAAGAGTAGATTACCTCATAGATTAAATCATAACTAAAGCGTATCAAAAACGCTAGACCATTAAACAAACAGAGACCGGAAGTAAAGTTCCACTCAGACGCGTAATCGCATCACTGCACGTGCGTCCGATGAAACCGCCTAGTGCTTTCACAAATTTACATTTTGCATTGCAGTAAACAGTACAAAAAGAAAACATGAAAAATAGTATAGAAATAAAAAACTAAAGAAATCATAAAATAGGAGAATTGTTTACTAATATTCTAACATAATATATTTATGTTTATTTGGTATTACTTTCATACCTGTAAAATAATTGTCTGTAGGATTGCAATTAGACTAATAGACTAAAGTGACATTTGTGAAAATAAGGCATTTCAATAACTGACTAAAAACTTTTTCATTGGCATTAAAGGGAAATTACTAAACTTATATTAAGATTTACAAGAAAACGTAATGCACTTAGAGGGTTTTGCATCTGAAATTCATATTTATGATCATTCTGATAGCATGTACTGTAAAAAAACATTAGTTTACCTCACAACCTGAAATCTGATAAGAAGCCGAACTGCTAAATGATGTAATAAAATCATTGATCCTTAAAGGTCATGTTCTTTCTGATCCCATTTTTTAAACCCTAGTTAGTGTGTAATGTTGCTATAATAGCATAAATAATACCTGTAAAATGATAAAGCTCAAAGTTCACTGCCAGGCGTTACATTTTTTTTTAACATAATACTCCTTTTAAAGCTTACAGCAAACGGCCGGTTTGGACTACAGCCCTCTACTTCCTGCTTTAGGGGGCGTGCACACCTAAAGCTTTTACGGCCGCGGCCGGCGCATGTTTTCAATTGTTTCCAATGGAAGCTCTGCGTTTTTCAAATAAACCAGCAGCTAGCGGTTACTTTCACGCTGAGCGCCGACAGTTAAAAAAATATTCAACTTTGGGTGAAAAGCTCCACTCGTCAATGTCAGTTCTCACATGGCCATCCAATCACACTGGAGGAGGGGAGGGACATTACCACAGCAACCAACCGGCTCACAGCTGAAGTATCAGAGCTACCAAAGCTCTTATCTGAAGAAAGCTGGCACTCAGCTGAAAAAATAGCTGACATTCGCCGTCCTCCAGGCGTTTTCAGCCACGTTTAAATGTTTTGGTGTGCACAACTCCTTAGGGGGTGTGCACACCAAAGCTTTTACGCCCACGGCTGGCGCATGTTTTCAATTTATTCCAATGGAAACTCTGCGTTTTTTAAATAAGCCGGCGCTATGCGGTTTTTCCGAGCTCGGCGCTGAGCGTCGACAGTTGAAAGAGATTCATCTTTGGGTGAAAAGCTCCACTCGTCAATGTCAGTTCTCACACGGTCGTCCAATCACAGTGCAGAAGGGGCAGGACAAGTATCACAACAAACAACCGGCTTACAGCTCAAGTATCACAGCTAAAAAGCACTCGGCTGAAAAAACAGCTGGCAATCGGTGTCCTCTAGCCGTTTTCAGCCGCGTTTAAAAGTTTTGGTGTGCACAACCCCTAAATGACATCAGTAGTACTGTTTTTTGACTAACCTCTGCCCACAGGAATACATCAGTCGCCAGCTAAGCTAACGGCAAGCCAGAGCCATAGAGATAGAAAAGCTAAGCTGCTATCGAATCACAACACACTAAACAAACTACACAATCAGAACTCGATATATATTTCTGAAGAAGGGACTTCGTAGAACAAGGAAGACATCAGCCTGTTTTTAGGACAGTGAAAACAGAGCTTTACAGATAAGTAAATTGTGTGAAAAATACTGTTTTTTACACGTGAAACATGAACACATGATATATTGCGCACTGTAAACACAATCAAAGCTTCAAAAACACAGAAAGAATGGGACCTTTAATGGCAGAAATAAAAAAAATAAAGTATTGAATTCCCAAATCTTCACCATATGAATTTTGTCAATGTTTTAAAGCACACTAGTTTACAGATGTTTTTTAAGGCTAACATAGTCATACTTAAAGCCAGAAAACTTCCATTTTAATTTCATAGTGACTTTAAGTTATAACACGTCACAAATACTACTGTGCCACAGAAAGGGACATACATTCAAATTAAAGAAACAGAGCGGAGAACAATGTCAATAGAAAGTGTGTACCTTTAAACATTGGAGCCAGTTTCCAAACCCCAAGGCCGCCAATGGATGTGTACTGTCCAAGAGCGCATTCAAGAAAAAACAGCGGAACTCCCGCAAAAATGAGCGTCAAAAAATATGGGATTAAGAAAGCACCTGCAATCAAACAAACATATGAAAACAGTCAATGAAGCACCAGAAAACACACACAAACACACACATTCTGGTTTCCATGTTTTGTGGGGACATTCCATAGACGTAATGCCTTTTATACTGTACAAACTGTATATTCTATTCCCCTTACCTACCCCATTCCCTAACCCCAACCATCACAAAAAACCTTTCTACTACTTCACATTTTCAAGAAACATCATTCTGTTTGATTTATAACCTTGTTTCCTCATGGGGACATCAAAATGTCCCCACAAGGTCACAAAAATACTGGTATTCCTATCTTTGTGGGGACAATTGGTCCCCACAACGTGATAATTACCAGGTACACACACACACACACACACACACACACACACACACACACACACACACACACACACACACACACACACACACACAAGTACGGTGCAACACACGCACGCACGCACGCGTGCGCAAACAAACACACACACACACACACACACACACACACACACACACACACACACACGTACGGTGCAACACACGCACGCACGAACGCACGCACGCGCGCGCAAACAAACAAACAAACACACACACACACACACACAAACGCACGTTGCAACACTCACCTACATGGAACCCACACACACACATTAAGTGAAGGTAAAGCTGCTCTTACCGCCGCCGTTTTTCCCGCAGAGATACGGAAATCTCCAGACGTTACCCAGTCCGATGGCGTAGCCCACACATGAGAGCAGAAAATCAAATTTCCCAGCCCAATTTTCTCTCTCCGGAATGTCTTTCTTCTTCTCTGGTTTGGCGTCCTCTGCTTTGGGTTTGTCGTTAGTTGTGATCTCGTTGAGTTCCGTAACAACTTGTCCGTCAGCGGTTTTGCTGTTGTTTGTAGCCATGTTTCTGATTTCAGCACCAGTCCGTGCAGACACCCGCTCGAACCCAAGACCGATTCAGTTACCCTGAAACACCAAGACAAACATGAACATGAATCCGAGACCGCATCAGTAACCCTGAAAACACCGAACCAAACCAGATCATGTGTATTTCTTGCCTAATGTTTGACACGCGCCTCCGATTGAGACGTAACTGTCTGTCATGAGTCGATTGATTTATGATCAATGTTTCTCGGTCATTCGACATGTCAGTAAATAATAAATAAATGAACAAAACTTTACTTGTGCCTCCATAAAGCAAGAACAGTGAAGATTTTTGACACATATAGGCTACAACATTAAGTTATTTTGTTAAATAAACACGTTTTTCCCTTAACACCCCTTAGAAAAATATATCATGTTTTGACTGCAAATTAAACCAAAAACATGGTTATTACAAATTACCAATTTTGCTACAGTAACCATAGTTTAATTTGGTACTAAATCATGCTTTTACAAATGATTATCAATACGCCAAAAATCATGGTTATAGGCTATCCTTTTACAATAATAAAACCATGATTTATTTTCGTAAGGGATGAGGCACAGTAAATATTTTTTTAATTGCTAATAGTCAAATTCTACACAAATATGTTTGCTCATTTTTCAAGGACTCGTTTTCACAAAACAAACGAAACAAATCCAAAATGCCAATTATAGTTTAAAACAGAATATAAAATGAGGGCAATAGTTGAGATCAAGCTCTGCTGCAATCTTTTATTACCAGATCATCACCAGATTTTCCACTGAAAATCACTTTCAACAATTGCGCACCTACTTACGGTGAATGTAAATGTTCTGCCAAAGGGAACGAGTCCGTGCGTAGTACAGTGAGGTATCCGCAAATTTCCCTCCGAGAAGTAAACTTCCAGTATGAAAAATAAGTCCAGTATGTCCAGTATAGTGACGAGTATGTCCAATGTGATCAGTGTCCATGTAAAGCGTCTGGTGGAGCTGTCCACGAGCGAGTGGTGCTGAATCCTCCGAGCGCAGACTGAGTCTGAGATTAGCGGCTCCTCAACATCTCCAGAGCGTCAATGTCATGTGAAAGTCAACACCCCCCAACACAAACACACACACACACACACACACACACACACACACACACACACACACACACACACACACACACACACACACACACACACACATACAATCGTTCAGGTCAGCAACATGCATAGTATCATTCTACACACAGTAAATTAAATGCGCACCCCCACCCCTTTTCTTTTGTAATTCAAATGTTACAGCATGCAAACATTTTTTTGTCTTTTCGTTTATTACCTCTAAAGGCTTGCAATTTTGCCATGGAATGCATGTATACAGATTATGATACACACGCACGCACAGATCTGTGACCAAACCATAATATAGTCATTTTAAACAAAAGCAGAGGTGCAGCAGATGAGCCACACTGAATCCACATCCAGCTGTGAGCATACAAACATCATTCAAACCTCAATCTTAAGCTGATTGTGCTTCACTGGACAACAGAATAACAATTGACACTATTTGCTGTGAGAAGTTATTATGCTGATACACAGAAATTCTGACTGTCTGGACGTCCATGAATATGGAGTAAAAAGTAAACTCTCACTTAACACATCATTAACTTTCTTTAGAACTGTGACCACCAACTGTGAACTTTGTGTGGCTTTATGATGTTTCGGACCCCAAAGCGATTAATTCTAAAACCGTAAATGTCAGTAAACGTTGGCTAATTAAAAATCGTGCCTGTTTGGGGTCAGATTTAAGGTTTAGATTTCATCTCCTTTCTCAAATCTTGGCTCCGAGTAGAGAACTCAATTGGCAGCAGATGGTAATCCAATGAGGAGTGAACTAACCTACTAATGACACAACACGAAATGTAGCATTTACAGTCCATCTGGCTGCATCTCAATTTGGTTACAGGCTGTGAAAACAGGACATATTTCTGCACCTGCTGTGGACACATGAGTGATTTTGAGCTGCTGGTGACACACAGGCTACGGCTGGACAGACTCATTCAGAAAGATATTAAATTAAACACATGCTAGTAATTTGATTCTGTTTATCTTTGAGAGATCTGTTTTATACTTAACTTTTATGTTCATTGGTAACAAAAAAATGTATTTAGATGTTCACAGTTTATGAAGCACATTTATTTTTCCTGAAAATGACATCTTTCCATATAGTTGAAAGGTCTGTTATTTGAGCTATTATGACGTAGAAATTATGAAGCATGTGGTTTTTTTTCCAGTTTGAATCATTTCTAAATGCATCTGCGAATGTGTCTCATCTATCCCATAATAACTTGGCCTTGATTTTTGTTCTAATGTAATATGTAATACTAATTGATCTTTCCAACGTTCTTATACGAGAATGCCTGACCTGCTTGTCAAATCTTGAACATTTGAAATTATTGTCAGTTTGCTGTGAACAATTGTGATATAGCTGCGTTCCACATGAACACTCGAGCCCATTTAGGTGTGCTGTATAAAAAGCATACATCCCTCAAAGCAGTATGGGGCATCTAAATCGTTTTAAAATTTTGTTCAAGTGTTGCTAGGCAACAGCAAAATGGTCTCAGCCTCCCTGTTCATATTAGTATTTCTGCTGGGGTTTTACTCCAATTTATATATTTAAGTTTTTTCTTCCATTACCATAAAAGCTTTTTTTTAACCATTGTCATTTTGCCTGTATCAAAATTGTATGCCTGAACATATTATTCAGAGTTAAAATTAAAATATCATTTATTTTTGTTGCCTTCTCCTTGTAGACATTTATGATAAAAGGGATCTGGCCTCTTTGACTAAATCAATGATATAGATCCGTTTTTAATCATGCATGTGCAATCTGGAAAGTAAATTTCTGTTTTAGAGATCTACCGCCATACCAGGAGCACGCCGAACGCAGTCATAGTAACACGGGGCACATGCTAAATTGTACGGTAGGTCTGCAGTCTCCTCTTACTATACTGTGCCACTGATCTCCTGCATTCACCACAATCACTATGGAAACTGACTTGTGCCGTTGCTGAATCCAACATGCCACATGTGCTGAGATACAGAAAACTGCAGCAAACTCATCTCTCTTCTGTACGATTGCATAATAAATCCATCAGTTTGATAGTATGGCATATTGAGGCTGAATTATTTGATCAAGAAGTCCTAACAAACAACAACCAAACTAATAAAAGAAGAAATCATTATTTTGTTTAGCCAACACACAGACACATTTTAATTTCAACACTAAGACTATAAAAATGCTCTTTATAGTTTTAAAGGTTTAAACTGCTTCAAGCAGCAGGATATTGCTTCGGTCTATCCATGCAGTCCTCAGAGTTTTTCTGAGCTAAGCCCTACATTCAGTCTTGTCTTGTTTTTTTACTGTTTACATAAGGCACATTTACATGTGCTGATGACGTCAGCTCCAATCCAGCACACCGCCTCCCCCCCCAAAAAAAGATCTTCCTCTGGAGTGTAAAAGACATGATATTCGTGCTGGAGCACAAATATGAAAGTTGTGCTTCTGTGTTTTATCGTAAGTGCAGTGAAATACAGCGTGACATGATATTACAACACTGACCAACGCCAGCAGACAAATCAATCTAAATGGTTATAACATGGCACAGACATCCTTAATAATAAAAAACATTCCTCCCTCTGTGCATGTTGCTTTCACCCCAAAGCTTTCATCGACTGGCCATGAGCATGCCTTGCATCTGAATTAGGCCAATGAGTGAAATCTGCACCCACAGAAAGACCAAAGGCGCTTAACATTACGTGACACTTAATTAGGAATTCTTCTACAATATAAGCTTGGAATTCTGCCAGACGCCTATCAGCGGTTTTATAGTGAATGCATTGATCGTTGTGCACGCCGGTGCCTGAGGCGCAAATCTGTGCTGCATTCTTTCCTGCCGGAAACAAGCAACATATCCAGCTTGTGTCTAAATGGCCTGTGAAGGTCAATCTAATTCCAGATGTGAAACTTCCCTTTGGGCAGGAAAATTCTTAATTATTTCATCATGTACTTATGCATGTTTGATTTTCTTTAGTGGAACTGAATGCAGATCTTCTGTCCTCATACAATGAAAATGAATAGGGACCAAAAAGGACAAACAAGGACCATTAATATATTCAAAGTCACTTGAGGTCATACTCCTAGATGTTGAATGAAAGCAAATGTGGCCACCAGTCAACTAGAAGGTCAGAGTGAGTTCAGAATGAGTTAAGCTTACAATTTCATGATGGATTGTAACACAACAGCACTGCTGTCATTATAGTGCTGATTAGACATTTGGAAGACAAGGATATAATGTAGCATGCTGGAGTGAAGAAGTGTCTTATAAGACGAAATGAAATTATTCTGGATTGTCATGATAACCCGGAAAAAAAAAGTCAAGACAAGCTGCTTTCTTCCAAGCAATAAAAACATTTTGTGAGCAGGTACAGTACATGAGCCAAAAACTTTATGACAACCTGCCTGAAGCCTGCCACAGACTGTACAATTTCTGCAAAAAAATTTCGCAAAGAAACTCAAAATTAAACTTTTACTGTAGTAATGCAAGACTGTAAATAGCCATTTATCAGGTGATGAATATTATTACTGCTTAGCTAAAATGCTGAAAATGTTACAGTTGAAGTCAACTGTTAAAGCATGAAATAGATTTACTATGAATATGTAAATTTGATTATAATGTGGGTTTATTTTCAGTAATCATTGAAACACACGCGCACACACACAAACAACAGAGGTTGCGTTAAGACTTGTTCAATCTCTGTGATTTTCTGATGAACAGTGTTGTAAAAATTCTGTCATAATCAACTTATTAGCCGTCATTTCATGTTTTAATGATAATAATTATTTTCGTTCACATGTTCATTTCTAATCATGAACTTACAAGACGAGCATAGAAATTAAAATGTTTATTTATTTGTGAAAAGAACAGATGAACAGAGCCCGTGCATCACTTTACATGTTTAACATCACATGAAGCAGATGAATGAATGAGTTTGTTTCACGATAATCATCTTTCATCTGGGACAGCCAAAAAATTTAGAGCAGATACCTTAAGTCAGTGAGATGGAACAAACTATAGATCGAACTTGTTGGTCCAACATATCCCAGAGATGCTCAATTGGATTGGATCTGGGGAATTTGGAGGCCAGGGCAACACCTTGAACTCTTCGGGCTCTATCATACACCCGGCGCAATGCGTGACGCAAGTGTCTTTTGCTAGTTTCAACCCAGTGCAATTATCATTTTCACGTTTAGCGTTATTTACGTTATTTACGTTATTTATTCCATGGGCGCTGAAATGTAAAAGACTATTATTGAGTCTCTTGGACATAAATGAGGACCGATTATGAGACGTTAGAAGGCGTAAAGAACTGCTTCACCTGTAGTCTGGTAAGTAAATAAATGCTTTGCTTTAAACAAATGCATCTGTTTTTAAATGCTACCTTACGAATTTATTGTATATGATGACTTTGTACCTGTGGATATGGTGAAATGAGAATCTTAAGTAATGCTTTTTAAAACACCCATGGCGCTGTCCGAGTGCTAAAACGCTTCGGCTCTCCGCACGTTTTTAAATTCTTTATCTCTTGTTTGTATTTTTAGAGTACAAACCTTTTCTTGCATATTTGCTAATTATTCTATGAGATTACAGTGATTATGTAGAATATCAATACATTTACAGCAATTAAAAGCCTGCTATTTTAACATGGCAGTGTGAATGAACAAAAAATCTAATAATCCTGGAAAATTCCAGGATGCATTTTCTGTGTATTTTCCGGAATGTCTGTGTAAAAAGGGCTTAAGAAAGGGGTCCAGCGTGGCTTTTAAAAGCAATGGAGTGACCAGGGTCTGCTTAAAACTGGATGGAAAGGTTCCGGTGAGAAGGGAGGTATTGATGATATGTTTGCGTGTCGGTGTGAGTGTGTATGAAATGGCCTGTAAGAAATGGGAGGGGATTGGGTTGAGGGGCCAGGTGGTGGCGTGGGTCAAAAGAAGTTTAGTAACGAATAATGGATGTCAGATCTGGGTTTAGTTTGTTCTGGGGTTTGTGGTGTGGAAAATTGATTGCTGGTGGATGTTTTGTTGGTGAAAAAGTTTGCAAAGTTATCCACTGACAGCGAGGAAGTGGGTGGAGGGTAGAGTTTTGAACAGCTGCTTTGCTTTGGGTGCGTTTCTTACCTTGGTGGTAAAGTAGGATGTTTCAGCTGTAGTGACACTAGCTGAAAGAGAGGACAGAAGTGACTGGTAGTGGCAGAGGTCGGCAGGGTTGTTAGTCTTGTGACATTTCCTTACTACAGCCCTGAGAATAGTCTGTTGCTCACATATAATACCAGACAGCCAGGAGCAAGAGGAAGAAGCACAAGCTGGTCTGGAGGACAGAGCATCTAAACAAGGTGTCAGTGGCAGCGTAAGCGAAAGTTGCGCCTGATATGAACTGAAGGCAGCGTGGGTGTGTGAAATGTAGGGGGGTGCATGTTGAAAGTTATGAAAAAAATGGTCAGATAGATAAAGAGGAATTCCTTAATGTTGTCCGTAGTGCAGTTGCGAGTGTAGATGAGATGAAGCTGGTTTCCCGATATGTGATTGGCAGCAGTGGTGAGGCAAGTTAGGTCGAATGAGGAGGTGAGTGTGTGGAAGTTTGCAACGCAGGGTTTCTCCAGGTGGATGTTAAAGTCCCCGAGTACTACAAGAGGGCTGATGTCTTCACATGAGGAGGGCTGCACATGAATGCTGATACCAGTTTAACTAAATAGTAAAAGTATGCTTACACACCTATTGACGGAAGTTTGAGTGAGGAAGGAGCAGGAGTGATGTTGTTACTTGTACCCGAGGTCGAAGTGCTGCAAAACTAAGTGCTCTTCCGCCATACAATATAGTTCTCAATTTTGATCCGCCTAAACAATCGCAACATTTTATTATGTGCCACCATACTTACTCGTGTAACTACTCATAACAGTCTTTAAATAGGGAAAACATGGTGTGTTTGTTGGCTTAGCAGAGCCGTTTGAGCTTAGCTGGCGACTGACGTATTCCTGTGGACGGAGTTTAGTCAAAAACTCTTATATTATTGACGTCATTCAATCGGGAAGTAGAGGGCTGTAGTCCAAACCAACCGTTCACTGAAGGCTTTGAAAGGGGAATTCTGTTAAAGAAAATTTATTGCCTGCCAGTGAACTTTGAACTTTATCATTTTGCAGGTATTATTTATGCTCTAACAGCAACATTACACACTAACTTAAGTTTGAAAAATGGGATCAGGAAGAACGTGACCTTTAACATATATTTCCAAATGTATGCAACAAATACATTTCTAATGTTACAACCAATATGGCAAAAAAATATTTTTACTGGCCAAAATATAAAAGTTTGTTTAAAATGTATGAAGTAAAATTATCAAATGTATAAAATAAAGTTACAAAAGTTGTCACTGGGACAGTACCCTTTCAACCTTTGTACCCAAAGAGTGCATATTAGTACTTCAAATGTACTTGGCAGTTCACGGATACATATTTGTACCTACATGGTACGTATTAGGACCTTTTTTAAAGGGTACTGCCCCAGTGACAGCTTGGTACTTTTATTTTTGACAGTGTATGTATAAAATATAATATAAAAAGTACATATTTGCAGTTGAAAATATATTTAATTTTAAAGCAACACTATGTAGTTTTTTTACCTTTAAATAATGTCTCTAAAATTATTTCAGTGATAGAACAACTTTTAACTGGACAAATTGTACTGTTGCTGCAACCTGAGCAGCCTCCTAGCTGCTACAAGCACACTCTGAAAGTGGTGGTGAAGGGTAGAGCACACAGCCCCTCCCCTCCCCCTGCCTGCAGAAGAGTGACTGATACCAGGCACTGTTGCACTTTTCAACCACATGGGGGAGCTGTAAGTCATTTTTACATGGAAACTACATAGTGTTGCTTTAACCTTTTCAAACCTGTTGTTTACAGGTTTGTAACATACAAAGTTTTTTAAAATATTTTTGTAAAATATACAAAAATTGCCAACATTTTTGTAAGCATATTTCAAAATATATTTCAGCACATATATTTTTTGTATATTTTGAAATATATATATATATATATATATATATATATATATATATATATATATATATATATATATATATATATATATTTGCTGTTTAATGCCTTACTAATAAAAGTTATTATACATATGTTGTGCATATTGTGTCTAATTTATAGACTATTTAATATTTCTAATATTAATTAATTCTTATTAATTATGTAGGAAAACTAACTAGCAGTTTAAGTGTTACATGATAACTAGAGAGGAGATTTGACGCTACACTGAATTAATAAATTAAATAATACAATTAATACAGTGATAGTAACTGCCATCTGCAATCTTATTGATCTTTGGGCACAGACATTTGCATGCAGGTATACATAACAAATAATTAGCCAAAGTGTGCATGTACAGAATATAACATAACATTCAAAGTTCCCATAAACCACCTACACTGAAAAAATAAAGGCTGGATTAACTTACATAAATTTTTAGTAAGTTTCACATGGAATTTTTAGCAAATATATGCAATTGCTTAACATTTACAGTATGAACATATACAGATATGATTTCTTATTTTAGAGACTCACATTTCTGCTGCCATCACAGTTCTTTTCGAATTCTTTTGGAAAAGACATGAGTAATACTGAACTGTGGAAGACTGCAGGAAAAGTGTGCAAAGATCACACCCGGGTTGCTAGGATGGGTACTGAAGTCCTCTAAACATTTTACTCAGTTTTGACAACTAAAACCCTGACAACTTTTAGTTGTAATCTTCTTTTGTGCTACAGTAGTTAAGGTTCTGGAATTTTGATAACAAAATAAAGCTTTTTGGTTAAAACGTCTTGGTTAAAACACGCTAGTAAAAAGTTCCCACTGGTAAATCCACAGCTAATATCCCTTTAAATTTTGAGTGATGAAGATAAACATTATTTCAGGAAAAAATATAAATTGTTAAATAAATAAATAAATTGTTGATGAATAATTTTGAGTGAAAGTGAAAGGACAGGACCCTGGATGGATTAAATTCTGATGAAGCTTTCATATGACATATTTGCATTTGAAGGAGGAATAATGAATTTGAATGAATGCTACACATATGGGTCATAGGAAACGTCAAGAAAGATGACATGATGTAAGATTTGCCCGTCATTTTGATTTAGTTTTCATACTCTCTAAAAATGGTTCATGTTATTTTATGGCAAAACATAAAAGATAGCGTGCATAGAGGGCAAAATGTGTGTGTGTTGCCTTCTTTTTTCCTTTCATTTGAGGACAAAATGTGAGAGGAAATTGCAGTGTTTATCTGTGCTCTGCTACTACATGAAGGAGTGTGTTTCTATGGCAACCTCTTGAAAATGACGTGCTCTGAATGACATTTCATAAGATGTGCTTGTGAAAGGAAGACAACTGCTTCTGTTAAACATCATTGTAAAGAGAAATATACAATGCTCCACTGAAAGCGCTTTCATGTCTTTAGACTTTCTGCTGCGTATCTTCTGCACGCCAGATAAATTTGTTATTTCTTACAGGAAATAAAGAACTAGTTGAATCTACTGCCCCCTGCAGTTAACAGACCGCTGTATTGTATATGCTGTACCATACTGTATACAGTATTATATTAACTTTGTATAGTCAAGATTCATTTTGAATGGAGGTGTAAATGTTTCAAATAAATGCTTAGCACAGAATCCTGCAATGTTCTGTCTACTACCCGGTTGTACTGCCATATTCTTCACATGGATGAAGAGCTAATCAATAGCATTATCATACAGCACTTTTGCAGTTCTTCTTGAAAGATATAATTATTATTTTGCCATCTGAAAACAGACAAATTGGTATATATTAAATATTAAATATATATAATTTAAAATATTAAATATATAGAATATATAAATAAAATATAAAGCAGTAGTATTACTGCAAACTTTAGAATAGATTATAATCTAATTAAATATATATACTCATTTATTGACTACCAAACCTCTAGTCAATTAATTGCCTGTGATAAATACCCGGGGTTCATATTAAAGCTCACTTATTACACAGCTCTCTAAAATAGTTGATTCTGATTGGCCAGTCGCGACATTCCGAGGTATGTTATTCCAAGATAACAACCACTTAAAACAATTAACACATGGTAACCCGTATGCTGCAAATCATTTTGACAGGTACAGTTTAATATTACACAAAGATGAAATATAATATGTATTTTAATAACATATATGATATTATATTTACAAATGATTAAACCAAATAGTCTTCATGACATCTGAACATCTCGTCTTATCTTAAAACTAAATGAAAGTAAGTGGGTTTTCCTCATGGAAGGTCTGCATTTGTTAAAAATGAGCAAATAAAATATTCCAAATCAATATTTGTTTCTTATTTTACACTGTAAAAAATGCAGCATTTTTGTCAAATCAATAAAATTGTTCAATTGTTTTGTTAAACAACTTCAACTTGTTTTTATAAGTAATGTCAACTTATCACAGGTCAAAACTTAAAATATTAGGTCGAATTGACTAGCAAAGTTGTTTTTACTTCAAAGGCACTGCTTTTTTACAGTGTACTTATGGGGTGTACAGGTATGTATGCAAAATGGCAATACTTTCTTGGCAAATCAGACAAACAGCCTTTTGTCTGATATTGATTAAGTATTTTAATGTCCATTCTTTGTTAAACACACTAATTTTTCATTAGTTTTTCTGAACACTAAACCCCTTCTCTGAACCAAATTCATAGTGGCCTAAGCCCATTTGTCAAATAATTCACTCTTTTTGCAAAACTCTAAACACAAACTTCTTACTAAGACACATTTTACACTGCAATGCACTTGTTTTAAAATGCTAAACACAGGCAGGCAAAAGGAGAACACAACTACAACACTTTTTTTCTAATGGTATTTTTTACCAATTGGAAATAGTGTGAGAGGCAGATGAAGATCATGAGGAAGAGCAGGACACCAGAGACGATGCAATTGGCTTAATTTTGCAGTTGGATTGCTGACTTTTTACAAAATACAAGCGCTGCTTAAAGTATCTACTATTTTCACTGAAATAAACTTGTGATTACAGTAATAGAGATTTTTAACAGTGTTTGTCAAATGTGTTATTATATACAATAAACATGTATTTTTCTGTAAGCAGATGTCCTTGATGTTGTGTTTTCCATTTTTTAAGGTTGTGTCTAATGGATGCTCTGTAGTGTTTTATATTGTAGACTTATGTGTGCATGATTTGAAAACGTGAGTTAGTTTGGTTTTGAAGGAATTGTTTGATTTTGCTAGAAGAGTCAGGGGTTCTGTCTGTGTATTTAGTTTGGACAATTTGGATTTGTGTTTAAGGTTTTGAGAAAATGAGTGATGGTTTCAAAATTGTGTTTTAGCAATTCAGAAAAACTGTAATATTTTCAAGGCAGTAGCGAGCTGAATCGCGCCATCTATTGGATTTTGTTTGTATTGCACTTAATTGGTCATTTTGTACAAAAAAATCCTACCGCAAACCATTTTTTTGTGTACATGTTTGACTATGTCTGTGATGCCCAAACATCCTAACCATTATAGAACATAAGACTGCCCTGCTAAAAAACAAATAGACACCATCACAGAAATTCTACTGGTTTTATTGGGAATTTGATTGGTTCTAATGGAATATGGCCCAAAACACACTACAGTGTAGTGGTTTTAATGGTAAAAGCTAATGGTTCCTATTGGTATTTTAATGGAAACCATTAGAATTTTCTGTAATGGTTTTATTGTTTTTTTTCAGCAGGGTGATTTGGTGGAAAATATCAGGTGTTCGACTGTTTCAGTCATACCATCATGTCATATTGAAACTTTGCCCTTAACCTTGGGGAAATACACAAAATTTTAGTACAGTTATTCAAATATTAGTTTTGTAGTGTTTTAGTATGCAAGTTGATATTATGTAATGTGATGTGGTTACACTTACTTAAGTGTCCACACACACGCACACAAACTGGAGTAGATTTCCTGCGAATTCCAGGGAGGTGGAGCTTCTGAGGCCCTTAAGCTTTGTGGACATGGTCCAGTACTTTATGAACTGGCCTGAGCCCAAGGCCTAAGCCAATGCCGCAACTCCAGCCCCAATGTCCTCAATTCCAGAGGATCGCATCCTGGCCGTTGCATCCTTGACTCCGCACACCTCGACTTCTGAAGGTCCTGTCGTCCCAGTTAGCCTTGGTGGGAAGCGTGGCAGAAGGACATTGTGGGATACGGGTCGGACAGCTTCTCCTCGGAGCCAGCCATGCCAGCGGCACAGTCAGCTACAGCGCCCCCTGTCTCGGCTCCACAGCCAGCTACAGCGCCCCCTGTCTCGTCTCCACAGCCAGCTGCAGCGCCCCCTGTCTCGGCTCCACAGCCAGCTACCGAGCCCCCTCCACAGCCAGCTGCAGCGCCCCCTGTCTCGGCTCCACAGCCAGCTACAGAGCCCCCTGTCTCGGCTCCACAGCCAGCTGCAGCACCCCCTGTCTCGGCTCCAGAGCCAGCTGCAGCTTCCTGTCTTGTCTCTACAGCCAGCTGTAGCGCCCTCTGTCTCGGCTTCAGAGCCAGCTGCAGCGCCCCCTGTCTCGGCTCCAGAGCCAGCTGCAGCGCCGCCTGTCTCGGCTCCACAGCCAGCTACAGCGCCCCCTGTCTCGTCTACACAGCCAGCTCCCCCGTCTCGTCTCCACAGCCAGCTACCGCACCCCCTGTCTCGTCTACACAGCCAGCTCCCCCCATCTCATCTCCACAGCCAACTGCAGCACCCCGTCTCGGCTCCACAGCCAGCTGCAGCCCCCTCCTGTCTCGGCTCCACAGCCAGCTGCAGTGCCCCCTGTCCCATCATCATCCTCCTCCTCATCTGCCGGGACCCTTGCCTCAGTATCCATGTCTTCCCTGGACTCTCTCCCCTACCCTCTTAGCCCTAGTTTGCCTATGTCTGCTCCTTTTCCTGCCCCTTTCATGCCCTGTAACCCATCCTTACCCCCTTGTGTTTCTCATGTCACTCCTGTCTCAGCCCTGCTTCAGTTGGTCACCCCTGGAACTGCCCCTCTTCATTTTCCCCCAGCCAAGCCTGCCTCTCCCAAACCCCCTGTAAATCCTGCCTGGACTCCCTGCTCCCGTCCTGGTCCGGCAGCTCCCCAATCAAAGACTTCTTATCCGCCCAGTTTCACCATGCCTGGACCTCCCCCCCATGAACTTCTTTTGTTCCCCACCCCCCTTTCAATGGATGTTGTTTTTACTATGTCATCTCAACCCCCTTGTTATGTATTCATGTCTACCCCTGTTATGTTGTGCTATGTATATTTGGTCCTTGTCACTGTGTCAGTCTGTCATGTCTCATCTATCTTTACTCCCCTGAGGGACACCTAGAGGTGTTCATTTGGGAGGGGGTACTGTCATGATCCTGGCTTTATGGTCATCGTTTTGTGTCAGGATCATGACAGTCCCATGTATGTTATGTGGAGCACAACACTGTAAAAAAATTCCGTAGAAATTACAATGTTATTGCAGCTGGGTTGCCGGTAATTTATGTTATTTACTGGCAAGAGTTTGTTCAAAGTTAAATACATTTTAAATATTAACAAGTCTTTATCTTTACAGAATAAAACTATACAATAATCATACAGAAATCATCATCAACCTTTTTCTGTTTTTTTGCTTCAGATTTTGAGTCCCAGAATGTTTTGCTTGATGCTGTTTTTTTAGTTTTACTCTGTAAAGACAAAGACTTGTAAATGTTTAATGTTCATTTAACTTTGAACTAAATGTTGCCAGTAAAAAACATACATTTAAATCTACGGTAAGTTACCGGCAACTCAGCTGCAATTTCTATGGAATTTTTTTAAAGTGAAGTTCATTGTTGTTTGTTTGACTTTGCCCATGTGCTGTTCTCTGTCTCGTCTCCTGACTCCGCCCCCTCGTCTACTTGTTAACCACCTGATTATTGTTTACTCACTGTCACACGTTCCCCTCTTGAAGTAAATGTCAAGTCTTGTTTTAAAGTTTAATGTCAAGTTTATTGTTGGTTTAGTCTGTCTTGTGTATTGTTTGCAAAGTTCTTGTTGTCTGCCCCCTCATGGGTTTTTTTGTTTTCCAGTTTTTGTTTAATAAAAGTGTTTCTGTTGTCTGCGCCTAGGTTCTGTCCAACCAATTCCAACAGTCTTAACTTTTCTTATGAAGGTGAACTTGATGTACTTTGGTTTTAATAAACTTTTGTAAAGTCAGGTAGTCTTTTATGCCCAAGTCTTATGACCAATTTCCTATTTAGCTGCTGTCATGTTCTTTTTGTCCATGGGATTGCATCTGCATAAAAATTAAAGGTTAAGTAAGTACTCGATTTATTTACCTCTGATATTTTTCAAGGATCAAAAATTAAACGTACGTATTGACTCAAGCAGCAATTACTTAGAACAACTCTTTTCTTTAAAATGTAATTATATCTATTATATATAACAAGTGTGGTTGCTGCACACTAGCAGCAGAGCAACACTTCCAGTTCTACTAGTAAAAAGTATCCGGACCTCTTTTTTATGTGTTGTTGCCTTGGTGAATCGTAATATTGAAGCTTCATTTATGATGGCTTTTCATAGTGGATGTGCGCGTGCTTAACTCAGAGTCAGTTTACTCCGTGTTGGTTGAACCTCCTTATTGAAACAGGCCCCTGTGCTGGTGCCTTCAGCTTAAAGTGCACCTATTTCATTGCTTAAAACAGCGTTATTTTGTGTATTTGGTATAATACATTGTGTTCGCATGGTTTATGGTTTAAAAAACACATTATTTTCCACATACAGTACATTTTTGTTGCTCCAGATATCTCTGCTTTCCTCAAATGCTCTGATTTTGCATCTATCTGAAAAGCGCTGTGTCCCTGATTGGCCAGCTTATCTGTACATGTGATTAGCCTAAATACCTCTGACATCAGCTGGAAATGTGACGCTCCTTACCATGTTTGAAAGATTTGGTCACAATGCAATGCTAACAGGAGTTAACTAACAGACTGTGAGTCAAAGCGGGAGGAAATATGATAATGTCGTTCTTGTCTACATCACCAATCCTAGGAAGCAAACTGTTGCCTACAATTCGTGTGTTTGTTGTAGTCCAAGAAAAGAGATTTACGTTGGAGACGATAACCTGCATCATTGTTTACTTTGGGGTTTATACTTTTTGCATATTGTTAACATGTACTAATACACATTTACACATCAAAGGAAATGTAAACTCGAGGATAATATGGGCTCTTTAATATTCTTGTACTACATACTTATAGACATACTAGTTTAGTTTTAAACATGCATATGTAGGCCAATAAAATAAATTGTATATTTAATGTTTTTATGCTTTTGCAATGTGAAGACCCAGAAAGAGAGAGAGAGAGAGGAGAGAGAGAGAGATAGATAGAGAGAGAGAGAGAGAGAGAGAGAGAGAGGGGGGGGGGGGGGGGGGGTCTGTCCTATAAAACCCAATTCAGCTCTGACTCTTGACCTCCACTACTCTCTGCACTCAGCTGCAACACAATGAATGATATCTACAAAGCAGCGGTAAGTTTTTAAAGATTTTAACTTTATCTGACAACTTTCACATTGACTTTCCTTTGATTCTATTAAAGAATAGTCTTTAATTCTCTATATAATATTTTATCTATTATAATTTATTATAATTTATCTATTACATATATTTACATATATTTATTACATATATTTTATGTAATAAAAATAGTGTATCATAATATTTACCAATGCAGGATTATTAAGTTTAATGAGACTATAATAACACAATATAATAAAGTTGAAAGATGAAAACATGAAAAGATAAATACTGAACTGATTAAACCATCGAAAGTACTTAGCGAATTACACGCAGTTGTTAACTGTCTCATATCCTGGTAAATGTTTAAACTGTAAAACAAAATGATAAACTCTTGTTCTGCAAAACTGTTTAAAAAGATAAACAGGTATGAAAAGTTTTTTTTGGGGGGGTGGTCTTTTCTTTATTCTCGGTCTTGATTTAAATTCAAACTCAGGATACTTGAATGATTCAACTTAGCATAGAAATAAAGCAGTGTGTAGCCATATAGTTTGCCACAAGCCTTAAAAAGTGTGTTTGATTTGAATGTCTGGAAATACTTTGACTCTTGAGTGTTATCAAAGCTGATAAGAGTCGGTTCATTCATGACTACACAAGGAGCTCTGCCTCTCTCCTGCAGCTAATTTTGGCACATTTTACTCAGCTGGAACTACAGGAGCTTTAGATAAAAACACTCAACCCCAAATTCCTGATCTCAGAATGTGAGAGACAGAGAATAACACATTATTACTCAGTGAAACATACACTATCCCATTCTCCACACTGGAGAATTATTGTTATTAATCATTTAAACTGGGGGAGATGGAGAGTCTTGGATATCCCAAAGGGACCCAATAATGCCCCCAAAATGAACTTTTTTTTTATATAAAACTAGATATTATCAAGCTGTCAAAAACGGCATTATCCATATACTCCAAGTTTCAGAAGAAACAAATCCAAATAAGAACTATGTGCAGTTTTTCTGAGGGATCTTACAGACATTGACTGAGTGACACTGGCAGAATCAATGATTATGACAATTTAAGTTTAAACTTAATTATGACAACATTAAAACAGCATATAAGGTGCCTCAGGGCTCCAGTCCGAGTTATAAGAGTTATAAGGTGAATTAAACTTCACTTAAGAGCTTTGACGTAATTCAAATACTGATTATTATATTTGAAAACATATTTTATTTAGCTGTGTCCACTCAAAAAATATTTTTGCACCTTGTCTAATTTACCTATTTGAAACAAGTTAATACAACACAATTTTTGATTTTTTTTGTCTCAACCTATTTTTATAATGTTCAATCTGCTTAAATTTAAAAAAATTACATGAACTTAATCATTT
This sequence comes from Misgurnus anguillicaudatus, assembly GCF_027580225.2. Lineage (NCBI taxonomy): Eukaryota > Metazoa > Chordata > Actinopteri > Cypriniformes > Cobitidae > Misgurnus > Misgurnus anguillicaudatus. Next base: position 5,356,913 of record NC_073349.2, read on the forward strand.
TATATTGGGACCACATTAATGATTTTTGTTGCTGTTACTTACTGGGCCAGTGGGCCGTGAATCTGTATTTCCCAGCATGCTTTGCATGCAACTGCCTTTGGAGAGTCATTTTTTTAATTAAGTGTTATTTTATGCATTTTTAGGAAAGAAAGACTTTCTAGTGTTTAATGTTGGTTTATCTTATTGATTTAGAAGAGTTTCTGTTATATTTTTACAAATTGTTTGGTTACCATCGTGCAGAAAAATGGTGCTTGTGGTTAGGTTGTGGATGTGACGTACATACTTCTTTAACTGTGTTAATGCCTGTTTGAAGATCAATCTCTTCTCACATGTTCATCCAATGTGTCATTAGCATGCTAACGTGTGCTTATGCTAATTAGTATTATATAGAAACTGACAATTGTTTTAACTAGACTTTTTTGCTTGAATGAACTTGTTTTGTCTTTGTTGAACAGACCAGAATTAACTGAATTAAGTTTATTTTTCTGACCAATGAAAATATATTTATTAAGTTGGTGCAACAAAAGATTATTGGTTTAAATTAACTTATTGTATTCTTATTGTACAAGCCTAAACTAATTTTCGTGGAAAAGTTTTCCTTAATTCAATTATGTTGAATGAACAAACAATTTTTTTGAGTGTATAACTAAACTAAATTAAACTTTTTTCCATTTATGTGTGTTTTTCACATAAACAGGAGATTTAAGAATAGTCTTAATGTTTTTCTTGTATTTGGTTTTAGTTTGTCTTGCCTTACACTTCATTGAGTCTTAGTTTGATAAGAGAAAAAAATATTACAAAAAGTTTCATGCTTTGCTTTATTCACTATTTCTAGAAAGATCTTGTTAGATTAAATAACTGTAATATGTGTGTACAGTAAATGATGGTGATTGTGTTCTCAGCACATCTACAGTAAATGCTTATTGACCTGTGTATGTCTTCAACAGGCAGAGCAGCTCACAGATGAGCAGAAAAATGGTATGGTGGACATAAATCAAAATTTTATTTGATATTAATACTTTAAAGACATGATTAACACGTGAGATGTGAATGGAAGCAGAATTGTTCTAAGGAAAAATTCACCTCATAATACAAATGTGAAGCATTGGGGTTTTGTAATGAAAATATATTTTAAACTTTATACATTTTTAAAATATAAAATACTTTTTCATACATTTCAAACATAATAAAGTTTTTCTTACAAAAAGCAATCACTTCATGATAATGTTTTTTTTTTGTGAACTATGTACACTCTGTGCTATAGTTTTGTGTGTTTTGTATGGCAGAGTTCCGGGCAGCGTTTGATATTTTCGTTCAAGATGCTGAGGACGGCTGTATCAGCACTAAAGAACTGGGCAAGGTGATGAGGATGTTGGGTCAGAACCCCACACCAGAGGAACTCCAGGAGATGATTGATGAAGTGGATGAGGATGGTAAAATCAAGATAAATCTACAACCAGTAATGTTTATATATAGTACCAAATCTTTTTAGTGCATGCGCGTGAAAAATGTCTCTAAGATTATATAAATAAAATAAAAAAACAAAAAGGGTTGTGCTGTACAAGTAAAACATCTGTGACAGTAAAGTTGTGTCACAAATTCATTAATAGGGGAGTGCAGGGGCAAAAGTACAATTTTTCAGAAAAACTTAATTTTAAAAGATAATTTTTTAGACAGAGATATATTTTTGCTGTGGTCCGTAATGTCTATAAATACCAGGTGGAATTTAGTAAAAATGTAAAATGACTTCAGTATAATTTCACTTTAAACATAAGTAGAATTGTTACTTTTGACCCCACCTGCAGGGACGAAAGTAACACAACAAAACAAGATAGATTTTTGTGTTACACTTGTTTTTATTAAATATACACGACAATGACCTCGTTAATATGTAACTGCAAACATATTTTGTAATTTATCTTTGTAAAAAAATTATGAAATTACATTTTCATTTTAAATTTCAGTTTTATCAAATGTTTTAAAAGCAACTGACAGTACAAACTTAAATTGTTAAGAATAAATAATTTTTTCAACAGTTTGAACACTAGAAAATTAAATTAAATCCAATTAGAATAATATACATTTTCAACATATACAATAGTATTAGCAGCGGGATCTCCTCACATTTAAACTCGATTTAATTTTATTTTGAAAAACTCTGAGAGATGAAACTTCAGGATGTGTTAGAGCAGTGGTTCTCAAACTGGGGTCCGGGGCCCCCAGGGGGGCCGCGAGATGGTGCCAGGGGGCCCCCAATTTTATGACATTTTATAAAATACATTAATTTATCATGAAATCTGTGTAATTAAACCTAAAAAAATAAGGCTACTAACCAACAGCACTATTTTGTATAACTTAATATGTTTTGTTTAATTAAAATGTTACATTTTAGAACAGTTTTTTGTCATAAATTTTCTTTGGGGGGGGCCGCGAAGGAGTGCACCGTACACAAGGGGGGCCGCACGCGGAAAAAGTTTGAGAACCACTGTATTAGAGCACTAAATAACCTGTAGATTTATCAGTATTGTAACACATGAAACAAGAAACACAATGCGTTATAAGAGTAAAATTACCGCTTTTGGAATTTACTTATCATGGTTGAAAACACCTTTCCAAATCTACACACGGAAAGCGGTGAGTAGATAACACAATATTTGTCAGCTCTGTCAAGGGTTTCGTGCTAAAGATGCTGTCATAGTCTGGGATGTAAATGTTATCAGGGCTCTAAGAAAATCGCTTTGTTACTTTCGTCCCGCGTTAGTTTCGCCCCGGTTCTCCCATAGTTTTAAAGGAACAGTATGTAAGAAATTTATATCAATTAATCATAAAATGGCCCTGATATGTCACTAGACATTAAGAAATCATTTTCATTTCAAATACTTATATTACTGACAACAGTGGTCTGGCCAGAATATTGTCATTTAAAAAGTTGCAGCCCTCAACTGATGTTTATGTTGTCATTTTGTGTATTAGCCACCAGTTGTGTGATTGCAGTACCAGTTTTAGCCACAAGTTTTGTGATTGCAATACCAGTTTTAGCCACAATCCTACATACTGTTCCTTTAAAGAAGAAAAAAACTCCTCTGGTGATGAGTGGGTTAAGTCCATCTCATATTGTCTGTCTGAGGTGCTGTATAAATGTGATTATATTTTGAGACCACCATTTTTATCCTGACTAGTTTTTGCATAAGTTATACCTACATTACAGATTTGTATCTAAAGCACTAATACACACATTTACATACAGGTCCCATGTGTTTTATTGTTGTGTAGTAGATGAACTCTACGTGGTTCATTGTGATTACATGTACGGTCACTATATGTGATTATAAATGAAGGCTGTGTTTAAATAACTGTATTTGTATTGATATAGGCAGCGGTACGGTGGATTTTGAAGAGTTCTTGGTCATGATGGTGAGATGCATGAAAGACGACAGCAAAGGAAAATCAGAAGAAGAGCTGGCGGAGCTCTTCCGAATGTTTGATAAGTACGGCTGTCTTTAATGTGAACCAAAACAACTGATCTGGTCTTAGAATTTGTGGCATTTATGTTATGTTTATAAAGGTAGACCTGTATAAAGTAAAGGTATATTCTTTATAATAATCATTTCATTTTGATAATGAATATGAAGTTTGTTTGAATAAATGAGTGTGTGCTAAATGAGCACATCATTTATTTATCTTTGTGTAGTTCAGCATTAAGTGAATTTCTGAAACCCTGACATAGTTCTTCTTTAAACTATATTCTGTAATGTCAAACTGCTGCTGGATTGGTCATGTCTGTGTGGGAATACAGGAATACAGATGGCTACATTGATCTTGAGGAACTGAAGCTGATGCTGGAAGCTACAGGTGAAGTCATCACTGAAGATGACATTGAGGAACTCATGAGAGACGGAGACAAAAACAACGATGGAAAAATCGATTATGATGGTGGGGGAGTTTACTCGAAACCTTCTGATTTATGTTCTTCTCTTGACACATCACAAGCGGTTTTTCATTTATGACATCCTTCTCTTTCAGAGTTCCTGGACTTCTTGAAAGGAGTGGAATAAATGAAGTGAAAGAAGGTCTTCATGATGTTTCACCTTTCAATTAAATAGTAAACATGCTTGATTCAAAATATCTTTTTCAAGGATCCATCACAGCTGTTGTAAATACGATTCATGAAGTAATTTATTTACCTTTAAGATTTAGCTTAAGGTGGTTTTAATCTCTTTACTCATTCATGGAAAACATTTCACCCCAGATAAATTGAAATAAATGTGATGTGGTGCCACAATCATACAGTATGACACCCAGCATGGATGTGGTTTGAAATGTATGATAACATGATTTTTTCTGGAGTATAAATAAAGTGTGGCCTGACGTTCTCTCTGTTCCTTCTCAAAATGTTTTTCAGCAGTTTGTTGTACAATGACAAATTATTTCCCCAAAGTTATAAAAAAATCTAATTTAATTGAGTTTAAGCTCTGGTTGTTATAAGTTGTGTTCGCTGCTATGGTACAGTAATACACGGGCATCATGTGAAACATCCTCTCAGGGAGAGGATAGAAACACGACAAGTACCGAGGCATGAGGAATGAAGAGTTAAATAGTTTGCATAATAAATGAAAATTCTGTTTTATTTACTTACCCTCATGTCTTTTAAAGCTTGTTTGATTTAATTCTGTAAAACATAAAAATTATAAATTATAAATATGTTCACAGAAGACCAAACTCAGTCATACAGAATTACTTAATCTTGTGTGAATAAATCTTCCTGTTTATCCATAAACAAACTTCAGTCCTATAGAGAAAGAATATAGATTACCAGCATTTAGAGCGGACGACGTCAGACCGTGCAGACAGCTTCAGGCCAATCATAACGTTTTGATACAGATGACGCGTTTACCCCTGCACTGTTTACTGACGTTTCCACACATACTCTTCATTTTCTTTTACTTTGTAATAACAACATTTCTAAAATCCCCATATAATTGTCCAATTTTCACAAACAAATGCTTCTTTCCTGGAATTTAATTTATAAACACAATTTCTCACCTGTTAGATGTTTCATATGGAATAACGAATATATTTTATATAAATTCAAAACATTGTTTTTTGAAAACTGGTTTTCTAATTATATTGTTTTGGTGAGCCAACTTTTCAAGTCTTCTTTTATCTTATTCTGAATTTTTGTCAAAATCTAAAATCCCAATCACTCCTAAAAAATATGCTGTAGTTATGGATGCTGTCCCTCTGGGTTAAAAAGGCTTTGTAAGAACACATCTACCCAATCATCTTTGCAATATTTAAAGCAACACCATGTAGTTTTTTACCTTTAAATAATGTCTATAAAATTATTTCGGTGATAGAACAACTTTTAACTGGACAAATTGTACTGTTGCTGCAACCTGATGTCACGACAGGGTTGTAATGACAGGACGCAAACGCAAGGCTCCAAATAAATAACATTTAATAACACAAACACGAGGGTTGACATGGTGAATACAGAACTCAGGAACATTAACACAGGAAACAGACAGGGTATCAATGACAATAATCCGGCAACCGGTGTGACAGAAACAAGGCATATAAATACAAAGACAATTAAAAATAAGACAGGTGTGGTGTATTGGCGTAATGAGTCAATGAGAGTCCAGGTGAGACGGATCAGTGCAATACACAAAACATGTCACGGACTAGCCGTGACATAACCCCTCCCTCTACGAGTGGCTACCAGACACTCACAAAAACACAAAACAAAAACAAAGTCTGGTAGCGAGAGTCCAAGGGAGGGGTGGAGGGCTTGGGGACCCTGGCGAAGCCGGCAGCCGCCGGGATGAGACCAACAGGACGGTTGGCCAGACTGCATCAGGAGAACCGGAGCGATCGCTTCGAGAACCAAGGCAGACGAATTACCCCCCTTCTGGGAATCGTCGACGATCAGATGCCCCCGGAAGTCATCTCCCATCCCCTCGCGAAAACGGAGACCCTCCCTCGGTAGCCACCCCGGGGAAATGATCGGGCGTGGTCCGTTCCGGATCCCCCTGCGAGCAGGATGGTGGTCCTCCGAGGGACCGTCGACGAAGACTCAACCGCCTGGGCCGATCCTCCTCCCGCAGGTCCGCAGGAGCGAGCGATCGCTCACGGTGGTCCCCAAGAGACATCGGGGCTGATGGGGAATGAACCCCGATGTCACTACTCCCTCGACAAAACTCCTGGGGGAGCCGCCCTCCGTGAAACCGCTGCGTCCAGTTTGGCCGGATTATTCTGTCACGACAGGGTTGTAATGACAGGACGCAAACGCAAGGCTCCAAATAAATACTAGCCGTGACACCTGAGCAGCCTCCTAGCTGCTACAAGCACACTCTGAAAGTGGCGGTGGAATGTAGGAAACACAGCCCCGCCCCTCCCCCTGCCTGCAGAAGAGTGTCTGATACCAGGCACTGTTGCGCTTTTCAACCACATGGGGGAGCTGTTAGTCATTTTTACATGGAAACTACATAGTGTTGCTTTAAATCCCGTTGACACTGCTATTGGTCAAATTTGCTTTCCTTCATCCTCTGTTGAACACAATAATCAACAGGTTCAGGCTCTTTTTCAAAGGGATGTTGTATCTAGACCTCCCATTATAACTTTTCGGAATAGCCGTGTTGATAGTTTGATCTGGCATAGAATTTGGAAATTACTTCATAAATATTTATTAACAAATAAAGTAAAAGAGATCTTTTAAACTCATTTTTAAATATTACCCCAGCAAATACTTCCTTGTAAACAGAGTTAATTGTCACATTGACATTTTATGTGGTCAACATAAAGAAACATTTTTTTTTCATTTGTTTTGGAGTTGTGCTGATTCAAAAAAAAAAAAAAAATTGGTTAGATTTGTGCTCTTTTGTTAGAATTCATATTTTGCCCAGCTTTCAACTTTGCTTTGAAAATATTTTTATTCGTTTTTTCTCTTACGACATGTCATTACATAAGGAATTTTTCTGGTTAATTTGTTACTTTTGTTGGCAACAGGTGATTATAAACCATTATTCCAAATTTTGCTATATGAAGTTAAGAAATACCTAAAATGTATACGTTTTATTTATAATCTGATAAACAAGAAAGCTGGTAAATGTATTAATGTATATAAGCATTTTCGTGTTTTTATTTTTTAAAAATCCCTTCTTTTTTCTTTCATCCGCAGGCTAATGTAAAAAATTGTTGAATATGATTGATTCAATAAAAAAAGCTTCCACACGCGCACACACACACACACACACACACACACACACACACACACACACACACACACACACACACACACACACACACACCTGATTAAAAGTCTAGCACACCTTAAGTTAACAATCACATTTTTTCACCAAAGTTGTTTAAAACAGCTTACCATCTATTTGCCCAATTGCCGACGTCCTTAACACACCCTCTGTGAAGCCTAATGTGCAAAAAGTAACTTGTTTAAGATGCAGGTTCCGTTTTACGTCGCCTAATGCAATGTTGTTTGGTCACGAGCAACTTCGCGACCGTCAGCATTTGCCACAGATATGAAAACAACAAAATACAGACTGTCATAACCTGACACTGTTTACAAATACATCACGGAGCTCGCCAAAAAACAACAACAACAACACCGAGCTCTCTGTGCTACAGGTAACTTCCACTTTCTCTCCGAGTTAAACGGTATTTTGATACTGATGTTTGAATAATATAAAATAAAAAAACGGAATGTCACTGCGTGTGCAAATAGCATATTTTTGTATATTTAATGGTAAATTTATTCTGTTAAATTCATGGCAATTTACCGAAATTACCGTGTGCATACCTGTCAAGTATCCCGTTTTGGCTGGGAAAGTCCCGTATTTTACCCTCCTTTCCCGCCGTCCTCCAGTATTAGTATTTTCCCGTAAATCTCCCGTATTTTTACCTCCGTTATTACAAAAATAATAATGCCCGGGCGGAGTAATAAAAACATTCCCAATCTGAGCTCTGTCACTGTCTTATTATTCGTTATGTTATAACGATGTTGCACTGGACGTGCAGTTTGAAATAAGGAGACGTACAGAGAGTATTGAATAAACTTGGAGCTTTACTGATAACCGTGCAGCAGTATTTACATGTGACATATGACTGCCGCCAAGCGACCAGTCTCCTCACCACTTCCCTCATGCCGTAAATCAGTGTCGTAAATATTCAGTTCTTACATGAATATTACATCCCCTTTCTTTTAATAAAAACAAAGAAAACATTATTCATATAAATTATATACAGCATACATACTCCAAACATTACTATAACATAAACACAGAGTTTGCTGCATTTCACGAAACATCTCAACATTTCTGACACTTCATGTATCACATTATGCAACTGAATTGAACATTCAACATGTCTGAACAAAATGTCTGCAATTTTTTTTTTCTTTAGACAGCTCATACCAGATCTTAGGTTCCTTTTCTCATAGGGGCAGCGATCCGCCTACACCCCAGACGAATCACAAATCACAAGTCAAGAATTGCTCTAGGTCGTACTGCTCGACCTGATCTGGTATGATATTGTATGGGATGGATTTCACTGTCAATTGAACGTTGTGTTGATACTTCAGGGCATACCTGAGGTATAGATGAAGCTTCGCTGTCTTGCTTTTCCTTTATGTTTGCAGAAACGGCAGCGTTCTCCACAGGCTCTGTGGAAGCTTTTGTGTGGAGGAGATGACGACGGTTTCTGCGATACATCCGACCATCTGGGGTACAAACATGGTAGGATCTTTGAGAATTGGCAGGGTGGACAACAACAGCTGGCCTCCATAGGCCATGCTCCTGCATGCGAACAGACTGTCCAGTGTAAAGCTGTGATAGCGGACGAGTCGAACGATCATAGTACTTCTTCTGACGCCGCTGCTGTTCCACTCTTCTGGAGCGTGCCTCTGTGAAACTGACGGTTTTAGGCAGAAGCTGCTTGTTGGTGTTTGGCAGAATGGAACGCAGCCTGCGACTCATGAGGAGCTGGGCAGGCGATTTGAAGTTGTCGACAGGTGTGTTCCTATATTCCAGTAGACTAATATAGGGATCTCTCCGGTCCATCCTGGCTTTTGTCAGGATCGATTTTGCGATCTGCACAGTCTTCTCAGCCAAGCCATTACTCTGGGGGTAGTGGGGACTGGTGGTGGTGTGTGTGAAACCCCATGTCTTGGCAAAGTCCTCAAACTCCTTGCCTCGAAATTGTGGACCGTTGTCGGAGACGACTTTCTCTGGAATGCCGTGTCTCGCGAAAATGGCTTTGAGTTTGCTGATGACGGTAGCGGCTGTTGTGGTGTGAAGTTTGTCCAGTTCGAAAAAACGGCTATAATAGTCTACTGTAACCATGTATTCCTCGTTGTTCCAGGTAAGGAGGTCGGAGGCTATCACCTGCCATGGTCTGGTTGGTATCTCGTGGGGAATCATGGGCTCCTTGGTGTTTGAGCAACGTCGCTCCAGGCAAGTATCACATCTCTCAATCATGCGCTCTATCTGTTTGCACATTCCTGGCCAGAATAACACATCTCGTGCTCTTTGCTTTGATTTTTCTATGCCCATGTGACCGATGTGAATGCGTGTGAGCATGTCTTGTCTAAGTGAGGTGGGTATGACTATCTTCTCACCTTTAAGAATGATTCCATTTGTCAGTGACAGTTCATCTCGAAAATTCCAGAAGTCACTGATGTCTGCGGGGCATTTTCTCCTTTCCCCAGGCCATCCATCCAGAATCGCCTGTCTAAGCTGGACAAGCTGGCTGTCTGACTCAGTCTCAGCACGGATCTGTAGGAGCTTTTCATCACTGACAGGTAAGCTTTTGTAAACCATGTGAACTTGCATGTCCATTCCTTCGCTCAGATTGTCGTGCTCTGTCTCGATGAACTTCCTGGAGAGAGTGTCCGCCACCGGAATCTCCTTTCCTGGCCGGTGTGTGATGGTGATATCGTATTTCTGGAGCTGTAAGATCATTCTTTGGAGCCGCGGCGGAGCTGCAGCTAGTGGTTTTTTCATCACTGATTCAAGTGGCTTGTGATCAGACTCCACTATGACATTTCGACCATATACGTACTGATGAAAGCGCTTACAGCCGAATAAGACCGCATAGAGCTCCTTCTCTATTTGAGCATAGCTAACTTCACAGTCAGTCAGTGACCTTGACGCATAGCTGAGTGGCTTCCCGTCCTGCAGCAGAACTGCACCGAGACCGTATTTCGATGCGTCCACTTGAAGGTGCAGATCTTTCTGTGGGTCATAGTATGCAAGAACTGGTCCCGGTTCTGTAGTTATGAGATCTTTCATTTTTTTGAATGCTGCATCGTGCTGGGAATCCCATATGAACTCGCTGGACTGTTTGAGGAGCTGCCAAAGCGGTGCATTAATGTCCGATAAGCAGGGTGCGAACTTGGACAGGTAATTTACCATTCCCAGGACTGTTTCAAGTTCCGCTTTGTTCTTTGGTGGCTCCATGTGCTTGATTGCTGAGACCTTTTCAGGGTCTGGCTTGACTCCTTCAGCAGATAAGCAGTGACCGAAATAGCGAACTTCAGTAGCACTCACAATACTTTTCTCAGGGTTGAGCTTTACGCCTTTCTCGCGAGACCTTTGCAACATTGCGTGTAAATTGTCGTCATGTTCCTTTTGGGTTCGTCCGTAAACCAGAATATCATCGACGATCGCAACAACACCGCTTAGACCTTCATATGTCTCGTCGATTTTGCGCTGAAATTCATCCTGAGCTGAAATTATGCCAAACGGAAGACGCCGAAATCTGTATCGTCCAAATACAGTGTTGAATGTCGTCAACTTGGAAGACTCCTCTGTTAGTTTTATTGCCCAGTACCCTGAACGGGCATCTAAAACACTGAAGTGTTTTGCACCAGTTAGCTTGGGCGTGATGTCTTCTATTGTTGGCAAGGGGTAGTGCGGACGTTTAATGGCTTTATTGAGGTCGCGGGGATCCAAGCATATTCTGAGTTTGCCGGTTCTCGGTTTTTCCACGACCACAAGTGCATTTACCCAGTCAGTGGGTTCTGTTACTTTGACGATGACTCCTTGTTTTTCCATATTTTGCAGCTCTTCTTTCAGGCGGCCACGTAGAGCCAGAGGTATCCTTCTCGGTGGATAAACGACTGGAGTTGCATCGGGTTTTAGGTGAATTGTGCACTCCCCTGGAAATAATCCAATGCCATCGAATACATCTGCATATTCCTCCATGATGGACTTTTCTTCCGTTGATGCATTCACTGAGAGCACTAGCTTAATTAAGTCCAGGTCCAGACATGCTTTTAGACCTAACACAGGCGGTGCTTGCGTGCTGACTATGTAAAAGTCCATCAGTGTTTCTCTGTCTTTGTATCTGCACGATAACGTACATGTCCCTTTAACTGTGAGCATTTGACCACCATATCCAGTGAGGCGATGTTTTGAAGGTGTGAGCTTGCACTGGGCTTGCAGCTTATTAAATGTGTGTAGTGGAATGACATTTACCTGTGCTTCAGTGTCCAATTTGAAGCTAACTTCAGTTTTTTCATTTCCAAGCTGTATGTCTGCAAACGCTTGTTCCGTGTCACATGACTTTTTCAAAACTGCGTCCACGAAAAACTCTGATTGTGTGTCTTCCTCATCACACAAAGCCTCTTTGCCCACTGCATGAACGTTCCTTTTGTAAGCAGAGCGACACACTTTAGCGAAGTGGTTGCGCTTCCCGCATTTGGCACATTGTTTACCTCTTGCAGGGCATTTATTTGAAGCACTGTGAGCCTGGTTGCCACAGTAACCACAAGTTTTGTCGCGCTCCGCAACGTCATTGCTGCTCCGATGTAAGGCTTTTACTGTTCGCTTATGTGACTCTTTCCGTGTGTTGACTGCGTGCACTACTTGATCGTGGGGGCTGTTTGCAAACGTTTTGAGCTGAGCTTGTGCAATTTCGTGTGATCTGGCTATATCCATGGCCTTGTCTAGCGTTAACTCAGAGCCGACGCTCAGAAGCTTCTCTCGCACTCGCGGAGAGTGAATGCCAAACACGATGCGATCTCTGACCATTTCCTCGCTGTCTGCATAAGCACAGTCTTTCACTAACAGCCTTAGTTCTGTCACAAATTGCTCAAAAGTTTCGGTGGCTCCTTGAATTCGCTCATGAAATTTATATCTGGCGAAGATTGTGTTCGTTTTGGGCATCACATACGCTTCGTATTTGTCGTAATATTTTTGCAGTACCTTTGCTTCATCTGTTGTCAGCGTCCAGGTGTTGAAGATATCTCTTCCTTTCTCTCCTATCCACAGGAGTAAATAACTGCATTTTTCGTCTTCACCCCGTTTCTTTAACGGACCCGCGAACATGAGCTCTGCATGCTGTCTGAACTTACGCCATGCATCTGGTAAGTTAGACGATTCCCAATTCATGTGCGGCGATGGTACTCCTGCAAAATCCATTTTTTTACTTTTCTTCTGACACCATGTCTTATTATTCGTTATGTTATAACGATGTTGCACTGGACGTGCAGTTTGAAATAAGGAGACGTACAGAGAGTATTGAATAAACTTGGAGCTTTACTGATAACCGTGCAGCAGTATTTACATGTGACATATGACTGCCGCCAAGCGACCAGTCTCCTCACCACTTCCCTCATGCCGTAAATCAGTGTCGTAAATATTCAGTTCTTACATGAATATTACAGTCACTAGCCTCACGCAAAAAAATCCACAGATTCCGCTAATCCACTTTGTGTTTTCCCGCCCGCTCCGCAGCATCTCTGTGTCCACGCTTTGCCTGAAGAGCGAAGACGAAAGTTTCTGAAGTTTGTTGCATTAACAGGTAGATTTATTACATTATATCCAGTGGTGTAGTCTACGTGATACGCAGGACTACGCCGTATACCCACTAGAAATTGTCAAGGATTTCCGTATACCCACTAAAAATAGCGTCAGGATGCGTAACAGCATGGTTTTGTGACATTTCAAACTTTTAGTCATAATTTAGATGTGAAGCACTAACCATTAGCATGCTACACTTGCTACTTTAGCGGGTTTATTGGATATACATAAGCTATATATTTGATGACTTCCTGCCGAACTGCGCGATCCGATCGGCGTATGAAATCAAATTACTATAGCGGCGCTAGAGTGACTGGGGAGCAGACTGCTGTGGCGCCACAAGAACCCACAGGCGAGTGACAACAAAGTACCGCGAGAGCGATGCCAGTTATCACATGGAGAAATCTGCTTTGAATCGCTCTCGCGGTACTTTGACATCACCAAGAGGTCTGCTTAGCGCAAAATGAAGTCGAACCTGCAGCGTAGCTGCTCACGTGACACTGTAAACAAACAGTCCCTGGAGAAGTGAACGACAGTTCATTTATATATCTACGTTTATTACACGGCTCTCTGGAATGCTTGATTCTGATTGGTCAGCTGAGACATTTGCAGGTTCGTTCTTTTCAAATAATAACCGCTCCAAAATAATAACGCATAGCCGGTACTACTTGCACAAGTAAAATCGCTCCGCGCCAATAAAGATCAATAAAGATTGCTGTCTGTTTGGCGCCATCTTGTGACAAACACTCGACAACCACGACAAGACACAGACAGCTTACTAAGACTGAACTTGACAAAATAGAGCATGACAGCTACGAAGCCATCACACAAAAAATACAGAATGGGCATTAAAACTTCTCAAAGACTGGCTAAAAGAGAAAAAATGGAGACAGACAAGTATGAAGCAGAGGATCTTAATAAGGTATTACGATCATTTTATGCATCTGTGCAAAGTTTCGCGGAAGGATAAAAATGTTAATTTAAAACAAATATGCCAATAAAACGTTTCAAATTCATATTCATGTCCAGTTTTTTTTCTTATGTGGCAAGTAGCCGTGTAATAAGCGGGATAATGTAGAGGCAGCCGGTAGTTGTTGGGAAATAAGCCCCTTCAGTGTGATACAAGACCCTCCGCTTCGCGTCGGGTCCTGATCACACTGTCGGGGCTTATTTCCCAATAACTACCGGCTGCCTCTACATTATCCCTTACTCAAGATATGATCTTATATATCTTAAACTTCTATGATATATGATCTTAAACTTCTGTGAGGAAATTCATGTCTGCGTTGATGTTCAGTTCAGACTTGCAAATTAAAGAGATAATTTTCTTCACTTGGTTTTGGTGTCTAGGCTACATGATGGTCTTGTAATAATACTTAAGTAAAAGCCTATTTTCATTTTTAGACAATGCTTGTATTATATGCAAAAAATAAGCTTTTTATATCAATGACTATGCAAATTTAATTATTAGAATTTGCTGTATTAGAGTTAATTCATGGTCATCTTAAATGTGTATTAATTAAAAACATTTACACCATTAAATTACACATGGTAATGTTATCAATAGTTATGCATGTGTTAGCCACGGATTGAAGATTGTAAACAGTTTTTTAATTATAATTAACAGTTGAGTAAGTTTTGGCCCCGAGTTAGATGTTGATTAACACTAAACCAGTCTAAAAATCAGTCCAGTTTCCCCAGCTGTAAACCCATTGACTGTTAAACTCTTTTTTTTTCTTATAATAAACTGACATGTTGATAACACATTCAGTTTATGTGTTTATGAGTACACTTTCAGAATGCTCTGTTACATGAAGATCCATACTGTATGCATCTGTGAGGGTGGTGGTGCGTTGCGCTGGGACGAGTTAGCATAAGGGTGAGAGGGAAAAATCACAGTATACTCACTACAAAAATCTAGACTACACCACTGATTATATCAGTTGTTAAACCGCAGAATTACTATTTTGGAAGTATTTCTTCCGGTAATGATTTGCTGTGCTAACAACTTAGCAAGCAAACAACAACAAAATAACCACATTATCGCTTGTCTAATGGATTTAATGTTCCCGATCAGATCTAAGTTAATATAAACACTAAATTTGCTGTTGTTGGCACACTTTGTAGACAAAAAATCCAAAAAACACCAATGCCTTCACAAAATAAAGACAGAGAACGGAAAGGGAGGCTGCTAAAGGCAGTTCAACATTGCAAACATAAATTCAAAGCTTTATTAAGCCAGCATAAATCATAATATTTATTGTCACACTTTAATTCTTGTTATTTATTATAATTCCCATTATATTCACTTGTAATCAATCGTCTAAGTTAATGCTAGTAATATAGTAACATCATATATTTATAATACTTTATTAAAACCATACTAATAGTACCACCCTTTTTGGTTTGGGCCACTGCCCCATTTAGCATTTTCATTTTCTAAATGACTGTTCTCATTACAAAGAAAAGTGAATGGATTATAAATAATTTTGCCATTAAGGTATAATGCAAAAGAAGTTAAATTAAGGCATTTCAACCTAATGCCAGTGGGTTTTGTACAGATGCAAATTTGTGTGTATGTACAGTATGAGTGTGACTTATGAAATGTAGTTTTTACAGAGCTGTGTGTTTCACTAGTTTTCTTGCTAATAAATTAGGTTGTTTATGTGCCCTCACACATCGTGCCATTATTTACCATCCAGCCCTCAGCGTAAAATGAGTTTGACACCCCTTATATATACCATTTTGTGTTGTCATTTAGGCTATAGCACCAGTCTTAAAATGTAATGAATACTGGAGCTTGTTTGGGTTGGTAGGACTGCTCGCGGTGGGCGCCAGAAATTCCCCTTATTTTCAAATCCAAAACTTGACAGGTATGCGTGTGAAAGAGGCTTTTGACTTCTGTAGCTTCTCTTTTAGTTTCTGATATCCAGACTTGTACGTTCTCGTCAAAGACATCTCTAATTTGGCCGTTTAACTGTAATACTTTAGAGTCTTTATACTCTTTAGATACTTTCTTACTTCTTGTCTTTCTTTTCCTCCATTAGGCTGAACCAAAACCTGCCACACTAAAGCATAATTTTAGATGAGGCATCTTTTTATATTTTAAAAAGCAAATATTTTTTGTTAAATATGTTTGTGTCCTCAGGTGTATGTTGTATATGTGAGTGGTCACAAGAGGGCACCAAAGTGTTTACTATGTAAAACACGTTTGCGTTAATGATGATGTTTGTCCTCAGTGAGTTACCGTAGCTCAGTTTCCATGTTCATCAGTGTGTGTGAGAGCTGCTCTGACCGTGAGAATGATGCGTCAACAGCAAGTTAAAAAACATACTAAAAGATTAATCTCCATCCTCATCATTTACCAACGAATGCATCGCTAGCTGCAAACAGTAGTGTAGCACAACTCAATCATTTTTCAGTGTTTCTACTGGTGGTAGATAGACAAAACTGTAGGTGTGCTTATACAAAATGATTTGCCAAGTCAAGATGCACACAGAAAGACTTCATCACTCCAGAAGTCCCAAGTGTCAGAGAATATAAAACATGTAATGTACAGTTTACAAAAAACATGCTTAGTTTGAGAAGTAATGCACAAGACCAAACACAGCCCATATTTGTGAGAAATCCTCAAGTCTAATGCTTCTACCATTGACAGCATGATCATTTTAATTGACATTTTTTTTAAATCATCTAAATAAAAGCAGACTTATGTTACACCTCATTGTGTTTATTAAACAGACACATTCAAAACATCTTTAAAGTATTCTTACATGAATCATAGAGTATCATATAATAGCACATGTTTCTTATTCTCACTGCTGAATGTAATAATAATATAATGTAATATAATATAAAATACTGACAGCCAGGTGAACAATGCTAAAACAGTGCACAACAGATCTTCAGTAAAGCAAAACACAGTTCACAATTCCTTCATGGTCATACAACAAATTCTCACAAAAGTCAAACAGGGAAACATTATCATATGTGAACTACAGCAAACACACTCCAGAACAAATACACGACACAAATAAATAATATTTTATCCAATAAATACAGCAATACATTTTCCTCATATTTACAGTTACAGACCACTAAATATACATTAAGCAGTTTTATCAATATTTTAACCTTCAAAATAATCTGTTTCTTTATTAAGTACTTATCACATGGATGTGTGGATCATAGCACGCGCGTCTTGTGTGTATATGTTTGCTTATGTTTATGTTCATCAAAATGGGGAGTTGGTCTAACTCAACGCAGATCTGTTCAAATAAATATATCACAGGCTACCGTGAACTAATCTGATCATTAAAAGACCTTTTTTGATAGGAAGCAGTTTATTATATCTTGATAGTCTGATATTGATAAACAAACAATGCAAACATAATACACATTCACATTTCAACAGATAATGCCTCAACTAGCAGGTTCCCTTGTCTTTTACAAACAGCAGTGATTCTGGAGAAGACAAAGTGAAAAGTAACATAAGACAAAATCTAAAGAAACTGATGGTGCGTGTGCCCTTTATTCGGTCTGTGGCACAGAGATGGCCGGACCCTTGGGATCATCAAAGCGATCCATGGTATGAAGCTGCATGATCATGTGAAGGCCATAGGTGAGCACGAGCATCATGAGGAGAGACGTGACGAGACCCATCCAGATACCAGGAGTGAAGAAACCGGCACAGTCACTGGCGTAAGAGAAATCCTTCCCGGCCACGTTAAAGCCCTGGATCTGTAACATATGACAGAGATTCTTAGTTTATATTCATACCACACTGTATCGCAATAGAAAGATGTTTGAAAGACACCTGCAGCACTTCTGTAATGTGCCACAAATAAAGCAGATGACTTTATTTCATCCATCAGGTTTTGACTGGATTGTGAAAGTTATTGGCTAACATCATGAATACGGCTGACATGCTCAATGGTTGCACAGTAAAAATTCCCAACGGTTAGCATTAGCATTTCATATTTTAATCATTAATTGGTTACCTTTCTGTCCGTCACTCAAAGTTGTGCCAATGACACTTTACTTATGGGAATTTCTGAGCTATTATAGAAAAGGCCAATGAAATTGGCAAATGAAATGTGTATGCACAATCAATGGTACTAAAGGGTTTTTTTTTAAACCCAGAGCCCCCAAATTTCTTTCGCCAACATCATTGGCCTTTAATTTGAATAGTTTGGAAATGATTGGATACCTGTAAGTCATCAATTGAGATCTGCCACTCATTGGCGTTGTCCTTTTCTGAATGTGGAAACAGTTGAGGGTAGCGTGAGCTGCTGACAGATGCACATCGGTATGAGTATTCGGCTGGTGCGTAGATGTTACGGCTGCCGTTGAACAAGGCCTTCTTCCCATCATATTCCAACTGAAGCAGATCCATGGTGAACCAGCGGCGAGCAGAAACCTTGTAGTGACGTTGATTCATAATAAAACTGTGAAGGTATGGAGTAAAAGCAAAGATCAATCAGCTCTCATTGACTAAAACATAGGCGATGAGTGTCAAGGATGCACCAATCATGATTTTTTGCTTGGTGTAAGCAATAGACAAATACAATCACCTAGAGGATTATTAGGAACACCAAACGAATACTGTGTTTGACCCCCTTTCGCCTTCAGAACTGTCTCAATTCTACGTGGCATTGATTCAACAAGGTGCCCATATTGATAGGATAGCATCTTGCAGTTGATGGAGATTTGTGGGATGCACATCCAGGGCATGAAGCTCCCGTTCCACCACATCCCAAAGATGCTCTATTGGGTTGAGATCTGGTGACTGTGGGGGCCATTTTAGTACAGTGAACTCATTGTCATGTTCAAGAAACCAATTTGAAATGATTCAAGCTTTATCACATGGTGGATTATCCTGCTGGAAGTAGCCATCAGAGGATGAGTACATGGTGGTCATAAAGGGATGGACATGGTCAGAAACAATGCTCAGTTAGGCCGTGGCATTTAAACGATGCCCAATTGGCACTAAGGGGCCTAAAGTGTGCAAAGAAAACATCCCCCACACCATTACACCACCACCACCACCAGCCTGCACAGTGGTAACAAAGCATGATGGATTCATGTTCTCATTCTGTTTACGCCAAATTCTGACTCTACCATCTGAATGTCTCAACAGAAATCCAGACTTATCAGATCAGGCAACATTTTTACAGTCTTCAACTGTCCAATTTTGGTGAGCTTGTGCAAATTGTAGCCTCTTTTTCCGATTTGCTGTGAAGATGAGTGTTACCCGGTGGGGTCTTCTGCTGTTGTAGCCCATCCGCCTCAAGATTGTGCGTGTTGTGGCTTCACAAATGCTTTGCTGCATACCTCGGTTGTAACGAGTGGTTATTTGAGTCAAAATTGCTCTTCTATCAGCTTGAATCAGTCGGCTCATTCTCCTCTGACCTCTAGCATCAACAAGGCACTTTCGCCCACTGGACTGCCGCATACTGGATGGTTTTCTTTTTCACACCATTCGTTGTATACCCTAGAAATGGTTGTGCCCAGTAACTGAGCAGATTGTGAAATACTCAGACCAGCCCGTCTGGCACCAACAACCATGCCACGCTCCAAATTGCTTAAATCACCTTTTTTCCCATTCTGACATTCAGTTTGGAGTTCAGGAGATTGTCTTGACCAGGATCACACCTCTAAATGCATTGAAGCAACTGCCATGTTAATGAGAATTAATGAGAAATTGAACAGGTGTTCCTAATAATCCTTTAGGTGAGTGTACATGAATGAAACGTTCATTTGTGTGATAACAGGCAGAACAGCCTGAAGCATCTGGTTTCATTTTTTTTTCTAAGTCACGTGGTATTACTACTCTTACACATACTGCTTAATACGGCTTATTGATCCAGTACTGACGCTATTCTTAATGATACTTTTATAAACAAATTAGAAACAGAATTAACATTTGAAATAAATAAACCTTTTTCATGTTGCACTTGTATTTTTATCATAGACAACTTTCTTAATTTGTTTGCAAATTAGAAACGGTTGGTGAGATAAAATGTGCAAGATAAAATGAATGTAGCAATAACATATGAATCTTTCCTCCCTAAGGGCGGAGCTTATCGATACTCCAGTCTTTCATAATTTAGCCCCCGTGCTTTAAATAATAATAAGTTGACATAAATAAGCATCCATATAAGCCAGTTCCCTTCAGAGACACATTTATATAATGGCTTTGTTTCTGAAACTAAGATTAAACAAAACAAAAAAAACAGCCAGTTGCTGATTGGTGCATCTCTATTGTGTGTGTGTGTGTGTGTGTGTGTGTGTGTGTGTGTGTGTGTGTGTGTGTGTGTGTGTGTGTGAGACTTACATGAGCTTGAAGGAACGGAAACTCAGCACATCCTCATAGTTCAGAACCAGTCTGTTATTAAAGAGAATGAGACACAACACTGTTAAAGAGTCATAATGCCTGAAATCATATAGGACTTTGACTTTTCTTCATCAACTTTCATTTATTTATTTATTCACTGAGATGCATTGTTGTGGTTTTTTTTGCATTTGAAACATAAAAAATAGAAACAACAGCATGTATTTGTGAGAAACCTTAAAATATAGCACCTCGGTCTTTTAACTGAAATATTAATTTACAGTCATATTTTAGTGATAAAGTTTGCAGAGACTCATTAGATCAATCTCTTCTTGTATACATAACAACGAATTTCAAAATGGAGGTGAGGCTGTATCTTTGCAAAACTTTTGTGTATTGACATGAAACTTGGTATATGCCATACAGTCTCGACTCGAGGGTGTTTTGACACAGCACTGTCATATCTGATCTCAAGATATGAACGATAGTATACCCAGTGTTTTTCTGTTTGCCATTTTGGCCGTCGCAAGCTAAAATGGATATTATGCTGTGTCTTCGTAAAACTTTTATTTAGTGACATGAATCATGTTGCATGTCATTACTGCCATGACTTCAAGGTGTATGCATGGCTTCGTCACAGTGCCATCTAGTGGTCTTGAGATATGAAACATGTGAAAAATTTTTGCTTATAAGGTTTATCCTTCGTTTTAAACTGCTTTTCCAAACTTACATTTTGGTCTATCTGTGCCCTTGTTGGGCTTGACTCCTTAATTGCTGCTATATTATATTTAGAAATTGTAATAGAGCCAATCAACTTCAGATATTTTTTTGCCATTGGACTTTTGGTTGTCACTGTCACCTTTGGTTTGCTCACTGTGACATGACTAACATCATTTTTTTTCTTTGTTTATATCACTTTTTCTATATAATAATATTTTAATGATCAATGATCATGATACAGTGAGTAAAACTTAATCTTTATAAACAGAGACTTTACAAAAGTGAAATATGTGAACTCTGAGTTAAAAATCACATAAACATTCAGCCAGCGGGTGGGCATTATGTTGTTAATGTGTAACTTTAGCTACAGGTACGTAGCTCAGTCATGGAAATAACTGTACGACTACAACTCATGTGTTTGCAGTTATTCAAGAAAAAAAAACAATAACTTGCTTTAGCGTGCAAATTGTGCTATTGAACTTTGCAGATCAGAATCAAGCATTTCAGAGAGCCTTGTAATAAATAATGACCAAGTTTTAATTTTTGGCTGAACTATGCCATTAACAGCACTATGACTATAACAGTCAATGACAAACTTACAGACAAGTATATGTAGGGTTAGTATCACTATTGTCAATTTGCAATAATACCATCTATTCTGCATTTCATTATTTTCCTGTTTTGTTTTCTCATTATGTCTCTGTTGTTTGTTTTAAAATGTGCTTTCTGTAAAGCTGCTTTGCAACAATGCATTGTTGTATATTAGGGATGCACGATATTTCGGCCGACATATCGTTATCGGCCGATAACTGCTTATTTTTTATATTATCGGTCTGATAGCAAAATTAGGCAGATAAATGAAAGCCGATAAATGATGGATTATTTTGGTTTGTTGAACCACTTCACTTGCTCATTGCTGGCCATGTGGAGTTTTGATTGGTGCTTTCTGTGACATAGCACGAAGATGACACGTGTTGCGGGCTTAAGAAGAGTATGCTAGTCTACCGCAAAGACAAGATGTCCACGGTCTGGGAGATTTTCATTGTGAAAATAATATGAATATTTATCGGCCTATATATATCGGTTATCGGCCCCCCCAAATACAAGGAATTATCGGTTATCGGTATCGGCCAAAATTTCCATATCGGTGCATCCCTATTGTATATTTCAGTGGTAAAAAGGCAAAGCGGTCATTACAGAGGTGAGATTTACATCTAAGCCTTTAAGCAAGAGTAGAGTGAAAAACTTCATATTATTGATTTGTTACTTTAAAGCTATTTTCCTCAAATGGATATATTTACCGTGAGTGAGTCTCATTGCAAAATGATCCATCTAGGTTGGGCGTCACACCTTCACCAAAGGTTTTAGAAGTAAGATCGTGTCTTTCCCATTTTCCTGAACGATATTGGCTGACCGCCAGTTTCTCTGCCCACATTAGAATGCATGCTGAGCCCTTCTCCTTAAACTCCACCGGTGGATATGAAGCTGAAGATTCTTCACGCCGGGACTGCAGGAGAGATCGCGTCCCGACAGACTGAACGGCCAGTGATGTCTCTTCCATCACCCGTAACAAACATTCATCACATCACTTTCTACTTGACACAGTCATCATTCAGAGCAGAAAAATTCAGCCTCAGTGTCAGATACAAAAACTCTTTCAGCTGAGGATGATTTGGAAAACATCTTTGCTTTCTGTTAAACGTGAAGGGCTTTAAAGGTATGAGACTTTGGTGGTATAATAACCTTTAGCAAAAATACTATGGTTTTACAGTTTTGCTGTATTGCCATTGCAACACTAAAATGTGTTATTTTTCAAATGTCTGTGTATACAAACAACTTTTCAACTGGACACAACACATTTTATTTTGAAGCCACATACAACATGTATGCTAGGTAAAAATAAAGCCTTTAAATTATAATATTATTTCAACAACAACAAAAAAATTAATATATATTAAATCAATTATATGACTTAATGATTTAATTCATTTTGTGTAAACACAGCTCATACCTTGAATACAGTATCACAGAAAGTTTCAGTGGTTTTAAACTCTTTAAAACCTTGGTATACCTTAAAACCGGTAACCGGCCCAAGCCTTGTGTATATGTACTTAATTTATTCTAGACTCAAGGTCCATTAGAGGACAACAGTAACAAACACTGCAAGCAAGGTAAAAAACACACACAAAATAAGGATACACGTTAAAGTATAGAAGTTGCTATAAATGATCAAAATAAAGATGAAATAACTTTAAGCTAATTCAACTTTATTTTTATAATTTATAGCAACTTCTCACTAGTCAAGAAAGTTGAAAGTTGAACTTAAACATTTGAGTGCAACAATGAATTTTTCACAGTGTATATAACTCACAACAGAGTTAACTATTTTGAGTAACAGACTGAGTTATATTTCCCTGACATGAGAGAGATCTAGTGAGTTAGATTTAAAGTTGGATCTGTGGTATCTAACAATTTTGGACGTAGCCATAGTTGATCTATCAGTATCATCCAGAAGATATCCTATCGCTGCGTCTCTATTGATTATATAAATACAATCAGTGTGAAATGAAATGACTGCTATGAAAGATCTTGATCAATGGTGTGTAAATGCTCAGGGGTGTGTAGAGACGTCTTACCCGTGACGGCTGGAGTGCGGTGAACACTGCGGTATACGGCACAGACTGAGCTTTCATGATGCTCATCACCTGACCGATCACCTCATCTACAATAGACAACATCACATACAATTTATCTTTACTTTATTTGTCAACTGCGATCAATACAAAGCGTAGTTTGTTTGAATGTGATACCTACCGTTTCCACTGAGAACCTCTTTTGCAGACATCATATCAGCCCTGCAGGAAGACATGTATTCACTTTTCAATATCTCTAGGTTTAAAAACTTTATCTTACATTTCTTTTTATGAAATGCTGTTTTTCAATTATTACTAGAACATCTACGCTCTTAAATGCTACTTTATGCCATACATTTCCCAAGTGATACAGTTTTTAATTTTAAAAACAGCAGAAACTGACATAAAAACTAAGTTAAAGATATAGGGGTGGATTCCCGAACAGGGATTAGTTTAGGCCAGGACTACACCTTAGTTTTCTTATGAAATATAACTAGTTTTAACAAACATGCCTTACTAAATATATTACTTGTGTGCATTTTGAGGCAAAACAAAGGGCACTGATGTATTTTTAGATATGTCAGTGCAAGATGTTACCAGTTTGGACAGCTCTTACATTTATTTTAGTCTAGGACTAGTCTAATCCCTGAAATAAAGTAAATATACAGTAAATGACAATGGACTACTTGCACAATTACATCCAAGTTTTACAGATGTTTCCAGTAACAGCGTTCAGCACACGCGGACATCTGTTCATCATGACAATACGTCTTGTTTCAGGTTTTAACTTGACATGTGTTTACCTCAGGACTAGTAAATAAAGTTAGCCGTCCACTGTTATATTTTTTCATTAGCTCTCTGTCTCATTCATGTTCAACGACAATCATTTATAACACACAAATAATTTTGTTGTTGTTAATGGATTTGATTTTAAATAAAGTAGCTGTTCCGTCATGCTGCCTTTTTTTTGAAAAGTTGCACGGCAGCATTTTTGGTGATTATACAAAAGTTTCACAAAATGCCTTCCAGGAAAATTTTCTTCTAAAAATACATAAACATACAAATATATCAAATTAAAAAACAGACCCTCTGCTTTCAAACAAACAATAAACAAATAAAACGGGGAAAACATGCTTCGTCCTATCTATATTTTTTCTCTGCTTATAAACTCTGAAATGTGGGTATTTTTCTTCAAAAATTCACTTTTTAGCAAAAAGCTGAAATAATGGCATTTTTGTGAAGGAATTTTGTTAGAGATAAGATTCAGAACAATTATTAAAACATATATAAATTGGATAAGTGGATAATCGCAGTATAACAAATAATCATAACTAATCAGGAACACGTTTTTTTCATGCAAATATGTTCTCTTAATTGACGAGATAACTTGTAACAGTTAATGGCGGGGAAAGAGTTAAACAGCACACAGAACACAAAGCAGATTTAATGTCAAAGAAAATAGTAAAATAGTTCATTATATTTAAAAAGATTTTAAAAAAGTGCAAAATGGGTTTAAACTCAAATGTTACAACAACTACTTTTTAACCAAAAAAGTGTATTAACAAAAAGTGCATTCTCCTTTGGACAAATAGCACTAAACACCCTTATTGTGTTTGAATTCTGAAGATTTTATTTAATTGGACCAGCTGGTACTGAGACACTTTAACTGCATAGAATCAATGATTCTAGTGTCTGTGAAAGTGCAAAGCACTTACAAATCTTCTGTTAAGTTCTAACTTTGGGTGGGCTTTCATAGGAACCTGCAGCACATTTAACCCTAAACTAGTGAGCTGAACTATTTTAAATATTCATGAATGGTCATGAAGCTCAGTGCAAGTATAGTCCATTGTCAACGTTCAACAACATGACATCAACACAGCAAGTCAAGCAGTACATTATACTATTGTAAATATTGTACAGTAAGTTAGTATTCCTGAATATAGGTTAGTATTCCATGCATCTAACCCAGGTGAAAGAGGAAAAACTAGTTTACCCGCCACTGTAAGGGAGGCGAAACACCAGCAGGGCGGCGACAGAAGCATTGAGCCGCAGCTGAGCGAGGGTTTCTGGGTTCATGTAGAGAGGAGACGTCTGAATGTGATTCTGAAGCAAAGTGGAAACTGAAGCGGCAGCAGACGATGATACAGATGGCAACCACAAGGAGGAGGACGACCGGAGAGCTGCCTACAAAAAAATAAAACAGACAAACTTAGAAAAATGTACAGCTGCTCTGATGAAGAACAGTCCAAAATAATTGTATAAAAAGACCAAAACACTAAACACTGAATTAATATGTGGACTAACAGAAAAAATGCATCTTGAAAGATTCACAGAGTTTCATTATTAAACATAATAATAACATTTGTAAAAGCTATTCTTCACATCCACGTACCTCGAGACTGTGGAAGATGCTATCCTGTTTGTTTCCAAATACTCCTCCATACATTGTGAAATCATCAACGCTCAACTGAATGAGATCATGCAATAAATTAGATGGTCATTGTCTGTAACAGCCTTATGTTATTTATAAACAGCATATCTGAAAAGAATACTTAGCCATCATATTCACTGATATATCACTACTACTGTATATGTGGTTAGTGTGTGTATTTTGACATCACAGCATAAAATAATCTGCTTATGATTTTTCTCTTTATTAAAACTTTACACGATTACTTGAATCTCAAATATTCAATGTGGTCTCCAACATTGAGACATTATTTTATTTCTAATACATTATGGATTTGCCATGCATCTACTGAATGTATGCAGGTTATGTATGGGATATGTGTGTGCGTCTGTACCTTATCTTGCATGAAGAGCAATAGGTTATGAGGTGAAGTGCTCAGGGCTCTTGTCAAATATGATCCCAGCTCATTTTCTGACACTGTGTGTCCGGCTGACGGAGCATTCACAGGTGCCAGTGCAAACCTACAGATTAACATGATCACAATATAAATATCTGTAATATACAACATCGTTTAAACGCAACGGTTTCTTCTGAAGCAGCTCAGCAGTTTTTTACATGCATTATAAACTCGAGACACGTCTGAGTCACCGTGATTAAACACTGATCCTGGTACAGTATAATATATTATCAAGAGCTTTACTTCGAGAGTTTTCAGTACTGGACAGCGACCGTCGTGTTTGGCTAGCAGCGAGCCAACGCTAGCTAGCTCGCTCTCTTTCTCTCGATCACATTTTGATTATAACGCAGACAGTGATAAAATGTCGGTCATTTACCCTTCACTCGTCCACACCAGCAGCGGCACCTGATCATCGCTCTTCACCGCCACAAAAACACACAGAAAAACCAACAAAATCATCCTGCTGCCTTTACAGGAGAGCGTCCTCGCAGCGGCCATCTTCCGCGGGCTGAGCCGTGACGTAACGCCGGCCATCTTCCGCGAAATAAGCCGTGACGTCATCGCCGGACATCTTCCGTCAGCTTTGAAAAAATTAAAATTTGTCTAATCGTGTTATTTTTTTCTATTTTTGATCTAAACACAAATTCAGAAAACAATTTGTATTTTTTTATTTCATGTATATTTAACTTTTCAGTTGTACATGTACATAACATACTAACAAAGAAATCACATCTTACTATAATATAGTATGAAGTATACTTACATATTTGCACTTATTTTTTACGATTAAAATTTTAACATACTTCAAAATAATTATAATTTAGTATATTTTCTAAAAGTATATATATTAGAAAAATATACTTGAAGTTAAAGTTCTGTGCAATTTAATTTCAATGAAGTATTTTGATTAAAACTTTATTTTAAAATATATTTAAGGTATAGGCCTACTTTATTTGTTTGCTTATAGTTATCATTAACAATGCACTGAAAGCATATTCCTAAAAAACATTATTTAGTATCCTTTAAAATATACTTTTTCTAAGTCAATTTTGATTTGTGGTTTAAAACGTATATTATGAAGAAAGGTAACTCATTTGAAGTAGGTTTACCTAAATAATGGTTCTTGTCTGTGCTGTATTAGTATAAAAGTTGTGTTATATTACAATGCTAGATGGAAGCATGTCTTTTATTTTCAAAATTATGAAAATACACAAAATGTTAACCTACTGAATGAATCTCTAACATCATTAATGGTGACTGACAATCAACAAAAGAAAGCTTTATGCTGCAGTGCATGCTGGGTATCAACAAAGTACTAAACTCATTCATGACTCCCAACATGCATTGCAGTTGATTGGTTTATAATGTATTAGTATGATGATTGTCTTCATTGAGGTTTTATGATGAGTTATGATGTCTGAATGTGTCATAAAAGGATCAACCTCGTCATGTAAAGCGCCTTAACTTTATCTACAAAAAATTCAACCCCTTGGGAGTCAGCTGATATTAGCTTAAATTAGATGTTTCTTCTATAAGTTACATTATTACTCCGCTAACTAGTACGGTTTAATCTGAGCCACTGTACTTTGCTACTTTTGTAGTAATTTTTTGTGTTTTCTCTTGTTTTTATTAATGTAAAGCAGCTTTGGAACAATTAAACAATTGTGAAAAGTGCTATATAAATAACATTTAATTACATTTTTCTTTTTCAATGCATGTTTCTACACGAGACTTTTTTAACATGTCAAATAAATCTTCGGTGTCCCCAAAGAACATATGTAAAGTTTTAGCTCAAAATACCATATAGATAACTTATTATAGCATGTTAAAATTGACACTTTGTAGGTCTGAGCAAAAATGTGCCATTTTTGGGCACACTTTTGTCCTTTTTAATGCAGATGAGTTTATCTCTGCACTACATGGCAGTACTGTGGTTGAATAGTGCAAATTAATGGTACATTCACACAGGGCGTAAAAGCTTGATGGAGGGCTTGTCTGAAGAGTGGCCAACAGCCAATCACAGTGGCCACAACCTATGCTCCGGTCTTTCATAAACGTAATTGGCTGGCTCTGCCTAGGTTATTTGCATAAGGCGATCTGATTTGCTGACGCACACGTTGCCACTTGAAAAGTTGAGAAATGTTCAACTTCTGCCGTGGCGCCAACGGATCCACATTCAGTTTGGCAGCGCATGTCACCCATTAAAAGTGAATGGGAAGGGTTAACGCTTATGTCCCGTGTGAATGCGCCGTAAGGGGCAGTAAAATCCCCTTCTGACATCACAAGGGGAGCCAAATTTCAATGAACTATTTTTCACATGCTTGCAGAGAATGGTTTACTAAAACTAAGTTACTGGTTCTTTTTGTTCTTATTTTCTAGCTTGATTGAAGCACCAGGGACTCAATTATAGCACTTAAACATGAAAAAAGTCAGATTGTCATGATATGTCCTCTGTAAACACGTACAAACACTGAAAAAGAAAAAGATTTCACAGTAAAGGTCAAGAGTCAAGGGACTAACTAAAGCAAACATTGATTGCCATAATGAGGGTTTGTTTGAAATTTCTATTTTTCAATATTAATTGTAAACCTGATATTGATTCTGTGCAATTAACATTAACAAATCAACAATTTTTAACATTGATTCAATGGTTTCTGCCTGATCTTTTGCTTTCTGGGTTATCAGCACATGTTTTTTTTATTAAACACATAAGTACATAAGTATAGAAAAATAATAATTACGTTAACTAAAGCAACTAAAGCAAACACCGGTTTGTTGAAATTTATTTAATATAATTTGACAAATAAACCATATTTAACATTGATTCAATGGATTCTGTCTGCTTTCTTGCTACCTGAGAAGTGTCTGCTGATGGATGAAGGTTTTTCTGAGGCAAAGTCATCCGCTGATAAAGAGGTGATGGGTGGAGAAGGCAAGGGAAAGAGTTTGGGTGCGTCTGATGTACTACGGACATTGATGGTGTAGTGTGAGATTTTCTAACTATGTAAACACTGAACGAGGAGGGTAATGACTGATACTTACCGAGGTCAACGTCATCTTTAGTTTTGTGTTCTCTCTTTTGTCTGGTGTATGTGAACAACAGCATGTATGATGATGTAGAGGTCAGGGATATTATAGAAATAAGAGAAGCTGAATGAAACATTTATTATTTTTATTTACGTATTCGGCAGATCCAAAGCATTGCATTTAAAGTATGCTTTATCAGTGTGTGTGTGTGTGTGTGTGTGTGTGTGTGTGTGTGTTCTTGAGGGAACTAAAAATCTCGTAACACAAAGACTTACAGAAATTTTACCAACAATCATTGGCTTCAAACAAACTCCCACATAAATCCACATGAAAACTCAATGTGGAGTTGACCTCTAAAGCACTTTGGGTTTGACTGACTTTCATAGATTGAGATGCTATGGTGATTTCATTGTAGGTTGGTCTTCAGTATGTTTCTTCTTATGCCTCTTTAAAGTTTTTAAATAAGTGAAGCTCTCTCCACACATCGAGCAGTGGTAAGGTTTCTCTCCAGTATGAATTCTCTCATGGGCTTTAAAAGTACTTGAATCAGAGAAGCTATTTCCACAGTAAGAGCAGACGTACGGTTTCTCTCCAGTATGAAGTCTCTTATGGGTTTTTAATGAACTTAAATCAGCATACATCTTTTGACACTGAGAGCATTTGTAAGGTTTTTCACCTGTATGACTTCTCTGGTGTCTAACTAAACCGTCATGTTGATTAAAACTCTTCCCACAAACACTACAGTGATAAGGTTTCTCTCCAGTGTGAATTCTCTCATGAACTGTTAAGTGACCTGAGTAAGCAAACGTCTTGTCACACTGAGAGCATTTAAAAGGTTTTTCACCTGTATGAATTCTCTGGTGTGATACTAAATTTTTACGTTGACTGAAACTCTTTCCACAAATACTGCAGTGATGAATTTTCTCTCCAGTGTGAACTCTCTGATGAACTCTTACTTCAGATAAATCAGTGAAGCTCTTTCCACAGTAAAAGCAGGAGTATGGTTTCACAATGTGCACTTTTGAA
Source organism: Misgurnus anguillicaudatus (assembly GCF_027580225.2). Lineage (NCBI taxonomy): Eukaryota > Metazoa > Chordata > Actinopteri > Cypriniformes > Cobitidae > Misgurnus > Misgurnus anguillicaudatus. Next base: position 5,387,337 of record NC_073349.2, read on the forward strand.
TGATGAAGTTTCTTCTCTTGTAAGGTAGTAAAGTTGCTCTTACATCTCCTGCAGCGGAAGAGTTTCTGTTCTGTGCATTTTCTCTCACGCGTCTCTAAATGTCTCTGTGAGCTCAACGTCTCTCCACAGGTGATGAAGGAAAGAGTTTGTTCTGTCGGTCGCGCTTTTGATGCTGAAGACGTTATTTCTCCATCACAACATGAATCTCTTTTCTCATCTGAAAGACACATGATTACAAAATATATACTGAAAAGATTTTGAATGCAACTTATCAATCACAAAAAAAGCATGCGATTGTGGTGAAATCTCACTTCTTATATTACTGGACCTCAGTACAACCTTACACAATATTACTCAATACACAAGAAAACTGTTGGCATTCATGGTCAGGTGTTAGCCTGGTTTAGATCATATTTAACCGACTGCTATCACTTTGTTTATGTAAATAAGGAAAAGTCATGTCACTCTGAGGTTAAATATGGTGTACCGCAGGGATCAGTTCTAGGGCCTCTCCTTTTCTCATTATATATGTTACCCTTTTGGAGATATTATCAGGAAACATAACATCAGTGTTTACTGCTATGAAGGGGTGGTATGTAAGGTAAAATTCAGGGAGACTAGTTGAAAATGCTTGATAGCGCCATGCTGTTTTGGAATGCATGGTCACATTTGTGTGGAAATCTGCATAGTCACATTTGTGAGAAAATCTCTTCTGAATCACAGTACATATTTGTTACACCTCTGCATTTTCCCTAAAATTGCCTTTTGTATTTGCAAAGCATTTTCTGTTTGTTTGCGAGTGGAGTTTTCCCTTTGCAAAGCAGATTGAGTTTGTTTGCAACATGCTGGATTTGCATGTTTAATTATGGTACAAAACTCACTCTATACCTTTCACTTTAATCAGCAATGTTTTGTTGGTATAATAATATGGGTTTTTTTTGTATTTCACTTGACTTGGTGTATATGTGCACTTCTTTAAGGTTAAAAAATGATTTTTACAGTGTGGATTTAGGTATTAAAATGTTACATGAGTCTCAGTCTACTGAATTTCACATGTCAAATGTAGCAGTAGCACAAAAGCCACTTCATTGAAATTCCAGGTGTTACTATCAAACCATTTCTGAATACAAATTCTAATAGAAAACACCAGATAAAAAAGATGGAAACTTACCTGAAGGAATACAATTATTATGATTGCCTTCATATTCATCTGCTGTGGTTTCAGTTTTGATCTCCATCATGAGGTTCCTGCAGTCGATGAGTTTGACTGAACACATCTTCAGTGTGGTCTGCAGGATCTGCTGCTGTTCTCCAGCGTTACAGACAGAATCCAGAGACTCTGTGGAGGTTTGATCAGTAGATTCATCATCCTGTGAGCCCTGTTTACTGTCACACGCTGTGGTGTCCTGAGTTTCTGTGGGCTTTGACTCAGTATAACAGAGTAAAGTCAAACTGAGCTCGGAGTCCTGTGTAGTAAATTCACAACAAACAACATCCACACAACACACACAAAAAAAGAATATAAATGATTTGATCTTGTCAAACAGACAGAGTGATTCTTCCATTTTAGTTTTCTAATCACTACATGAACAAACTGTATGATAACCAAACAAGACTTGATTCAGTCATATTTTATTTTGAGGAATGAACAAAACATTAGATTTTTACATTACTTAGAAGATTTATTTTTATTTTGCTTTATTACTTTAGGCATAACTTAAATTTTAAATATGCCATTTTAGTTTTGTACATTAACAAAAAGCTCTATTCATAATAAAAGACAAACAAATCTTGTGTCACTAGTCATTTTTATTTGGAGAAAAAAGGCAAAACTAAACAAATGCTATTGCTTACATGCTATAGCTTCCTCAAATGTATAGCTTATATTGAAGTTTATTTCACAGTAAATGCCCACTGGCGTTTATAATATAATGTTGACATGATATGTACCAAGCTACCTATGACACTGATTATCCTATTATTGCTAATTTTAGATATTAGAGCCTATTCTTTTAAAAATAAACATGTTTTATATGAGTTTTGTATGCAAACTGCATTGTTAGTACAGTTTATTTATTTAGCCGTATGTTCTGCTTTTTCAATGGGTTGTCTCAGTTCATTTTTAGCATTAATAATCACAGAGATATTCAAACAGTTTAGCACTATAGATTTCATTTTCTAGTTTTTGCTCACTTTTCTTTGAAAATAATTCAATCTCAAATCGTTTCCCCTCATTTTGTTTTTCCTTCTCCTGTCTTTACTTTCTTTTTTGGTGCCCTGATCCAGCTTTCTTTAAGAAAGACAATTCAACTACACCGCAGAAATTTGCGCTTCACCAGACGCTCAAAAACGAAAACAAAATGCGCGTGCAGATGGACTAAACCATTTGGCGCATTAGCAAGGGGTGGGACCTTGAGACTTTAGATAGTTTTTACTTATACAAAATGTAGTCAGTCAAACAGTTATTCAGCCAATACACTAACTTTACATTTCAAATGACATTCATTATAAAATTTATTTAGGAAAATGAAAATATCCAGGTAAAATAAAATATATTCCAGACTTTTCAAGGGCCCTCTCTCCCCCTGGGGCCCTGGTAATCAGTACTTGTTTTACTCCCAGTCCGACACACCTGCTCCCAAATGATGGGTTTGTGTCCACTGTCAGCGCTGAAACCACGCCTACTAGCGGGAAAGCTGTTAATCGATTTAGGAAACTATTAAAAGAACAAGCATGCTAAAAAAAGGTCATTCAGATTTCGCTCCCTATGTGACATAGAAAGGGATCTAGCTGTTCTCCTTTTTCCTATCACATCACATATCACATCCAAAAGGCCTTTATTTAAAAATAAAAGTGCAGAAAATGTTTGAAAAGTAGAAATAAAGTGCCTAACGAGTGTTTGTTAAAAGTTAAATTATTTATTGAGTAGGGTTAAGGTTTGGTGCCAGGAGTGGGGAACCCTGGGTCCTGGAGGGCCTCTGTCCTGCAGAGTTTAGTTCCATAATCAAACACACCTGAATTTCATTTCCAAGTAATCCTGAAGACTAATAAGATTTTTCAGGTGTGTTTAATTTGGGTTGCAACTAAACTCTGCAGGACAGTGGCCCTCCAGGACCAGGGTTCCCCATACTTTTCAATAAATCATCATTTTAATAAATATAATAATTTATACACCATGTTATTTTTGCTGCCTGTTAATGTCCAAAAATACAGAGGTGCAAATAGTATCTGGCAATATAAATAATATGTTTGATCTTACTCATAACAAACTAAAATGACAAAACAGACTAGTAAACAGACTAGTTAAATTAGCAGAATCATACAAAAATGGATACGTTTTATTTTACATTATAGTTTAAGCTTAACTTGGTTTGTCAGAAGCACAAGTTTACCTTTCCATAGTAATCCATTAGTATTGCTGAGACTGGTAAGCCTGCCATTTTCGGTTTCGCATTCATACTTGGGAAGCTCATAAATATTCATGTTAGCTCCGCCCAACGTCCAACTTTTATGAATTTTTAAATCAAAATTAGGCTTTTTATAATTTCTAGTAAATGCATTTACACTTCAAAATTCAGACAATTTGTATTCATCTGTGAAGATTAACTTGTTAAGCAAAACGTGTATGTGTCTTTAACTTTTGTTTAACACAGAGCTTATTTTTTGCAATAATCCAAAACTCTATGGGAAAGATTATTGGCTTTTTTGCGAGAGAAACACTGCCTCATGTCCGAGTTGCCCTACAAAAATATGTCATCCCTGCAGCACTCTATAATCCTGAACACAAAAATGTTTTTTCTCTCATTATTGTAATATTTTAATTTACAAAATCTGTATTTTCATTTAATGTATTGTATATCAAAACCCCGGCAATTAAAAATGAACACAAATGTTGAAAAAACTATGGTGTAACCAATTTTAGTACCACCTAGTTCACAGTCGTTGTAATGTGTTTCAGCAATGCATCATTTCTGACATTTTAGCCACCTTTCCACTGTACACGACAAATGACGGCAGATAAACCGGAAGTCATTTATTCTCTATGGAGAGTCGCAAAGGGGCTGTGCGAGGTGCCGACCGACTTAAAAAAAATTTAATTTGCACGACTAAGGCCCTGTCCCAAATGGCGCACTTCATATGGACTTTTGGTCTCATGGCCTTAAACTGCGTGTGCTTGTTTATTCTACGAGTCCGTAAGGGTGTCCCATCTGTTATTTTAAGACTGAAGTGTGCTCATCGCTCTCCCTTTGCATCCTTGATGCGGACTGCTGCAGGCTCCACACACTTCCCTACTGAAAAATCCAGCTAAGACCAGCATAAGCTGGTGAGCTGGTTTTAGCTGGTCCCCAGCTTGGTTTTAGCTGGTTTTGCTGGTGTAGGAAGCTGGTTTTGTTGGTGTAGCAAGCTGGTCTAGCTGTGTTTTGGTCACATTTTAAGCTGGTCTAGCTGGACTTAGCTGGTCATGCTGGAATACCAGCTCTCCCACCAGCATGACCAGCTTTGTCAGGCTGGGAGGACCAGCGTAAACCACCTTAAACCAGCCAAAACCAGCTACCAGCTTATGCTGGTTTTAGCTGGATTTTTCAGTAGGGTTTACCAACCCAGAAGTCCTTGCAAAAGAGCAATCAGATGACGGATTGGAGTTCATACTGATGGGATTTCAGTGACCGAGAAATATGAGTCAATTGATTATGTGAACGAGAACGATTTGTTCACCTAAAAGATTTGTTCAAAAAGAACAATTTGTTCACAAACGTAACATCACTAGATTAGAGTGAAGGGAGGAAACACGCATGGAGCAGTGAGGTAAAGAAAAGCCTCCTAAATGAAAACTGTAACACTAAAGTTGACTCGCTGTTCTTGGCTCAGGACTCGACGGCTCGACTGTTTAAGTTAGGGCTTGGATACATATATCGAGGGATTGTCATGCGCATCTCATGAGTAAAGCCAGTTCCTTGATTAGTAGTAAATCGCTATTAGCTGCTTTCAGATGGAGCGGCATTTACTACACAGAGCCGTTGTTCACTGACAAGCTGGGCCATATCGCATTAATTATCGCAGGCAACACCTCCTCGATAATTAATGCGAAATTGCCCCGATTGTCAGTAAACTACCGCTCCATCTTAAAGCAAGTAATGGCGATTTACTACTAATCAAGAAACCGGCTTTACTGATGAGATGCGCATGACAATCCCCCGATATATATCGCCCAGCCCTAGTTTAAGTTTATGATTTTCAATAAGCAGTGTTCATTTGTCCCTTTTCACACAGACATTCCAGAAAATACACGGAAAATGCATCCTGGATTTTTCCGGGATCGTTTTATTTTTTGTTCATTCACACTGCCATGATGTGCCGCCATCTGCAAGGTCCCGGAAAGACACGTGACCTGTTTAAAGCCCTGCACTATCTTCTATGCAGCGTCTGAAGTTTGAATATTATTTATTATTTCTCTCTTCAGAAACCACTCGCGTGCATTTTTGTTTATGATAAGACTATAAATGAGCACGCGTCCTCACTACGACACGCCCATTACGGCATTGTTTCGGCTTCTTCTTCACACAGAGGGTTTTTCATGTATCTTACAAGGTCCTCTTTCCGGCAATGATCTCAGAAGGTTTACGGAACATGTTTGTGTTCACACAGACGCTTGTCTGGCAATTTGTCTGGTGTTTTCTGGGACCAAAGGTCTGTGTGAATGGGGTAACAGAAGCTTTTACAGGTATTTTCTTGGACCAGGGTTGTGTGAATTGTGTCTATGTTTCAGAACCTGACAATGCTTAGGTAAAGCAGTTGGGTTAATTAACTCAGAAAAGCAAAAGTGCATACGTCTGCTCAGTCCCTGAAGTGGCACTAAGGACTTTTCCACGTCAAAGATTTTTATAGTTTTTATAAATATGAACTTTGCCGTGGATTTTTGCATATGCACATTTTATGACCAAATACGTATGCACACTTTATAAACAACGCCACAGGTCTGCAGCCTCCCCGAATAAGGGATTTACGATTAAACTGTCATTTCATGACGACTACCACAAGGGGGCGAACTCCAACAGTCATGTCCGCATGTCATGTACAGTGAAAAGGCAGAACAATTAAGTACTCTAAAATGAATTAATATGGACTTTAAGCTGTACAAACCTCTCTCTTCAGTCCTTCATCTCCTCTTGACCTCAGCTTTGTCTCCAGTAACGCCACCTCTTTCTTCAGATGAGAGATTTCTGTGATGAAATCATCAATATCCAGCAAGGACAGATCAGTTCCTACTGATTTACAGCACTTTACATCCATTTTAACACTACAGAGAAAAGACTCTGTTTACACTTAAAAAAACACTCTAGAGGTAAAAACACTGAGGATACACAAACACATAACACGCGAGCTCTTACTTTCTTTAAAGGGGTTTTATCAGCGGAATAAAAAGCTGCAGAGCGCCTCCTACTGTACTGGAGAGAGATGACGCTCAACACCAAGCCATGATATATATTATTAAACTATAGTTTCTGCTGAAACCGTCTACAATAGGGAATAGTATAAGTAGGCAAATTGGGATGCAGTTTATGAGTATCAATATAGCCGATTTGGCAACGGAAATCCTGCATTACAGTTAAAAGAACTAATAATCAATCGATAAAGACTGACGATCGTGTGGGGGGAGGGGCTCTATACAGTCACGTGAGACACTTGACAACCTGTACACAGGCTGTGACTAGAAGGGATCGTTACGACCAAAATCTATTGAAATATCTCCGGATGAGCGCCGTTTTCATCCTAATCCTACCCCCAAACCTAACCCTAAAACCACATTTCTCGGGATTTGATCAGAGGCGGACACAACTTGAGTAGGCTACTACTTTGAGTACATTTTCCAAGCATCTGTGCTTATCAGAGTGTTTGTCTTGGGAAAAAATGTACTTTACTTTTAAAAAATGTCATTACATTCTAAAGAATCATACTGTGTACTCCTTAATATTAAAATTGATTTAATACCTAATTACATAAAAATTGTGTACTTTTACTTTCTTGAGTAAACGTACATAAGTACTTTTTACTTAAGTAAAAGTAAAAAAAAAAAAAACACTAGATGTTTAATATTAAATATAAACCAAAAACTTGAAATTATGAAATGTAGTGGAGTAAAAATTATATGCTTTGGAATCTATGTTTTCCAAAGAAAAACACTGATGACATACGAATATATGAAAATTTACTTTTATGTAAAAAGTAAAAATATTTAAGTAGTTTCTGCCTCTGGATTTGATTTATCCTACTGAAAAATCCAGCTAAGACCAGCATAAGCTGGTGAGCTGGTTTTATGGTCTCCCAGCTTGGTTTCAGTTGGTTTTGCTGGTGTAGCAGGCTGGTCTAGCTGTGTTTTTGGTCACTTTTTAAGATAGTCTAGACCAGCTGACCCACCAGCTTTGCCAGGCTGGGAGGACCAGCTTAAACCAGCTACTGCCACTTTAAACCAGCTACCAACATATGCTGGTCTTAGCTGGATTTTTCAGTAGGGATAGCTATATCCTATCGCAGTGGTTCCCAAACCTTTTCAGCGTGCGGCCCCCCAAAGAAAATTTGTGACAAAAAACTGTTCTAAAACTCAACATTTTAATAAAAAAAAAACATTAAACTATACCAAAAAGTAGTGCTTTTGGTTAGTAGCCTATTTTTTTAGGTTTAATTACACAGAATTATTGATAAACTTAGTATTTCATAAAATGTCATAAAACTGGGGCCCCCCTGGCATCATCTCGCGGCCCCCAGTTTGAAAACCACTGTCCTATCGAACCAAACCCCACGCACAGTTTATTTATCACTAGAATGTGTATAAATAAACTAAATATACATTAAATAAATTGACTTTTACACTATGTATTATGTACCATTTATTAAAATATGAGAATGTAGCTGCATTTCATCATTAAACCAATAATTAGACTTAATAGATAAAGGACAATTATCCCATTACTCATTAAACAGAGCTTCAAAAGAACATGCACCCATTAAAAAAGTACACGACTCCAGTGGGTAAATGTCTTCTGAAGTGAAACAATGGGTTTAAGTAAGAAACTTTCATTCTTCTAACTTTTTAAGTCATAAACAGTGTCATCTGTAACATTCATGCTGCAGCACATTTGTTGAGGGAGAGGTTTCATCAGGTTACAGCATACAAGATCAGCAAATCAATGAAATGTACTTCTGCATACATCTTTTAAATTAACATTTATGCATTTGTCAGACTCTGTTATATCGGTGATGACAAAAAAAGTATTTTACTAGTAAAATTGTTATCATTCTAACTGCAAATGCAAAAATCGATTGATTGTGCATCATGAAAACACAACATATTGTGCTTCACAGTCTGTAAGGCATTTCTAGTCAAAATTGACATTTTATCATATAAATCATTCATTCTCATCCACTTCCTCTTAGACATGATATCCAGAAGATAATCCCTCCTCAATGATCATTTATAATAACAACAGATTTCTGTTTTCCTTCTGCTCAAATCTTCTGTTCATGTTGAAATCATTAGGTTTCCTTCATTTCTCTGTTATGTCTTTATTCACAGATCTTCACGTGTAGCTCTTTATTCTCTGATGGAGAGACTCAGCTTGGTCTTTCAAACTGCAGAGTTCCTCTTGAATGAAGTCTGTCACTACTTTCCGCATTTCCATCTGAAGAGCACAGGTCTCAATTACAAGATCAAGCGTAAAACATCAAAACAAAACATTAAAACGTAACTTTCTGTTAGCGTACCGGACTCGAGTTTTCCGCTTTTAATCCATTTACCAGGTGTTTGACTGTAAACGGTTTTCCAACTAGGACGGTTACTTTCTGCAGAAAAGAGAAATACATTTAAAGGGAACAGATTTAAGACATTTTAGGAGGTAAAATAAATCGTTGGTGTCTCTAGAGTACATATGTGAAATTCTAGCTGAAAATACCATATAGATAATTTATTATAGAATGTAAAAAGTGCCACTTTGTAGGTGTTAGCCAAAATGTGTCATTTTTGTGTGTTTCCTTTTAAACACAAATGAGCTGATCTCTGCATTAAATGGCAGTGCCATGGTTGGATAGTGCAGATTAAGGGGCAATATTATCCCCTTCTGATGCTGCGTTTACACCAGCCGTGTTAAGTGCGAGTGATTTCAATGTTAAGTCAATGTGAAGACGCATTGATGCGCGTCTGGAGGTCTCGCGGCGCGAATGAGGCGTTTAGTGCAGCGCAGTACACGCGATTCCGCCTCTTCACGTGAATTGAGCGTCTGGCGCGGTACGCGCAAATGGTGCTTTTTGTGCATTTTGCGTTTGATGCGAATTTGCAGCTGACCCCTGAGTTGAAAAATTTGAACTTTGGTGGATTTTTGCGCCGCGTTAATCAGGAACCTGCTTGCTGCTGTGGCGGCAGCCCCGCCCGGAGTCACTCATTCAACACGGAGGAATGCATGATATTGTCCGTGAGCAGTCACCCGGAGCTATACGACACAAGTTCTTATTTCTATAGAGACAGGAATAAAAAGGACCTCGCTTGGAAGAGTGTCAGTGAGGACATTGGCCAACCTGGTAAGTTGTAAATACACATTTCACTTTTGAGTCTTGTGACGTTTATCGACCTGCTGTATTCTCGCCGTTTTTTTAAACTATTTTCCCCCTATAGTAAGGCGACCAAACACAAACCGGCAACTCTGTATCAACATCAGCCATCCTGCAAACAGACAACCGTATAGCACTTGCCCCTCCCACAAGAAGCGGATTTCGCCTCTGACACGCGTCAAATGTTGCTTTTTCCACGTGTCTACTTCGCTCTAGACGCGCGAATGTATTCAAAATGTCCAAGCGGCAAACTAGACGTGGTGGACGCAATTTTGACGCCTCAAACGCGGCTGGTGTGAACGCAGCATGACATCATAAGGGGAGCCAAATTTCAATGACCTATGTCTTAACATGCTTGCGGAAAATGGTTTACCAAAACTAAGTTACTGGGTTGATATTTTCCACATTTTCTAAGTTGATAGAAGCACCGGAGGCCCAATTATAGCACTTAAACATGGAAAAGGTAAGATTTACATGATATGTTCTCTTTAAAGTCTTCTATAAAAGTGCAGTATCTTACCTGTCCAACTCGAGGGATGTATGGAGTTGTATTTGGCAGGACATCGTTCATTCCTAAAAGTAATATATAGCAATATATTTACAGTTAAATAAACATTTTAAAGAGGCTTGAGACAAAGAATACTTTAAATAAAAATGAAGAATTATGTGTCATGTTAAACTCATCTGAACTTCTGTGTCTATTCAGCTCACATCTCACACTCTATGTAGAAATAAGTCTATAGACATAATGATGATATATCAATCATTCAGATGATTCACTGGGCAGACATGTGTTTCCTGTGAGCACAAGTGCGTTCATCTTTTGAAGCACAAAGCGCAAAAAAGACAAAAACCTAAAGACACCACTTTTCCCATATATTCTTCTATTCTTATATCCAATCTTGGTATCTCCAATTATTATTACTAATATTCATTCTTCTGTAAGAACAAAATATTGCAGGTTACACCAAATTTACCAGTAAATTTGTCCTTCGTCTTGTCATTTTACCAATTGTGCCAAGAGACTCCCGCAATCATGCCCACAACCTTATGCATGAGTTTCTAATCCGTGCTCTTAGATTTGTAAACTCCCTTCAGCTTTTGCAATCTGTACCTATAAATTCATAAATCGTGCCCATGCCCATACTTTCGCAATCCGTCTGCTCGGTTTTGCAAACTGTACCCCCTAATTTTGGAAATCTGTGCCAAATTTTTACTCAAAATTTTTGAATTGATTTACTGGTCTTGTTTACTGGTCAGATGACCTGCGGGGCTCTGTAAAAAATGAAGTTAAAGCAGCCAATAAGAGTCCAGTATAGATGTGAACTCCTTCAACAGTTTTCAAAAGTCATCTCATTGTGAAACCTGAAGAAGATAGTTGTATGTACTTGCCTATATGCCACATAGGTAAAATGATTGGGTGAAGAGAGCAGTCGGCAATCAAACGTCCAATTCCTGTAAAAACAACAACAATTAAAATAACTGACAACTATCATTACCTAGAAGACAGGTTATTGAGTTGAATCTTACCCCACTTCAGCCTTATGAACTCTCCAGTCATGTTTACTTTACCTGGGAAGAGAACATGTTTTGTTTGTATGTTATAGCACATAAAAAATATTACACAGAGTAAAAGCAGAAATGCTGTGCAGTGTTTACCCTCTGGAAAGATGTGCACCCAATCCCCACAATTCAGTCTGTCCAGGAGAAAATCCATTCCTTTCTGATACACACCATCTCCTGAAAACCACAGACAAATCAAAATGTTTAATTCGTCGAAGAAAATTTCTATTCGGAAAAAAAGTCTTTAAAGGAATAGTCTACTCATTTTCAATATTAAAATATGTTATTACCTTAACTAAGAATTGTTGATACATCCCTCTATATCATCTGTGCATGCACGTAAGCACTGGAGCGCGCTGCGACGCTTCGATAGCATTTAGCTTAGCCCCATTCATTCAATGGTACCAATCAGAGATAAAGTTAGAAGTGACCAAACACATCAACGTTTTTCCTATTTAAGACGAGTAGTTATACGAGCAAGTTTGGTGGTACAAAATAAAACGTAGCACTTTTCTAAGCGGATTTAAAAGAGGAACTATATTTTATGGCGTAATAGCACTTTTGGGAGTACTTCGACTCGGCGCAGTAACACCCTCCCTCTCCCATTATGAGAGTGAGAATGGGAAGCGGACTTTTCAGGCGAGTCGAAGTACTCCCAAAAGTGCTATTACGCCATAAAATATAGTTCCTCTTTTAAATCCGCTTAGAAAAGTGCTACGTTTTATTTTGTACCACCAAACTTGCTCGTATAACTACTCGTCTTAAATAGGAAAAACGTTGATGTGTTTGGTCACTTCTAACTTTATCTCTAAATGGTAGCATTGAATGAATGGGGCTAAGCTAAATGCTATCGAAGCGTCGCAGCGCGCTCCAGCGCTTACGTGCACACAGATGATAGAGGGCTGTATCAACAATTCTTAGTTAAGGTAATAACATATTTTAATATTGAAAATGAGTAGACTATTCCTTTAACATTATAACCTTAACATTTTAACATCTTTAACCTTATTTACACACCAGTGTTTTCCAAAAAGGTTGGTGGTCATATTATTTGTTAGATGTTTAGATTAAACAAAAATTAATAAAAGCTTACATTATATTGAAAACATTAAGCAATGTGTATAATCAAACAAACAAAAAATACAAAACAAAAGCTTATGTGAAAACAACCCAAATAAACCCCTGTGGTTATCATGCTTATGTTGTTTCACACAGATTATTATATAAGAACAGATATAAGACTGGCCGTAGAGAAAGACACTTTGCGAAGATAATTGCTGATTAAATATTTGACTAGTTAAACACTTGTTGAATGGCTAACACATGCTATTTCTAATTAGCCTTATACAATCAAAGAAATTAGCTACATGTCAAATCCTTAATTCATCTGTAAGGTGTCTTTCACCACATCAGTGACCAAAACTATCATGTGTACATTCACCTTCAGTATATGTAATGTTCAATCTTTTTGATCTGTTAATAATAATGTTTTGCTTTCTCCATGCAGGCTGTTAAACTGTGAAAACAGAACAAACAGTTGAGCTAAGATATAAAGAGTGGCATTATGTGATCTTACCTCTAACCACAGGCACACATTTTCCTCTGCTGAAGAAGCTGGAATAAAACTTATTTGTAAAACAGATATCAGACGCAGCAGGAGCCCTGAACACACCCAGAGAAAACAACATGAAGTTCATCTGACAAGAGTTTCACATCATTATCTAGATTCACTCATACAGCCTGACTCACTCACTCGAATCGCTCACTCACTCACTCATTTGCACACTTACTCACCCACCCGACTTACTCGCACATTCACTCACTCGCACACTCACTCACCGACTTAATCGCACACTCACTCGCACACTAACTCACAAACTTACTCGTTCGCACACTCGCTTACTCGGACGCTCGCACACTCGCTCGCACACTCACTCGCACACTCACTCGCACACTCACTCACCCAACTCACTCACCCAACTCAATCGCACACTCACTCACCCGACTCAATCGCACACTCACTCACAAACTTACTCACTCGAACACTCACTCGCTAGCACACTCACAAACTCACTCACCCGACTCAATCGCACACTCACTTACCCAACTCACTTGCACACTCACAAACTCACTCACTCGCTCGCAAACTCACTCACTCACTCGCTCGCACACTCACTCACAAACTCACTCACCCGACTCAATCGCACATTCACTCACCCGACTCAATCGCACACTCACTCGCACACTAACTCACAAACTTACTCACTCACAAACTTACTCGTTCGCACTCTCGCTTACTCGCACGCTCACACACTCGCTCGCACACTCACTCGCACACTCACTCACCCGACTCAATCGCACACTCACTCGCACACTAACTCACAAACTTACTCACTCACAAACTTACTCGTACGCACTCTCGCTAACTCGGACGCTCGCACACTCGCTCGCACACTCGCTCACCCAACTCAATCGCACACTCACTCACCCGACTCAATCGCACATTCACTCGCACACTCACTCACAAACTTACTCACTCACTTGCACACTCACTCACAAACTTACTCGCTCGCACACTCACTCGCTCGCACCCTCACTCGCTCGCACACTCACTCGCTCGCACACTCGCTAACACACTCACAAACTCACTCAAACACTCACTTGCACACTCACTCACCCGACTCACTTGCACACTCACTCACTCGCTCGCACACTCACTCACAAACTCGCTCGCACACTCACTCACAAACGTACTCCCTCACACACTCACTCGCTCGCACACTCACAAACCCACTCAAACACTCACTAGCAAAGTCACTCACCCGACTCATTCGCACACTCACTTGCACACTCACTCAACCGACTCACTTGCACACTCACTAACTCACTCACTCGCTCGCACACTCACTCACAAACTCGCTCACAGACTCACTCACAAACTCACTCACTTGCACACTCACCGTACACTCACAAACTCACTCGCACACTCACTAACACAGACTGACTGACTCAGTCACTCACTCACACAGACTTACTCACTCACAACAACTCCCTCACCATCTCATTCTGTTAAAGGCCCAGAGCTGACGGAGCTTCAGGACTCCTAAAGTCAGAAGTACAAATACACACACACATATAACCCTTCAATATACCATTCAAAAGAGAAATTACTTTATTAGTCGGACACATACATAACCTACCCCAAATGTGTGGATCGTCCATACAGGACTGATGATTAGATAAGGTGATGAGAGGCGTGTCCCGGGGACGCTCGTCCACCAAATTGAGCAAAACATCCCGATTGTGCACTATTACAGAGTTAAAATGCTCTACAGAGAGATAAAGTCAGAGTTAGACGCTCTCGTTTATATCGCTAAATTTACATTAGAGATGAGGAGAAACAACAGACTCACTGGTCCACAGGTAACTGTATGATCCCACCATCCCCATGATCAGACGACTGGATATCCTCCAGCCCAGACGGGGGCATTGTGGGAAAGGCCAGGTCACCTCCAAGGGCATTCTTCACCTCACGAGGCATTCATCCACAGCACTGACAACACATGAATTCAAGCTCTCTTACACATATGATAGTCAAAGTCAGTTTATTTATTTCTGCTATATGTACAAGACATACAGATGACTGACATTACGTTTCCCTCAGACTCATAGTGTAAGACACACACAACATAGCAAGACAAAAGATAGAATAGAAGAATAATGTACACAATGTATGTGATGTAAGTTATGTGTGTGATGCAATTTAACGGTTTTTGTTTTACTCCACTTATAGATCACATGTAAAACATAGTAATTCAATATGTAGTTGGCTTTGTAAAACTGACTTCAGTTAGTCAAACATCTCGAGTAATTCTTGTTAGTGTCTAATTAAATTCCGCCGAACATGAGAGTGTAAAACTCTCTCGCTGTACGCATGCGTATTAAAAGGTCAAAAGCGTAATGACCACTACTATTACATTTGAGCTTATTTAGTTAGGCAAAGTTTTTCGTTATTTTCAGCTTTTATGTTAAGAAATACAGTATTGCTGTATTGTGAGGATAATGTTCGTGTGTCCCACCTTCCGTCCAGCCAGCTGATAAAAGCGGAATTGCAGCGCTACCGGAAGTACAACACTTCACGAACAATGCATGCTGGGAGTTGTAGTTATATGGATAATTCCAAACAGAAGTCAGCATCCCTTTGGCCAAAACTATCTTGATGTGTAGACGGAGTTGGGCAATATGTGTCTCATACTTTGGCCGATTAAAATACACTCGAGCAAAATACAGCAGAGCAATGAAAAGAAATGCCATTTTCTCTTTATTTGGAGCGACTGCTTGTTGTCATCCTTCACATTCAGCACTGAGCACGTTCATGTACAACGAGTAACGTTAAAGGGATAGTTTACCTTAAAATGAAATTTCTGTCATCATTTACTCATCCTCATGTTATTCTAAACCTGTATGAATTTCTTTTTTCTGATGAACACAAAAGAAGATATTTTGATAAATGATGTAAACACACAGCAGATAGTGACCATTGACTCCATAGTAGGAATAAAATAATATGATAGAATTTATGGGTACCCTTAACTGTGCTTACCATCATTTATCAAAATATTTTCTTCATCATTTATAACAATACTTCCAAAAAAAATGTCCTACTATAGAAGTCAACGGTCACTATCTGCTGTGTGTTTACCACAATTACTCAAAATATCTTCTTTTTTTGTTGTTAACCCTGTATTAACAATAATAAATACATACTTAATTTAAAATAATAATTACTATATTAATATGATTTTGTATAAAATATATGATTGATTTTTAAACACATTGTGTGTCATACAGTGGCAAAAAGTCACATGTCTGTCAGTGCTGTCAAAAGTGCCTTGTACAACAGTGGTGATCAGACCTTTTCTAAGTTTCGTTTAGCCCTTATGAAAATTAACCATGGTTTTACTACAGTTAAAATAAAAAATAAACATGTTTTTTTAAACAATCATTACATGAAAAAACCATGGTAACTAGACTTTTACCACACAAAAAACATGGTTCTTTTTCGTAAGGGAGGGATGGCACTGTCTCAATAAACATGGATGTTGTTTCAACCCTAACATGGACCATCTGCATCATTAACCCTAACCTGAGGGTGAAGTATCCAAACTTCTCTTTGACCACTGTATATTAACTTAGATTACAGAAAACATTTACCACTAAGAACACACAACATGAGATCACAAATCTTACAGATTGCTTCATAATCATTTAACAGCTTGGTTATTTGTCACAAAAACTTCATTCGTTTTGTCAAGTCAGCATCATTGTTATGTTTAATTAGCAGAGGAGAACTGGTCAACTACAAACAAATTACAGTAAGTAACAAAATATATTGAATTATGAAGATGGGCACCTCCTCTGCACACTCTTGAGAACAGTCTCTTTGTTAAACGTGATGAGGATAAAGGGATTTGGAGGTGAGGTTTCCCATCAGGTGAACACAAAGGAATTTGACATCCTTGATGATTTCCACAGAGCGGAGAGTGCTTGTTTTATCTTGTAGGGTCAGCAATCATTTCTTTAGGTTTGTCCACATTCAAGGAGTCTGCATAAGTCCGTTGAGTCTCTGAATCTCCTTTCAAGACCATGTCATCAGGAACTATGTGGTTGGAGATATGTGTTGAGGCATAGTTGTGAGTGGGCCGAGCACACAGCCCTGCGGGTCTCAACAGTGCTTTCCCTGATAGCACACAAACATCTCGAAGACGTCTATTTGATGTCTGCGTTTACATCTGCAAGACGTATTATTTAGATTGTTTGCTCATCTGCAATACGTCTCTGAGATGTTTCCTAAAAGATGTCATATAGACATATTGAAGACATCTGCAAGACGTTTTTGATTTAGAATGTATGTAAAGCAGCTCTTTCTAAGACCTTTATAAGACGTTTTTACACACCAGATGTATTCCAGATCTCCAGATCTTTACCAGACATCTTGCAGACGTACCTGTGCTATCTGGGTTGGTCATCATGGGTGTGTAGGAGTACATGTAGCCTATGGTCAGGGAGATGCTTGTAACTCACTGTGGTGCCGATTTACTGCGACACACATGCTCAATGTTTATTACTATTGTTAAAAAAAGGCTTTGTAATCTTTTCTTTTTAAAAATGACAGCATAGTAAGCTGACATGATTGTAATCTTCAGAGTAACAATCAAACTCCTTGGCGGCTTTTTCTAATACATTATCATATACATTATTCATTAAAGGGATGGTTCACCCAAAAATGAAAATTCTGTCATCATTCACTCACCCCCATTTTGTGACAAACCTGTATACATCTCCCTGTTAGGATGAACATGAAGGAAGATATTTTGAGAAATGCCTGCAACCAAACCATCCGTGGACCCCATTCACCTCCACAGTAGAAAAAAAGAATACCATGGAAGTAAATGGGGTCCACCAACAGCCTGCCCAAAAACATCTCTCAAAATATCCTCCTTCATGCCCATCAGAACAAAGACACTCATACAGGTTTGTAACAATGTGAGAGTGAGCAAATGATGACAGAATCTTCATCTTGGGTGAACCATCCCTGTAACATTATTTGAATAAATCCTATAGTTTCCCATCAGTTTGTATGGAATTGCTTTAAACCTTTAAACAACAGGTTTGCCGTAACTACAATAACTGTATTGGAGACAGATAAATCTTTAAATTAAAGCAAATCATCCATCAGTTGCTCTTTGTTTTGTCACTGGTGCAATAATAGCAGCATGGAATTTCCATCTTATATTATAACACATGATTTTTCAATTATCACTAGTTAAAGCAGTGATTCTCAAACTTTTTGGTGTGCCCCCCCCACTTGTGCAGGGTGCATCCCTTCGCCCCCCCAAAAAAATCATGACATAAAACAATCTCAAACTTTGAAAATGATACAATGTAGTGCTGTTGGTTAGTAGCTTTCATTTTCTGAGGTATAATTACACCATATATATTGGGTCCCCATGGCACCATCTAACCCCCCCCCCCCCTCC
This sequence comes from Misgurnus anguillicaudatus, assembly GCF_027580225.2. Taxonomy (NCBI): domain Eukaryota; kingdom Metazoa; phylum Chordata; class Actinopteri; order Cypriniformes; family Cobitidae; genus Misgurnus; species Misgurnus anguillicaudatus. The sequence continues at coordinate 5,405,540 of NC_073349.2, forward strand.
AAGTTTGAGAACCACTGAGTTAAGGTAACTTCTTAAAAAGTAACAGACGTTATTGCAAACCTTTTTTTACAATTACATCTAGTGATGCACCGATGTATCGGCCACCGATATTTATCGGCCGATTTTTGATGAATTTGAAACATCGGCATATCGGCAATAGCACGAGAAAGGCCGATACCGATTGTTTATTAATTAACTGCATAAAGAAATCCATTATATGTAAAAAAAAAGAGTTAAAGTTGTTAATAAAGTAAATGAAAAAAAATCATCTTTGAAGGTTGTTGTGCTGTCTTATTATATTTGTTTTAGCTTAATTGGTGCCTCTCTTATTATGTTGGTCAGTTAAATGTTAATTAGATCCAATCCATGTTCAGTAAAAATAATTTGATGCAGAAATAAACTAGCTAATAGACCAACTGTATAGTTTTGTATACAAGTGTTTAATATCGGCATCGGTATTGGCCAGAAGTTGTCTGTTTAAATCGGAATCAAAAAAATCCTATCGGTGCATCCCTAATTACATCCTTTGTATAATAATGTTTTGACACATAATTCTGTCACCTTGTGTTGAGTTATACATAGAAAGATTAAAGTCACATCCATAGAAAACCATTCTGAACTAAAACACCAATAAACACATAAGTTGCCATCTGGAAATTAGTAATGTGGAGCAATAAAGCTGAAACACTTCAATGTAAACTCATAACCCAGAAAACAGGCCTGAAAGCAGAAGAAACACAAAGCATCAACACATTTGATCATTTCAGCATTAAATATTTTACCCAAGTAATTAGCCATACTGTTCAGAAGATGTGTATATAGTTTATATCTCTCTGTGGGTGCATACGTTACATATTTAGGTAAACTTTTCCTTTAATGTGTTGCCAATGTCAATGTATATTTACTCACGGCATTGGCGGGAAATGCTCGTAACATGACAGCGCTCAGTCCTTTATAGAGACCCCTTGGACCTTCGTTTCGTAAGAGAGTTCGTAACACATCTACTAAACCCTTGTAATGTCCATCAGCAGCTGCAGGACAGAGTCACAACAGTGAGTCGTGTGGAACATTTGTTACATTTTTCGTATACAAATCAAATAAGAAACAAATTGTCGCTGTCAGCAAAAACCTCATATCTCCCTATTTCATCATTATTTATAAGTCACCCTTTGCTGCTATCTGTAGGATTTATAAATATTTAACAAAATGAAGAGTATTAAAAAGAGCTTGTGACTAAGTAATTCCACCCTGCTTCTTTTGTAAATGAAGTTCAGCACACATGTCTCTGCCATAAATGTGTGGTCTCTGCATATTTTTAATATATGAGCTCAGATGCAAAACCCTCTAAGTGCATCAAACATCACTCTAAAAATGGCTGGGTTATTTTTGACCCATAATGGGTAAATATTGGACAATATTGACCCAATGCTGGATTATTATACCCCATAGTTGCATAACAACAACCCAACATTGGGTCATTTTAACCCAGCATGTGTTCTGTCCAATATTTACACATTATGTTTAAAAATAACCCAGCCATTTTAAGAGTGATGTTTTCTTGCAAATTAGCATTTTTTATTTGACTCTTAAATAATGGATTTTGGAACAATGGAACAAAGCAGTATTTCTGAATGACCTGAGGGCAAGATTAAGCAGATTTCAGGCAGAGATGTTTTTGATAAAAGTATAATACATGCCGAGAGCATTCAGTTAATATCATTATCTAATTTTTGACAGAGGTAGCATTTGGCAGCTTTTGCATCTTGCATATTTACAGCGGGGAAAACAAGTATTTGACACATCAGCATTTTTATCAGTAAGGGGATTTCTAAGTGGGCTATTGATACAAAATTTCCACTAGATATAGTGTGTGTGTGTGTGTGTGTTTGTAAGGGGACCTGCCGTGTGTGTAAATGTCTCATTCTAAAGTAATTTTAGCAAAAAATGCATTCTAATTGCATTTTTGTCAAGAGATCCATCTAAAATTTACACAATGAACCTTTATAATACTGTGATTATTCTCGTAAACACTCTGTCGAGTGAATTCAGACACTTGAGCTCGCCCGAAGCGCTACAGTGTGGTCACTTTTATCCACAGAGATACAAGAAAAGGAAACGATTAGCTGTCAGTGTACATCGGTTGTACTCTTATTATTGTGGTGCATTGTGTGGTTGAATGAGTGCACTTAGTAATGTCCACTATGATTTTGGACACCACTAAAAATGAATGTTCCCTCAAGTAGAGCACTATTTAAAGGCATAGGGGCCTATTTCGGACACAGCCAATGAATGACATGCGTGAGTTTCGTACCTGTTTGGTATTTTGACTTCAGTACATCTGCAGGCAATGCAACCAGCCAGTTTAAAACTCCAGCGACCCCACCTGCCAGGAGAACTCTCCATGTGCTCAGCTGAGAAACACTAGACATTAAGGAAAATAATATTAAACCTTAATCCTCACATTAAAATTATTATTTACTAGTGACACTTACCTCTGTCCTTCAGAGGTTAGAGCTTTTTTAAGGTACTCGTAGGTTAGAAAGTATAAACCATTTGAAGGCACATCTAAACACCAAAAGAAAGAAAAACTGATGTTAGTGATTATCGCATTTAACTTTTAAAAAAAAGTATTCGTTATTATGAAATACTTTCTGAATGTTAATTGGTTAATACAGCCATTCACAATGTGCTAACAGATGTTCTCTCTCTCTCTCTCTCTCTCTCTCTCTCTACACACCTCTGATTAGAGTCAGTACAGTGCCCTTGTAAACACTGCATATTCCCTGTTGCTTATATAATTTAAGTACACAGTCAACAGGTCCAGCATACTTGATCTGACCAGCTGAGGACTGGATCTAAAACACAAATGCAATACACAAATATTATGTAAAGTTCAATACATCACATAAAAATGATCTCATAAAGGCTTTCAGGTAACACTTTATTTTACAGTGTCTTTGTTACAAATGTTACATGTAATTATTATAGTAAAAACAGTTATACATAATTACATGCAACTAATCCTAAACCAAACCCTAATCCTAACCCCAACCCCATAATAAGTACATGTTGTTTGATGATTATAACTTAGTACTTAAATATATAATTAAACTGTAACAGTGACGATGTAAAATAAAGTGTAACCGGCTTTCATACTGCGCTTAATCACACCGCTTTTATCTTCATTCTGAACCCCGCTTTTAACTCTAGGTTAAGGAGCATTTCAAACTTGTAATTTGGCGTTATCCATGAAATTAACCCAGGTTTTTGAAACCCTGCTCGGAAGCAGTGCCAAACGCATGCAGTGTGAAACGAAACGAGGTTAGAATGTAATGACTCAATCCTTAGCAATGGACAGCCAATCAGAAACTAAAGAGCATGTAGCTCATATCATGAGCTGTGTTCTGAAAAAAACTAAATTTGAGTAAATAGACATCCCAGGATGGAACAACCAAGAGAGATTTATGCTTCCAACTGTTCTGTCACTGATGTGGAAGTGCGAGACAAGCGATTATTTTAAGTGACAGCATGCTATTTTAATTCAGTCAGTTTGAGCTTTTTATCCAATCATGACTGTTGACTGCAAATATGCAAATAAACATGTTAACCAAGAGTTTAAGAATGCACAGTGTAAAATGTCAGATTATGAATACCCAGGATTATCTTTTAACCCCTTTTTAAGTATGAACAGTGTAAAATGTGAAAAAGATAACCCAGGATGACATAAACCCAGGGTTTAGAATAACCCGGGGTTAACTATTTACAGTGTGAAAGCCCTATATTGTACTCATGCCATGCCTGATACAGCATGTACTAGAATGTGATTTAAACTTTTTAGAGAGCGTGTAAGAAATCTCATGTGCATTACCAACTATGAGCTTCAAATTCTCAAAGGGTTTGCACACCAGATGGGAAGCGCAGCGTATTAACCATAAAAAATATTGTTTATGGTTTTTTAAGTGGATAAAAATGAGAACTATATTGTATGGCGGAAGAGCACTTAGTTTGCAGCACTTTGACCTCATCACTCCTGACTACTCCCCCTCTTGCTCAAACTTCCGTCAATATTACCGCACCCGTGTAGCCTGGGTTTCCCCATGCTGCCTTGCCCACAAATTTATTCAGGCTGCAAGTGTAGCATGGAAACTATTGACCAATTTTGGCCCTGAAATAGGGAACCAATCACAGAACGGGGAGAAGGCAGCATCACTATGACGACGTCTATGCGACACACTGAAGCAGTTTTGTTTATCCAACATGGCAGCAGACGCGAAGTTACTTTTCAATGCCGCCTTACATAGTGTTCGAAGTAGTTTTGAACGCACGTTTATTTAAAAAAAAGCAACTTTTGGCGTTAAACAATTTCATATCCAAGAAGGATGTTTGTATATGGCAAGACATGTTAGCCACTGAGTTTTATAGGACCAACCTGCTAGGCATCGTCGTCGACGAAGTACAATTAACTGATAAGTGGTATTTATTATTAATATCATATTGTCATTATGCCTGTACTGTGGTTGTCACAGTGCCACTAACATGTGTTGCTTTTCAATACAATATACTGCTATAGTTGCATACCTTTCAGCTGTGTGCACACGCACCGATAAAAGTTGTTTACGTTTGAATTTATGTCGCTCTACATACGTCATCTGGTATAATTGAAACGATTGGCTATGAGCTACGTACAGACACATTTGATAGACATTCGTAGTGCCCAATTAACGGCTTTGGGCATTCGTAAACCACGCCTCAAATACAAGAAAATGAGCATATGGCTATGAGCCAGGCTAACACCTGAGGTTGAAGTGCTGCAAATTAAAGGAATAGTCTACTCATTTTCAATATTAAAATATATTATTACCTTAACTAAGAATTGTTGATACATCCCTCTATCATCTGTGTCCGTGCACGTAAGCGCTGGAGCGCGCTGCGACGCTTCGATAGCATTTAGCTTAGCCCTATTCATTCAATGCTACCATTTAGAGATAAAGTTAGAAGTGACCAAACACATCAACGTTTTTCCTATTTAAGACGAGTAGTTATACGAGCAAGTTTGGTGGTACAAAATAAAACGTAGCGCTTTTCTAAGCGGATTTAAAAGAGGAACTATGGCGTAATAGCACTTTTGGGAGTACTTCGACTCGCCTGAAAAGTCCGCTCCCCTTCTCACTCTCATAATGGGAGAGGGAGGGTGTTACTGCGCCGAGTCGAAGTACTCCCAAAAGTGCTATTACGCCATAAAATATAGTTCCTCTTTTAAATTCGCTTAGAAAAGCGCTACGTTTTATTTTGTACCACCAAACTTGCTCGTATAACTACTCGTCTTAAATAGGAAAAACGTTGATGTGTTTGGTCACTTCTAACTTTATCTCTAAATGGTACCATTGAATGAATAGGGCTAAGCTAAATGCTATCGAAGCGTCGCAGCGCGCTCCAGCGCTTACGTGCACGCACACAGATGATAGAGGGATGTATCAAAAATTCTTAGTTAAGGTAATAACATATTTGAATATTGAAAATGAGTAGACTATTCATTTAAGTGCTCTTCCGCCATACAATATAGTTCTCATTTTTTATCAGCTTAAAAAACCTGCCACATTTTATCTTTTGCCGCCACTCGTGTAACTACTCATGTACCAGTCTTTAAATAGGGAAAACATGGAAGTGTTTGGTGGCTTCTGAATTAATCTTTGTTTGGATCCTAAGGAATGAATGGGCCTAGACTAAATGCTAACACATTCACAACGAGCTGTACAAAATTAAGTGCAAGCATTGAATAATGATAGGTATGTATTAATTTGTCTAAGCTGAGGTGAAAACATAGTAAAATTTTGAAAAACTGTGGTGTTTTCCTTTAACAAATATAACCTTATTGTAAAGTGTTACTATATTTTTTTGTAATGGCATTGACTGTAAGCCGAAAATCTCAGGCAAAGTTGAACTCATTTAATGACCTATATGTAGTCTGCAATATATCATGTTTGTGCCAAAACATGAATTATTGTATTTCTCTGTTAAAAATGGCAAGTCCTTGCTTTAAATGTGTCTATGCATGTGCACTAGGAGGATTTAAATGTACTGTGTAATGACCTGCAGTAAACACTTGATTCTTTCTCCCGGAGCCACGATCACAGTGGTGAAGACTCCAGCCAGCATCCCTGACAGGTAGATCTGTGTGTACCTGCCATCATTTACAATAAAGCCACATTTAAGAGGATTAGAAGCATATGTCTATACAAAAACTGTACCGGCACGTACATGAAAACACTCACAACATTACTGTACTAACGTGAGTGGGATGGTGGGGTCACTCTGCAGGAAGTCTTTTCCAAGCCCAAAGCCAAAGAAATTCATCGCCATCATTGGGGTCACACCAGCTAGTGGAGCACCCATCCCTTTATATAAGCCAAATATTCCCTGGAGTCATTAAAGAAGTAGATGTGATTGGAAAAAACATCAGAGAGAGACGGACTATGAAGACAAGCTTGTGTCATTCTGATCAATTGTGTGTCCTTACTGAAGACCAGCATAAGCTGGTAGCTGGTTTTAGCTGGTTTAAGGTGGCACTAGCTGGTTTACGCTGGTCCTCCCAGCCTGACAAAGCTGGTCATGCTGGTGGGTTAGCTGGTCTTCTAGCCGGACCAGCTAAGTCCAGCTAGACCAGCTTAAAAAGTGACCAAAATCTTCCTACACCAGCAAAACCAGCTATAACCAAGCTGGGAGACCAGCTAAAACCAGCTCACCAGCTTATGCTGGTCTTAGCTGGATTTTTCAGTAGGGGTGTTATGGTGCTTAGGCAGTTTGTGGTACTATTAAATCTAAGTGAACAAAGGGACAAAGTCAATAAAAAGACAAAGTCTTGTTTTTACCTTATTAAAGATTACATGAGCAGATGAAGAAATATCTGTGTCAACTTAAGGTAAAGTTTGGGTCATAAAGGAAAACCAGATGTGGATCACAGAATCAGCTGTAATTTGCAAATGTCTTATATCATCATATATCAAAGTACTAAAACGAATCAAAGGAATCTTTATATTAAAGGTGCTGTAGGCCATTCAGTAACTTTTTTAGACTTTGACACTGAATTAGACCACTCCCACCCTCCACAAACATCATGTGAAATGATTGACAGGCAGAGTGTGTTTCTGATTGGTTAAAAAGTGTGAGTTCCTCCCCTGAGTCTTCTCATTGATATCTGACTGTTGGAGTATTTTTTAGAAATGTGTCTACAGGAGTTTAAAGAGTGCTTCAATCACCTCTTTAGACAGAGTTTTTCGGAGGCAGTCGTATGTTCCTCTGTAGAGAACAGAATGTTGTGTTTGTAGACGGACCTGTGATAACACAAACAGGAGTTAAGAGACACACATTGATCTCTGCGGATGTGTGAGATAAAGCACATGTCTGTAGTTTGTGGATAAGTTATCAGTATAGTCACACAAAAGCCAGATGAACAGAGCTGGAGTCCGGTGTCATCATCTTATTTAATGTAGTGTTCTCAAAATATCAACCACACATGAACGAAATAGATGTTAAACATTGTCTTTTACAAAAAATAAACGGAATAATGTTAAAACTCTTGACTATGACTCTTTATCTTTTATAAGTGTTTTGGAATAACACTTTTAAAGTAGCAGTCTGGGTATTGTTTAGCTTGTAAAATAAAAATATAAAACACAAACCAATGCAAATATAAAATAAAAAAATAAAAAACAATGCAAATGATAGTAATCCCAGACAATGACACATCTAAGAGTGAATTTTTATTTGACTATGTCGACTTTACGTTGTTATTGTCATGGATTTAAGTTTTACACAGCACTGTCTTTTTAAGTTTTACCTTAATAGTGTCCAGTGGGTGTCCAGCAAATAGGAGACAGACACCACCAACCCCTCCAGCCACAAAGTTCTTCAGAGGAGAAACTCTTTTCTCTCCAGTCATCTTTAGGCTCTGTACTACACTACATACTGAAGAAAACTTTACATTATCTCCTCACAAACCATTAGCTCTGAGTCTCAGTGGACTTTTAACCATAATTTCACGAAGTTTACCCATTCATTCAGTCTGATACCGTCCCCTCGTGGTCATTATAATGCATTGCACAGAACATCGCGTGTTTTAGCCAAAGTTGCTTTTGTAACCCGCTGTAATAATTCAAAAGAATGCAGTGCATTTTGTATAAAACTGACAGGTCAAGTATGGAACGCATACTCGAAATGTAACCTCTGCAATTAACCCATCCCAGTGAGTAGTAGACAAGACCTTCTGGCCCAGAGACTCCAACCGGGAACTCTCGGGTTACAAACCCAACCCTTTAACCACTAGACTATGACTTTAATTTTACTGGCAATCTTTATACTGATCGGATTACTTACTGTTATTTGTTTTGTTTCATATTTAGTTTATTCAGTTAGAAAGACATATCGTATGTTTGTAGCAATGGTGAAATTCCAATTGATTGAAGCGCACACAGTGGCCGCTTCTCAATCTGAAGGCGGTAGCCTCCGGAGGTCGCATTTGCAGGCTGCATACGTCATCAAGCCTGGTTTATTTCAGTTAATTGAGCAAACATTTGCAAGCCATACGCGTATTACAACAATTTACGATAAATTGTGAATAACAGTCAACTTTATAATATTTTTAATAAATATTAACATTAAGTCTTTATGACGTATGCAGCCTACAAATGCGACCTCTGGAGGACGTAGCCTTCGGTTTGGGAAACGGCCAGTGTCAGGACGCAAATGGTCTTGACGAATCGCAGCAACGGACCACAGCGCTCAGTGCGCGTCTTTTTTTTTTACAGTCTATGCTTTTATTATGTGTATTATTAAATATTTCCAATTTTTCAAATTAAAGGTATTTTCATGACATAAGTGTGTGCACTTACAATATTGGCAAAGAATCATGGCATAAAACAAGAAACATACAATAACAAACAATAAGTTTTTTTTTTTGCTTGACAGAATATACAAAATACCAAGGAAATACAGTAAAACAAAAACTTGATAAAATTCCAAATCCAAAGTCCAAATAGCAGCATACCAATTAATAAATCAACAAATTTAGCACAATTAAAAAGCTACATAAATAAAATATTATAAAATGTGGACTTAAAATCAAATCTAAAATAAAAACATGTCAAAGGTGACTTTTAAACACCAGCTATAATATATATTACTATAACTATGGAGCGAAAGTCAATAGGCTTGTTCGACTTCATGCGGCGACGCAAGAACCGACAGCCGGATGACGTCAAAGTACCGCGAGAGTGAGACGAAATAAGACTTCGTAAGATTTCTCTAATCGTTCTCGCGGTACTTTGACGTCATCCGGCTGTCTGTTCTTGCGGCGCCGCATAGGCGTTGGCGGAAAGGAAGTCGTGACGCAGTTATCCAGCAGGTGGCAGTATGATAATAAACTGCGCGCGTTTTTCACGAGGAAGTGACCGGGCAACTTGCATTTTATTTTCATAATAAATGAAATATCAGTGACAGGTAAGAGCATCTGAAATCATATTTATGATTTATATCGTGTGCTTAGAAATTCAGTCAATCAGCAGTTGCTTCGTTGAACAGTACGTAGTAAAGTTGTTAAACTCTGGCAGACATGTATTTGTTTCATTATTATGTTGGTGTTTCTCAGATTCTCGCGATGTCTCAGAGGAAGAAGTCTCAAAGCAAGAGGGTCAGAAATCACATTTACAAATTGTACTATTTTACAAAGAGGTTACATCTGTGACTGTTTATGGTTATACAGATATTAAATTCTTGCGAATTTTCATTTGAAATAAGTTAGATGAAAGGATTTTTAATGTGATATGCTGCCAAGTATTAATAAATAAGACTTTTACGTTGATATAAATGATAAACATTATCAGTGAAGTTTTGAATTTTTTGTGTGCGTGTGCTAGTTGATGCACGAGGATGATGATGATGACGAAGATGTGACCGTAAGTCAAACAACATCATCACAGGCGCAGAGAGCTCGTGAAAACTTCACTTCAGATCAAATCGACCGTAAGGTAGACACCATTATGTTTGTATAACATTCATGTCATCATTAACTCAGCATCCATCAGTATTAAGCTCTTAATGAAAACACTGAAGCTTCACAGGGATGATAGGAGGACTGAAGGACATTGTTACAGTGCATGTAGCTCAGTTGGTAAAGCATTGTGTTAGCGACACATAAATACTGGGTTCAATTCCTAGGAAAGACACATACTGAAACAAATGCATACAATTACATGTAGGCATTTTGCAGACACATTTATCTAAAACAACAAATGGATTCATCCTAAAGAGGCATTAATATGAGAAGTGTGATGCTGTACAAAATAAAACTTTGAGCAAAGTTTTAACATTTAAAGAAAATATATTTTATTAACTGAATGTTTCTTGCCTTGGAAGCTTCTGCCAAATCCATAAAATGTCAACAAAACCTTTGTGTAATGTAAGTTAAGTTTATAATTTTTATTTTTTTGCTTTTACACCAAGGTTGCAGAAGTAGTTCAGTTCATCTTGGTTAAGGACCAGAAAAAAATACCAATTCGCAGAGCAGGTTTGGATTAAAATATTAATATTGAAGAGTCTTTTGAGAAACTCATGAAGTTGTTAAATGGTCCGTATGCGTTTACTTGGATTTTGTTTCAGATATTGTCAAACATGTGATGAAGGAATATAAACCCATCTATTCAGAGGTTATCAACCGAGTGTGTCGTACATTTGATCAGGTACGTGTGAAGAGGTGAAATGACTGTATGACCTTAAAATCCTTTACAAAAGTCCAATTGTAATCTGTGCGTTTGATCAGGTGTTTGGATTAAAGCTGATGGAAATTGATCCCAAGAATCACATTTACATCCTGATAAATAAGCTGGAGTCTGTTCCTGGCATGTAAGTCTCACACATATAAACAAACTAGGGCTGAGACAACTAATCGAAAAATTCGATAATAATCGATTAGTTGGTCTGTGACATCACATTCTCCCACACCAGCACGAGCGGTGGGCTTATAATTAAAGTCAAGCGCTGTTTGTTCATACAATGCGAGCTGCACGTTTATTAGGCGCTTCTTCTCACTGCGTGACCAGCAAGGCAGCGTTGCCAGATCTGCCGCCTTTCGACCGAATTGGGCTTCTTTTAAACCGTTTCTGCAGGTTGATGCGTTTGGATACATTTTGAACATAAAAGAACGCTGGTTAATAAAAGTTTAAATTCGTCCTTTAATAAAAGTAAGTTTGTATTTGTTTAATTGTTGTAGAGTTTTCATAAAAATAGTAATAAACCAGAAGCTAAGCATCTGTTTTAAAGTAGGGGGAATTCCTGGTTTTCATTACTGTAACAACACATGTCACTTTCATATCATAATGGCTTATTTATTTTTTGTTAACAAATAAAACGAGTGGATTAATCTGTGGCAAAATATCCTCACTAGCACATCCCTTTACATACGTTTATTTATATTTTGATATTTAAAAATGTTTTACTATTTAAAAGCTGCACAAACTTTCTTATTTAAGGCTTAAAATATCAAAAAGATTAAATTAGTAAAACATTAGTAGTGTGTGGCTTTTGCACTTTTAAAAGTACACTTCTACACGTGAATACACTAATTTAGTGCCTTATTAAGCTATAATAAGTGAAAAATATTTAGGTTTTATCCGATTAGTCAATTAATCAAAGAAAATAATGGCCTGATTAATCGGTTAGTTGCAACCCTAAAACAAACCTTCTCAGGGCTCCAGACTAACTTTTTTCACTAGTAGCACAGTGGCCCCCAACTGAAAATTTTAGGGGCGCAACCAGAAAATTTAGGGGCACACACTTTAAATCAACATGCTAACCAAATATTCACATTTCTACTAATTTCCACTGTATTACTAATAAATACTTTAATGATAGATGCAGAAAGTACAATGTGCTGTTTTCAAATTCAGTGTCAAATCACAAAAAAAGGTCAAATTTACTGGTCGCACATGTGCGACTGGATGTAAAATAAAATTCACACTCTCAAATTTTTGTGGCAGTCTGGAGCCCTGCTTCTGCTAATGGACTTTATAACACAAGTGAGTCTTTTTGTAATCATACAGGTGTCCCGGAAAGCCAAAGACCGGCCTTCTGTTTGTCATCCTCAGCGTCATCTTTATGAAGGGAGGTGTTGTCAAAGAGAGTGAGTAATCCTTGCTTATGTTTCATGGCTGTTTGAACAGCAACGTGTCTGTCAAATTATCGGTGTTTAACAAATCCAGTGATTGGTGAAAATGACATTTTTGTGCAGAACCTTATGAAATCATAATCCGTTTAATGTATTATTCCTGACAGGAATCTCATTTCAAATTCAGGAAAGTGCAATTAAATCTGAACATACTTAAAAATGACACCATAGGATTAGGGGTGGGCGATAAATCGCCTGTGATTCTCATGCGTATCTCTTCATTAAAGCCGGTTTCATGATGCTTTCAGATGGAGCGGCATTTACTACACAGAGCCGTATTTCACAGAGAAGCTAGGCAAAATTGCATACATTATCGGAGGTGATCTGTCCACAATTATGACTTTAAGGATAAAAAACTAGTGCTGGGCAAAGATTAATCGCGATTAATCGCATACAAAATAGTAATTTTTTGCATAATATATGTGCGTGTACTGTGTCTAATTATTGTGTATATTTAACCACACACACATTCATATAGACGGTTTCATCGGACGCACGTGATACACGTCTGGATCCTAACCTTACTTCTGGTTTCGTTTTTTTTTTAAGGTCTGACTTGCAAAACTGATCTTTTGAACAAATGCCTCGTCGAAAATAACAAATGTTTTGGTTTCCTAGGTAATCTATGTGTTGTTTTTTTGCTTGTTATATAAATAAACTACGTTTAAAGTACTTTGTTGTAATTTATTATTAGCGGAGTTTACCGGAAGTTACGTGCAGCCGCTTGTTTATGTTGTTACTGCTGAAACGGTCTATATTCATTTCAGAATTGTTTTACTTATATATATATATATATATAATTTTTATTTATTTATTTTTAATATAGAATATATAGAAATAAAAATAAATATATATAAACATGTAAATGTTTCTTAAATACATACATGAATGTGTGTGTGTGTGTGTGTGTGTATTTATTTATACATAATAATTACACACAGCACATACTCATATATTATGCCAAAATCACTTTTGTTTTGTATGCGATTAGTCGCGATTAATCTTTGCCCAGCACTATAAAAAACGCATGAAAATTGCAGTATTTCTTATTTTTACAGAAGTGTAAATGTGGCAACAATCTGGTTAAATTAAAATCCAGTTATATTATATGGTCATTTGTCCACTTGATTACTACAGGACCTTCACAGTTTACTTTATCAAAAAACTGTAAAAACCATTCATTGCCTTTAAGATTATAGTTGAACAGTTGAATGCAAATGTAGTCGAACAGTTTTTTGACAAAATTAAACATTTTTTAGTTTTATTGTATATAATTAAAGCTGATTCTGGTCATGATCATCTCCGTAGAAGCTGACATGGCGAAAAGAATGAACAGTCGTATGTGTTTATGACTAAGAGATCAATGAGACTCTTGTTTCATTATTCATTTATAATCGTATTGGTTCATTTTTAAAACTCATTGCAAATGTAAACACAATAAGTGTTGTGGATATCAGATAGACAATTTATTAATACAATCCTGAATATAGAGCTGTGATTGATGTAATGAACTGTCATGATGATGATGATGATGATGATGTGTTAATGGTCCTGAGTGCCTTTTTTGTTTTCTCACTGAACTCATTGACACAGATTTGATGAATAAAGTGAATTTATTCAAAGTTGTGAAGAGTTTCTGTGGCAGATATATTTCAAGTGTGTATTTTCTCTGTAGATCTGGTGTGGAACACACTGAAGAAACTGGGAGTGGATGCAGGGTTAGTGTAAAACATCACAGTTGGGATCCTCAGTGGTTTTAATGCTGTATGTCTGACATTGAGTTGTCTCCTCACAGGGAGAAGCACGAAGAGTTTGGTGATGTAAAGAAGGTGGTCACAGAAGAGTTTGTGAGGCAGAAGTGAGTGAAAGTCTTTAATGGCTCTTGATCACTCGTCTTGACCGTTAGCTCAGTGTGTAAGAGCTGTGAATATTGGAACTGAAGGTTGTGGGTTCAAATCCAGGCTGAGACAGATGTTGGTGTGTTCAGAGCTGCTGTTCCAGAGATCATGAGCAGGTGGTTTATATCACACCATACAGAATAAAGGAGTTGTGTTGAGTGAAGGATGAAAGAAAGAAAACATTCACCTTCGTCAAACGACTCCTGACATTTATTTGACTAGACTAGTAAACCTTTCATAATACTAAACTAACAGTTAGTGATAAGAAATGAATGCTTTGAGTTGTATGGAGTGTTATTGATGTGATACTCTTAAAAAATTGGGCAGATTTGTTTCTTTTATGAAAAGTGTATTGATTCCACGAAGATCATTGATGTGTTTGGCGAATGCTTTAATCCAAAGCAATTTAGGGTGCATTAAAGGGGTATTTCACAAGACTTTTTTAAGATGTCAAATCTTTGGAGTCCCCAGAGTACGTCTGTGAAGTTATAAGATTAGATAATTTATTATATGTAAGTTAAAATTGCCACTTTATAGGTGTGAGCAAAAATGTGTTGTTTGTGTGTGTGTCCTTTTAAATGCAAATGAGCTGATCTCTGCACTAAATGGCAGTGCCATTATTGGATAGTGCAGATTAAGGGGCGGTATTATCTAGGGGTGTAACGATTAACCGTGCAAATGCACGTTTTCTCAATGAATGAATCTGAATGAATTACGGTGAAATCCAGGCACATCCGAACACCAGGGGGCGCTCCCGTGCAGAAACTCCCTTTGTGCCACAGTCAGAAGAAGTGGCATTACGAATACTATTCCAGGAAATGTCTACAGGAATATTTATATAACTGTTCTTCAAATTGTTTCAGGTATTTTCATGATAATAAAGAATATTTTAAATGATTTGGTCTAACGTGTGTTTCTTTTTTAATTGCACTTTATAAACGACTCCAACTCGTTATGATTTTAGATTGATAAAGACTTCCTACTGACCAAATGCCGTAGTATACGCACAAGATGTGCATTAAACAAAAAATCGCAGTCTTGCGATTCAGAATCGATTTCAGACAGGCATTTTTAATTGGACACACAGTTGAATCGTTACATCCCTAGTATTATCCCCTTCTGACATCAATAGGGGAGCCAAATTTCAATTACTTACTTTTTCACATGCTTGCAGAGAATCTTTTACCAAAACTAAGTTGCTGGGTTGATCTTTTTCAAATTTTATAGGTTTTTAGAAGCACTGGGGACTCAATTATAGCACTTAAACATAGAAAAAGTCAGATTTTCATGAAATCATTCATTTTCATTTCATGTGAATCATTTCTAACTGTGATTAAAAGTCTTGTGATGTTTTAGAAAGCTGATCTAATTTAATTACATACAGTTTTATCATTATGAATAAATCACTTTTATAACTTCATTTTATAACATTTTTTATCATTCATACATGAAGCTAACTATGATGCTAAGAGTTGTATTTGTGTTGATTGTAGATATCTGGAGTACGTGAAGATTCCTCACACTGAGCCGGTGGAGTTTGAGTTTCGTTGGGGTTTGCGTGCCGAGAACGAGACGTCTAAACTCAAGCTGCTGGAGTTTGTCGCTGAGGTTTGTTTCATTCACCGGTGGTGCAGATGCTCTTTCTTGTCTTATTATAGCTGTAAAGACGACTGATCTGTCTTTAGATTCCCAGAAACTCTTCAAATAATCTCACATCCACCCACAATTAACAAATGAATGATCTAGAAACTCTTAACTCATTCACCGCCATTGACGCCAATACCGCTTTTATCCACCAGATGGCGCCAAATTGAATTTATCAAAAACGGAAGTTAAAAAGATTTAATGGTTATTTTAACTGCCTTTATGTTTGATAGTCATTCTGAGTCTGATCTCTAACATAAATTCCTTTACAAAAACAAAAATTTTTTAAGCTTTTTGCTCAAAATGTTGTATTTTTGAAGAGAAATATCCATATTTCAGTGGTTAAATTAAGTAGAAAAAGTAAATATATAATGAAACGTTTTTTCCCCATTTTGTTTGTTTGTTTGTTTGTTTATTGTTTGTTTGAAAGCAGAGGGTGTGTTCTTTAATTTAATATAATTTGTATGTTTATATATTTATAGAAAATGATTTTTCCTGCAAGGAATTTTGTGAAAATTTTGTTAAAATTACAAAAATGCAGGTGGGCAACTTTTCTCAAAAAGGCTGGCGGTGAATGAGTTAATAACAGACAGCCGATGGGCTTAACAGTGAAGTCTCAATGCTTTCACTAAAGTTACTTTCACTTTTTAATGATTTTTATCTTAAAACATCAACATGCACTTACAAGTCAACATGCACATTCATCAGTTTATGGTCTCTTCTGTTTCTTTGTTTGGATTATTAAAGTTTTAAATGAACACAATCATGTTGACTCACTGCTGTGTTGTGTTTGTTCATTTGTGTGTTGTGATGTTTTCTTTCACAGCTTCATGATCAGGATCCTCAGAGCTGGAGTCAGCAGTTCAGAGAAGCCAACGCTGCTGCTGAGAGTAACCAAAGATCATAAACAGACCCGTCACCTTCGGCTTCAATCAAAACATGTTTTGTGTAATGCTTTTGTTTTCATATGTGAAAGTGCAGAAACTTCTTCAGTAGTTGAGTTGTTTTGTTTTATTTATTGTTTGTAATAAAAATAAAAGTTCTTTTACAATATTCTGCTAGCAGGTTTGTATTTATTATCATCACTGTAGTCTCATGCTTGTTTAGTGTCGTGTATTTTATTTGCTTCACATTTTCTTTCAGCTCAAGCTTTAATACAGATAAATGTTTTGCAGTCAAATTCACTTTCATTTTAATTCACTCTTATCAGATGATCTCTGTGTTAAACGGTTGAATGCGACTTTATTCTGTACCAGGGGTAGGCAACGTTGGCCCTGGAGTGCCAACGTCCTGCAGATTTCAGCTCCAACCCTGATAAAACCTAGCACTTTTCAAGTGACTCGTTGGACCATGAATAGTTGTTCAGTTGTGGTTTTTTAAAGCTGGAGTTAAACTCTCAGGACATTGGCTCTCCAGGACCGACATTGCCTGAAACCTGTGCTATTGTACAAGCAGATTACTGATGACAGTGGAGTATAACCCATCTTATAATCAAGACTTTATACTTAAAAAGAATTCCACATGGTTAAACAAGAACATTACAATTCTAATACTACATTTAATGGAAAGCTTTGATAGTTTCATAGCATTTAGGTTTAAATTACACAGCATACCACTGCTTTATTATTAACACTTTAACACTCATTTTAATGAAAAAAAAGAAAAATCATGTTATATCATGAATTAGCTGGCTATAATTTGTCAAATGTGTTTGTAACATATTAATTCATTTAACATTCTTATTAATACAAAAATATTGTTTGTTTCTTTACAGTATTAATACTAATGTTGAAAAATAATAAAGTTGATCTGCGAGTAACAGCGTTACCATCTACTTTTCAAAAGTATAACATTTGTTCCTGATTTAACTAATATAGTAACATGGTTACATTGACCTTTACATACATCATTACAAGTGTAAATTATAATACAGTTCTGTACACTATATCAAATTATTATAAATGTAAATAATTGTCCGCATTAAAAATATTTTCAACAAAGTATTGAGACAACCCTGCCTGGCACAAAATGTAAATGATGTCACTTAAAGACCACTCAATAATCTATTACTGCCATATTTCTTCTCATCATAGTAAATCTTTAAACAGTTTATCAATGACTGTGATGTTTTTCTTCATGATCTCCTCTAGCTGTGTTGTGGTACCGTCTGTAAAGCATCCTCTGGATCTCTGTCCACATCCACATTCTGAAACATTCACATAAGATCAAGAACACAAGAAATTAATTATGAGTCCGTTGTTAAAATCGTGCGACAGTACAGTTACAAATAAATAAAATTGGGTATAACAAAACAAAAAAATGAGACCACATCAAACACACCAGTGTATTAAATTTTACAGAAGATCAGTGCTAACACTTAGGGTGTTTTCACACCTAGTTCGTTTGAGCCCTACAAACGCTCTCGGAGCAGTTCAGGGTGTATATGTGAACAAACCAAATGATCTCAGACCCCCCTAAAAAAAACCCAAACGGAACCGAACTCAGACCACGTCTGGAGGTGGTCTGAGTACGGTTCGCTTTTGGGTTCTTTTGTGGTTCGATTTATTTTTGAGAAGTGAAAACAATGAGGTCCCAGTCTGGTTTGCATGTCATTTGGACATTGTATCAAAATAAACTGCTGCACAGAAAGCTGGGGTCTGAGTTCTTATGAAGTTGTTATGTGAACAGAAAGGGTCTGAGATCACTTCAGTTCTGAAGAGGAGCAAAAATAAGAACTGGGTCCTCTTTTGAGTCCACTATATTGTGAACACCAAAAGGACTGAGGTCACATTCGGGTAGTTCAATTTGTCCAATAGGCATGATGTAGATGATGAATTGTAATGGTCCGAGAACTGAACCTTGAGGGACACCTTGTTTGAGTAGGACTGTTGGTGATTTATATTTGTGCATGGAAATAAAATGTTGTCTGTTTGTCAGATTGGAGGAGAACCAGGAAAGCGCTGCTCCAGAGATACCAATCTCTGAGAGGCGCATCAGTAATAATCTGTGGCAGACATTATCGAAAGCTGGGCTGAGATCGAGTAACAGCAGTAAGGAAATATTGCCGGAATCACCAGATAGTAGGAGATCATTAGTAACTCTTACTAAAGCTGTCTCGGCACTGTGAATTAACCATGCATGCACTTCTGGCTCTTTTTTGAGTCCAGGGCATCTGCATTTTAAATTACATTTAAGATTGGTTCCTACTAGCTCAGTCAGAACGGTTAGCAGTTTGACATTGAGATGTTTTCCCCACCCATAGTAAACACTCGGGTTGAAGCTATATGCTAGGTAAAGTGTTCTTTTTCCTGGACAGAAAACACATTGTCTGGTGTGATATGGGATTTGACGATGATCTATCTCCTGCTGCTATCATGTCGATCCTCAATGCCCAAACAGGGTACAGTTAGATTGGAACAGGGAGTAGACTTCCAGTCGAGGCAGGGGCTGAGGCCAGGGGTGGATCCTATGGTACAGATGTGGCTGAGGCTTTGTCTGTATGCCTTCCCTCCAATTTCTTTGATACTGGAAGTTCTGGAAAGTTTGCAATTCTACATTTTCATCCAAAAACCACCCGCCAAGGGGTTACACGTTAAAGACTTTCTACCCTTTCTATGTGGACAGACCTTGATTCTCACCTTGGGTCCACACCCGGGGTATGTCATACTTTACTCCAGATCTCCTTTTACAAGGAAGCTTATGCCCTAAAATAGCGTTATGGTAAACAATGGCTGCCAGATCCAGTTAACTGCTCAGCTGGGACAGTATTTTAGTTCCCTGAGAAGGGAATGAGACGCTGCATCACCCTGCCATACTTCCTGCATCCCTTTTGCCCTTACTTTAGTAGGATTGAAGCTATCACTATACTTTCTGGATGCACTTTTATGCCCCCCACACAACCTCATAATGAAATAAAACATTTAGTTTAGTTAAATAATGCATGTGTGTAATCTTCACATACTGTAGATGCAAATTAACTTGAATGAAAGAGTGCAGGATTGCAGATACTCAGGTTAGTAGTAACTGATGATAGATAGCTGGTTAAGTGTCAAGTGGAGTATTTTAGTCTTTTACCTGTAGACTGAGTTCAGTCAAGCCCAGATCCTGTAAACGGGGAGCTCTGGTGGGCGTAGGACTTGCCATCGGCTGGACCCGAACAGAACGATGAAGAGCCGTGTGAGGGCACTGAGTGTCCACATTCTGTTAAAGGTTTAAGGGATTACTGATCTCGCTTCAATTCTGTGTGGTTTGCTGCTGAATTAAAATCTTTATAATGTGGGTGATGAAATGCTAACTGTATAATTTTTATCTCATATCAGCCAAGAATACTTTAGTAACTCAAGTCTTACTACACATACATGTCACATTGATTAATATGTCATTACATGCTAAATTTTTCATTGCCACTAAGTGTAAGTCATAGGATCATGCTTAACTTCTGACAGAAAATAATCAGAGGCTATCTTTGTTCGCAAAACCATGAAAACGACCACCTTTAAATCTCGCTGTAACACAAAGGACCACAATGTAGGAGCTACGAAAGTAGAAATAGTCACAAATGTTTCATGATGGCAATCTTTGGACAACTGAAAATTGTGCAAAGAAATTCTTTGAAAATTGCAGCTCTTGAAAATATTAGTCAGCGCCTCTTTGGGTCAGCTGGTCTTCCAGCCGGACCAGTTAAGTCCAGCTAGACCAGCTTAAAAAGTGACCAAAACACAGCAAGTCCAGCATGCTACACCAGCAAAACCAACTAAAACCAAGCTGGGAGACCAGCTAAAACCAGCTCACCAGCTTATGCTGGTCTTAGCTGAACTTTTTAGAAGGTGATAAACAGAAGACAAACAAACTACCACTGCCTTGACTTCACAGATAACTAACTAAAAGACAAACATACTTAAAGGGACAATAAGTAAGATAACCCCCATCTAATGGTGAAATTGTATTTTGCATTGAAAAGAATAGTGCTCTCTAGGGCCTCGCTTTTCCAAATGCGTGCAACTACAGTAGCCGTTATGTAATCACGGATCTCCTACTTCATGTGTTCTGAATGAAAACGTGTTGTGGAAACGCATTAGTAGGCTAGTGCTTTTTGTCCCTCTCTGCTACTATAGGGTTAGGTTCATACACCAAAGGTGTTGTCAGCCATGCAAGGCGCCATCCAGCTTGTCGGGAGCAGCTGGGGTTAGGTGTCTTGCTCAAGGACAACTTGACACTTGATCAGGTGGAGCTGGGGATTACACCACCAACTTTTTGGTTTGTAGACAACCTACATGAACCACTGAGCCACTGCCTAAACTTTGCAATAAAACATCTAAAAATGCCAAACTAGTTCTGGACTACCACTGAGCCACTGCATAAACTTTGCTATAGAACATTTGGGGGCGGTTTCCCGGACAGGGCTTATCCCAGACTAAAATGCAAGTTTGAGCTGTTTTAATTTAAAAACACTTTGTCCTTTTTAATTTTAACATTTTTCGTTGGCATTGTTTTGTAAGGTATGTTTGTAAAAACTTCTTAAAAGACCTAATATTAATAAGGCCTAGTCTTGGATTAACCTAAACCCTGTCCGGGAAACCGCCCCCTAAAAAGCCAAACTAGTTTTGGACTATTTTCCAACCTGTATCAAAATACATAAAGAAAAAAGGATTGAAACAAAAGGATTAAAATTAATTGAAAGGAGTTGTGCAGCATACTCTGTAAGGTGATCTTCCTGAGGTTGTATAATGCAAACTGGCATGACTGAGTGTCTTCATCTTTGCAATGTGGCCACTGAAGGACAGCTGGTGGTTTTGGATGGTGTAGCAGGATTAGGTGAGCTGTGACTGACAGCTGATATCACCTATTAGAGAGTGGCAGTCCCCTTTTAAACGGTGATTGGCTGCTGCTCTGAATGCGTCATGTCCGACTTCCCCCTGGGGGTTTGCAACGTTAGCGGCAGGTGAGATCTTGCTAACACGCTATGGTTAGCAGTTTTAATCTATGTTTGTCATTTAAAAGTAATGTTGTGTTGGTTTTAGTGTGTTGTCTGTCGTGCTGGTGCCCTTGTGCTGTTAGTGGTGTACGTGATGGTGTACCCTCAGTTGGCTATGGGTTTTCCTGCTGTTGGTTAACCTGTGCCATAAAACAGTAAATTGTCTGGGGTGATACCACTGTTCGGTAAGTGTCTAGCACAAAGTCAATGTGTGTGTATGATGTAGCGATTAGTTTTAATATTATATTTGTTTGTTTTAGGTTTCTCCCTTTCGTTCTACGCTGCGTCTCCCGTTGTGCTGTCTTTTGATTCTTGCGCTGCAGTGTTGCACCGCGGTTACCGACGTCATTATCTGCGTCATTGCACACTGGACTGTGTACTGTCTGGTTCTGTTGTGAGCCTAGTGTTTACTCTCCACGTGAGACGTTACCATCTCAGAGCCGTGGTTCGCTCTCGGTGTGAGAAACGAGTCGCTTTCCATTGGCTCTGC
Organism: Misgurnus anguillicaudatus; assembly: GCF_027580225.2. NCBI lineage: Eukaryota > Metazoa > Chordata > Actinopteri > Cypriniformes > Cobitidae > Misgurnus > Misgurnus anguillicaudatus. The sequence goes on from NC_073349.2 coordinate 5,427,763, forward strand.
TTTTAATGCATCACTTACGTCTTTTTGTTTGTTATCTTATTTTTTGAGATTATAAATTGTGTTTGTGAACCTGTTTGGGTTATGAGCAATGCTGTCAACATTCTGTATTGCCCATTCTAGCTGGTTCTTGAGAACCTCGTTTTGTCCATAATTGTGACTGATTCATTGTTAATTGGATCTTTTATATTGTTTATTATTTCCCTTTGGTTTGGACTAGTATAATTCATTTTTTTATTGTTATAACTTTATTTCTTTTATTGTTTGTGGTGGTCGTCGGCTTTGTGAAATAAGGCTGGTCGCCACCATTTTGTTTGTATGACCCAATTATTCATATTGTTTTGATTTGTTGCAGGAGCTGGGGTCCCACGGGTGGATGGATCTGTCCGGTGGTGGTACTTCCTCCTCAGTGTGTGCTGTGTAACACTTGAAGTGTGTGGTTGTGTAATCTGAGTGCACCGTGGTGTGTGTGCCTTTCTGTAAACACCAGTCGCGATTAAGTGATTCCTACCGCTGGGAACCTCAGCCCTGCTGGTTATTATATGTTTGTTTTGTTTTCATTTACCTTAATTTTGAGTGTGTGATTGTGATGCATTTCCAAGTGGAGTGACTGTATGTTTGGGAGTGCTCATTTAAAAGGGGTTATGTGTAAATAAAAGTCTATTTTTGTACTATACCCACGTCTCTTGCTCACTCTTCCTTTTAAGAGGAACGAACTTGTGTGCCTTTCCACCCTTTTGGGTGTAAGGAATATTTCCCTGGGTGTAAGTCCCGGGGTGGCGTAGTCGGAATTTTACGTAAAATCTTTGCTTTCGTCCTGAAGCTAAACTTTCACCCCTCGTGATGCCACAGTTGTATTGTCAAGTTGAATAGAGAGGTCGTGCTGTATCTTGGGGTGTGCTGGAAATACAAGCAGCTCCGTCTTCGCTAGGTTTAACTGGAGGTGGTGTTTCTTCATTCATGCCGAGATGTCTACTAAGCAGGCTGTAATGCGTGCTGCTATGGTGGGATCATCTGGTTGAAATAAGAAGATCTGTGTGTCATCAGCATAGCAGTGGAAGGAAAGCCATGTGCTTGTATGATAGTCCTTAAAGATGTTGTGTAGATGCAGAAAAGAAGTGGACCAAGCACTGATCCTTGAGGGACCTCCGCCCTTGTAGTGTGTCCGTGACTGACAGTAGTGCCATCTCGGTGGAGTGGTTGCTTTTGAAGCCTGCCTGCTTGTTGTTCATGTCATTCTGAGATACGAAGGAAGATACCTGCCCTTTCAAATATTTTCACAATAAATGAAATTCAGTGTTGGATCTGAGGGTAGTGTGTTCTGAAGTTTTTGTTGGTGAAAATTGGTCAGACATGTGAAGAGGTACGACCATAATGTTGTCTGTAGTGCAGCTGTGAGTGTAGAAAAGATCTAGCTGGCTTCATGATCTGTGATTAAGCAGCAGTGGTGAGGTGAGTAAAGTCGAAAAAAGTCGAAAAAAAAAAGAGCTGTCTGTTGTGGATGACAAGAATATACTGGAAAAACATGTTGTAGGTAGGAAACAAAAGCGAATTAAAAAGGAAAATTTGTAAAATACTCGAGTGCCTTGTGAGTGTCAAATATGGAGGTTTAAATGAAGTATGATATTCTGGAAAGGTTAAGTCAATCACGCGATTTAGCTCGACTGAGTGTGCATTTAACTTGCTGAAGACAAAACTAGGTGGAAAGAACGGCTGAAGACAACTGCAATAAAGACCTGGCAAACCATCATAAAGGAAAAAATCCAGTCTTTGGTGATCCTGTGGGTTCCAGAGTTCAGGTGGTGATTGTATACAAAGGATTTTCAACAATATATAAAAAAATTATTTATAATTATATTAATTTTTCCAAATAAAATTGAATCTATGAAAATAGGGGGGTTGTGTATTAAGATGGTGGCAATTCCTAAACCTTTCACATATTTTTTTCAACCCTTTGAATGAAAGCTAAAAGCCTGCAAATTTATCTTGATTGTTTCATTTTAATTCTTCTCTGGTGCCATACAGAGACAAAACTATAAACATTGTGTCAGTGTCCAAATATGTAAAGCAGAATCTGTGGTCTCTTTGTGAAATGAATATTTTGTAGAAATCTGTTGAGTATGAAGCAATTGCTTGAGGGGATTAAAATAAATTGTAAAGGAAGTTAGAGTTGTTTTAATATATTTAACATCTTAACAGTGATGGTATCATACAGTTATACTATACATAATTTGACATAGACCAAGGTCATTTTGTGCTACTTTGGATGCTTTATTGAAGTACCTACCGAGTACCAGTAGGCTACTGACAAGCATTGGCTAGCTTGCTATGATTTACAGATTTTTTATCTTTTACTGTCTATAATTCTTACGCATACGGGAAATAGCTACGAAAGACACCATTTTTCACTTCAACTGTCTTGAAAAGAAACGCTCCTTAAAAAATATCTTGGTTAGGGTGTGATGCCTGCTCGATCCCTGATGCGTTCTTCTAGCCGTTGTCTGCTGCTACCGAACTACCACTATTTTACAACATAAGAAGGCACGACACAACACGAAACTTTGCTCAAAGTATCACCTGGATTTTTACACATGAACGTGAGCATTGAGAACATTGTTTGTGTACACAGAGTTTACTAAAAAGAAAGGTTTAGAACAACAGACTTCGGCTGTTTTGGTCTCCGCTCGTCATCTTTGCCAGACATGAATCGATTTTCATTCAAGTTTGAGATGTGAGTGACGTCAGCTGATATTCATGAATACGCATGCCCATATCAAATATGGTGTCAATCAATTTTAATTGGTCTTTGCGTGACTTGACATCAGAACATGTGACACGAAATAACTGATAAGATTTGACGTTATTAACATTTCGCTGTATTTCATTTCAAGCACAATTACACAACATGCATACAAAATCTTCAATTTATAATATTCTTGAAAAAAGTGTGAAGTTGACCATCACTTCGGTCCACTACTGTATATACAGTATGCAACTGTAACGTGTAGATTCTAGCTGTATTTAAGCAAATGTTTCAGTGTAATGAAAGTGTCCTTGTACTCACCACTGGTCTTTCTCTATGTGTGTTCACTGCTTCAATATTCAGAAATTTGGACTCAAGCTTACAACCTGGAAAGCCAATAAGGAAATAATTATTGAGGTTGAAGTGATCTCATGTATGTAGACAATAATAGTGTTGATAAGAGACTGACCGTAAGCCACAGGAGTGAGTTTTAAAACTGTATGCAGAGGACACTTTAGATACGGCAACTCATCTAGAGACATTAAACAACAATTAATACACATATATACACAGTCAACCTGGGTCCCAACGTTCATCACTTTTATTGCAGTTATATGAAAAGAAATCATTATTCAGGTGGCAACTCCAAAGCACTGTCTGGTAAAATTAATGCTTTTCATCAGAGGTGACGGTTAACGCCATCAAATTGCTTGTGAAGTTTCCTGGTTTGTAATTTGTTTGGGATAAATATACATGATTGATTGATAGAAATAAGACAGAAATTATTCATCGTTACTGGCTGCTACCTGGTCCAAATCTCTAAAACCCAAACCTACACAACATTTTGTGTAGTAGTGTATAATCAACACCTGTTGAACATTACGCAACGAATCAAATCAAGCATTAAACAACCATGTGGTATAAATACCATTAAATATAAATTAAATATAATTTTGTCCATTGGAAATGTTTCTCTATGGGGTGGTTTCCCAGACAGGGATTATCTTAAACCAGGACTAGGCCTTAGTTTAATTAAGAAATATAACTTGTTTTAAAAAACATGCCTTACTAAAAATATTACTAGTGTTCATTTTGAGGCAAAACAAAGGGAACTGATGTATTTTAAAGAGCACCTATTGTCCAATTCACGTTTTTAAATTTTCTTTGGTGTATAATTGTGTTAGTACATGTTAACGATATGCAACCACTGATGTAAGTTATCGTCTCCAATGTAAATCTCTTTTCTTGGACTACAACTGTCATGGTTCTGCCATTTTGTCCTTTGTTTAATCTAGTCTTGTGGCAGAACCATGACAGACCCATGTTTTGTGTGAGAGCACTGGCTTTGTTTATTCCTAGCCATGTGCTCTCAGTCTCGTCTCTTGATCCCGCCCCCTTGTTTCCTCATTAATTATCCCATTATTGTTTGATTCCTGTCACCTGTTGCCCTCATTAGTTCTCCTCTATTTAAGATCCTTGTGTTTGTTGTCCTGTGCTTGTGCATTGTTCCTAAAACCTGTAAGTACGTTGTCTTTGAAGTCTAGTCTAGTAGTGTTTATTGTATTTAGTCAAGTTTATTGTTCAGTGTCACCCTGTCTAGTATTAAGTGTAGTTTAGATCTAGTCTTGTTTAGTGTTCTCTCCCTTTGTTATAGTATCTTGTTTATGTTGTTTTGCCCCCTCGTGGGTTTTGTTTTCTGTTTAATTCATTAATAAATATCCTTAGTTAACTTTTTGTTGTCTGCACTTGGGTTCATCCTTCTTCCTAATAACATAATGCACAACCCACAACACACCCCAGCAGACAGCATTGGTGGTCCCGCCTGGCGGCTGGCGGCTGACGTTGACCTGTGGTGGCAGTCGAGTGCCGCCGACATGAAGATGGGCAGGGCCCCATTTCCTCCCCAGCAGGAGAGGTCCCTGAGGGGGTATGCCCAGGATGTGGAAGCGAGGAGGGTTTTGTTGCCAGAGACCCTCCTCAACTCCTACTTTATCGCGGGTCTCAACTTCCCTCCTCCCTTGCCTGAACGGGAGGGGCTGATCCGACGCACGTTTCGTGAGGTCGTGGACCAGTTGTGTCGGGAGGAGCTTGAGGTTCCCACCAGGGCTTTACCATCTGCCACGCTGCCATCTATCCCGGAGGGACTTATCTTGGGAGTGTTGGCGCCCGGCGACCCAGAACGTTCCCCTCCAGCCCCAGAGAGCTCCTCCCCACCAATGTCGCTTCGTGGTAAGCGTGAGAGGAGGGTTTCATGGGAGTCGCCGTCTGAGGGGTCCTCTTCGGAGCCGGCTGCTCCCACCACTGTCCTCACCTCACCTGACACAGCATCTGCGCCACGCCCGAGAAGGAAAAAGAAGAGGAGGGGGTTAACTTCACCACCGGCGCAGCCTCTGCCTCAGTCTGCGCAGCCCCTGCCGTCTGCGCAGCCACCGCTGCAGCCCCTGCCGTCTGCGCAGCCACCGCTGCAGCCCCTGCCGTCTGCGCAGCCACCGCTGCAGCCCCTGCCGTCTGCGCAGCCACCGCTGCAGCCCCTGCCTTCTGCGCAGCCACCGCTGCAGTCCCTGCCTTCTGCGCAGCCACCGCTGCAGTCCCTGCCTTCTGCGCAGCCACCGCTGCAGTCCCTGCCGTCTGCGCAGCCACCGCTGCAGTCCCTGCCGTCTGCGCAGCCACCGCTGCAGCCCCTGCCGTCTGCGCAGCCACCGCTGCAGCCCCTGCCGTCTGCGCAGCCACCGCTGCAGCCCCTGCCGTCTGCGCAGCCACCGCTGCAGCCCCTGCCGTCTGCGCAGCCACCGCTGCAGCCCCTGCCGTCTGCGCAGCCACCACTGCAGCCCCTGCTGTCTGCGCAGCCACCACTGCAGCCCCTGCTGTCTGCGCAGCCCACCGCAGCGCCCCCTGTCACGGTCTCTGTTTTGTCTCCGCTGCCGGAAGCAGCGCCCCCTGTCACGGACCCTGTCTCGTCTCCGCTGCCGGAAGCAGCGCCCCCTGTCACGGACCCTGTCTCGTCTCCGCTGCCGGACGCAGCGCCCCCTGTCACGGACCCTGTCTCGTCTCCGCTGCCGGACGCAGCGCCTCCTGTCACGGACTTTGTTTTGTCTCCGCTGCCGGACGCAGCGCCCCCTGTCACTGTCTCGTCTCCGCTGCCGGACGCAGCGCCCCCTGTCACTGTATCGTCTCCGCTGCCGGTCGCTGTGCCCCCTGTCACTGTATCGTCTCCGCTGCCGGACGCAGCGCCCCCTGTCTCTGTTCCTGTCTCGTCTCCGCTGCCAGCCACAGCGCCCCCTGTCTCACCGGCTCCTTCTGTTGCTTCGTCCCCTGCCACTGTCTCCATGTCCTCCCTTGACTCTCTCCCCTACCCTGTGAGTCCTGGCTCGCCCTCATCTGCTCCCTTGTCTTCCCCTACCACGCCCTGGAACCCTACCTTGCCTCCTTTTGTTCCCCTTACCCAGTCTGCATCCCCAAGCAAGCCTGTACCCTCCAATAGCCCCACCAAGTCTGCCCGGACTCCTCGTCCTAAGCCCTCCACCACCCCTGAACCCAAGACCCCTTGCCCACCCAGCTCCACCCTACCTGGACTTCCTCACGTGAACTTTGTTTTGCCTCCGCCCCCCCTCCCTTGTTTGTTGTTTTTATTGTGCCACCCCAACCCTCTTGTAATGTTATCTTGTCTGCCCGTGTGTATATTTATCATGTTTTCTTGGTGTCTGTCTATCTGTCAGTCTGTCATGTCTCGTGTTTAGTGTTCCCCTGGGGAGCGTCTGGAAGCCGCTCCTTAAGGGGGGGATTCTGTCATGGTTCTGCCATTTTGTCCTTTGTTTAATCTAGTCTTGTGGCAGAACCATGACAGACCCATGTTTTGTGTGAGAGCACTGGCTTTGTTTATTCCTAGCCATGTGCTCTCAGTCTCGTCTCTTGATCCCGCCCCCTTGTTTCCTCATTAATTATCCCATTATTGTTTGATTCCTGTCACCTGTTGCCCTCATTAGTTCTCCTCTATTTAAGATCCTTGTGTTTGTTGTCCTGTGCTTGTGCATTGTTCCTAATACCTGTGAGTACCCTGTCAAGAAGTCTAGTCTAGTAGTGTTTATTGTATTTAGTCAAGTTTATTGTTCAGTGTCACCCTGTCTAGTATTAAGTGTAGTTTAGATCTAGTCTTGTTTAGTGTTCTCTCCCTTTGTTATAGTATCTTGTTTATGTTGTTTTGCCCCCTCGTGGGTTTTGTTTTCTGTTTAATTCATTAATTAATATCCTTAGTTAACTTTTTGTTGTCTGCACTTGGGTTCATCCTTCATCCACATAACAACAACAAACACATGGATTGTAGGCAACAGTTTACTTCCTGGGATTGGCGATGTAGACAAGACCGACATTATCATAATTCTTCCTGTATCAGGCTCAGCCTGTAAGTTAACTCCTGTTATCATTGCATTGTGACCGAATCTTTCAAAAATGGTAAGGAGTGTCACATTTCCAGCTGACGTCAGAGGTATTCAGGCCAATCACAATGTACAGATTAGCTGGCCAATCAGGGACACAGAACTATTCAAATCCGTGCATTTCAGGAAGAGAGTGAAATCTGGAGCTACAAAAATGTATGGTATGTGGAAATAATGTGTTTTTTTAACCATAAACCAAGCTAACACATGTATTATATTATTTATTATGACTCAACTTGTATACTTAAATGTTCTGATTTTTTGTATGAACTCAGTATTTGGCTTGATGGCTACATCTGGTGGAAATTTTGTGTCAATAGCCCGCGTAGAAATCCCCTTTCTGATAAGAAGGCTGATGTGTCAAATACTTATTTTCCCCGCTATATGTCAGTGCAAGTTATTTTCAGTTTGGATAGCTCTTACATTTATTTTAGTCTAGGACTAGTCTTATACCTGTCCGGGAAACCGCCCCTTTAGGTGTTTATGGATATTTTATCCCAGTAGTTTTTTTACCTGCACTTTTATCCAGGAAGTATGCCAGAAGACAACGCATGACCGCCTGATGACAAATGACCAACACATTCTCCTGTCTCTCCAGCTCCATGATCACCGGCTCTAAACGTTGAACCAGATCCTCATACGACTTACACACACACACACGCACACACACAAGAAAGATCTCTACTGATCTGTATGTAAATGTGTTTGCTCTTTGGTTCAGAATGATTAATAAATGTAAAAGTAAAAATTGCATAATAGAGCTTTGACTCACCTCACCCTTCGGATAGCGATACCTGTATTTATCCTGATCTCTGAGAGCAAACTCCTCAGGAAAGTGATCTTGAATCTCCTCATACGTCAACTCCTCACAAACACCCTGTAGATTAACACACGCTTCATGACCACAGGATCTCATCTCACACAAACTGAGAAGCGTTTTTGACAAATGTCACGTACAGACAACAATGCTGTTTACACCTGCCAAGATGACTAAATCTATTATTATTACATGTCCCAGATCAATAGATGGCGATGTTACCATGTAAAGAAACACTACATGATTGCACACATACACATTCGTCTACAGAGTGATAAATATAAACAACCCAGTCTCACCCCATGTCGTCAATATTTGACGACACTTGACCATTCGTCAATATGTGACGCGGAGGGTATACCTTTCGCGTCATTTTTTGACGAACTGGGGACTTCAATACTATTACGTCCGTTGCATTCTCTTCTCCTATTTTCTTACCATTTTCGCGTCGGTTTAGGGTTAGATTTACATAATGACATCCCTACCCAAACCTAACTCTAACCCCAACGCCAGGTGACAACTGTTTCTAACCCCAACGCCAGGTGACAACTGTTTAATTTTGCGTACACTGTTTAATTTTGCGTACACTGTTTAATTTTGCGTAATCTAACCCTAAACTGACGCGAAAATGGTAAGAAAATAGGAGAAGAGAATGCAACGGACGTAATAGTATTGAAGTCCCCAGTTCGTCAAAAAATGACGCGAAAGGTATACCCTCCGCGTCACATATTGACGAATGGTCAAGTGTCGTCAAACACCGACGACATGGGGTGAGACTGTGTTAATATAAACAATCAAGATGGCGAAAGCATCGAGCGGTTTTGATTACATGGATGGTAGATTTATTACTAAAAGTAACCAAATACTGTAAACTTTGTTGGAGAAGTGTTAATAAACTCAGTGGGCGCAATGCAGCGCAATGCGCGAAGCAAGTGTCTTTGCTATTTTCCACCCTGCGCAATTATAATTTTCACGTTTAGCGCCGCGTTGTTTAAATAGCAAATGCATTTGCGCCTCCTTTTGCGCCCATGGGCGTTCTGGTCTGGTGTGTTCAGGCGCATTGTTGGCCCTTTGCTATTTTGAGGCAACTAAAATAGACTACGCCATTGACCAACAAAAACCTGCTCTAAAGTCTAGTCAATGGCCCAATATGTTTTTTGTTATTTAAAGAGCGCATTAGTAATATGCGCCTAAACGGGATGACAACGCGGGTTTGCTTAACACTTACATGAATGCGCAGCAGCACAAAAACGCTTTTAAATATGAAAGATTAAATGATTGAACGTAAAAGATTATTATTGAGTGTCTTGGACATAAATGAGGACCGATTATGAGACGTTAGAAGGCACAAAGAGCTGCTTCACCTGCAGCCTGGTAAGTAAATAAATGCTTTGCTTTAAACAAATGCATCTGTTTTTAAATGTTTTTTTTTAAATGCTACCTCACGGATTTATTGTATATGATGACTCTGTACCTGTGGATATGGTGAGATGAGAAACATTTTTAAGTAATGCTTAAAAAAACTGACGCTGTCCAAGTGCTGAAACGTGAGGAGAGCCGTTTGTAAATTCTTTATCTCCTGTTTGTTACAAACAAAGTATTTTTAGAGTACAAACCTTTTCTTACATACTTCTCACAAACACCCTGTAGATTAACACACGCTTCATGACCACAGGATCTCATCTCACACAAAGCTGGTCACACTTAGGCTATGTTTACATGACAATGATATAGTGAGAAGCGTTTTTGACAACTGTCACGTACAGACAACAATGCTGTTTACACCTGCCAAGATGCCTAAATCTATTATTTTTTATCTCCTGCTTGTTACAAATAAAGTATTTTTAGAATACAAACCTTTTCTTACATACTTGTAAATTATATTTTGATGATATTGGATAGCCATACATTTAAAGCAATTAAAAGCCTGCTTTTTTACTTCCATGACTAAATGAAAACGGGTTTTAAAGTTTTTAATGAAAAAATAACAATTTCAATACAAGTGAAAAACAACACAATTATTTAACATTAATCTTAAAATGGAGATCTTCTTCCTCTGCTTAGTTTTTCAGTTTACAAAGTCCATCATCTAAATAGGGATTAGACATAGCGCCAGCGCAACAGGCTTTTAAAGGGGATGAGAGCTGAGACTCTCATTGGTTTATTGCACGTTACGCCCAAAATACTCCCATTAATCATTAAAAAATAGGACCAACCGTTTCCGACCATGCGCTCAGCGCACAAACCATTTTTCCCAATATCTTGAATGCCAAAAAACAGTCCTGTAGGCCGCCATTGTTGTTTTGGTTATACTCACACATGCTTATAGGCTGAATTAACACATGCGCATGACGTCACCGTTATCACAGATTCACGCTCCGACAAGGCGTCATTATCAAAAATTTGCACTTTGAAAACTATCTTCAAAGTTTGAATTTTCAGGACCTCAAAACGCTGTTGTTATGTAAATGAACAGCTAAACCGCATAAAATGTTTACAGTTTACAATTAAAAACAGTGTAAACAACCCATTAACAAAAAACTCCTGTGGTCATGCTCCAGACTTACAGCATCGATCTCATTCAGGGCTTTCCACTGTTCATAAGGTACACCGATAGCTTCTGCGGTCTGGATGGTTCTTCTCATGTGACTGGTCCAGATTTTCAGGTCTGGGATACACTGACCTCTGATGTACGTGCCCAAAGATGCTGCAAACTAACAAAAACATCAGCCGAACTTGATGTGCATGACATAGCGGTGTACCGGCCGGTTGCCAGGGCATTGCTATGTGGTTGCTAAGGTGTTTCAAGTGTTTTTTTGTATAATGTTTCTAGAGTGTTGTGGGTGGTTGTCAGAGCATTTCCATGCAGTGATGAAGTTGTTTTTAGTGCCTTAGGTAATGTGCACACCAAAGCTTTTACCCCGGCTTATGTTTTCAATTGTTTCCGATGGAAGCGTAGTGCTTTTCAAAAAAAGCCAGCAGCTGGTGTTTTTTTCCTCACTAAAAGCCGGCGCTCTGTGATTTTTCTGCGTTGAGAGTTGAAAAATATTCAAGCTCCGCTCTTCAATGTCAACGACTGATAAACAAAGCAGAAGTATCACAGCAACTAAAACGCTCAGCTGATAAAAGCTAGCAGTCGGCTGAAAAAAAGCTGACAGTCGGCATCTGCCTGCCGTTTTCAGCCGCGTTTAAAAGCTTTGGTGTGCACACGCCCTTAAGTTGTGTCCCATTTCGAAGGCTGGTTCCTTTGAAGGATGTATCTATGGTTTGTTTTCTAGGACATTGCTATGTGGATGTGTGTCACTGTCAATGATGAAATAACTGCACTGTGAATGATGTGAAAGCTGAAATAAACATCTACAAGCAATCACGCTCACCTTGATTCCCCGCGGAGAGAGGCCAGAATCGCCTCCGATACGCCCAAGAAGGTTGAGTTCACTCTCTCCGTGTCGACAGAGATAGATAGTGCGAGGAGTGACGTGGATGTTCATCAGGTAGTAGACGATTCTGCTCTGAATGTGATCCTGAACCTGATTCACCAGATACCTACTACCTACATTAAATATCTTAATGTACGACAAGTTCCTATGGACACACAGATTTCCAGTATAAGCACCTCAAACAACAGATCTTTGTTAAAACGGTCCTTCATCTACATTTATCTTTAGTCTCCAAAGTGATTTACTATGAGGAACATTATGAGGGATGTTGTACAAGAGTTACGATATACACTTGTGTATATAAGTCTTGTGAAAGAGTTGCTAACTTAGTCAATACTTTGTAGAGCCAATAATGCAATTCCTCCAGTAGACTTGATTGTAACTTTCACAAAGCTCTTTGGAGTAGATAGTCAGAACTCACATGTCTCTGTCATCATCCAGAGGAACGTATGTGAGCTTGTAGCAGTCAATTCTCTTCAGAAAGTCGGCCACAGCTTCCTCTTTATCACAGTTAATGTAGTCAGGACTGCTCAGTTTCACTTGCTAACACATTACAGAATATACACAGTAAAGCACAAATATAAATGTAAACACATTTTTAAACAAAGACCTGGGGTCATAATTATGGCGATCAGTGTTTGTTTTAGGTAGACTCTTGACCCTTGACGTTTTGCTTGCCATGTTTTTCCCTGGTTGCATTAACTTTGTGTGTATAAAACACATTTGTTATGGTCATGTAAAGTTAATAGTGCAATTCTGTTGTGGTTGGTACATAATGGTAAAGATCATCATCCAATTATTTGATTTGATCAATCATCAAAAATGTCTCTTTTTTCAATAATGTATATGAGATGCAGCACTCTCATAGCAGTTTGTCATTAAGGATTTTTAGAAACTATGGACAAACATTTTCCACTGTGTACTTGGGCCGCACAAACATCAAGAATCAGAGTATGAATCTTAACAATTTTTTTATTTAATTGTCACCATTGTTGAGATTCATACTTTAATTCTTGATGTTTGTGTTACTAAAAATAACACAGTGGTTCATTTTTTTATGTGCACAGTGTTTCAAAAGACAAACTTTTCTGTTCTGTAGTATCACATTATTGATGGAAATTAATTTCAATGAGTGAGTAAGTAATGAATTAATAACTCAAATCATTAGATGATGAGCACTACCATCAGATACTAACCACAACCATCATACTAAATTACAGACTTCTTTTTGCCATAACAAGCGTGATTTCAACACACGCTTATAGCAGCCAGGAAAAACTAGCAAGCTATAACTCAAGGGTCAAGAGTCTGATTAAAACAAACATTGATCACCACAATGATGGCTTCAAATGAAACAAAACATCAACGTCTAAGCCTAATAAGTGAATAGTGTTTTCTTTTTACAGAACATTCAGAAATAATGTTTTATAATTTCCCTATCATTTACAAAACAAGCTAAAAAGTTCATAAAATATGAGTTAACATTAAAACATTGTGATAACATTTATAAAATGATAGAATGTAACATTTCTCTAAAATTCACAAAACCAAGAAACGTTCTTAAAACATAAAAACTGACAATTTTTATGTTGGTCTAACATTTTTTAAAAACATTGGGAACTTTCAAAAAACGTTTTCGATCTTTTCTCTGTTAGCAGGGTAGTCAAAGTGTGGAGTACTCAGAGCATCTGTACGGGTCTCACCTCGGCAGTGTTGAGCCACCAGAACTGAGTGATGGCTGTCGTTTGCTGGAAACCCTTGAGACTCCAGCATACATATGACCAACAATTGTTTTGTTTTTTTTGCATATGAAGCAGTAGAAAGCCCTGAATGTAATTTTTACAAGCCAAGTATCACTAAACTCACAATTCCTCCTGTTTTTTCATAATCCTTAAAAAAAGTTTTTACTCATGCTTCGTGTGCTGCGTTAGGTTGACTGAGACAAGATTCAAAGCAGTTATGCACTGCTGCCCTTGTGTTGATGTACCTCCATGGTACATACCTTCCTCATGTGTATGTCACTTTGGATAAAATGATCAGCTAAATGACAATGTCAATTATTTCAAATTCTTTACAGAATACTTCAGCAAATTTAAGACTTTTTTAAAGTCTAAAATTTTCATTTGGACTTATTCAGAAACCCTGGTAAAAGCAATAAACACATACACGGATACTGTATGAATCTAAATTACACATAATACACAAACAATCTTAAAAATGTGTTTTCTGTACCTTGATGTTTTCTGCAATGATTTCTGGGTCATCACACAAAGACTCCACAAAAAAGACCTAACAAAGTAAGACACCATTAACAAGTTTGAAACGGGTAGATTTGATTTCTGAATGTTTAAAGAGATAAAGCTAAACTCACTTTATAGCCGTTCTCTTTAGCAAAGCTCAGAATGAGTTCTCTACGATCTTTTGTTGTGTTAGTTGCATCAAACACCTGGACACAAACAAAATGCTCCCATTGTTTTCCTTATATTATGTGCATTTCTGTGTGTATGTGCGTGTGCAGACTGTGTGTGTCCTGTCACTCACCGCCACCTGTCCATGATCCTGAGTAAAGTAAGAACAGACGTCCTGCAGTGCTGTCAAAGCACAGGCTCTAAACACACAAACACAATGCAATTTACAGAAAGAGCCCTAATACAGCAGCAAATGAACTACAAAGTTAGTTTGTTTCTCACCTGCGAATCTTCATGGCTTCTTCATTGTCTGGCCGGAAAAATTCAAAACTCTTATAGCTCTGCACGGCATCTCTACGGTACTGTCCAACATTAAACACTGTTAAAATAATTTCACATCTGTGATTATAGTGCAGGAAAATGAAACAGCATCAACTGATTCAATCTACACTGAGATGATTTTTCACTTGAATGATGTTTCTGAACTTTTACACACAAACACACTTTTATAAACAAACCCAAACTTTAATAATAACACAGACAGTGGGTTTCTGCCATAACTAATAATCGACTCTCACCCTTAGTGGGAACTCCAATCCAGTTGAGGTATCGAGTGAGTTTCTTGGAGATGTAGGTCTTTCCACGGGCCGGCAGACCAACCATCACAATCATAGTAGGTGAGTTAGTGAACTGTGGTACTGATGCTGAAACAAACACATAACACAGAGTGAAACATCAGAGACAACAGTAAAGTCTACAGTAGTTTATACTACAAAGCAGGGACGTCTCCATAGACTCTTTATACTGGGGCATGAATCTCTAAATGAAGCGTTTCGTTGCAAAACGAGATAACCACCATTTTTTTAATTGTTCAGAAATCTTGTTTTTTGGTTGTGCATTCCAATTAATTTCAATGCAACTGCAGTTGGTTTGTTTTGATTTAAACCTTCATAACTTAAAAAATACAGCTAAGTAGCACCATAAAACAAAATAATAACATGATAACATAATAATAAACATGTTTTGACAAAAATGTTAAAAAATGGATTTATCTCGTTTTGCAACAAAACTCTTCATATATTGTCTGACAGGATAGGTTATAGTAGACAGATACGTCTGACAAACAAGCTTTCCTATTAATATTATTTTCTTATCGTATTAGTGTAGCTGAATGAGGACATCCAGTTTTGTACTTGGCACAGGTTTTATTAATAACATTAACTTGGTAAATTCTGTAAAAAAGCTTGTTTATCTCTTCTAATGTGGCTTAATCTCCTCAAATGTTTTAAATTGATTGCTTCATTTAGGTAACTGAACAAAATTATGAACACTTTTGTCCCCCCCCCCATTTTTTATGAGCTGAACTTTAAGATCTAAGACTTTTTCTATGTACAAAAATTTCTCTGCTTATTTCTCTCAAATATTGTTCACAAATCTGTCTACATTTGTGTTAGTGAGCACTTCTTCTTTGCCGAGATAATCCATCCACTTCACAGGTGTGGCATATCAACATGCTAAGACAGCATAATTAATGCACAGGTGTGCCTTAGGCTGGCCACAATAAACGGCCACTCGAAATTGTGCAGTTTTACTGTATTGAGGGGGTCCGGGAGGGGGAGTTGGTCGGAAAGCATTTGCCTCATGCAGAGCAACACATCGACTTCGCATAGAGTTGATCAGGTTGTTGATTGTTAACATGAGATGAGCCGAAACAGCAAGTGTGTTATGTGATTTTTGTGACAAGGCAATTTTGGTAAAATAGTTAGGGAGGGTCCTGTGTTCCAGTGATGATCAAAGTCTAGAAACAAAACACTCCTGTTGATGAGATGAGGGTTTGGACCGTCTGGTGACATGCTCTGTGTGTGTGTGAAGGGCAGTAAACTGGACCCTACTGAGGTCAACAACCCAGAGGACACATATTACCTCACACAACACACAAATTATTACACACAAATATATATACAACATATATAGCAAAATCTGCCTTGAATAATAAAAAGAGGTGCTTTTAAATAAACTTTTACTAAAAAAGCTTTTACATAAAATTCTTCATAGATTTGAGGGGAAGTATTTTTACAGATGTAGTTTATGAAGGCTTACAAGATGAGGTTTACAAAATGCATCTAACCTGTGAGCATCTGACAATGATTACAAAACAAATTGGTAACAGTATTGTTTAGTAATGTAATATAAAGGCAAATGACGTAGTTATGAGATGTTCAGACTTACAGCCTCGTCTGCGTCTCAATCTGCTGCTCATCCACGGCACCCAGATTTTCTCCAGAGGATTCTGAGTGAGTTGAATTTGAGAGTCAGACATTATAACCTTTAAGTGTGTGATGAAAAATCACTGACAATCTGATGTCCTCTTGAGAGAATAGATATAGTGTAGTCGTGTATGATACAGGTGTGTACTGTAACCCCACTGGAGGAGGAGCATCAGACATTACAAAACACTTCTCAACATCAAACCATTCATGTGCGTATGCAAAACTGTGAAGGCTGAAGCCAAACGTCCCAAATATTCCCACATAAATAAATGAAGACTATGGCATTGGACATCATGCATTGCTGCTTCATGGTGATAAAACACGATGTAACACATGACTGGTTTGTTTGCAGTGATTTAAAAGAAAGAAAGAAACAAACAAACAAACACATGAATGCACAAATTAAAATATCTAAGCTGAGAAAACAAAACTGCAGTCTCAGCCGTCTATGTTCTTCACGGCTAATGTGTAGCCAATTTTATAGAGATTGTGTCTGATCAATGAAGAATGAGACAAAATAATAAGTTCACTACAGGATCTAGAAAAAAACGAATTATTACCTAAATTAAACCTAACAAAACCAATTTCTTAAGTTTCGGCTTTTAAATGTTAGATCGCTCACACCAAAGGAAACTAATGTAAATGAAATTATTATAGTTTTTTTATTCTATGTTAAATAATTTTTTTTTCAAATGTGACGTGAATGTATTTTCTTGGATTCAAATTATGAGCTCAAAAAATACAGTTGTTGCAAAGTACATTTGGTTTGTTAATCGCTTGCAGAATTAAGAATTGTAATGCTATTTGGAACAAAGGACCTCTCAAACAACCTCTTATATTTTTATTTGCTAGAAGAACAAACATATTTTTTGTGAAGAAAACGAACACTATCAGCAGTCAGTTCTCTGCGCCACCGCCTCACACTCCTCCTGATGCAAGCTCGCTCCCCTCTTTCTCTCTCCTAAAGCAGACCTTTCCCAAGGTCTTTACTTCTAACCACCCGACTACATGCCTGTTAGATCCCATCCACACCCCCCTTTAGGCCATTTCTTCATCAGTAATCCCTGCTTTCACCCACATTATCAACTCATCTCTTTCCACTGGTACATTCCCCACAGCTTTTAAAGAGGCCCGTATAACTCCACGGCTGGAGAAACACTCACTTAATCCTGCAATGTTAGAAAACCACAGACCGATATCTCTCCTTTCTTTCACTGCCAATACTCTCGAGCGTGTGGTTTTGACCAGCTCTCCTTCTTCATACAGAATAACCTCCTGGACAACAATCAGTCTGGCTTTAAGAGTGGCCACTCCACCGTCGCAGTCATTGAAGCCCTAAGGCAGGCAAGGGCAGCCTCCAAGTCATCTGTACTGATCCTACTGGATCTGTCTGCTGCTTTTGACACTGTCAATCATCACATCCTCCTATCGACCCTCAAGACTATTGGTGTCTCTGGAATGGTGCTACTATGGTTCAAGTTACCTCTCAGGCAGGTAATTTGGAGTATCCTGGAGAGGTGATGTCTCTGAACCCCTACGTCTCAATACTGGAGTCCTCAAGGCTCAGTTCTGGGACCACTTCTCTTTTTATATATACATTACATCTGTGGGTTCTGTAATTCAGAAACATGGCTTTTCCTACCATTGCTATGTGGATGACACACAACGCCACTTGTCATTCCAACCTGACGATCCAACAGTTTTTGCCCGCATCTCAGCATGCCTGAGTGACTTCTTACTCTGGGTGAAAGATCATCATCTCCAGCTGAACCTGGCAAAGACAAAACTGCTTGTCATATTGTCTGACCCTGAGATTCATCGCAATCTTTCAATTAAACTATAGGTCCTTCCACCATTACGCCTTTCAGGACAGCCAAAAACCTGGGAGTGGCCATTGATGATCAGCTTAGTTTCACAGAGCATGTTGACAGCACCCCCTTACCTTCACTTGCTTATACAGACTTATGTAGTCTCTAGATCTCTGAGCTCCGCCAACAAGTGACGTCTTGTGGTACCATCCCAAAAAGGGAAAAAAATCACTCACTATCGCCTTCTCTGGATCTGTTCCACATCTGTGGAATGATCTACCGGTCGCGACACGATCTGCTGACTTTAAGAATCATCTAAAAACCTCTCTTCCGTCAAGACCTCACTTAATAATTTACTTTTCTGTCCTTTAATAAAGAATGAGAAAAAGACTTGATGAGACTAGTTCTAGTGCACTGTTTTGCTGTTCTTGTGTTGTTCTAATTGCTTTTATGTTTTACCTCATTTGTAAGTCGCTTTGGATAAAAGCGTTTGCTAAATTACTAAGGGGCGGTTTCCCGGACAGGGATTAGACTAGTCCTAGACTAAAATAAATGCAAGAGCTGTCTAAACGAAAACTACTTGCACTGACATATCTTAAAATACATCAGTGCCCTTTGTTTTGCCTGAAAAGGTACACAAGTAATGTTTTTAATAAGGCATGTTTATTAAAACAAGTTAAATTTCATAATTTGCAGGCGAGTAAAGCAAATTGAGTCTTTCTGGTAGTAACTGGTTGTAATGATGATGTCCAGGTTAGAAGGCACACACACAAACAATGATGGTTACAGGAGGTGGTTTGAGTAGTACAGAAGATTGGGTGAACTTGAAGGACTTGGAGAACGAAGGAGATCAGGATACGGAGACAGGACATAAAATTTTTTTTTTTACAGGTATTGAGTCTTTCAAAATAATGAGGATTATGGTAAATGGAGTACATAAGGTGAACAGGCTGGAAAACATGACAAGGAACATTAAATATTTATTTGAAATATTTTATTTGCTAATTTTTAAGAAAAAAGACCTTCCGCGAGGAAAACCTATTTATTTTCGGTTTTAAGATAAGACAATACACTCTAAAAAAACAAACGGTGCTATATAGAACCAAAACTGTTGATTTGAATCGTAACCATAGAAGAACCGTTTTTAGTGCCATATAGCACCGGTGAAGCACCAGTGAAGCACCTGTGTAGAACCATATAGGGGCCATATAGAACCACTATAGCACCAAATATGGTTTTACATAGCACTATATGGTTCTACACAGGTGCTTCACTGGTGCTTCACCGGTGCTATATGGCATTAAAAACGGTTCTTCTATGATTACGAGCAAAGAACCACTTTTGGTGCTATATAGCACCGTTTGTTTTAGAGTGTACGTTCAAATGTTACAAACACACTATTTGGTTTGATCATTTGTTAATATAATGTCATATATGTCATTAAAACATATTTTTATTTAATTTTGTGTAATATTAAACTTTACCCATCAAAATAATTTGCAGGCTGCGGCATCCAGGTTACCGTGTGTTTTTGAGCGGTAGTTATCTGGGAATAACAAACAAGCAAATGTTGTGACCGGCCAATCAAAATCAAGAATTTTAGAGAGCTGGGTAATAATAATAAATGTTCAACCCTCAAGAATCTATATTGCCCCTTAACGACAGCGCAAATTTTTTTACAGGGTTCCCACACCTTAGTTAACTTCAAATTCAAGGACCTTTCAAGGACTTTCCAGGTCCAATACCCTCAAATTCAAGGACTAAATATACATTTTAAGTGAGAGCAAGGTTACATTGTGTTACCTTTTAAGATACATTGTTAAAGTTCCCTTTCGAGTGAACTCGCGCTGCGTCACTGCGGTGACACTTTGGAGACGCCTCCAGGGGTAAGTGCGTCTTAATGTGTATATCAAATTCAACCAACTGTGAAGCTTAATGACAAAGACACGGTTACGCGGGAGCCAGGAAGTATATCGCTATCTGAAATATTGCCAAAGACGGCGTTACAGGGACGCAGGAAGTATGGCAAGGGAGACGCAGTGTCTCGTTCACTTCTCAGGGAACAAGTGTTACATAAGTAACCCGAGACGTTTTCATGTGTCAAACACAACTATGCAAAAAGCATTTTGGTATGAATCAACATTCACATTCAGAAGATATAAGCATTTAAAGCGAATGTGTGCTTATAAAGTCTAGAACTTTATGATATTATCCTACACTACACAGGGAATAATATGGATTTTTTTCCAGAAAACGTCTTGCATAAAATAGATTCAAGCAATTTTAATGACCCATGTATGTATATTTTCAAAAACTTCCCAGGGCCTTGAATTATTTCCCCCAGATTCACAAACTTTCAAGGATTTCAAGGACTTGTGGGAACCCTGATTTTAGCCATAAAACAGAAGAATTAAATAAACGTATCACTGCGTCTGAACCAACATCTTTATTAGATCCCACCCCATACCAAACTATTAAAAGAGCTGCTACCTTAGAGCCTCTTCTTAATATCATTAACTCCTCACATACACTGGGTGTTATTAAAGGGCACCTACTTCATTGCTAAAACAAAATCATGTTGATTGGTTGTTTTGTTAAAATTTAAACAATTATATCCTAAATGTTAATTTACTTTTATATTTAGGAAAAAGGCATTTCTTGGTGTCATTTATTTGGTTCACCATGTTAAACTCCAGGTTTCCCAAACTTTGGATTTGTGTACCTCTTTATATTAGTGTATATGGCTGGTGTGACTTGGATTCATGTCTAAATTTTTAACCAAATAATGTCTTTGCCAGTAAATCCATATGGCTGTAACGATCAGTCAGAGAGCACCAATACAATAAATCAGCGGAAAGAAAAACAAAATCGACTGCGGGACACTGGCTATTTATGATTTGCTTCATGTATTATGATCAGCTATGATGTGTGTACAAATCACATTTGATTTAAAGTCGTTTATTTTAATGGAAAACATTTATTACAGTTAAAACCTGCAGATAGTACAATACATTTAAGGAGTTCAACAGGAGTACAACTCTTTCTCTAATGTGAAATAAAGCTATAAAAGAAAAGGATATTAGGTGTAATATTAGCCATTAGCTACAGTTTCAATGCATGATTCAAATGACACGACTCTAAGGCATGAGCACAATAGAAAACACACTGGAGGATTCAAGTGGAAAGATGAAACAACTGAAAATACTTTCAAAATGTGAAATATTTTTGACTTGCCAAATGCAGTAAAGGACACAATAAGTAAGAAAAATAAAGAAGCCATGGTTTCTCATTCATTATAAGAAATGATTCTGGGAATGTGAGGAATGCTTCATTCATTGGGATTGGGGTTGGCGTCAGGATACTGGGACAGGTCAAAGGTCAACACCTTACTGATAACACAGTCTCCTTGCTGTTAGGACAGACAGACAGAGAGAGTGAGTTATATGTACAGTAATGTAATAAAGTCATGCTGTGTGTGTGTCTGTATATGTGTGTAAACTCTGACCTCAGGATAGACACCAATCAGCGAGTCTGCTTTAGTATAAAACTCTTCTTTCAGAGAGATCACAATAGCCTGGAAGTTCTGTACAGACTGATCCTTGATGTAGTTTGCCACCTATACAACACAAAATAACACACTTTAGTGTAATTGCATACTTGTAAATCTGTATAAGCGTCACAATCACTCGACACAAACAGACCATAGAAGTACATTAAAAACTCACGCAAACTCTATCAGAGACACATAAAGAAGAGAACTGTTGTCTGATTTAGCATCGAGCAGTCATTTATTCATCATCGAGAGATTTCATTTATTCAATTATAAATATTCATCATGTGTTGCCTGCATTAATATATTAACTCACTACATCACATCCAAATAATAAAGGATACTAAATAAAAGCATCAAATTTAGAAAATTATGTTTCAAGAAAGTTTTTCAAGTCAAATGTTAAAGGTGGGGTGCATGATTTTTGAAAAACGCTTTGGAAAAGAGAGTCGGGCCAAGTACCAAAACACACTTGTAGCCAATCAGCAGTAAGGGGTGTGTCCACTAATTTGGGTTGCGAATGTGGGGTGGGTCTATCAAAAAAAGGTCCAGATTCTATTGGGGTGGAGGCGTGTTTGTTAAGGTGATTTCAAATATCAACATTGGCTTTCAGAGATCATGCACCCCGCCTTTAACTGAACTTCACTTGAGCGTAGTCGTCACATGATCTCTGAGATCTGTTGCTGCATCGTGATGTCAAACTCAGCAAAAAAATCCATCATTTTTATATTGAATTTCTTTTACTTATCTGTTCTATTACTTCTTTATTGTCTTCTCTGTTTAGGTTAGTTTTATTATTTTGAATCAAAACTCTGGATACTCATACGAAATGTTTTTGAAATGAAGAGCTGGGTTCTGTATAAAGAAAGATTTCATGTATAGGTCCATCTGCATGTCACCGGATGAAGTGAAATGCATGTTCCAATGAGTGTAGATGATGTGAAACCCACCTTGCCGATGTTGGTGTTGTCCAGCGCAGCATCAATCTCATCCAGCACAAAGAAAGGAGCAGGTTTATAGCTGTAATGATCAGATGGCTCACAGTCAGGAAAACATTGATGAACAATGCATTTTAAATTAGACCTATTATGCAAAATTCACTTTTACATGTTTAAACATAAATGTGTTAGCAGTGTGAACACAATCCATTATAATTAAAACCCACCCACTTCAGTTTCAGTGTTTTAATCCCCAGAGAACTATAAAGCTAGAAGTATAGTCCCATTTTTTACGCATACGTGAAGGACAGCATACAGTGCATGTGAGACAAATTTTACCACTCCATCGATATGCTCCATTGCTTTTGTATTGCGCATTTGTTTGTATCACATAAACGATGATGTCACGCTGTTAAGGTGGTGCAACAGTATTGATAAGTCTATAATCCCACTTACTTTGAAGCGGTACTGATCTGCAGTGGTAAACCAATCCAAAGTCGAGCAAGCCGCGTCGTGCCGAGCCTAGTCGTAGCACGCAATGAAAACCTGGATATAAGTACCTGTGAATGGCGAACAGCAGGGCCAGAGCCGCCACAGTCTTCTCTCCTCCAGACAGGTTATCCATAGGCCTGAAGCGTTTGCCCGGGGCCACACAGTTGTAGTTGATGCCATCCAGATATGGTTCCTCTGGGTTCTCAGGTCCCAGAAACGCCTGCAACACAAAGAAGTTGATCACAGAGGAAACAAAGAGAGCTGTCGGCAGCGTTTACGATGGGTTTATTGACGTACCTGGGCACTGCTGTTGCGAGACAAGGATTTATAGATCTCATCGATGTTGGTGGCCACAGACTCAAAGCAGGCATTGAAGCGGTCAAACCTCTCCTTCTTGATCTGCTCAAATGCCTGCTTGGCTTTCTTTGCTCTCTTCCTGGCAGCTTCAAACTCTACAGAAATGAACAAAAAACCCAATTTAGTTAAACAGTTTTCTTTTAATAATAATTGCAATTTCTAATCGTATGCCCATCCATCCATCGAAACAGACAGAAGAGAAGATCTTACCATCGCTGGTCTCCTGGAACTTGTCTCTGACGCTCTCTAGTTTCTCCATAGCCTTCATGTTAGGAGCACTGATCCTCTGTAGGATGTTGTGCTGTTCGTTCAGTCTCTGCTGTAAGGTGTTCATCTCTCCCTTGATCTCCTCCTCAGACAGCGAGTCCTGAAGGAAACACAGATTTGAATCAGGGGATTTACTGCCGATGTTCCCCAGGAGTGCAAATAAAAAGCACAGTACTGTAACATATAGTGCCATATAGTGTATACACAGTAATACAGGGCTAAATGTACCTTGAGGTCCTCTGAGAGACTGCTGTAATCGATCTCAATGAGAGCTTCTTTGGCCAGGACGGTGCTGGAGGTCTTCTGACTGCTGCTGAGACTCTCCTCAGCTTGAGAGCTACCCTACAAACACAACAAAACATAATCTGAGACCATCACACTTAAGCCCAGTTGAGGCATGCGTTTTAGTCTTTAAGCCTTATCTGTGAAACCAGGGGTAAAAAAAAGATCTATGCAAAGATTTACTAATTTTCCAAAATAAATGTCATGTCTGTGGCATGTGAGCTACATCATACTTTGATTTTAAAAGCTCTTTTTATCGGATGTTGTCAGGAAATTTATGATGAAACGTACCTCTTCCTGGCTGATGTCATCCATAGTTCCTGATCGGAGTGGAAGTCGAATGTCCTGCATTTTACAGGCCTGCAGCAGGTTGTGTCTGTCACTGCGTTTCTGCTCCAGTTTGGTCTCGATGGCGGTCACTTCCTTTTGCAGTTGGGTCAACTCCCTTAAACATAAGCATCCCAATGTCATGGCCATTTCTTCTGAAACATGCTACATAGATTTGTGGAATTAAAGTTCTTACTTGTTGGCACCTCCCAGTTTCTTGCGGATCTCCTCCATCTCGTGGTTTTTGTCATTAACCTCCGATTTCTTGGCGAGATGTTGGTTTTTTAGATCTTGCAGCTGTGCCATGGTTTCATCTATGATCTTCATGTTCCTCTGCTCTTCCTGTAGGCACAGACTGAATTCATTGAGTTTTTTCCACACAAGAGTGAGTATATTTACAGAAAGTATCTGTAAGCTCTCACCTTCTTGAGTCTCTCGATTTCATTCTCATCTTTTTTGACCGTTTGTTCCCACATGATCACCTTCTCTTGGTCTTCCTTTAGCTGGTTCTTCTCATAGTCCAGCTGGATGGCCAGGCGTGTCTTCTGAGTCTCAAACTCAAGACTAACAAACAGGAGATAAAACAGAATCAATAGCAATGGTTGAAGCACAAATCCTACATGTCTGTGTCATATTTCACTATTATAAAGGGAAGTTATAACTTTAATATGGAATAAAGAAAATGCCAGAACTCGTCAATTTAGAATAATTTATTTAAAATCTATTAAAAAAGGCTTCACTGTATTTATGCAAAATCTAATTAAATTTTGTCTTTTGATTCAGGGATAAAATGTGAGAGGTTTTATGATATATGATTAAAATTTCATGAATCAAACTTTTAAACATCTCACCGTTTCTTTGCGATCTCATTTTGTCTCTTGACTTTCTCTTCTTCAAACTCACGAATGTTACGCACGCCGATCTCTTTACAGAACTCCAAAAAGACTTCATCCTCCACCTGAACAGAAATAAAAACATCAAAATGACTGAACACAGCTGAGAAATGATCATTTAGTTTTATTTCAAGACTGTGCTGTGACTTACCACATTCATGCGGTCCTTCAGGTCCTTCATATCTCTCTCGCGTGACTGGACGATTCTCTTAATGTCATTGATACGAGGACCAAAGTTAGCAAGCTCACTCTCCAGTTTAGACTTTTCCTGAAATAATATAAAAAATATTATTGATGGGTAAGTTGTAAGTCGCACGAGTATATTGTAGAAAAAGCCAAAAATACATGGTGTGGGTCAAAATTATAGTTTTTTCTTTTATGCCAAAAATCATTAGTATATTATGTAAAGATCATATTCATGAAGATATTTTGTAAATGTATTCAAACTTTTTGTGAGTGGAAGCAGCAAAATTGGCCAGAAATTCACCTACAAACCTAGCAAATTTTCCATTCAAGTTTGTTTTTTATGTAAAAGCTTTCAGTCAACCATTCAGTCAACAATGTCATTACATTGGTAAGCCAGTTTCTCAATATTCTTTTTTTGCACTCTTAAAGGCGGAGTCCACGATGTTTAAAAAACGCGTTGGAAAAGGAGACGGGACGACTACCAAAACACACTTATAGCCAATCAAATCAAATCAAATGCCGGGTTGCGTATGTGTGGGGCGGGTCTATCAACAGAAGGTCCAGATTCTATTGGGGTAGGGGCGTGTTTGTTTGGGTGATTTCAAATATCAACATTGGCTTTCAAACATCGTGGACTCCGCCTTTAAAGGTCACGTTCTTCCTGATCCCACTTTTTAAACCCTAGTTAGTGTGTAATGTTGCTATAATAGCATAAATAATACCTGTAAAATGATAAAGCTCAACGTTCACTGCCGTTACCGCCTGTATATTTTCTTTAACAGAATTCGCCTTTCAAAGCCTACAGCGAATAGGGCTGTGTTTAAAAAAATCGATTCACCGATTCTGAATCAATTTTCATGTTAATTTTTAAAGATCGATCCGTAACTCATACTGCCTATTTTTAATGTAATGTATGCATAAATACAATGCATACTATAGCTTCAATAGTCTATAAAATTAATAACTCAATTAAAAACAAGATGCTGTCTATCAAGACTTAATTTGTTGTTATCATCTGGGTCATTTTCACCTTTACATTATTAACTTTAAATTGTCCATGTTTTAAAACTTTGGTGAGCAGTTAAAAGCTATAGTGAGTGGCAAATAACTGCACATTTTTATAATCCAAAAATAATATAAACTGAAAAACATGTATAGCATGAAATATACCGTTCCCGTGAAATAAAATGAAATAAAATGACTCATTCCGTGAAATAGATTTTTGGTCATTCCGTGCACCCCTATCTGGCACCATTTCGGGCTTTTTTCCAAAACACTTATCTAAATCTCGAAGATCTATCAAATCTAAATCTCGAAGATTGGATTGAATCAAACAATTATAATCGATTCAAGATCTTGAGAATCGGAATCGAATAAATTATTGAAATTTGAATCGAAACCCAGCCCTAACAGCGAACGATCGGTTTGGACTACAGCCCTCTACTTCCTGCTTTAATGACGTCAGTAGAACAGTTTCTGACTAAACTCCACCCAAATGAATACGTCAGTCCCCAGCTAAGCTAACGGCAAACTAAGCTGCTATCGAATCACAACACACTAAACAAACTACACAATCAGAACTCCATATATATTTCTGAAGGAGGGACTTCACAGAACAAGGAAGACATCAGCCCCGTTTGAGGACAGTGAAAAAAGCGCTATACATATATAAGTAAATTGTGTGAAAAAAAATTTCATGAACACATGTTATATTGTGCACTGTAAACACAATCAAAGCTTCAAAAACACAGAAAGAACGGGACCTTTAAGATTCCAGATGTTCAAAATTGTATCTCGGCCAAATATTTTCCTGTCCTAACAAACCACACATCAATAGAGAGCTGATTTATTCAGGTCTCAGATTATGTATATATCTCAATTTAAAAAAATCGACCCTTATGACTGGTTTTGTGGTTAATACTATTCCAAGTACTGTATGGCACGAAGGTTTGAGCAAGCGTTGGGTGGACGTGTGTGAAGGTTTAAGTGAGTGTGGTACCTGCATGTTGAGGGACAGGTGTCTGGTCTTTGTTTGCTCCAGGTCACTCTGAGAATATTTGAGTCTCATCTGCAGGCCGTGAGCTTGAGATTGCACCTGACGCAGCTCTGCCTCCTTCCTCTTGGCCTTCATTTGCTCCTGAAAACGAGACATGGAATTCAGCCAATCAGTCCCCTGCAAATGTACTTTCGCTCATTTAAAAGAGATGTGATTTTAGCATCTCTTACTTTTAGCTCGTCTGTGAGTTTCTCCTTTCTGTCTTTCAGTTTATCCACAGCTTTCTCATCCCATCGGCGAGCTTTGGCCTTCAGATCACTGGCACCGCCAGATATGACACCTGACTTCTGAAACAACGTCCCGTCCAGAGCCACCGTCTGACCAAAACAATGCATGCAATCATTTAACTACTGTAAACACAATTAGTTTTTACTGTGCAGATGTCCAGGTGTTTTGACATGTCATATGGTTGCTAGGGTGCTTTTAGTCTTTAGGGACTATATAAGGCTTTTTGTTCTGCTCGCTGCATCAGTCAACATCACCCAACACAGGATGACTTGATGTATTATTGATGGATATAGGCACAAACATATCCCTGAAGATAACTTTTGGGTTTTCTTCAAATCAATGAGCATTAGAAGTAGTAGTGCTTGTTATATATTTAATATCAATTATTAAATACAGTCATCTTTCCACTGTACCTTGTGTCTGTATGGTCCCCCAAAAGCGATTCGACGAGCATCCTCCACATTCTCACAGACCAGAGCGTTTCCACAGGCATACTGTAGCGCTTTCTTAATATGTGGCGGCTCATAACGAATCACATCGATAACCAGTTTAGCACCACGCAGCTCACGTAGCTTCTCATCTGTGGGTCTGACCTGTCGTGGACATCAGAACATACGAGTCAACATGTCATCCTATCATGTGACAATCAACCTCATGACATGATAAACGAGTCAGCACCTCCAGGTAGTCCAGAGGAAGGAAAGTCTCAGGTTCTCCGCGTTGCTCTTTAATGTACTGGATGCAGTCACGACCGGTTTTCTCAGAGTCCACGATGATGGCGTCCATGTTTTTGCCCAGAACTTTAGTGACCGCAATCTGGAATTTCTTCTGCGTGGGCTGGCAGAGGTCTATAAGTCGGCCATACTAGAGAAAAGAGGAAGATGCATGATCGTACAGTCGTACAAAACAGAAATGTCTCTCTGAAATAAAGTGTGAAGGTGTGACTCCTTACCACTGATCCAGGATACAGTCTCTTGATGCTCTCCAGGATCTCAGCTTTACGCTGCTGTCTGCTGTTCTCCTGTCTGTCAATACGAGCGTCACCCAGCTGCTCCATTACCTTAACAACATCAAACGTCATAAAATTACAGTATTGTCCTGCACAATCCAATCATTTTCATCCATAAGGACACAAACAGCCGAAATACGATAAAAAAACCTCCTTAAATTGCAGCTCTTCTTGTAAAGTTTAGTCAGTGCCTCACTGACAACAAAACAGCACCACCATAGTGGTGTAATGCTGGAACTGCACTTACAAATGATAATCCACAGAGTGCAATGATTGTTCGTGCTTTCATGAAACATGACAAACACACGTGTCGAGAGCCGGAGGCGGCACAAAATTTGGTGGAGGCAGGTGCCTCCAAATTCTGGAGGCCAAAATTCTCTACACCTCAAAAACCCTAAAAGCATTTAGATGTGTTTTGGTTTATTTGTGCGTGTTCACTGTATTTTCGAGCAAGCAAATGTTTGTACCGCTTTTCCTGTGGTTTTGCATTTATATGTCATCAACAGCTTATTAAATTAAACGTTTAATTTATTAACATGGAAAAATGTGAAGCGCTTTACTGTAAAACAGATCTAAAGCTAGCTTAGACTTTTACCTGGTTGAGCTCCATGTTAATCTCATCAATTCTTCGTTTGGCCTGTTCCACTTCCTCTGTCAGCTCCTCCTCCATCCTTTTCTGCTCATCTAAGGACTGCCTGGAAAGCAGAAAATGATTGGATAGTACAAGTCCGTGCACTGACACTTACACGCCTTTGTCAGACCATGATGTTTGTGTACCGGCTGGTTGTGATGTAGTCCTCCAGCTTCTCAATGCGTTTCTGATTTTCCTCAATCTCTCTGATCTTCTGCTTGATCTTAGCCTGTAGACGACAACACTCACATCATTCCAGTTGCTGATTTTTTTATTTTTCACCGTGTAAACTTGGTCCACAGAAAGTCGTAGTACCTCAGTCTCGATTTTCTTCCTCTCCTCCAGGTCCAGTCGATCCTGGTCGGCCTTCTGGTCTCGGTTAAATTTCTCCAGCTCTTGGGCCAATGTTGCTGCGCGCTTACTGGCCTCCTCCTTAAGACGGTGATATGCCTTAACCTACACAAACACAGACATGAACTCTATTAAACTTACAACTCACTTAAAAGACTTTTACATTTCTATACGTGATGCATCATAATCCTGAAGACTTTGATTTGATGTTTCAGGTGTGTTTAATTAGGGTTGGAACTATACTCTGCAGGACAGCGCTTCATTGAATTTAAAATGCGCGCAGCAGCTTTATCATGGATTGCTTACAAGACGACGTACAGTCTTTTTTGTCCAATGCTATTTTAACTTCATGACTCGTTTTTTGCAGCAGTTTAGGTTAAGATATGTAGGCTTTTATATTAAACACGTATGCAAGGTGTGCAGACGCATGCGAGACGAACACGAAAGTCAAGTATAACGTTACCCCGCCTAGCTTTCACTCTACATACTCCGCGAGGTCAGACAGAGTCCTTTTCATACAAATCAACTGATTTGTCACGTGCATCTGAATTGATACAGAAGATGCTGTATCGATGTGCGCATCGTCAGGAGTTTGTGACAATGCATTGTTGTATCGATATTTTTAACACAGCACTACTTTTATGTGAGGATAGTAATGTCTGACAAGACGACGTTGCAGGAAATTGTGTGCAACAGGTCCAGAGCATCAATGATGAATCAGTACTGCCGCTCCCTGTACAGCGAATGGAGAGTGAAACTAAACACTAGCGCCCATTAAAACAATTTCAATACCTGATGCCTGAATTACAATACAATATAATTACCTAACCAAATCTGAGAGAATGCAAAAACATTAAAATATATATTTTCCTCCCTAAGATAGCCCAAAGGGCAGAGTGGTAATACATTTTGGTAGCCCGACAAAAATTCACAATAGCCCCGGGACAATTTAGCGATTAATTAACCTCCCATTCCAGTATTAATCAAAATTAGAGAATATTTTGAGATGTTCCCAAGGTGTCAGCCAGGCGTACCTGGTTTTCTTCTAGCTGAAGATCTTGTCCTTGACTCTGAGCCTCCTCCTCCATACGTTCTTCAAACTCCTGTCTGGCCATCTCCACGGCACCCTGTTCACGGTCCAGCTCCTCCATGTCAGCCTTGCGTTTTTTGTAGCATTTCTGGGCGTTCTGCAGAGATTTGCGGGCGGCCTCGAGTTTCTTGATCTTGTGTGCCGTGTTTTCTTTGGCTTTAATGTACAGCGGCCTCTTCTGATTGAGGTCTGCATCCTTCTCCCTGTTCACATAACAAACCAAATCAACATACAGCACACTGACATCTTAACTAACGCTCAGATTAAAAATTTAGTAAGGGCAGTAGTTTATCCTTTTATAACATTTTGAGTTTTGATTTTCATGGCTGACCCTTGGTTTGCAAAACTGAGTGCTTACAACACTACATATACACGAAAATGTTTCAGAAACAAGTATAGTGTAGTGTCGATAACCTGTGCTAATAACAGATGGCAGTAAGTGCATTATTTAGGGTGCAAACCTCTGTTTAAGAAATAATAATGAGAAGTTGTCCTATGACTAATCCTCCTTAATCTCTTTCTCGATCGTCTGCTGGTCTCTCATCATTCTGCCAAGCTCTTTCTTCTTGTCCTTCAGTTCATCCTCCACGCGGTCCATGCGCTTCCGGTCTTTATCAATCTCTTTGTTGCGGTGGGCCAGCTCTCGGTTCAGTTTCTCGATCTCAGATTCGTTGTGGTAGAGTTTAAAGAGCTGTAACTGAACGTTAGCCCGCACCACCTCGTCTTTCAGCCGCTGGTAACGCTCTGCCTGCAGAACAAACACATTATTAACCAGTGAGACATTTTTATAACAGTAATAAACAGCATCATGACACAATGTACATGTGTGTTCAAGCAATTAAATTGATATGAATTTAAATGCTCGGTTTCAAATATTTTGACAATGATTAATAAACACAAATGGTATTGTTAAAGGAACAGTATGTAGTAGTGCTGCAACGACGCGTCGACGTCATCGATTACGTCGACTATGAAAATACGTCGACATGCGTAAAATGCGTCGACGCGTCGCTGTTTACATTCATTTCGCGTAATGGCGGCTTCTGCTCCTGGCAGTGTTATCCATACATTGATTTGTTTGTGTGCGCCACAAAATCAACAATGGCCGCAACATTTAACGTTACATTTTTATTTTCATTTAAAACGGCTTCATTTATTGTTGTGCGCGCTCGGTGGTGCCTCTCTTGTGCACGCGCGCTCTCTCTCTCTTTCTCTGCGTGAAGCCCCTAGAGACAGCGCTTCTCATACATGACACTGAATGAAAGAATTAAAAGTTGGCTGTGTTTTGTACTTGCATTTTCACGTAAACGTCAGATGTTACTGGCAGAGAAGACGACTGTTTCGAGTTTATCATGAAAGATTAGCAGTGTTTTCCCACACAAACCGGTTATGTGCTTGTGCGCGAGCTCTCTCTCCTATGCCCGCGCATGCCTTCTGTAGTAACTCTGTGTAATGGCAATTTTTTAATTTGCGCCGAATTGTGAGTTGTCATGCCACCGGGTTGAAGGTTGCTGCTGCCAGCACTTATTCAGCCCCACTCGCCTAATTTGCCGGCTTTAAAAATGTTAGCGCAAGACGCACGGGTTGCTTTTCAAAGCGCTCGCCTGTGAACACGAGTTTAGATTCAGATGCGTCTGTATTTGAGGGCGTTTGCCGCGCGTCTAGATGCGCGACCTGATACGAACGGCCACTTAAATGAAAATGAGAAAAATAATGAATGATCTATGAATAGTTATATTATTTATCGTCTTCTGATAACAAAAACTTATTTGATGCAAAACTCATCAGTTTATTTAAAACGTTTCATATGAATATAATGTTTTCTTAAGTAAAACAAGTCCATTCAATATTTGTTCTTTTATGAAAGGTAATTGGCAATGTACATGATCCAAGTACTAAAAATTAAGATAAGGATTTTTTATTTTTCCTCCTGTTCCTCTGCATACTTGATAAATCTTGCTTGTGTATTTATATCAGGGGTTTCTAACATTTTCAACCCAACAGGTAATCTCAAGACCCACCTTTTTTAAAAAGAAATATAGGGGAAAACACACATTTGTTCCCTTTTAGTAGCTTTTGAATATGTTTAATTGAATAATATAAAAATACCTTATCTTAGGGCTGCAAGATTAGAGCAAAAATCATAATTGTTTACTGTATTTGCATTGATTTGGAAATTATCTATTTAAAAAAATACAATGAATTGCAAGGATGCAGAAAACAGTTCACTATTGCACACTTATGTATATGCTACTGAGGATTTAACTGTATTATTTTAATATAGTCAGTCATGAACTAAAGTGGGCCGGTCTAAGTCATGAAACTCCATGGGCTGAAAATGAGTCCCACTCCGGCCCTGGGTGGTTTCCATTAGCTTAAGCTAGGACTAGACCTTAGTTTAATTAAAAAATATAATTAGTTTAAACAAACATGCCTTACTAAAAACATTACTTGTGTGCATTTTGAGGCCAAACTAAGGGCACTGATGTATTTTAACATATGTCAGTGCAAGATGTTTTCAGTTTGGACAGCTCTTATATTTATTTTAGTCTAGGACTAGTCTAATCCCTGTCTGGGAAACTGCCCCTATATGTCTGACAACAGAACAGATAATATGTGAAAATAGCATTCAGTTGTGTTAAAATACAATAAAACAAACAATAACTGTCAGATCAGACAGAGAGTAGAAAACAGATTATCCAACAGATTAAATAGCTAATCAAAAAAGAACACTGTATTAATAATAAAAAATAGTCGTTAGACTAGTCGACTAATCGGAAAAATAATCGCTAGATTAGTCGACAGAAGAAATAGTCGTTAGTTGCAGCTCTAGTATGTAGGATTGTGGCCAAAACTGGTACTGCAATCACAAAAACATCACTTGAGGGCTGCAACTCCACTTTTTAAATGACAATATCCTGGCCGGACCACTGTTGTCAGTGATATATAAGTATTTGAATTGAAAATGATTTCTTAATGTATAGTGACATATTGGGGCCATTTTATGATTAATTGATATACATTTCTTACTGTTCATTTAAGTATTGTGCATTATTTTTCATATTTCTTTTAGTATAATGAAATCTGAATCAGAACCGGCATCTAGTCCACTTCTATTGTTAAATGAATATATGTGAATGATCTTTGAAGCTAGATAAGATGATGTCCACAGCCTGCCTCTTCTTTCTCCTGCTTGGCTTCTTTTCGCTCAGCAGCGATATTTTTCTTACGGTGGTAGTTAAACTGCGTGTCCTCCTCGGCCTTCACCATCTCTTTCTTACGTCGATCGTACTCCTGTGCCAGTTCTCCGGAGCGAGAGATCTCCTCAAACAGAGCTGTCCTCTCTTTAGGGTTCTTCATAGCAATGGACTCAACCGCACCCTGAAAGAAACATAATAATCAAAAGTAGCATTAATTAAACTCACTGTCACACCAGTCAGATATCTGCGTTTCTTTCACTCCTGCATATTTTAGACATAAGCTCAACAAATAGTTTTTGTCTGCATGTCAATTCTTGAGCCATTTCTTAAAACACTACATATCAAACAATCTTCAAAGTGTTACAGCAATTATGGGAATTAAGTTATGAAAACATACGTAACAAGAACTAAAACCCACTTAATACAAGTTGGTCGTATTTTACTGGGCTTGACAGTAAGGATAGCCCGATGTCCCGGGGCCAGTGTTAGAGATGACACAGTTGACACAACTATCACTTGCCCCATCGGGCCAGTGCTGCATCATCACAGTGGTTTATCATTTGCACGTGTTTTGTTTCAATCTAAATATTTAAGCAAAGACAGCGTGAAAGAGATTTCACTGTGCTCCTCATGCGCTGTTTGAGAATTTTAGAAATAAAACATGTGTTAATGCATTAGGTCTTAAACGCGACAGTAACCCATATAAACATTAAACAATTTTAAACATTAAAATTGGGGAAGACTAATTAAACAACAACAGACCAAAAAAATTCACTCACTGTTCTTGATGGATTCACTTTTTAATAAGTTTTAATCTATATTTAATTTCTATTTAATTTCTGTATCTGAAAAGTAAAGTAGTGTTCGATAATTTTGAAAAACCTGAACAACACTGTTTATTTCATTTGTATGTTTGATCTGTTGAATTGAATTGTGCTATTGTTCATAATTTGATGATTTGTTGTTATTTTGTGTTCACCCGTATTTAACATTTAAAATTTATACAGGGCTCGAAAGTACATGCGACCTAATTTCTCAATGGTGCGACTTAAAAAAAATCTTGGGTCCCACCGGTGCGACCAGGCGTCCGAGGGAAAAAGCCGTGGTCCAGATGTACGTGTGTGTACATTTAACAAGTTTTTACAGCACAGTACGTCACTTCTTAACCTACTTATCCAAGTTTCCCTAATTAACAAATGTATTGAATTTTTACGGCAATCCATATTTCCGCTATTATCCCCCAGGAGGCGCTCCTACCCACCTTATAAAACACTGAAGCATCCACTGAACCAAAAACAATAAACAAAAAACTGTGTATGTTTTAGGGTTGTGCCGATAGACGATAGTATCGTTTATCGACGATCTTCAGACATATCGCCAATGGCAGCCTTTCATGGCGATAGTCAAGACGATAGTTGGCGAATGGTTATTATTATTATTATTATCATCATAGTTTTATATTAACACCCACAATGCATGTTTTTCCTCACATGAGGGTTTGTGGGCTTCACTTTACGTGGAGAGCTTGTAAAGAGAGAATTCCTTCTTGCACGTACCTGCACTTAATGCGCGCGTCTTGGTCTCCTACCACTAAATCCAGCGCGCCACGTCATGAGCAGCTGCGCTTCTCTCTGTCTCACGTGAACGCGCTCTCGTGTCTGTCCGAAGTCTAAACATAAACTAAAGTAGTTATCCTAATGTCTTTGTTCAGTTTAATGCGTTTCATGCGAGCTGAGGCAAACTTTACTTTTTGTTTAAAATATGACCCGCTGCATATTAGCGCCTCTCTACTCTCGCTTACGTGCAGAAAGCTGCGCTCTGTCCGAAGTCAGATCACTAGGTATTAATCCTGTTTATGATATGCATTTCAAGGAGTTGTAGCACGTTCCTCGTGTTTAATATATGATTGTGTTTAAAATATGATCGTGTTCCGCTGGACCGATGCGTTTAAAAAGGCACCTCATGAGAGCACCACTGCTTGACACGTGTAGTCTTCTGCAACAGCACTAAACCAATGCATTGAATTGTTTGTATGTGCGCGCACATGTGTGTGCGTGCGCAGATGCATGTTTTTACAGTTATTAAGTAATCATAGGGTTTTAATGACGCGCTCGCATTAATGGCATCAGTTGCGGTCATGAAGGTGTTGCTCTTGTTCTTTTTTTGTCCACCAATCAAGGGACTTGTTATAATGAGTAAAAAATTAACAAATAAAAAAATTAGTAAACTACTGCTCCGCCCCCCGATACTATCGTGTATCGCCGATCTCACAGGCTGACGATAGGACGATCTGAAAATAGGGCATATCGCCCAACACTAGTATGTTTGAATTATCGCTCTGAATTCGATCTCTAACAAAAATCCTTTACAAAGGAAATGTCTTTAACCTTTTTAACCACAGCCCTTGTTTGATTTTCTGTGCATTAACAAACAATAGCGCACAGCACTTAAAGGTGTATTGTAGGGATGTGTGATAATTTGCATCCAATAGTAATTGCGCATCTTGTCAGTGAAGCCGGTTCCTTGATTAGTAGTAAATCGCCATCACCTACTTTCAGATGGAGCCACATTTACTGCACAAAGCCTATCGCATGCAAATTATCACGCATCCCTAGTGTGTTGTAAATATGTGCCTTAGCCAAAGCCCTTTAACCATGGAAATAGTCATAAGATCCCAAGACCTCTCATATCTTAACTGTATAACTAGAAAGCAGCGCTGACCTGAAAGACAAGGAAGTTTCGGGCCTTGATGAGGATTCCCAGTTTTTCCAGTTCTTCACTGTACTCAGCCAGGGGTACCACTTTACTATTAATGCGGTACTCTGAGGAGGACCCTACGTGACACATGATGAGATCAGACATGAAAGAAGGAGAATGAGTTACTTCTAACAGTGCAGAGCAAATGTTCAGATATAATGCTTGCATGTAGGGTGTATGATGTACCTATGATGATTCTGGAGAATGACAGATCCTGACCACTGTCCAGCTGGTAGACCATCGTCACAAACGCACGGTTAGCTGCAGGTTTACCCACCGGAGCTCCATGAATCAAATCTTTCAGGGTTTTCACACGCAGGTTACTGGTCTTCTCAGCCAGAACAAAGCTGATGGCGTCCATGAGATTTGATTTGCCTAGAGAAGACAAAATATCATTCAAAATTTTAATACAGATAAAACAGCTCAACCTACGCCATAGTAAAATAATTTACATTTATCTGTTATGGAGAGAAAGCGTGCGTATATCAGAACAGTGAAACACAGGTAATAACATAGAGAAATAACCTTTTTGTCTTGATTATCATAAGCAGAGCAGATACGTTAGAAGTGTCAGCTCTCCCATTGAATAAAAACTCTATGAAGCAAGAATCACTCAAATCTAACCTTTCAAATTAAATGATAAATAAGTGTTTTCAGCAAACACACTCGGACCACATTGCAATAACACTACATGTAATGTCAAAGGTGATGTTTTATGACGAGTGTGTGATTACTACTGTACTGTAATCTGTTAACATCACGAGCTAACACACTCACCTGATCCATTCGGCCCAATAATCGCTGTAAATTTGTGGAAAGGACCGATTATTTGTCGGCCTTTGTAGGATTTAAAGTTTTCTATCTCTATTAACTTTAAATAGCCCATGATGATAAATTTGACGTTACTCGGAATTTAACGAAGGCAAAAATATGAACAGACTGTTGCGCTAACTGTTAGCACGACGAGCCCGCGCTATCGTCACATCAAATACAGGCGATGAGAAAACAATACTCCCAAACAAATAGCATTTCAAAATCCACCAAGACTGTCGGAAACGATTAATTTGTAATCGTGTGCATGTAATATTGTACCTAAAGCTCATACAGATTAAAATGTAAAAAGACTTAAAATGCTACAGCAGCGCGCGCAATGGCTGCTCCATAACAATGAAAGTATCGCGAGAATTCACACCAGACCCACAAAACAGAAAAGAGCAACATCTCGCGAGGTTTCATAAAGACTCTCCTGGGAGGGGTTTTGTGGCTGCGTCCAACTTGACTACTCACATCATTTATAATTTATAACGACTGTTTGTTTACAATTTTTTATGATACAAAATAAAACACAATCATGCAAAAACTTGATTACGTACATGACGTATTTCCCGTATTTGGCCCAAGTGTTCTAGTGGTGTAGATCCCAAGCGTGCATTTAGAAATATTTAACCATGGGACACACACAAGTGTAAAGGTGTTAATCCAGGTAGTGGCAGCAACGTGCACCAAAACATTTGTTTTTATTCAGACGACTTAAAAAATATATATTTTTACGTTTTTCTTTAACCCTTTAAGCATCACTCCCCCTTCAGGATGCACATGAAAATGCACTATAAAATAGCTGTAATTCATGAACGGTTGGAAAAAGGTTGGTCTTATTTGAAAGAAGACACTAAGACGCTTATTCCTGAAGTAAAATAATTAAAAAATATAGATTTGTCTAAAAAATATTAAAGTTATAACATTTATATATCTAAAAAATATATGTCCTACAGCCTAAAAATTTTAAAAACTGAAAGCCATAAGCCTACCCAAGTTTATTTTTAAATTTCATCTTGATATCCTAAAAAAGTAAGTTTCTGTGAGACTTGATGCAACAACACAAAAGGCCACTAGGGGGTGACTCCAGGGCATTTTTAGTTATTTGTACTGACGTCTGACAACACAAAACATACATACATACATACATACATGCATGGACAAAAACATTTCTTTATTTTGCTTTTATACAAATTATTCATATAACGTTTTTACCTTTCTAAACATATGACAAACGGACCTTATAAGAAAACTATTATACTATATAACTATCCACTATTTATAAACTTTGTACAACTTTTCACACTTTTTACAACTTTTTAGTTCTAAACTACAAATTGTGCTCATCATGCCAGGGCTTGAAACAGTCTCCTGTTACCTGAAAACACAGGTGTGCATTACATGCCTGGCATATTATGGGTGTTTTTTGATGGCACAATCTGGTTCAGTGATGTATTTGGGCCCGTGGCATTGATGGCTTGGGGGTGCTCTTGGTGTTGGATCAGGACCAGGAGGATCATTCCAATCTGCCAGCTCCAGAACCAGGGCTTCACTGAATTCTCTTTGGGTTTTTGTTTCCGTGCTAGAGCCCTCTGCTGATGAATGATGAATGCATTCACCACAGCAATAGCAACAAAGTGGTATAACAGGGCACCTCGGTACCACTTCCTGGTGTTTCTGAGAACGCTGTAATATCCGATGAGGGCATCGAAGAGATCCACTCCTCCCATGTTTCTTTGCAGAAAATAACAGGACATATTTCCGATCTAAAGTTAAACATATCAGAGTAAATAAAATGTTAACATATCTGCACAATATTTCATGTAACTTTGTTATTTTATGTAAATTCAGCTCACTTGTTGTAGTCAACCACTGCAGTAGGGTAGGTATGGGAATAGTCTGCACCATGACCACCTGTCTTGATCCTCCTCTGTACCTTGCAGTTTCCATTTGTCGAATGGAAGGAGGCGCAAACAGTAACTTTTCATCACAAATCCATCTCATACTCCCACGGGAGCATTTCTGGGCCTGTTGTCAGTGGCCTTCGGGAAGCCCACTCGGTTGCTGCGAATTGTTCCGCAGGCAAAATGCGCTTATGAAGCAGGTCTCTGAACAGGGTTGGTGTATCTTTTTTTGGGTTACCGAGATGCAGGGCTGATGATATAGCCTGAAATTTTCTGCCTGAAATTACCCTAGCTGGAAAGCCCATTTTATAAAGTCTGGACCCATTCCAGTAATTTTTCACACCAGGAACTTTTACCAGACCCATGTATATTACTACTGACAGGTAAAAGTAAAAATCCTTCACTGACATGTCCTGTCATGGCTTCCTTGTAGTGTCTTGATTTTTTGCTGCACAGGCATTAGAATTCTGCACACTAAGGGTAAAAAATACTGCTGAAGCACTGGACGTCTCCATAGGTATAATCTGAGGCCTTGGAGTTTTAGTTGCTCTAAACATTATCACAGGTGGCGTAATGTCTGGTTCATCCGAGGTGTGCCATCTTGCCTGATGAAAAAACTGATCGCCTTCCTCTTCCTCTGTCTCTCCCTCTGCTTGGCCCTCTCCCTATTATTTCCCTTCTCTCTCTTATGCTCCGTCTTTCTCTTCCCCTCTTGCTCCATCTTTCTCTTCCTCTCATGCTTCCTCCTCCTCTTCTTATTCCTCTGCTTTGCCATGTAATTCTGCCTCTCCCTCTGCCTTCATCTCTAAATTCACTGAAAGTTGCAGCTGAAGTAGATGATGATTGTGCTGAAGAGGTTGATGGTCGGGGTCTGTCCTCATAATCATCATCTGAATGCCTATTGCAACAATATAGTATACTGAATATAGTTTAAAACTAATATTGTATGTGCAACAGTATGACAAACTGAATCATGTATGAAACATAATACATGTAATGCATAATTCAATGCATCAGAAATCTAAATATACACAATTATTGTACATTTACACATAAAATAAGTAAAATAAAGTGAAATATTCATAACTCACCGATCTAGGGCTGAAACAGACATTTATTTAGACAAAAGTACATCTGACTCATCCTCGCTTGATGTATGATTTTGTTCATCATCACTAGATTAAAATATTTCCTCAACAACTTTTAACAGTGTGTAATGCCTTTTATGCCTTCGTAGATCCATCTTCTGAATGTGAGGTTTCTGGCTTTCTGCTCTGCAAATTTACAAACATTCAGCATGTTTTTCAAACAGACCGCTGCGCGGGATGTTTGTTTCTAATGAACCTTAAGCAAAGTTATTATTGTATAACATTTATCTTGTCATCTGTGTTCACAATAGTAATTGGTCAGCTGATCAAAGGAGCCCTAGTAACGGCCCTGGCTGATCTGTTTGGCTATTGAGACTGTCTTGCTTTGCTGTTATTGGACATAACTTTGTGAAGTTGGGCTCAAACACTCTACCAACACAGCAATTAGTATTTTATTGCAAAACCACTCAAAATATTGTATTTTTATTTTTATTGTGTACAATATTATTTTATCCACATTTCTGGACAAAAACTACAATGGATGTTTTATTATAAACCTTCATTTTGAAAAATAAAAGTTTGAATGATTAAAAGTGTGTGTATAATTTTTTTGTGACAAAGTTTACAACTGGTTATGTAGCTTTTTTAGGTGCACAATTGTAAAAAAATGAATCTATTACTGTTCCTACATAAATTATTTCATAAAACTCTATGAAACTAATATATTTTTTTTATGGCTTAGACCTTTCCAATGATATAAAGTTTGTCATGATTCAATAAAAGTTTACATCCAAAATATTCTCAGGTATACGGGACGGTAAATAAAATGAACTAGCCTGGGTGCCAGCCGATCTTAGCCCCGCCCACCACATTTTGAAAAACGGGAAGATCGGTCTGGCGTTTTTCCGTTGAGGAGCTACTATGCGAGTCCCAAAACTGGCCAACGAATCAAATTGCGAGGGTGGGCTTTATACGATGATGGACAGATGATCAACAGTAACGTATCAACCACGTCACCAAAGAGCGCGTGTGTTCAATCTGTTTACAATGAAATGGCTGCCGCTGGAGAATTCAGATGTATGGAATCTGGCATTGAGTCTGTTCTAAAAGATATCGACAGAGCATTGATTTAAAAAGAGGAACAGAGAAACGCGATCAAGGCATTTGTTTATGTTTTTGCCGTCCTTCCTACGGGATTCGGCAAAAGTTGGTCGCACTTATGGAGGACAAAGTTAAAGAAGCAACTGAAATGGTTATCACGGCGATACAACTCGGCATGCACGACGAGATGGATATAATTAGCGGTCGTTGCCAGCTTCTTTTCGGAAGCCCGGATGACTGCTGAATAAGTGGAGGGACATGCTAGGCTCCAATATTTTTCAAGCCAACGTAATGGGTAGCTATCGTCGTGGATGAAGTTCACCTAACGTACAAATGGTAAGAGATAGTCTTACTGTATGACTTAGTAAATACTTTATGTTGTGATATAAATAAAAGTTGTACACATAGTAGGTGTTGATGTACCTTCGCTAACTCAGACTTAGTATAATTACAATGATGTTAGTATAATTGTAGTGAAATTACTAGCAGTTCGTCAGGCTGCAAAAGACGACATTTCAACATACATCACACACTCCGTTGCTCTGATTGGTCATAGGTCTATCCAATTGAGTGGAGAGGCATTTTTCGGTTGAGACACGCCTCATAATTTTAGCTCAATGGAGCGGTATCAGACTCAAATTCTGACTAGAATTGAGTATGACAACGTCAGGGTAAAAATGAACACATAAACACTCTGAAATTAACATTTTTTTCAATTATTATCTACACTTATCTCAAACTTTTAGAAGCAGAATTCATTGCACCTGTAAAAACTCTTCATTTTGTGCATGCAGCTTTATTAATGTTTATTTATTCAGTAATAAACGACAAAATTAATGTTGTTTTTAATTATGTGAAAAAAGCAATTGCAGATGTTTTACAAAATACATATCAATGTTTGCACAAATGTGCAACACTTTTCTGTTTTACTACTATATACAGTATATGTAACTACAACCCTTGGTTAAAAAGCTTTCTCATCATATGCACCAAATGTCTGGAATGAACTCCAAAACACCTTAAATCTAGTAATCTAACCAGCAGCCATATCACCCTGTAGCCCAAGACAGCTTGCCCACTGAAGCTAAGCAGGGCTGAGCCTGGTCAGTACTTGGATGGGAGACCACCTGGGAAAAACCAGGTTGCTGCTGGTAGAGGTGTTAGTGAGACCAGCAGGGGGTGCTCACCCTGTGGTCTGTGTGGGTCCTAACACCCCAGTATAATGACGGGGACACTATACTGTCAAAAAGCACCGTCCTTCGGATGAGACGTTAAACTGAGGTCCTGACTCTCTGTGGTCATTAAAAATCCCAGGATGTCATTCGAAAAAGAGTAGGGGTGTGCCCTGGCATCCTGGCCAAACTTGCCCATTTGGCCTACCAATCATCCCTCATACTAATTGGCTATATCACTCTGTCTCCTCTCCACTAATAAGCTGGTGTGTGGTGGGCGTTCTGGCGCAATATGTCTGCCGTCGCATCATCCAGGTGGATGCTGCATATTGGTGGTGGTTGAGGAGATTCCCCCATTCATATGTAAAGCGCTTTGGGCACTGAGAAAAGCGCTATATAAATGTAACGAATTATTATTAATTAACACTTTAATCAATTAATACTTTTAAAAACCGTTTAAAGGTATAGCGGAAGATTTCCGTTTTCCGGGTGGATCATCAAGACTATTGGTCATCCCAGATGTCAATCATTCTGATTATATGTTGACGTATAACCGTCGTACGTGCTCGCCTCTAGGTTCGCTTTCTGCACATGCGCACTTTCACGTGTATGTGTGTTGTGCTACGGTTTCAACCATTCATTGAAGCTCGCGTTCTCACTGTGGTTTTTTTCAAAATGTCTGAGGGTCACAAAAGAAAAAGTGTCTACGAATTGTATGACAAGAAGAGAAAGGACTATAAAGAAAGAAACAAGACCAGAATGTTTTTGGGAGACTATTTCACATGCTGGCGTGAGCTAAGAGGACAGGTTGGGCTTCCCACGCGAAGTTTCTACTGGAAAGGTACATTTTGTCATGCTATTTGGAGAATCCATTTAAAATCACTGCTAGTAAAAGTTGATGTAAGCTATGATTAGCGATGCTAGCCCTGGCACAAGTCACGACCCGCACAGACACGGTAAACATGCCGACAGAAACTTGTAAACAGAGCGAAGAGAAGAACTGAGCTCCTGCATGCTCTCTCTCTGTCTCGTGCACGCGTTTAACAGGTGTTCCCTCTCGGGAGGAGGGAGGGAGAGTGTTGCGTGTGCATTTTTAAAAAAATATCGAGGGGCGGTTCTTTTAAATAATTCGGGAAAATCTTCCGCTATACCTTTAAAGTAAACTCTGACTGAACAGTGCAATTGCTTTTAATTAGGTGGCTTATACAATTGTATGTTTGTATTTGCTGATGTTAAGTATAATGACTTGTTTGTTTTCTAGTATGTATATGTATAGAGATTGGTGATGTATTATGTGTTTCCACGACATCTTGCGAGGTTGAGCAAAGTCTCACGATTTCCATCCTGAACAAGATGCATGATCTTAAAGTGCCCATATTATGACTGCTTTTCCACAAGTTAAATAGGTGTATGAGTTCCATAAAGCATGTTTCAAAAGTTGTTTGCTCGAAATAATCTGTAGGAAAAGATTGTTACCCATCTCTAGTAGCCTCTGTTTCAGTGCAGTTCAGATTGTGCCGTTTTGAGCTAGTCATTACATATTTATGAGCTGCTGCTCCTTTGATCATGCCCCACTACTAACGTCATGTGCCCGTGCGCGTGCTCAGTGATATCGTGAGCAGTCACAGACCATACTGTGTTATTATTTTTATATATTATTGTTAACGGGTTATGTTGCCAACAGACAAATCAAGCAGAAAAGTATCCCTAATAAGTACACTACAGGAGAAGAAACTCATCAT
Organism: Misgurnus anguillicaudatus; assembly: GCF_027580225.2. Taxonomy (NCBI): domain Eukaryota; kingdom Metazoa; phylum Chordata; class Actinopteri; order Cypriniformes; family Cobitidae; genus Misgurnus; species Misgurnus anguillicaudatus. The sequence goes on from NC_073349.2 coordinate 5,472,116, forward strand.
GACACACAAAGATTCCAGCGTAAATTGTGATGTATCAGTTTCAACAATACACTCGTTTTCCCTGGACAATGCTAACATATGCCCGTTATAAAACATTTTCAAACGCATTATTTTCGCAAATGACAGAAATTTAGACCCGGCGGGGGATGTATACTGCTTGTGGGCCACGTGCTAACTGCTAGAAGCTAACGGGAGGTCCGGACCGTAAAGTTACAAGAGTCTCGGGGGTACGTTGGCCTCGTCAGAAAAGCTCGGCCAGTAAGGCCCGGTCTCGGTTAACGTAGTTTGGCAAAACACTTTTAGTTTGGCAAAGCACTATTACTTAGTTCATGTAGAATTGTAAAATAAAGCCGTTAAATATTTTTTTTAACTTTTGAAACCATGCTGCAAACTATCTAGCCTGCAAAAAATATCTATATAGCGTACTGTCTACAAACAATAACATATACATTTAAAAGGTATAATTTACGGCATTAGCATCAATGTATGATCTCTGTTTTGAGATACAGATGCTCATAAATGTAGTATTTTGTGACAGAAGATGACAACATGCAAAATATAACGTGACTTCTTACCTTTTGTATTGATATAGCGATCGCGAATCGAATCCAGTCTGTTTCAGATGTGTGAATAATCCATGAAAGTCCAATAAAATACATTCAATGACCATTTTTGTCCACAAATGCGTATAATCCGTGAAAGCTAAGTACATAGTCTGTTGTTTACATCAGATTTCGCATGAACGTCTTATCGCCTAAGTTACAATCTGAGGGAAAATTGCGTCGTAACACACTGTATATGAGATCACATTTTAGGTTTAAATAAACACGCATTTAAACTTTGTTTTTAAAAGTAGGCGGGAGTATAATCCATAATATCCAAATAGCGCTGTTATTTCAGTGAGACATGATAACAGCAGGGTATCAGCGAAGTGACTGACTGCTCTGTGCTCTCTCTAGCTCCCTGGTGGGTGGAGACCTGCGAGTGGGGTGGTGGGCGTGAAAATTCAAACTGAATGTGACGAAATGGCTAGTTACGTCACAACGGAGCTGAGTTTAAACTCGCACAATCTGAGACTCAAGGCAGAGGACATTCAGAAACCTTTATCTCACTCAAAACAGCATGGATGGATTTTTTTCCAAGTTTGTATGCGTGTGGAAGCATCAGAGACACAAAATAACACTCCAAAACACAGAAAAGGTGAGTTTTTCATAATATGGGCACTTTAAAGCGGAATTGAACCTTAGACATTCTAGCCTGTTATCACGCGTAATTTATTCATATTTTGCATTTTTTTTTAAAGTGAAATTTGCACAATTTCGATAAATTAGATTGATAGTGTGTTGAAGCAGAATTTTCATAACGATCTTTGATGGACTCATTTAGCCAAAATGCACTGTGCGAAAACTGAGTCATTAGCTCCACCCACTAACCACTGATCGATTGTTGCTGCAAAAACCGACAGCCGGATGACGTCAAAGTTCTGCGAGAGCTATTTAAAAGCAAACTCCTCCGTATGATTTGGGGAAACGCTCTCACGCTATTTTGAAGTCATTCGGCACCCCATGAAGTTCAACAAGCCTAACGCCGCATTCAGACAGCCAACGATGTTATCATCTGCTTGTCATAAACAAATGAGTACTATCTACGCCAGTAACTGACGAGAGAAGGATGACATGTACTCCACTGCTTCGTTCTCATTGGTAGTTGCTCCCGAAATTTGCTCAACATTTGCGAAATTCGCTTAACTTTCTCGCGTCGTGGACACACCCATATGGTCGCCAACGGTCTCGTTCGTGCCGCCGGAAGTTGGCAGGTTTCCATGAAATGAATGAGATCACGTCGCTCTGCTACTGCTGGTCGCTGGCTGTCTGAATGGGGGGTAATAGCTTCTTTTACTGCTCAACATGCTCTCAAATCAATTCAAGTCAACTTAAGGTTAGCCAGCATACGAACCCAACCAAGAGTAATTCCGCTTTTACCGTCTCTGAAGGGGAAATTACCAAAACTCTCGATAACAGATGACTAGAACCTGTGCAGTATGTGGATGTAAGGACAACAAATTCATCTACTGTCAATCATCTCGCCTCCAGACCCGTCCCTATTCAGAACATTCAAAATATGAAGTAGTGCATTTTTTACTATATTTTTTTACTGCATTTTACTATATTTACCATCAATGGTTTATAAACACACATCCACTCATTTACAAAGACCATCTGGTGAAAAGGTATGTTGGTGTTGAGGAGATGGGGGAAAGGACCCTTACACATACACAGGGCAACCCTGTATCACGAAATTATGTATAGTCACATAAATTTGTGAGTCTTAAGCGTGACACTGACACAGTTTTCCGCCTTTTGCGTGAACATGACACGCATTTCTGTGTACGGGTCACTGTCATGTATTTGTTACTCAACTGTTGTGTCCTATTTTCAAACAATTGATGCTTCGGTTTAGGGTTAGATTTGGTGTTTGTGTTAGGATGTCACTTTAAGTATTGTTTTTTTTAAGTATTACCTTTTTTTCATGATTTCTTTTTTATATTTTATGATTTTTAAACCATTGTCGCCTGCCGTTAGGGTTGGGTTTGGGTAAGGATGTCATTTTATGTAAATCTAACCCTAAACTGAAGCAACAATAGTAAGAAAATAGGACAGAACAGTTGAGTAACAAATACGTGACAGTGACACGTAAACAGAAATGTGTGAAATGTTCACACATAAAGGTGGAAAACTGTGTCTGTGTCACGCTTAAGACTCACAAAATTACGTGACTATAGGCACATAATTTCGTGATACTCGGTTGCACAGGGACAGGACAAGCCATAAAAATGAAAAAAAAAATAAAAATCTCTGTACAACTTTTAACTAGCACTAACTTCCAAAAAATACTAACCTTTTTATTGACACATAAAAATGACAAACAATATCCTGACAACTAACAGACATAAAAAGGAATGCAAGGTTTGATTGACTGTCAACCGGACTGCCGGCTAAAACCCCATAAAAACGTCACTCAAAACTGTCCAACGTGTAAAATTTTTGATTGATAGGGGTGGGGCTATAAATCATGGTTGATGGACAGGGGGTCATAAATCATTTTTGAAAGCAAGTCACCTATATAACTACTCATGGTTTGGTCACTAGTAAATTCTTTAAATATGAAAACATAGACTATTTACAGGCTGTGAGTCAGAAGCGGGCGGAGTTATGATAATGACCACCGACTCGTGTCCACGTCAACCGTCCCAGGAAGAAAACTATTGCCTACGATCTGTGTTGATCCTTCCAGCCTGTCACAGCAATTCATAGTTCATGTGGCAGGATCGTGGCAGTACCCATGTTTTGTGTGGTAGCACATGGCCTTTTGTTTGGGATGTGTGCTTCCAATTCTTGTCTCTGCCCCCTCCCCCTTGTTTCCACGTTAATTATTAATTATTGGTTAACTCCTCTCACCTGACTTTCCTTGTTATCTTGTTTAGTTTTCCTATTTAAGACCCTAGTGTATTTTGTCCTTTGCTGGATCGTTTTGGTTGTTTGGTTTTGTTTGGGAGTCTCGTCACAGTGTGTTGTCTCGTCATTGTTGCCAGTTAATGTTTTGTCTTTTGCCCCCATGTGGGCTTTTGGGTTGAATAAACTGCTTTTGAGTTCATCTTTACCTGCACTTGGGTCCCATTCCTTGCATGTTCATGACACTGTGTGTTTGTTGTAGTACAAAAAAAGAAAACATGAAAAAGAACAACCCAGTAACTTAGTTTTGGTAAACCATTGATAATAGATATTTGGCTCCCCTTGGATGTCAGAGGGGATAATACTGCCCCTTAATCTGCACTATCCAACCACAGCACTGACATTTAGTGCAGATATCAGCTCATTTGCATTTGAAAGGACATACAAGATCAAGATATTCCAAAGAAAAAAATACAGTGAATGAAAAATTGCATTGTACAAGTGACCTGTTTTCTAATGATTTCTAATCTGAAAGTCAGATCGAGCCAGATAATAAATAAGAAATGCACTAAAATACTCTATATCTAGTATATTTTATCTAGAACTGATAAGCATGGATTGGGTATGAATATTAGAATAATAAAGATATTAAATGTGAAAACTATGCAACTACCAAATGATGAAAGCTTACGGGTACTTACATTCAGAATATGTGACATTATTGTACACCAAACTGTGTTAAGGTCCATGTGTCCTTTAATTGTATATTGAACTCATAATAGAGTTTCATTCATTAGATGCTAGAGACCAACAGAGAGCCAACAAACAAAGCTGACACAAGAAAGAAGACACCAGACAAACACAATTTTGATTATATTCAATTATATTAGAATTTACTTTTTCACTGAACGCTATTATCTGCAAGCTTAAAGTGCTCCTATTTCATTGCTAAAAACAAGGTTATTTTGTGTATTTGGTATAATACAATGTATTCACGTGGTTTATGGTTATGTACCTTTTGCTTATCGTTAACATACTTACACACCAAAGGAAATGTAAAAACGTGAATCGGACAATAGGTGGACAATAGGAATTAAGTATAGACACAGTGGAGCGCAGGACTTCTGTAAGGCAACATGAGGGCCATTCAGCCGCAGTGCTAACACCAGATAACATCAGCTTTAGTTTTACTGAGACATTTCATGCTGTTAGTTGCCAAAGGGGAATTTAAAATATGTTAGCGTCAAAATCACGATTACGTTTAGCCGTATAATTTCTACAGCAAGCAATGTGGACATCGACTACACTGTCTGATCCCTTTACATCACTTGCAATAAATGCAAATAAAGATCAGGTTTGCGTGCGGTGTGAACAAGGCCCAGATCTGTTGTATCAACCTGTCCGTATCTGCAGCCTCATTCTTCAGATGCTAAGCAAAGAAAATTTAGTGCTGTAACTTCCAGCCGGGAAGATTTCAGAATTCAAACTTGTCATGGATTGTAAACGCGGTATAAATGGTTGTGTGTCCTGGAATCAATAACCTGTCTAATATCATCAGGGTAGTGTTGTGTAGCATTGTATGGTTCCTATTTCAGTCTATGGTGGATGTTTGTATATGAGTGTGCGTGCGTGTGACAGCAGGGCTAATTCGGCCCCAGGATGCCTGTGAAAGAGTTGGGGAAACTGATGGTGGGTGGCGGCATGTAAGGGTTCATTGGAAATGTGGCACCCAAGCTCTCGTGGTCGCCGTGGCCCTGTGCGTCTCTACGTCCGCTGTACTGGCTGATGAAGGAGCTGTTCTTGTTGAATTGGATGTCGACACTGTCGCTGTAGTCAGCTAGACTGTCGTTACTGCTGCTGCAGACGGACGGCTGGCTGACAGAGCGCTTCTCCTCATTATCACTGCCAAAGAGACAGATGGACATTACCGTCACAGCAGTTTAAAATGAGTGTGTGATGTCAGTAAAGTTGCTTACTTACCTCTTCAGAGATCTCTCTGTGTGTGTTGTGTGTGTGTGTGTGTGTGTGTGTGTGAGAGAGAGAGAGAGAGAGAGAGAGAGAGAGAGAGAGAGAGAGAGAGAGAGAGAGAGAGAGAGAGAGCATGAAGCGAGAGAAATGTGGACAGGACAGAAAAAACAGATGTTAGTGATGTTAGTGTTTCTACATATTGTCATGACTCTGAACCTAAAGATGCTATCGCTGAGTTAATAAAACACAGAGATTCCTGCTGCTCGCTGATGTCATATCTCCTACATACAGAGGAGATATACATTACATTTACTTCGTTACATTTACCTGAGTGCATTTTTTGGGTAACTAGTACTTTTAGAGTAAATTTGAGGATGGGTACTTTACTTATACTCAAGTACATTTCTAGTGAAAGAACTGCACTTTTACTTCGCTACATATGGTGACGTTACTACGCTACTGTCAAATGGTAATAATTAATGAATATATGGGTGATTCCACAGTTTAGGGCTCACTACAGAGAATCAATCTTCACGGAGAAAGCCACTGTTCTCAGGTTAACATCCTAAGAAAACCTGGGATACAGCTGTGTGAAAGGCAGGATAAATCTGGCAATGGTCAACTAGTAAACTTTGATCAAAGTTGAGTTGACGTATGTATGTAACACTGGGCGCAGAGGCACAGAGACTCCCGTTTATGATTTTAATGATGATTGACACATGACTGAATGTTTAGGTTCCTTTCAAACCTATGTTAAAAGTGTACCCGTTAAATCTTATTACTGCAGTAAAAGAGTTTATTTTGATCATGGTGCCACGATCGCTGAATAATTCTGAAATTACTTTTCAGTCATTTGAGATGTTACAGAGTTAAACGTCTTTACGTATTGACATTATTTGCGATGTACATTTGCAAATGATTCATAAAGTCATTCCTCTGCAATTCTTTGATCGATTGTGTTTTAGAAGTACTGTATGCTCAAACTCAGCTCTAATGACAGCAATGTGATCGCTGATGCGCTGGTAGAGAGAGAAGAGACAGAGAAAAAGAGAGACCGCGGCTCTGTAGAAATGATCAATGTTATTTGAAGTCGACTCTTAAAGGACAAAATAAACTATTACGTGGCTATTATACACATTTTTCAAGACGTTCTTGCAACCCGGTGGCAACTTGTCCATGACCCGGTACCGGGTCGTGACCCGGTAATTGAGGACCTCTGCTCTAGCTGCCATTAAACAGAGTTTGATGTGCAGAATCTGTCAAAATGTATACAACCACCATGAATGCTCTTTCAAGATGAACATGATGCCGCTTGGCTAATATTACACAGTAATGCCAAGGGTTAGTGGGATAAAATTAACTTTATTATTTCTTACATCTATCTGAAACAAAACAGTGAACTAAAAACAAAAAAATGACAACAACTAGGTATTATACGATCTATATTGAGGACCGAAATTGTGGAATCGGCCACAAATCTAAAAAAAAAAATGTATATGGCTTGTTCAAAAATCTCGCGAGAAGTTGGTGAGGCTGCGAGCATTGTGAGAGGTGGCTACACCCGATCACATCAACAGATAGCCGAAGTAGAGGAAGGCGTGTGTGAGCTATCAGAGGCAGATCACGCCTGGCATCAAGTTCGCTCTATGTTTTCACTCTAAGAGATCAAAAAGAATAGTTTTATAATGCGATGCATGCTTTGTGCAAACAATGACAAATCCTGTAAACCTTAGAAACAACACATGCTCACATCTACACATTTCCATATCCTTTCCTCACAAAACTAAACAAACTGAACAGCATAATGTGACGTCTCGCATTAATACAAAAATACAACACAATACACCTTACTAACAGTGTTGGCAACGTTACTTTAAAAAAGTAATTAGTTATAGTCAGGGGTTAAATTGGGATTTGTTATGTGGGGGGGCTCTTCGGGGAGGGTACTTTAAAGGGTAACATGTTTAATACTGATGACAGCAAAGCCACTGGTGTGTTTTAATGACATTCTGGACCTCTGACAGGATTTGATAAGTTTCAACTTTAAATCTGTGCCAGAGATTGACCACAAATATTTTATAAAGAGTGTCTGAATTTTAAATTATGCAAATCTATGAGTTTGACCCCCTATATCCATTTGTTGCACATGTCATTATGCACAATTGATCAAACTTTAAATGAAGTAAAAGGAATCAACCTCCTTGAATAATTCTATATGCATACCCAAAAAGATTAAATTAACAAGAAAAGGTACAACACACAGTACTGTATCATCAACATGTCTAATAAATTAGCAATAGAGATTCCCTATGCTGGTCAGCAGCTAAAACAAATTTGTGTAATCAAAATACATAAATGTATTAAACTATACAATGAGTTATATGCAGTGTTATACAGTTAACATACTGTAATTATATGAGTGACATACATAATTTAGTCCTTAACACGTTTCTAGTCTTCTATTAAATTTCCTCGACGTGGGCACCATTATTACCTCTCTCTCTCTCTCTCTCTCTCTCTCTCTCTCTCTCTCTCTCTCTCTCTCTCTCTCTCTCTCTCTCTCTCTCTCTCGTCTCTACAATGTCAACTGATCCTGTGTGAAAGCGCGTTCTTGAAGTTCCTGAGTTTTTTCGCTCGAGTTGCATAACTTGCGCGAAGACGCGTTTAAAAGGAAAAGCGCGTGTTTCCGCGGCAATTGCGCCGCCCAATTCACGTCATTTGCATCGCCCCGTGCGAGCGTCTGATTGCGTCTTTGCATTGACTTTGTATGTAATCTACTCGCGCAAATCGTTGAACTTGCGTTGGTGAGTATGCCCCATAATGAATGGAAACACATTATTCCCTTCGCGTCAGTGCACACGCACCAGCGCAGCGAGTTGACACGCACAAGCGCAGCGGGTACACTGGCACGAGCAGAGCGAGACCTTCAGCCTATGTGCCGGAGCTTAGCCCCGGACGGCCCCGGCCCAATTTAAACCCTGATAATAAGCACTATTTTTCCATCGTTGAGGTGAAACGCAAGAATGTGTATGTAATGTGCAACTTATGCAGAGTTAGAAAGAGCCTCTTCACGTCTGTAATTCTGATCTAATAAAGCACCCCACATCATCACATGCTGTAACACAATTATTGATTTCTCTTTAACGTTAGTGTCTAATTCATTCATTTAACAAATTTTATATTGGGGGCATCCAAGTTATTTGAAATATTTGAACTTTTTTTAAGTAACGCAATAGTTACTTTGCCTGGTAATTAGTTACTTTTATAATGATTTAACGCAGTTACTAACTCAGTTACTAACTCAGTTACTATTTTTGAGAAGTAACTATAACCAGGGTTTAAATTGGGCCGGGGCCGTCCGGGGCTAAGCTCCGGCACATAGGCTGAAGGTCTCGCTCTGCTCGTGCCAGTGTACCCGCTGCGCTTGTGCGTGTGAACTCGCTGCGCTGGTGCGTGTGCACGGACGCTAAGGGAATAATGTGTTTCCATTCATTATGGGGCATACTCACCAACGCAAGTTCAACGATTTGCGCGAGTAGATTACATACAAAGTCAATGCAAAGACGCAATCAGACGCTCGCACGGGGCGATGCAAATGACGTGAATTGGGCGGCGCAATTGCCGCGGAAACACGCGCTTTTCCTTTTAAACGCGTCTTCGCGCAAGTTATGCAACTCGAGCGAAAAAACTCAGGAACTTCAAGAACGCGCTTTCACACAGGATCAGTTGACATTGTAGAGACGAGAGAGAGAGAGAGAGAGAGAGAGAGAGAGAGAGAGAGAGAGAGAGAGAGAGAGAGAGAGAGAGAGAGAGAGAGGTAATAATGGTGCCCACGTCGAGGAAATTTAATAGAAGACTAGAAACGTGTTAAGGACTAAAGTATGTATGTCACTCATCTAATTACAGTATGTTAACTGGATAACACTGCATATAACTCATTGTATAGTTTAATACATTTATGTATTTTGATTACACAAATTTGTTTTAGCTGCTGACCAGCATAGGGAATCTCTATTGCTAATTTATTAGACATGTTGATGATACAGTACTGTGTGTTGTACCTTTTCTTGTTAATTTAATCTTTTTGGGTATGCATATAGAATTATTCAAGGAGGTTGATTCCTTTTACTTCATTTAAAGTTTGATCAATTGTGCATAATGACATGTGCAACAAATGGATATAGGGGGTCAAACTCATAGATTTGCATAATTTAAAATTCAGACACTCTTTATAAAATATTTGTGGTCAATCTCTGGCACAGATTTAAAGTTGAAACTTATCAAATCCTATCAGAGGTCCAGAATGTCATTAAAACACACCAGTGGCTTTGCTGTCATCAGTATTAAACATGTTACCCTTTAAAGTACCCTCCCCGCAGAGCCCCCCCACATAACAAATCCCAATTTAACCCCTGCTTATTATTATACTTTGTGTTTGCGACTGCTACCTTTGAGTTTGTTGTACTTGTCATCGCTCTGTCATTGCGGGTGTGGGACTTGGACGGACTCCAGCGCGAGGACCGGGCTGCCTATTCGTGGCTAGCAGCATCACCCGCAGCTCGTGGAGAAGAAAGAGCGATACATGCTCTCGCGTCAGTCTCCAACCACGCCAGAAAAGATCGCTAGATTTGTCCTAGTCGCTTTTTGTAAATAAAGTCGCTAAAGGGGTTTGGAAGTTTGCTAAATCTAGCGACAAAGTCACCAAGTTGGCAGCATTGTGCACTGCTCGAACTGTGCATATGTTTGTGTATGAACTCTGCCTGCCTCTGGTTGGCTAACGATTGAAATTAAGCCAATCATCATCCGTTTTGTGTCTCTCAGCCCCCAACACACACACACAAGAGAAAAACATTGCCTGTCTGGATGTGAGAACCTACTCTGGTGAAAATCGCTTTAGTGAGATTAATTATAGTAACGCGCAGCATTTATTGTCAGTAACCGTAACGGCGTTATAACGGGGGAAACAGTAATTTATTTGATTACTCGTTACTGAAAAAAATAACGCCGTTAGTAACGCCGTTTATTTCTAACGCCGTTATTACCATCACTGCTTACTAAAGTGTAGGAAATACATACAAATAAAAACGGGATTGTATTTTATTTAAATCCTTCCTAAAGAATGTATATACTTATAAAAATATGGTAATAAATGAACATGTATTATATATTATAATAATAAAAGTATATATATTATTAAAATAAATGTAAAGTTGATTTGCAAAAACAGATAAGTTCCATTATGAAATTCTAAAATTAGCGTTTTTATCAAGCTTCTGTTTATGTTCAGAAATTGCACTTTAAAGGCAATTAAATAACCTATTCAAATAAAACATGATAACAGACACTTTAAACACAGGTTATTTTTTGTTTACTGTTAGCTTTTTTAAAGGCATATGCTGACAAGTTTGTGTTGTGAACACGAATGACACGTTATGTGTTAATGTATCCATTGCAGGACTGAGATAGGCTGCTTTACTTTAACCTAGGTTTTACGTATAAGCAGAACAATGAGACTTCCAAGTAGTCTGAAACTCAGTGTTTTTACACTTTTGTCTCAGATCGGAAGTAACGAGTAACTAACTACTTGAGAAGTTTTTTCATCTAATTCTTTTTTAATCTTACTCAAGTAAATAATTAGATTGATACTTTTACTTGAGTTAATTTTTGTATAAGTACTTGTACTTTTACTTGGGTACAGATTTTGGGTACTCTACCCACCTCTGCCTACATATCAATGTCAACTGTTGTAATATCTACATCAATGGATAAGTTAACACAGTGCCCTTGACAAGAAGTAGTTATTTTTATTTAGAATGACTCTATTATACACAAAGTGACATGATCGACTAACCTGTATTCACCAAATACATTCATCGTGCAAGCTCCAGACTCAGCTTGGCCTTCCTCTTTTTCTTTTACTGTAACACATTAGAGTAATATTGCTTTACTTGAAAACTCATCAATATTTGAAAGACTAATGCATAGAGGGCCAATAATGTGGCTGGAGGATAAAGTGGATTCATACCTCAGACACAACAAGGTTTTCATTATTAAACTCTTGTATCTAAAATCTCTTTATGTAGTGAAGATAATGGGTAAACACTCAGTCTAGGTGCTACTTCTGGGTTTATCACCAGATTCATGCAGGTGTGTCCGCCAGAACACTCCTTAAGGCTAATAAAGAGCTGAGAGATATTTCTTAATGTTCTGTTTATTCTTTCCTTTTCTTGTATGAGCGAGTTTAAATGTAATTTTAATTATGTGTGGTTTTTATAAAGAGAGAAACAAAATACAAATGAATAAAGGAAACATACATATACTAATTTCCCCTGTACATTACAAACATACAATAATCAGAATATGACTATATGGGCCCTATTTTAACGATCTGAAACGCAAGTGCGAAGCGCAAAGCGCAAGTTACTTTGTGGGCGGTAGCTGCACATGGGTGCAGTCTATACAACCAAGGACACCAGGGAACCCATACTTCGCACAAAATGCCTGCTTTGCTCTTTCCTGGCTGTCAGGTGTGACGGGGAATTTGATGTATTACCCAGCATGTCGGACTAGACCTGATGTAACTGCATGCGCCCTTAAAATAGCATAATGAACTACGGGCAACGCGCCACTGACTTTAGACTATTTTTTTGTCAGTGGCGCAATTGTTTTTTGAAACTGCAAAATAACATCAGGGATGGTTTGCACCGGAAGCTATACTGGCAACGCCGGATGGCCTCACGTCCTCGCAGGATCCAGAAGGAGCGTCAAATCTCAGCGAACACCCACTCTGGGCCTGGGTGACGGAGGCGGGTATCAAAGTCTTGAATCAAGAGCATTCTCACTCGATGACATGGGTCTAAGATGACTGGATGAAGAGTGGTCAGTTCTAGGCCTTCTGCTTGACGGAGTCGTCCTCCAATATGAATGAGGTCTCCCTTTTCATCCAGCTCGGGAGACAGCGTGCGAAGTCCACTGCTGCTGGGGACGGGTTTACCAGCTTTCAGGAGGCTGTACTCCTGCTGAAAACTATCCCTCTGAGCTCTCTGAAGATCTCTGTCGGTAGTCTTCAGCTGGAGGCTTATCATTAGAGTTGGCCGCCCCATGCAGCTCCTGCACTGTCCCTTCCAGAAGCTCCTTCCACGAACCATATTGGCCAAGGTCTAAAGTTGACTGGCCTGATACAACAGCAGCGACCCTAGAGAAGATAGACTTATGCAGCTCTGAGGTATCTTCTGTTTGGTCAACAGTGGGGTCCTCTGGCCATGAGTCTGGACTGGTCAGGAGGAAGGCAGGACCCAGGCTCCATCTATTTGGCTGAACAAGCTCTTGCAACTTCTCTCTGTTACATCATCAGCAGGGTTTCTGGCGGTATCAACATATCTCCAGGCATGCCCGTCTGTCAGCTCTTGTATCTCGGCCACGCGGGTGCCAACAAAGACCTTGAACCGGCAGGATTCAGACTTCAGCCATGTCAGCACCGTTGTGAAATCTGACCAAAGGGATGTCCGATCAATGTGGATGGTAAGTTCCCTCTTCAGCACCTGTGAGAGCTGTGCACCAGTAAGGGCAGCACAGAGTTCTAATCGGGGCATAGATTAAACCCGCTTAGGAGCAACTCTGGAACGGGCCATCAGGAATGACAAATACACTTCACTGTGTCTGTCAGTGGTTCGTAGGTACGCCATCGAACCATAAGCCTTTTCTGAGGCATCGCAAAATACATGCACCTCTCTCTGAAGACCGGAGATGTCAACAGACTTCGACAAGTCTTCCTCCCAGTCTTTCCACTGTTGCAAAAGCTCCTGCGGTAGTAGTAATTGTGCGTAGTGGTAGGTCCTCTTCAGTCCCCTGCACCCCTAGCTTCTCTGCAGTATCTGACAACAGCATAGTTCTCTCTGAACCATCATCAAGAATGACACAGGTGTTGATTGATTGATCACCATGGTGAATGCGGACTTTGACAACTTTCAGAAGAACCCGACTGCCTTCAGTAGGTCTGTCTAGATACAGTACCTCTGTTGTGCCCCTTATACCTTGACTTTCTGCTGCGGGTGTTGACGCTGCCTCCTTGGTTGACCTCGTATTTACCTCACGCAGAACCTGGAGGTGTTTCCCTTGGCAGAGGCTGCATGGTTTTCTTAAGTTTCACTGAGCCACCTGGTGTGGCCGTGCACATCGCCATCACCTCTTGTTACTTTATCCATTCGGTCAGCTGATCTTTTGTTAACCTGGATACCTTTGTACACTGGCTAAAGTAGTGTTCCTCATTGCAGAATGGACAATAGGGCTTGTTCTTGTTTCCTTTAAAGGAGTTGCTTGGCACTGGAGCCTCAGGTTTCTTAGCAGTGTCCTTCACACCATGGAGGACAGTAGTAGGCTGCTTACTCTTCCTACCCTCATGTCTGGACACCGGCTTCTCCTGAGCTCCTCTCACAGCTACAGTCCTTCAGAGTCCTTGCACCAAGACTCGTATTTCAACCAATCTGAAAGATTAGTTAAGGTGTGGGTTTGTGTGCCCTGATGGTACATGCAGCGGCGAAACTCTGCTCTCTGCTCAGGCGGCAGCTTGCTCAGCAGACGAGTGACATAAGAGCCATACGACTTAGCGCTATCTGATGTGGCTGGCCAAACTTGTCATTTAGGGCAACCATTGTGTCTGAGAAGGGTGTTGGGAAGTTAAGGTAAGCATCTGCTATTTACCTGGCTTCTTCTAGTTGCATGTGATCAACCAACACTTGGTATTTAAACAGCTCAGATGCATCATGTGGTAAGAGATTCTCCAATGAGATCTTGAGGCCTTTTCTACACTTTAATTTACTCTAATCTTTACCTTTAAAGTTTCATATTTAACTTTCTCGCTGTGTGTCAGCCGTCACTTTTAATTAGGTCTTTAGGAGGCATTACTAATTTTGTTTGTCATAAACAAATGACGATAACTGTATTGCTTCACTCTCATTGGTTGTCGCTCCCGGAAGTCGCTCATTATTTGCATAAAGTTTAACTTTTCTTTAAAACTTTGTTAAGATACGCCCACTTCCTGTCACCAACAGTCACTATCGCTCGTGTTGCTGGAAGTTGCAAAGCTCATTTGTATTGGAGGACGACTCCGTCGAGTAGAAGGCTTAGAACTGACCACTCTTCATCCAGTCATCCCAGGTCATCGAGTGACAATGCTCTTGATTCAAGACTTTGATAATTGCCTCCGTCACCCAGGCCCAGAGTGGTTGTTCGCTGAGCTTCGACGCTCCTTCTGGATCCTGCGAGGGTGTGAGGCCAACTGGAATATTTGGCCTTAAGAAGTGTTCTGGCCGACACACCTGCGTGAACCTGGTGATAATCCCAGAATTAGCGCTAGACTGAGTGTTTACCCATTATCTTCACTACATAAAGAGTTTTTAGATACAAGAGTGATTTTAATAATGAAAACCTTGTTGCGTCTGAGGTATGAATCCACTTCATCTTTGAAATGAGATCATGTTGCTCTGGCACTACTAGTCGCTGGCAGTCTGAACGGGGCTTAACAGTTATAATGCAGTATTTCATAGAGTCATGTAATAACCCACATGATTCTGTATTTTAGTAGAAAAAAATCATATCACACACACACACACATTCTGGTTTCCATGTTTTGTGGGGACATTCCATAGACGTAATGCATTTTATACTGTACAAACTGTATATTCTATTCCCCTTACTCGCCCCATTCCCTAACCCCAACCATCACAGAAACCCTTCGACTACTTCACATTTTCAAGATACATCATTCTGTTTGATTTATAAGCTTGTTTCCTCATGGGGACATCAAAATGTATAGGGTATTCCTATCTTTATGGGGACAATTGGTCCCCACAACGTGATAATTACCAGGTACACACACACACACACACACACACACACACACACACACACACACACACACACACACACACACATTTTGTTCTGGCCCTCCTGTAAAGTTGGTGAAATATCACTTATGCCCATCTGGTTCTCACCCTTCGAGATTATATGTCATGCAGTGTAATATGAAATACTCTATGGAAATGTGCCATGTCTGTCTGTTCATCTGCCATCTTCTTTGTTTCTTCTTCTAGTTTAGTTAAAAGTTTGCTAATGTGTGTTGGGGCAACCAATAATTATTTGATAAAAAATATCTTTGAAGTACAAAGCAGTGTGGCAGGTGGTCTGTATGTTTTTGTTACCTGAATGTTTTCCTCTATTGCTTCTCTCAATGAAACACAGAATGAGCAGAACCAGAAGAATGAGAACCACAGCTGAGATGAGCCCAATGAACCAGCCCTGAGGTGCGAAACCACTGGCCGGTTTCTCCAGCTCTGAACAGAAACACACACAGCATATGCATTGCATGAGAAAATTAACTGACGGTTTGAAGTCTGAGAATGACCGATGTTGTTGGTCTGTACCCGATCCTTTGGTTTGAAAGTCCCAGTCGTGTGAAGTGTTTCCAGATCGGATCTGGAGGTGATAGCGTGTGCCTGGCTCCAGACCCTGCAGCTGATAAAACGCCTGTGTGGAGTTCACCGGCTCGGACTCTTCCCAATCACCACCACTAGCTGTCATCGTCGTCATCACAAAACCACCATTCATGAGAAACATTAGAAACTTTAATTAATGATAATAATGGGGTGAAATTGTACTATTCCCCTCAAAGTTTCAAGTCATTGTAAAATTATTTCCTAAAACAAAGCATTCCTGCAAAGTATTTTGCTATATTACGGCCAGCATGATGAATGTTGTAGATTAATTTCTATTAAGAAATCCAGGAGGAGACCCATGACCCATAAACTTTTTCAGCTATACAGTCATGTCAGATGAAGTTATTCTTGTAGTTGTAGTGTAGCATGCTTCACACAGTCATATTCAGTATGCTACTGGCCTAACCTTTTTTCAGGTAACGGAAGCTGAAGGCAAAGTTTTGATGTTTTTCTCCAGGCGCCCAGCTGAGGTTGACTGACGTCTCACCCACAGTCATGTTTATTACAGATGGAGGTTCTGGAGAGGACACATACAAATGTTCTGCTGTCGCACTTCATTTACAGGTCCAACTGTAAATGAAAGCTTAAAATCTTTGATAACGTAGCGTTACCTCCATCCAGCATGGTGGCACCCTCTCTTATTATCGGCTCACCGACGCCAGCACTGTTGCGAGCTCTCAGGTTAAATAGATAACGAATCTGCGGATCAAGATTATCCACTGTAAACTCCGTAATGGCTGGCAAATCGATGGATTCCACCTGCCTTGGACTTGAATTTCCCTCCAAAACTGAGGGGAACAGAACAGAAACCAATCAAAACAAACAGGAACTTGTAATATCTGAACAATGATCTTTTAATGGCCAGATATATTTTGTTTAAAGGCGGAGTGCACAATGTTTGAAAGCCAATGTTGACATTTAAAATCACCTAAACATACACGCCCCTACCCGAATAGAATCTGACCTTTTTTTTGATAGACCTGCCCCACACATACGCAATAGCGATGCGCGGGTCGTCTCGTAACCCGCGGGCCCCGCGGGTAACCCGCGGGTCGGGTTAGGGCGGGTAAAGAAATTGTAACTTTAATGCGGGGCGGGTTGGGGCGGGTCATTAAAAACAAAATTAAAAAACTGATATATTGCGTCTAATTCCCTGTAGCATATATATTAAATATTTGGGAATATATATTTTTACATTTAATTACATTCTTTGATAAGGTTAAATTAAATAGGCCTATGTGGCAACGTAACTTCCGCAACGTAACTTGATATCCCCAAACCTTTGACGTCACGGAAGCGCCAAGTAGCTCCCGCTGGCTGCCAGCCACAACAACAAAACAAACGGAGAATTAAAAGATGAAAGACGATCTGCAGGAGAAATTAAGGTAGGGAATTTGTAAATAGATAATACAAATGCTGCTTTTTTGTTTGGTGATCTACTTTTAAAATGATAAAGCCGACAAGTTCTACATGTTAAAAACACTTTAAATGCGTGGACTATACTGCATATATCTCTACATTGGATTTAGGGATGTCACCATTACTCTATTTTCTTGAGGAGTTAAAAAAAATCCTGGAGCACATGTCGAGTACTGTTTAAAATAGCAGAGATTTAGTGAAACAAACTTGAAAGAAAATTAAAATAGTATCAGAAGCATATATCAGCACAACGCTGCCTCTCTCTCTCTCTCTCTCCCTCGTTCGCTCGCTCTCGCGTGCTTCAGATCGTGCATGAAAGCAAGAATGCGATGCGATTGCATGCTTGTAAATTTCGGAAGTTTACACGACTGAGCTGCAGCGGGCAGGCATAAGATTTATAAAAACACATATGAGAAGAAAGGCACAGCAACTCAAAAAGACTTAAGTGTTTCAACATTTACTCATAATGCCAATTTTCCCGTGGAGGCATGGAGCAGCATGAGAATACACAGTTAACTTATGTGCGATCTACCGGCATTGCCTTTGCGATCTACGTATTGGACACCCCTGGTTTATCATTATCCTATCGCTATATTAATATGACCATGCTGGTTTCTATGGCTCATTGGTGTATGTTGTTGCCAGTTTACAGGGCGATGTAATCTAATGTCTGTTTCCAAGCACTCTTAGGCTGAAATAAAGCCCCTTTTTATTTACATTACAAATGCCTAGTATGTCTATTTTAATGGTCGCTGGCGCGGGGCGGTGCGGGTTGTAAAAATAGATACAGTGTTGCGGTGCGGGTTGGGGCGGGCCAAATATTTCATAAAAGCGGGACCCGCGGGTTGGAAAAAACGCCGACCTGCGCATCACTAATACGCAACCCCGGCAAGGATGTCGGTTAGTAGACACGCCCCTTACTGCTGATTGGCTACAAGTGTGTTTTGGTAGTCGGCCCGACTCCCTTTTCCAAAGCTTTTTTCAAACATTGTACACTCCGCCTTTACCTTCACTATGTTATATCAGTATCCTAGCAATTTATCAGCCAGTGCAATATAAAAAATACAAAGCTAAGAGTATGATTACTCTTAATTCTTTGAACATATCTGCATTATTTTGTTACTGTATCAGGAAAATTAACTGAATTATTGCTTAAGGACTAACTGGAAAGTCTCAGCGTGTAGTGAAAGTGATGATGTCACTCACTCTCTTGGTACTGTAATAGGTAACCTGTGATGACACCGTTGGGTTTGTGTGGAGTTTGCCAGCGTAGGGTGATCTGTGTCTCAGACAGACTCTCAAAGTATAAATCAGAAAGTGGTCCAGGAGCTACACACCAAAAGAGCACACATTCAGTTTACCTGACACCTGTGAATACATATCTGTAACTGTAAAACATTAAATGTGTTGTGTTGCCTTGTAGCCCCTTTGGTTTTAATAATTCAGTCAGGTCTGTTCCTAGTCCTTTGGTCTGAAAGTCCCAGTCGTGTGAAGTGTTCCCAGACTGGATCCGGAGGTGATAGCGTGTGCCCGGCTCCAGACCCTGCAGCTGATAAAACGCTTGTGTGGTGTTCACCGGCTCGGACTCTTCCCAATCACCACCACTCACTGTCATTGTCGTCATCACAAAACCACCATTCATGAGAAACATTAGAAACTTTCATTAATGATGATAATGGGATACATTTTACTACTCTCCTCAAAGTTTCAAGTCATTGTAAAAAGATTTCTTTAAATAAAGCATTCCTGCAAAGTATTCGCTGTATTACAGCAGGAATGATGAATGTTTTTGATTAATTTCTATTAAGAAATCCAGGAGGAGACCTATGAGTGTGAACTCTTTTAGCTGCAGTCATGTCAGATTAAGTTATTCTTGTAGTCGTTTATTTTAGATGTTAATATCAGTGGTTACTCCATCAGTCCTGTGAGGTTTATTACCACCGGATAGACGTCATGTTATGTTCATAAAGAAGTAGCTCACTTCTTAAATGCATGCTTCACACAGTCACATTCAGTATGTTACTGGCCTAACCTTTTTTCATATAACGGAAGCTGAAGGCAAAGTTTCGATGTCTGTCTCCAGGCACCCAGCTGAGGTTGACTGACGTCTCACCCACAGTCATGTTTATTACAGATGGAGGTTCTAGAGAGGAAACATACAAATGTTCTTCTGTCGCACGTTATTTACAGGTCCAACTGTAAATAGAAGCTTAAAATCTCTGATACGCATCGTTACCTCCATCCAGCATGGTGGCGCCCTCTCTTATTATCGGCTCACCGACGCCAGCACTGTTGCGAGCTCTCAGGTTAAATAGGTAACGACTCTGCGGATCGAGATTATCCACCGTAAACTCCGTAACGGCCGGCAGATCGATGGATTCCACTTGCCTTGGACTTGAATTTTCATCCAGAACTGAGGGGAACAGAACAGAAACCAATCAAAACTAATTGGAACTTGTAATATCTAAACAATAATATTTTAATGGCCAAATATATTTTGTTTAACTTCACTGTGTTTTATCAGTATCCTAGCAATTTATCAGCCAGTGCAATATAAAAAATACAAAGCTAAGAGTGTGTTAACCCTTAATTCTTTGTACATATCTGCATTATTTTGTTACTGTATTAGAAACATGAACTAAATTATTGCTTAAGCACTAACTGGAAGTTTCAGCATGTAGTAAACGTAATGATGTCACTCACTCTCATGGTACTGTAATAGGTAACCTGTGATGACACCGTTGGGTTTGTGTGGAGTTTGCCAGCGTAGGGTGATCTGTGTCTCAGACAGACTCTCAAAGTATAAATCAGAAAGTGGTCCAGGAGCTACACACCAAAAGAGCACACATTCAGTTTATCTGTGAAGACATATCTGTAACTGTAAAATAGTAAACGTGTTATGTTTTCTTGTAGCCCATTTGGTTTTAATAATTCAGTCATAAGTTAAGAAATGACAGACAAACAAGGACGACAGTGTACAGATTTTAATTAAGGCTATGAATTTAAAACAGTACTTAAAAGGGGTTTTCACACTGCGCTTAACCCTGGGTTATCTTCATTCTAAACCCTGCTTTTAACCCTGGGTTAAGGAGCGTTTCACACCTGTAATTTGAAAGCGGTGTTAGCACCGCTTTTTACCCAGGGTTATGAAACCTTGCTCTGGAGCAGGGTTAGCACCGCATTTGTGGTGTTAACCCCGCATTGTGGTGCCAAACGCATGCAGTGTGAAACGAAGCAGGGTTAGAATTTTATGACCCTAATTAAACACAGCTGAAGTAGCTAATCAAGGCTTGATAATTACAGACAGGTGTGTTGAAACTGGGTTGGAGACTCCTGACCCAGGGTTTAGGAATGCACAGTGTGAAACGTCAAATAATGAATACCCAGGGTTATCTCTTAACCCCAAGTTAAGTTTGAACAGTGTGAAACATGAAAAAAATAACCCAGGATTCCGTTAACCTTGGGTTTAGAATAACCCAGGGTTAACAATTTCAGGTGTGAAAAGCCCTAAAGAGTATTTAAAACCACAATTGAGTGAATTAATACAGTCTTGTCTAAAGAATCAATTGGGTTTTTATGATATCATGGCAAGCTTTGTGCTTGTCAAGCAGATACACAGATACACTCAGCATGTACAACTCCACATGATTTAAACATTACAAAATAAAAGTAAATAAGCAACAGATATTAATCAAGCAATAAATTCATGCCACAATTTGATGTAGCGAAAAACACTTGAAAGTGCTGTTTTCAATCAGGTATCCTAGTTTCTATCATTGAACAACCTACTAGATGACAAGCAGTCAGGTTTCAAATGCAGCCACTCCATGAAAATGGCACTACCATCGGTCACGGAAACATTAAGGCTAGCTAAGGAGGAACACAAATCCTTGGTTCCGGTTCTGCTAGACCTGTCGGCATCCTTTGACACAGTCAACCATCAGATCCTACTAGCCACCCTATCATTGCTAAAGATTATAGGTACTCCTCTACCATGGTTTAAATCTTATCTCTGCGACAGATCCTTCAGGGTGTCGTGGAGGGGCACATTGTCCACAACCCACCAGATGGTCACTAGAATCAGTGCTTGGTCCACTCCTTTTCTCTATCTACACAACATACTTAGGATCTGTCATACAGGCACATGGCTTCTCTTACCACTGATATGCTAATGACACACAAATGTTCTTCTCATTTTACCCCGATGATCCCACCATAGCAGCACAAATTACAGCCTGCTTAGCAGACATCTTAGGATGGATGAAGAAACGCCACCTCCAGCTGAAACTCGCTAAGGTGTGAAACTCGCCTACTGCTCCCACAGAAAGCCTAAACATCCCCCTGTCTACCTATATCCCACAGACAGCCTAAACTATGTACCGGCATCCCCCTGACTGCATACAACCTCCTGGGAGGGCATTTTCATCCCCCTGACCGCCTACTTCCCCCAGCTGCTTAAACAAAGCCCTGGCATCCCCCGGGCCACATACAACTTCCCACGGAAGGCTTATTTATCCCCCTGACCACCTACATCTTTCCTGCCTATACCATGCCCAGGAAAACAGTGGGATGATATTACTATTTATGTTTATTTTTTAATTATATAAGCTATGATTGGGATGATGTTGCTTATTATCTCCAATTTAAACTTATATAAGCTATGAATGGGAATGCTTTTTCAAACTTGGAGTTTCTGTGATGATTTTGAGTCATAATAACAATTTTAGAGTAATCAGGAGAACCTGAGCAAAATAGACTTGTTCAAAAAAAATAAAAACATTGTACATAAACCACCTATTTTCTGGATGGGGCTATATCTCAGCTCTGGAATGTCCTAGAATGCCAGAAATGCCACTCCTGTCTAAGGTTAATTTATAATATTATTATAAAAATTGGAGAAAATGCAAAGTACAGTGCAAATACCGCCTTCTAAATAAAAGAGCCAATTGTCAAAGGTAAAGTCATTGCATCACTGCAGATGCTCCTGACTGGTAGCCATAGAAACATTACAAGAGCACATGCGTGTTAGCTGCCTGTCTGGAGCAACCAAATAATAAACTTAACGCAATTTGACCCAAGGTCGCTTCTTTTTTTATCTCTCAAAACAACACACACACACAGCACTAACTGACTATGAGGCTGATAATGGCTGTGTGTTCTCCGAGTCCAATCGACTTGGCTATTACCCACAATGTTAAACAGACCCTAGACCTGAAGTAATAGATTAGGACCCGACCCGGACCCGGCTGATCATTTGAAATATAGACCCGAACCCATACGGGTTGCTGGAAATTACATTATTTGGTCATAATTCATTTACACAATAATTTTATTGGGTTGAACATGCAGTATAGTGCACAGTCTGACGTACTGAAATACTTTAAATATGAAAATTATGGATAAGTAGGCTAAAAATGACTCGAATAACAGCTTATGTAGGCCCTGTCAAATAAGTTATGACTGTGATGCGAGAATCTAAAGCATCCTATCTGCCACCTAAATAAGTTATAGATAGGACTTCCTGTGATTTTGCTGAATTACAGGAAGCACCCACCTGCAATTTAATTGACGCTAAACGGAACTGGCTCTCTTGACAAACTTTACAGAAAGTTGCATTAAGTGGCATGAAAACATCCGACGGGACGATGTCGAGAGGTGCAAAAAGTATTTGTTGTTATTTTTCATACATCTCTGCCTTACATAGACCTCTATGGTAGCTTGTGCCTGTGAAGACCTTGTGCCTGCGACCTTTGACCCCTGAATTCTAGAGCGTCCCATATGTCAGCTAAAAATATAAGCTGTTTGTGACTTTTGGGGACAATTAACTTTTCCCCGCCATTGACAAGTTTTTATGGCCATATTTCCGCTATTATCCATCTCGGTGGCGCTCTTACACAACTTATAAAATGCTGAAGCATCCACTTAGGCCAAACAATAAAAACTCTTGTGTATGTTATGATTACCACTCTGAATCTGATCTCTAACAAAAGTCCTTCACAAAATGCAATTATACCAGCGTTTTTTTTTCAAAAACTTTTGATGAGGTGATAAAAAGAGAACAAATGGGGATAGGATTAAAAGTTTTTTTTTTTTTGAAAGCAGAGGGTCTGTTCTTTCATTTGATATATTGTATGTTTATATATTTAAAGACGTCATCTTGGGGCCCGTGAAGAGACATACCCATGTCTCACAAAGGCCTCAAGACCCTCTTCAAAGGCTAAGTTGATGGTAATATAATATTACATCATCGTCAACGAAATTAACACTGGTAGTACACAGACATTAACTGACCTCCCTCTGGTGTGCTGAAGTGATGCGGATCTGAATGTGGTCCCTCGCCTTTGCCGTTGAACGCTGTCACGGTCAGGGTATAGTTTGAGTAAAACTGCAGGCCGCTCACAGCTTCCTCATTCTTATTTCCATAAACCTTCAGCACCCTTCTCTCCTCATCTCTCTCCTGCCCTCTGTGAAAGTGAGTTCTGGGACCCTTTCTTCTCAGATGGATCTAAGATATAATACAAATTGTGAAAATCTGCCGCTGGAGGCAAACAATGATTTAAATACTTAGGATTTGCTGGTGTACCTTGTAGCCCAGTAAGAGTCCTTGCACTGATTCTCTACTGACCGGACTCCATCTTACTCTGATGATGGTTTTGTTTGATGGCAGTTCCTCGACCGTTACCCCGGGAGGAGCTTCAAAGGGTACTGAAAGAAATCGAGAGAGCGAGAGATGAACTTCCAAAAATTTCATAGTTGTTTTTTACATTTAATTATATGGCCCATAGATTACCTGTAAAATAATCCAAACTTTAATAATCGCACAACCTCAACTTTAGGCAGGATCATACTTTTATATTTTTCCTGATAAATTGTAGCATTATTGTTAGAGATTTGTCATACAATGTTATGTGGATTAAAAAAAGCGAAGCTTTGCTCATGGTTGGCACGAGTTAACTTTTACAGTACTGTCTCTGCAGATTCACACACGACACTCATACACAGGTTTATTTCCACTAACTCAACCCAATCGTAAATGCTGTCAATGCAAATCCACAACAGTTTGATAGAGCAAGCTTAAATCCACCCAAACAGGGTAAACATGTCGTGTTGCTCGGATAAACACTCCTTAAGCTAAGATGTCTTAAGGAGATGTCTGATCAGCAACAAAAACCTGCCTGGATCAACAGGCAAGTTCATACTGCTCCAGTCTGGTCTTTAAAAAACATGGGGTAAAATCAAGTCAGCAGACTTTTATGAATCAATTTAAATATTAAAGAACGCACTGTCTTCTCCTGAGTATCCAAGCTTTATCACCGGCTCCGGGCCTGTGCCTTCGTCATTGACTGCCAGAACTTTAATCTCAAAGGCAATGTAGGTGCCCGTGTCATTCACTATTAAGGGAGGGCCTGAGACGACGCTTTCCTTCCAGTACAGATCATTGCCTGAAGCTTGGCACCAGTAGACCTTGTACTTAAACCCTGGCCCGTTGAACTCTCGACGCTCTAGTTCCTTTCAAAAGCAAGAAAGAAGGACATAAAGTGTAAAAATACTGAATGTGAGACTGTACTATGTGTCTTTCTTTTATGAGAAAAACAGTTAATCTTTCACTGCTTATCACCTTCCATGTGATGATCATGCTGTTGGGATCTGTAGACACACTTGTCACGTTCTCTGGGTTCATGTCGGGTTCTGTACAGAGAAAAACCCTTCTTGTTTGTTTATACATAACTCATGAACTTTAAGGTGATCCCTTTGTATAAGAAACT
This sequence comes from Misgurnus anguillicaudatus, assembly GCF_027580225.2. NCBI lineage: Eukaryota > Metazoa > Chordata > Actinopteri > Cypriniformes > Cobitidae > Misgurnus > Misgurnus anguillicaudatus. The sequence continues at coordinate 5,497,214 of NC_073349.2, forward strand.
ATAGTACATTCAAGTGTCATTGCCTGCAGCTGGTAGGGATGCTAATTTAGAAAACACTCCAATGGGCAGTGTTGGGCAAGTTACTGAAAATTTGTAATTAGTTACAGTTACTTGTTACTTCTTTTAAAAGTAATTGAATTACTCTACCATTTACTGTATATCAAAAGTAATTAATTTATTGCCGTTTAATACATACTTATATAATATGGAAATCATATATACATAGTAGGAAATATATAATGTGGTATACTGCAAATTTACCATGCTAATTATATATGTGGAGATAAATAAAACTTTGCAAATCTGCTGATTTGATCCACACCAGGCTAGAGATTTTTAAACATCCTTAATCCACACTTACTAGTCTATCAAATAATTTCTAAAATATTTTGTTTTGTGAAATAAAAGGATGCTTTGTTATATTGTTTATGCAATCATAACGAATCACACAATCATTTTATACGCAGAAGGAGCGATCAGCAGCTGCAGTGCACTCAGATCTGACCGCATACATACTACAATACACAGGTGTTCGGCGGCTTTTTACATCAAAGGACGACAGGCTATGCCATTTGGGGAGGAACTGCTCACTGATCCCCGTAATTTTATGGTTGGACCTGCCGAACAGGTTGAGCACTTTTATATACTTTGTTGAGCAGAGAGGCGGCACAGTTTGACTAAGCGGGCTGTGGGAACCGGCCGCACACCAGGCCACCAGACGGTGTTGCTAATATAAATCGAAATGTATAACTATTATCAGATGGGCCCACCGGGAAAGTCTCGACTCTCCCGATTGCCACTCCGCTACTGGTTGTAAGTGAATGCATTTTGGTCGCTGGTCGAGAAGCTTACCTCGCGACCAGATGTGACGTGCCTCACTCAGCTTCCAGGATTTGAGGCATGCTGCCTGAATCCATTTGTGTTGAAGATAGCATACACCCATTTCAGCAGGATCATGGTCCCCCCAATTCTATCTATCTATCTATCTATCTATCTATCTATCTATCTATCTATCTATCTATCTATCTATCTATCTATCTATCTATCTATCTATCTATCTATCTATAATCTGCGCTATCTGAATACTGTACTTAACTTGCTTCTATAGTCACTCTCAATGCTCTCAAGGTGGCTTTGGTAAATTCTCTCCCCAACGTGACGTAATGCAGTGCATTGTGTGGGAAAGTAGAATCATTGCAAACCGCTGTACTTTTTCATATTATATTCCGTTTTGTGATACACAACAACATAAAATACAATGAATAACAGCTTAAATGTTTATTAGCAACAAGCAAATTGCACAAATTAGTTGAAAAATTTACCCTGCAACACGCCCATTAATGATTCATTGCACCGCCCACCACGGTCCTGCGACGTGAGACCAGAGAAGTGTCTTGTCTGCAAGTTTTATTTAAAAAGTAGTGGAATTACAGTAACCCAGGGCTCCCAAAATTTTAAAATCCCTGGTAGCCCTTCGGGCAGACACAATTTTTGGTAGCCCGAAATGAATATAAGTAGCCTATAAGTAGCCTGAATAAAAAAATACACTGTTTAATGTAGAATATTGATACATTTTGGATTTCCATGTAAGCCAACTATTCCTGCCCATCCCCAGCTAACAATTTGGTTCCCAAAATGTTCCCTTATTTCCAAGGTTTTTGGTTAAGCAGGAATGTTTTCTTTAAGAAAATAAACATTCCCCCAATGTTATTTTTAGGTTATTTTATCGTTCCCCTAACGTTAGAATAAGTGAATTGTTATATTACTGAAATATTATATGAATGTATTATAACACAGGTTATTTTTTTTTATAAAAAAATACTTCAACACATCACACATTGTATTTAGATAACATGGTATTTTATCAAATATATAAACAGCCGTCCAGGCCGCTACTTCAGCCATCCAAGCCGGCCCAGCCGTCCAAGCCGCTGCTTCAGCCGGCCCAGCCACAGTTGCGTCCACGTGCTGCACCTCCCTGGACTGTGTAATCCTGTATTTCCTCCTGGACTGTAATCCTGTGTTCTCCCCCTGGACTGTGTAATCCTGTTTGTTTATTCTTGATATTATTTGTGGTGTTTTTTGTTTAGTGTGTCCCCTTGGGGTACACCAGGTGGCGTCCCTTGGGGGAGGGGTACTGTCAGGATCCTGTCAGAATGTTCTCTTGTTTTAATGTCTAGTTTAAATTGACAGGGTTCTGACAGTATCATGTTCTGTGTGGGAACACTTGGCCATGGTTTGTTGATATCAGGCCACGTGTTTTCTTTGTCTCGTCTCTTTTACCCCACTCCCTTGTCATTCTCATTGGTTTTTATTGTTTGATCCCTATCACCTGTTCCCCTCTTGATTTACCCCCTTATTTAAAGCCCTTGTGTTTGTTGTCTTGTGCTCGGTTATTTCGTATCGCCTGTAAGTCTTGCTCTGTAGTCTAGTGTTAAAGGCTAGTGTCAAGTTTAGTGTTTAGTCTGTTTAGTGTTCATTATCTTGTTTCATGTTGTTTGCCCCATTGTGGGCTTTTGTTTTGTGTCATTGTAAAAATAAAGTGTTGTTACCCCCAATATCATCTGCACTTGGGTTCATCCGCCAAGCGATTCATGACATAGACCGATATAACATTTAGAAATCATGCCGGGGCAAATCAATTCTTCGCAACAATAATTGTTACTGAGGGGTTCTCCTCATGGCCTACAGGTCCCAGAATCCCGCATTCCCCACACCTGCTCCTCATCTTAATTATCCTTACCTGCCAGCCATCACCCTCATCAGCTCCAGTATATGTTCCTTTGATTTCCCCTACCCGTTGTCCGGTCTACGTAATGTTATTATGTTTTTGTTAAGATCCATTGCATGTATATTCCTTAAGTTCCTTATTTTATTAAAGTTTGTTTGTTCATTGGATTTCCCTCGTCTCTGTTGTCCTTCCAACCTAAAATCATTACAGTAAACATTAAAAAGCACATTATCTCATAAATCTAGCTATGTGAATATATTGTAACTAATGATCAGTTAAGCATTAACTAATGTTTATTAATGACTTACTAATGAAAGTTATTATAAAGTGTTACATTAATTCCTAATTTATTATCATTTGCCATTGAGTTATTGTAAGTAGCCTAAAACAAAAGCTTCATTCTTTCATACGAGTAGCATATGTTCAGATGATCTTACTGGCAGCGGGGGTGATGTAGGATTCAGATTCAGAACTGGGTTCACTGTTTCCGATCTCATTCACAGCTCTGACCCGGAAATGATACTTGCAGAACGGCTGCAGATGAATCTCAATGTGTTTGATGTCTTGATGAACTCTCTCATATTCCCTCCATGTGCTTGCATCCGTACACTGCTCCTCCTTCATCTCTATAATATATTCTGATGGACAAGAGAGAAAAAAGCTTAGAGACTGGCATGCCTACAGTATTTGCTCTATATCGTAATATAAGTTGGTCAAATAATCATTGAGTAAAGAGCTGATATCGCTTAGTAGTCTGAACACAGGTCAGATAATGGTTTTCATTAAAATTACCAAAAACAGGGCTGTTGTTTTCATCGCCAGCCGTCCAGGTCAGAGTAACGCTTCGCTCCCTCTTTTCAGATATCTCCACAGAAAGAGGAGCACCTGGTTTATCTGAGGATGGTCAAGTGCAAGATTGAGTAGATAATACTATAGAGCTGTGTAAATATAACTGATGATCTGTTGATAGATTTACCCTGCACTGTGATGGAGCCGCTGGCGTCATCTGAATCTAGTTCAGTACTGATCTCACAACTGTATTCTCCTGAATCCTCAATCTGTACATCTATCACCTTCAGAGAGCCATTTGGATATTCAATGTACCTGCAGTCATGAAACAAAACAAAAAACACTATAAAGCCCATGGCACCGCTCAGCAATTGGCAACAATAATGTTTTGTCATTTCAGGTTATTGCTGTGATGAGCTGGAGCTTGAGAGTGGCTGATGTAATGCTGATACACCTACAGACTGTTATCCACTGATATATGTCATCTAAAATGGCTATTTTTGTCATTATATATGTCATCAATAGATGAAACTGTTACTTGTCGTCATTAGCAGATGCTGTAATCTTTTGTCCGTCCTTCTTCCACTGAAGGGTGAGATGTTTTAACTGGTGGTCCACGCTATATTTGCACTGTAATATAGCATCATTCCCACGAACGACCCGCAGGTGTTGGGGAGGGGCCACGATTTTTGTTCTGTCTGGAGAAATTAAAACAGGATCCAGTTTACTTCCATCATGTATATGTCTGTGTGACAGCAAACATGGAGTTGTGTAGAAAAATTCATTGATTTCAATTCAAAGAAAGTGGTCTGAGCTGAACGTCAGCTTGCAGAGGATTTCTGTCTGAAACATTCCCTTGTAAGAAACTCTTCTGATTGGCATGTCATGAAACCCATCACTATTTCCTGTAGATTCCTACCAGTCAGATATCAATGATCTGAGGTCCTATGGCTGTACGATGTATGTGGGTTTAGTGACGTCAGATAGATTTTCATTGAACAACAGACACAATGTGCATGACAATAGCAATTTCACAAAAGTAAACAGGACCAATTTTGTTGTTGTGTTAAACAATAATCTAAATACTTACTTAAGACTTCAAGTACGGCGCTGATGGTCACGTTACTGTCTCTCACTGAACACGTGTAACTGCCACTCTCCTCTTGACTCACATTACTGATCTGAAGATTTCCATTGGCCATCTGAGACATTTTAGCATTAGACACAGCAGGACTAGAGTCGAAAATCTCCCTGCAAACATCATTCAACCAATACATAACAGCTACCATGTTTTCTCTCTTCCCATTAACCCTTACATAATTAAACACAATCATTGTACTGTATGTAAGCACTTACAGTAAAGCTGCAGACTGCTCACATAATGAAATGATAATCTGATACGCTACTGGTGCCTACATTACACTGTCCACATACACACACACAGTTAATGTACTTGTGTATCTGCCTTGTGTGTGTGAAATAAAACACACCTGACCCTTAATCTGATCATTGGTAAAGTATATATGTCATTAAGTGTGAGTGGAGGTGCATACAAACAGTGTTGCTATCCTTTAATCTACAGTCAATTCTTCATCTGTGTAATCACTGAATGTGCATCTCACTGGACTCTGTTTTTTGAGGACAGTTTGTCATGACACGGTAGGGAAGTAGGACGCATACGCAGAGTTCACAAAATAAATAGCATTTAATGATAAAATAGGAAACCAAAAACACGAGGAGTAAAATGACGAACAGGTAGCAAACACAGGAACATCCAAAATGTGACACGGGGAACAGACAGGGTAGTAATGACAGTGATACAAACACTGGTATAAATACACAAAGACTAATGACACACAGGTGGAATGAATGATGTGATAATTAACAAGTGTCCAGGTGATGACAATATAGAACAGACACAAAACATGATACAGATCACCGTGACATAACCCCTCCCTCTACGAGTGGCTACCAGACACTCACATAAACACAAAACAAAAACAAAGTCTGGTAGCGAGGGTCCAAGGGAGGGGTGGAGGGCTTGGGGACCCTGGCGAAGCGGGCAGCCGCCGGGATGAGACCAACAGGACGGTTGGCCGGACTGCGCCAGGAGAACCGGAGCGATCGCTCCGAGAACCGAGGCAGCAAATTACCCCCCTCCTGGGAATCGTTGACGATCAGATGCCCCCGGAAATCATCTCCCATCCCCTCGCGGAAACGGAGACCCTCGCTCGGTAGCCACCCCAGGGAAATGATCGGGCGTGGTCCGTTTCGGATCCCCCTGCGAGCAGGATGGTGGTCCTCCGAGGGACCGTCGACGACGACTCAACCGTTGGGGGACCGCCTGGGCCGATCCTCCTCCCGCAGAAGCGAGCGATCACTCACGGTGGTCCCCAAGAGACATCGGGGCTGATGGGGAACGAACCCCGATGTCACTACTCCCCCTCGACGAAACTCCTGGGGGAGCCGCCCTCCGTGAACCTGCTGCGTCCAGTTTGGCTGGATCATTCTGTCATGACACGGTAGGGAAGTAGGACGCATACGCAGAGTTCACAAAATAAATAACATTTAATGATAAAATAGGAAACCAAAAACACGAGGAGTAAAATGACGAACAGGTAGCAAACACAGGAACATCCAAAATGTGACACGGGGAACAGACAGGGTAGTAATGACAGTGATACAAACACTGGTATAAATACACAAAGACTAATGACACACAGGTGGAATGAATGATGTGATAATTAACAAGTGTCCAGGTGATGACAATATAGAACAGACACAAAACATGATACAGATCACCGTGACACAGTTAACACGTAAAGAATGTGGGCATGGGTTAAGTAGGAAAATAATATATCCATTCACGTTTATGCATTTGGCAGACACTTTGACCAAAGTAACTTCAAGCTGAACATTTGATCAGTGTCATCAAATCAAAGATCTTTGTGTTGCGAGCACATGCTCTGCCAGTTGAGCTACATGAAGATTATGCAGGATATACTGTTGTAACAGCAATAGGTCTGTTACTACCTACACACCTCTAGGGGGAGCTACTTAGCTCCTGTTTTAAAAGGCTAGCATACTACAGAGCAAGTAGATGTGTGAAGCATGGTTTTGGTCTTGGCTGCGTTCCACTCCTGTTTTAGACACGCAATCGCAAACTTCCCTAAAAACTTCCCCTCGGGGGAATCCCTGTCACCATTTTGAAGTGCTTTCCACTTCGTCAAGTGAACGATGGAAGTTTATATGAACAGACCCTCATTCACTTGATTTTGACAGAGGGAGTGAGCCTATTTCATATGTACACTTCAGGTAGCTCCGTATACCACAATGCAACACGATTGTGACGTCACGGCATGTAAGGGTTTTGTCTTGTGTTTTGTTTGGTTTTGTGTTTAGGTCTTTTATGTTGATATGTTCTGTTTCAGGTCTTGTATTTTGAAATCCTGTTATGTCACATTTCACTTCCTGTTTGTCCATATATAACCGGTTCAATCTGATCATCTCAATGTGAAGTATTTTCTGCGCAACACCTGCCTTACCAAGAGTTCATGTTTTTTGTATCTTGTATCCTGTCTCTTGTTCATTGTTTCTGTTTTGATGTTCTGAATTTTGACCTGTTGCCTGTTTATTGGATTACGTTTTTGGATTGGTTTGCCTGCCCTTTTGGGATTTTACAAATAAACCTCCTTGCATATGAATTCGTCTCTCTCTCGCTTTGTGTAAGCAGCTGACGTTACACTTCAGCAGCTCGCACTTTGCACAGTTCAAATGATGGAGGGGGCTGTTTCATTTGCTGTGTCTTCCGCCAGTAGTGGGCACTCGTACAATGTAAGCAATGACGTACATCTGAGTGAATGAGACTGAGGGAAGTTACCAAGGGAATGTGATAAAAACGAACTGGAACACAGGGTCATTATTTGTTGGGTTTATGGGAATATTTGTTTTAATAATCCAAATACTTTATTTTTTCTGTTATGTTTGCTGCTAATGTAGATTATCTTTTGTTTGTAGAAGTACTTTTTATATAATTGTGAATCTCACTTCGTGGGCCTCAGGTGTCAGGATCCTGCCAGATCCTTGTTTTGTATTCAACTACTTTCAATCGCCTCAAAGAAGCCTTTCTATCCGCACCTGTCCTGGTCCACACTAATCCTGATCGCCTCTTCATAGTCAACGTTGATGCTTCCTCCACTGGAGCAGGAGCTGTTCTCTCTCAGTGGTAGGGAAATTCTCCTCAACTTCATCCGTGTGCCTTCTTTTCCAAGAAATTATCCCTGGCGGAGCAGAACTATGCCATTGGTAATCGAGAACTACTCGCAATCAAGCTCACACTCGAGGAGTAGAGGCACAGGCTGGAGGGTGCAAATCATCAGTTTGAAGTCAAAACCAATCATTGCAATCTGGAATATCTCTGAGAGGCTAAGAGACCCACACCAGGCCCGCTGGGCCCTCTTCTTCCGCTTTGACTTCATCATAACTTACCGACCAGGAAGTAAAAATATCAAGGCAGATACCCTCTCTCGTCTCCATAATTCAGCTTCCGAAGACCTTCAACCTGAACCAATCCTCCCTCCAGCCATGTTTGTCAGTCCTATTGTTTGGGATCACGACGAGCAGATAAACCAAGAAAACCTCCTCCATTCCGCTCTGCCTGGGACTCCTGAGGGGCCTCATCTTCGTGCCTAAACCATTATGTACCGAACTCTTGAACTCTGCCCACTCGCTCCGGGCTCTGGACATCCAGGTAGCAGGTGTACCCTCACGCTCCTCAGTCATTGGTACTGGTGGCCGTTCCTATCTCAAGATGTTTTTTTGTATGTCCAAGGATGCTCAGTAAATCAACACCCCCAGAAGGCTACCCATGGGTAAACTAGTGCCTCTTCCCATACCTCAGCAGTCGTGGTCCCATTTAGGCATAGATTTCATGACCGACCTACCCAAATCCCAGAATCATACCTGTGTCCTGGTAGTAGTGGACAGATTATCTAAAGGATGTAGACTGATCCCTCTGCCTTAACTCCCCACTGCCTTTGAAACAGCTGAGGCCCTCTTCAACAATGTGTTCCGTAACTTCGGAGTTCCAGAAGACATAGTATCAGACCGCGGACCCCAATTTATCTCTAAGGTATGGCGAGCCTTCTTCAAACTTCTTGAAGTTACTGTGAGTCTATCTTCGGGATATCACCCACAAACTAACAGCCAGACTGAGCGAAAGATCTAGGAAATCGGATGCTATCTGCGTACTTACTGCCACCAGTACCAGGACAGCCGGAACCGCTATCTTCCCTGGGCTGAATACTCCCAGAATTCCCTTCGACAATCTACTACTGGGCTCACCCCTTTTCATTGCATTCTGGGTTACCAACCTCCTCTCTTCCCCATGCCTGGTGAGCCCTCTACAGTTCCAGCTGTCGACCACTGGTTCCATCAGAGCGAGGGGTTTTGGGACTAAAATCGGACCCTTCACCGTGCAGAGGCAGCTGAACTCACCTACAGACTCAACTTACCCTCACAGTACAGGATCTCACCCGCTTTATTTAACAGACCCACTGTTGGCCTTCTGTTCCATGTGTGACACACTGATAGCTAAATCATGGATTTCTTTACATTTTTTCACCCCTGCTGCATTTCAAATACACTTTAACATTTGTTGGACATTTTGCAAAAACAAAGGATCTATCAAGGATCATCTCAGATAAGCTTTCTCTAATTTGTCATTCTCATCAAGTTGTAAGGGTTTTGTCTTGTGTCCTGTTTTGTTTTCTTGTCATGTCACACTTCACTATTCACTTCCTGTTTGTTTTGTATAAAGCCACTTCCCACTGGTCATGTCCCCGCAAAGTATAGTTAGCCTGCATGCATTACCAAGCGTTCATCATTTTATCCTGTGTCCGGTTCCTGTTTTGACCTGTTGCCTGTTTATTTGGATTCTGGGATTTTTACAATAAACCTTTTTTTTTGCATATGGATTCTACTCTCTCACGCTTTGTGTAAGCAGCCCACGTTACACAAGTATGCCACTAAACTATTGTTTACTTTTTATTCTCTGTGTGTGTGTGTGTTTTGTTTGACCTCATGCACTGAAAAAATGACTTTCTTAGTATTTTTGTCTTGTTCGCAGTAGAAATATCTAAAAATTTTTAAATCAAGATGTATTTTCTTGATGAGCAAATCACCTAAGGAAATAACTCTAGTTTTTAGACAAAACATATCAAATTTAAGTGGTTTTTGTCCTTCTAGGAGTTTTCCCCACCGGGTTTTCTCCTAGAGGGTTTTTTCGTCCCAGGGAGAGTCAGCCTGGCTTAATTTAGCACTTTACCGTATACATGACATTATTAATACGCTTGCTTGTATGGTTTAACCTTAGCCGCTATATTCTACTTCTTATATTATCTATTGGTTTTCTGTGTTCTCCTCTACATCTACTCATGTAAAGCTGCTTTGCAACAATTAACAATTGTGAAAAATGCTATATAAATAAAATTGAATTGAATTTAATTCATATGTTTCAAAAACATCATTGCTTAAATTCATATGTTTGTGTTTACCAGTCCACCTTGGGTCTCGGGGAACCAAACGTTCTGCATTCAAGTACGACAGTGGATCCGGTTGGTTTCCTGTACAGTAATCCATCAGCTGTCAGGATCTGAGGAGGAAGCTCTGACAGACAAATGAGAAGAAAAAGTCTTAAAATACATATATAACTGTCAGCGGTGCGTGTAGAGGGAGTAAACTGGAGATAATCATCTTTAATTACAATAATACAAGGATCGGCAGACAGGCATGTAAATAAAATGTATAAATAAAGATCATTCAATGATGTGTGGATTAAATACTTTTATTTTATAGGTTTAAACATTCTTTTGCAGTGAAGTCTGTTACATGTACCAGAGTTTTTCCTAAAATATATATGATATTTATTTCTAAAACATGCTGTGAGTAGAGAAAGCATTAACTATGTGGCATCCTTTTCCAATGGTTTTCAGATGTGGATTAAATATTGTATGTTCTAACAGAAACAGCTGTGAAAAATCAACATCTGATTGTCAAATATAAACAAACAACAACGGTTGACAATGCAATTCAACTGAATGTCAATTTATCTTCTTAAAACAAAAACTTTAAAAATCATAGAAATACTTTTTATTTGGTAATAAACATATAACAGTAAATACAGATTTAGTAAACTATAAAATTATAATGTTGTACTGTTGTGTAGCGCAAATGAGTGTACTGTATTACTGTTGAAGAGAAGCAGCACTGTCTTAAAGGAGACATTTCACAAAACTTTTATAAATCTTAAATAAATCTTTAGTGTCCCCAGAGTACATATGTGAAGTTTAAGCTCAAAATACCATATAGATAATTTATTATCATGTTAAAATTGACACATTTTAGGTGTGAGCAGAGATGTACCATTTTTGGTTGTGTCCTTTTAAATCCAAATGAACTGATGAAATGCAAACACTAATCGCCATGATGGTGGTTTGTAGAAATTGAAACTCAATTGTGCTGGCAATTATTTTGTCTCTCTCTCTGCAGTAAATGGCAGTGTCGTGGTTATGTAATAGTGTCATCGCCCCCAGCCGGTAGGGATGCTGATTTAGGAAACACTCCTATGGGTCATATTTCAAATGACCTTTATAAGTTGGAGATAGGTCAGACTTATCTGTGCCTTTTATTAAATTTATCATCATAAAAGTTATCACTCTTCAATAGAAGTCATAAGCCAAATGCAAGTTGCAGTAACTGATATTGACATTATACAACAAAAACGACTCATGAAGAACTAACATAGATTTTTTCCCCCAACATGTGTAAAAATAACAGTGCGTGGTTTCAAACACTGATGTTCTTTCAGAAATGTATAAAAGCAAGAACCTGGCAGACGATGAGTTAATTCCGGTAACAATATATAATAACTTTAATTAGCAAGTCATTGATAAACATTAGTTAATTGATCATTAGTTACAATATATTAACATAGATAAAAATATACCATAGATTTGTATATTGTGTACTATATCCATAAACAGAGGGCATCCATACGAAGCGCATTATCGTGATTATGTTCAGTTGATCTTACTGGCAGCGGGGGTGATGTAGGATTCAGATTCAGAACTGGGTTCACTGTTCCCAATCTCATTCACAGCTCTGACCCGGAAATGATACTTGCAGAATGGCTTCAGATGAATCTTAATGTGTTTGATGTTTTGATGAACTCTCTCATATTCCCTCCATGTGCTTGCATCCGTACACTGCTCCTCCTTCATCTCTATAATATATTCTGATGGACAACAGAGAATATAGGTTAGACACAGGCATGCCTACAGTATTTGCTCTTTACATTAATATTACGTAAGGGATAATAAACGGCCTGCTGTGCATTAAAGGATTTTAACTGTATGATGTGGAGGCAAAGAACCACCACACGTGAAGCGGACTGCATTTAAAATGCTTTAATGCACGGCAGGCCATTGATTATCCTGCTTTCTCTATGGTCACATGCCAAGTTATAGACAAGTTCAAACTAGTAATATTCTTTGCAGTGCAGCATTTGACAGAATGACCTCACGTTAAGTTCATAAAGCAGCTCACTTCTTAAATGCATGCTTCACAAAGTCATATTCAGTATGTTACTGGCCTAACCTTTTTTCAGGTAACCAAAGCTGAAGGCAAAGTTTTGATGTTTGTCTCCGGGCCCCCAGCTGAGGTTGACTGGCGTCTCACCCACAGTCATGTTTATTACAGATGGAGGTTCTGGAGAGGAAACATACAAATGTTCTGCTGTCGCACTTCATTTACAGGTCCAACTGTAAATCAAAGCTTTAAATCTCTGATACGCAGCGTTACCTCCATCCAGCATGGTGGCACCCTCTCTTATTATCGGCTCACCGACGCCAGCACAGTTGCGAGCTCTCAGGTTAAATAGGTAACGACTCTGTGGATTGAGATTATCCACCGTAAACTTTGTTACGGCCGGCAGATTGATGGATTCCACTTGCCTTGGACTTGAATTTCCATCCAGAACTGAGGGGAACAGAACAGGAACCAATCAAAACTATTTGGAAATTTTAATATCTGAACAGTGATCTTTTAATAGCCAGAGATATTTTCTTTAACTTCATTGTGTTATATCAGTATCCTAGCAATTTATCAGCCAGTGCAATGAATCGGACACTATTTGCGTTCCCTGAAATTATCGCCATCCACCAACAAGTTCAATCAAGAGACTAGCAGGGCTTTAAAGGGATTAAAAATACAAAGCTAAGAATGTGTTAACCCTTCATTCTTTGAACATATCTGCATTATTTTGTTACTGTATTAGAAAAATTAACTGAATTATTGCTTAAGCACTAATTGGAAGCCTCAGCATGTAGTGAAAGTGATGATGTCACTCACTCTCTTGGTACTGTAACAGGTAACCTGTGATGACACCGTTGGGTTTGTGTGGAGTTTGCCAGCGTAGGGTGATCTGTGTCTCAGACAGACTCTCAAAGTATAAGTCAGTAAGTGGTCCAGGAGCTACACACCAAAAAACACACATTCAGTTTATCTGTGAAGCAACCTGATCTCACGAATTTCCGTGGCATAGTCACGGAATTTTGTGCTCATTTTTCCGTGGCATTCTCACGGATCTCCGCATTTTTCCGTGGCCCTGCTACGGACTGTCTTTTTCGTGGCATTCTCACGGATTGGTTACTCAACTGTTTTGCCCTATTTTCTTACCATTTTCGCTTCGGTTTAGGGTTAGATTTACATGAAATGACATCCCTACCCAAACCCAACTCTAACCCCAACGCCAGGCGACAAATGTTTAAAGTTTAGAAAATATAAAAGAATAAAGCAGAAAAAATAGTATAAACTAGGGCCGGGACTTTAACGCGTTAATTAAGATTAATTAATTACACAAAAAATAACGCATTTTAATCACACTTATTACAGTTTTTTACAATCACTTTGCTACTATTTTCAGAACCTTGATGTCATTTTTCACGGCTCTAGATACAAAACTCAAAACGGTAATCACTTGTAACACAGGCTGTCTAGTGTTCAAAACATTGCATTGTGCATTCACATCTTTAAAGACATCTTGCACTTGCACAATCATTGTTTCAAAACACAAATTTACTGTGAAATACCATGGAAACATAACTATAGATCACCCACACACAAGCAACTGATAGTTTCACTAAGTCATTGTTTGTACAATCATTAAGTATTGTAGAACAAAATTGGTGATACAGATTTCATTATGGTACATGTAGAGCAAATACATATCTGTAAAAGTACTGCAGTATTAGAGAGAATACGACAGACACATTGGAATCATTGAACAAAGTTTGTAATGTATTGATGAAAACACTACAGTACAATCACAACATAGGTCACATCATTTCACAATCTGCACTCAATCATCAGTAACAAGTTGGCAGAATTGGACAAGCAATTACAAGGGCCTGCATCTATACAGTACAGTGATAATTGGTTCATGCTCCATGCTTATTGGTTACAATGAACCTCATTATCTTGAAACTTTCATGATTTTCAGTAAACATGGAAGATTCTTTGTCTGTTTCCATACAACTATTACGAATAATGCAACAGTTACTTATCATTTTGGGCAGTTGTATTGATTGATAGTTAGATCATTGTAAGAAAATGAATAGACACTTATTTGAAATGTGATGTGTGAATAGCCTTTTGAAACAGTAGTACTTTGATGTTAAGTTGTGTCATATTGAACATGTGATTTTGGTTGAATGAACAAATGATCCAAGTTTTATGTGTATTGTATCCAAGCAATTGAGAAAAGAGTTAAGAGTTTTGAAAAATGTGCATTTTGATCTTTGGTTGTGAGTTGTGTCTAGAGTTGTGAAAAATGACATCAAGGTTCTGAAAATAGTAGCAAAGTGATTGTAAAAAACTGTAATAGAGTCATTCGTGCTGCAGACCCTGTTTTAGTTCGAGAACTCCGGGGTTGTGATGCAGTGTAAATAAAAGTGGACGGAACCTAAACGAACAGCTGATTTTAACGTGACAACGCATCAATTTCAAAGTAAAAATTATTTATTCTGGTAAATGGAGGTTTGCAACGGAGGTTTTGCCCAATAAACATCTACCAACAAACTACAGATTATTTTAACATGTATCCTAATGTCTGTTATATGTTAATGTTTGAGTATTGTTGGGTTTAAATATTGTTGTAATGTTGTTTTGTTTCAATTTAATTAGTTTATTACGAGTTTAATTTAAGTTTTGTTTGCTACTTTAAAACTAATTTCGTTTCAAATAATTTGTCTTGTAATTATAAACAATGTTTTGTTGTTAGGTTTTGTGAATATAAATTAAAAAGAACATTAAAAGCAACACCGTGCATCTCATTGATGCATATGCTACCGAATGCCAAAACATGCAGTGAGTAGCCTATATCACTTACTTTTCAAAAAATCAGCCTGGCAGTGCCCAGAAGTTAAATTTACACGCGCATTTAGAGCATAATGTAGCAGCACGTTTGATTAAGACTTTTAAAAATCAACTTCATATTAATTTTAATAGGCTACTTTGACGGAGGACACGCACAGAAAACAGCGACGGCAGGTAAAGGAAACAAGTTAAATGATAGTTTTTCTGACGAATAGAGTCAGTTTGTAAGAACATTTTTAAATTGACTATAAGATCATCAATATGAACTCTGAACAATGAACTATTATAAACATAACAGCAAGAAAAGCTGAAGAGGAACTCGCAACATTAAAGCAATAAGCATTTATGTAGGCTAAAGCTATATATCACCTCTTATTTTTTTTAATTTAGTTAAGTTTCAATGGTAACACTAAAGGCGCGTACATTATGCAGCGCTTTTCACATCCGAATCCCACTTAAGAAACCTATAAACGATGTGCAACTTAAAAATGTGCATAATATATTTTTTATATATTTTAATTTTAATATAGGCTATATAGTATATTATGTTTTGTTGTTTTTATACGCGAGGTGGGGCATCCGCGCACATACTGTAGGTACCGGAACACAGACAGTCAAAACCTGAGAAGTCCCGAACCCTGCAATTATTAAACAAATGACTACTTTAAGAAATGCGGGCCAGGAAGCGGGTCGGGTATAATATATATATTTTTTTCTTTGCGGGTTGTTTAAACATTGACCCGCGCATCACTGGTAAGCGTCGATAAGAGCATGGTTGTGTGTAAGATATGCAACAAGGAATTCACATATCATCGCAGCACATTGAGCCTCAAGTATCATCTCAATGCAAAACATACAGCAGCTAGCGTGGACATTAGCCCGACTCCGGGTACAACGACTTGGTTGAACAAAAATAAACAATATTTTGTTAAGCTTATGTATTCAGTCATTATTCATAAAAATCCATGTAAAAATACTTCTTAATGTTCTCAGGTCAAATATTTATATGAGATTAAAATGCGATTAATTTAGATTAATTAATTACAAAGCCTCTAATTAATTAGATTAATTTTTTTAATCGAGTCCCGGCCCTAGTATAAACCAATAGTTAAAGTGACATATTAACGCAAACACCAAATCTAACCCTAAACCGAAGCGAAAATGGTTTGAAAATAGGAAAAAGCAGTTGAGTAACCAATCCGTGAGAATGCCACGAAAAAGACAGTCCGTAGCAGGGCCACGAAAAAATGCGGAGATCCGTGAGAATGCCACGGAAAAATGAGCACAAAATTCCGTGACTATGCCACGGAACTTTGTGAGATCATGTTGCTGTGAAGACATATCTGTAACTGTAAAACAGTAAACGTGTTGTGTTGCCTTGTAGCCCATTTGGTTTTAATAATTCAGTCATAATTTAAGAAAGTACTTAAACAGTATTTGAAATGTCTTGTCTAAAGAATCAATTGGATTTTTATGATATCATGGAAAATTTGTGCATTGTGCTTGTCAAGCAGATACACATATACCAACAATCAAGCATGTACGTACAACTTCACATGATTTAAACATTACAAACTAAACTAAATAAGCAACATGAAAATAAATCAAACAATAAAATCATGCCACAATTTGTTGTAGTGAAAAACACTTGAAAAGGCTGTTTTCAACCTGATATCCCCCTTTCTATGATTCAACAACCCACTAGATGACAAGCAGTCCGGTTTTAAATGCAACCCCTCAACAAAAACAACACTACTATCGGTCACAGAAGCATTAAGGCTAGCTAAGGAGGAATCCAAATTTTCGGTTCTGTTCTGATTCTGCTAGACCTGTTGGTAGCCTTTGACACAGTCAACCATCAGTTCCTACTAGCCACCCAGATGGTCCACAGCCCACCAGATGGTCACTAGAATCAGTGCTTGGTCCACTCCTTTTCTCCACCTATACATCATACTTAGGACCTGTAACACAGGCACATTGCTTCTCCTACCACAATGCTAGTGACAGCCAAATCTTCTTCTCATTTCGCCCTGATAATCCCACCATAGCTGCAAACATTACAGCCTGATTAGCAGACATCCTGGGTTTGCTGAAGAAACGCCACCTCCAGCTGAAACTCGCTAAGAGGGAGCTGATTGTATTTCTGGCACAACCAAAGATACAGCACATGCTATCCCGCCTAAAGGAAGCAATTTCAGGGAAAGGTATCCAGAGAGCTGAAATGACGCAGTCCAGATGGCTGTTCTCTGACCCTGCGCAGTGCCCCTAGACCGTTTTCTCTGAACATGCCGATGCCGCCCAGCTACCCTCCCCGGTGACCTCCCGGAATGGAGTGAATTTTGTGTCATAATTAAACAAAAATATCTAGCACGTGGCAAACACACCGGGCTGCATAAATGACATCCATGCATCCCCTGGCCGCCTACTGCTCCCACTGAATGCCTAAACATCCCCCTGTCCACCTACATCCCACAGGCCACCTAAACGATGCACCGGCATCCCCCTGACCACCTACATTCAGCATGCCGCCTATACCACGCCCCGGCAACCAATGGGATGATATTACTAATTATGTTCATTTGTAATTTGTATAAGCTATGATTGGGATGATTTTACTAATTATGTTCATTTGTAAATTATATAAGCTATGATTGGGATGATGTTGCTTATTATCTCCAATTTGTAACTTACATAAACTATGACTGTGATGCTCTTTCAGACTTGGAGTTTCTTTGTTGATTTTGAGTCATAATAACAATTGTAGAGTAACCAAGAGAATCTGCTGAGTACAATAGACTTAAAAAAAAAAAAAAATTGTACATAAACCATAAAAAAGTTGTAGCTGGATGGGGCTATATCTCAGCTCTGGAATAGCCTAGAATGTGACTCCTGTCTAAGTATAACCACCCTCTTTCAGAATCCAGAGTTTCAGGAGTGTAGAAGGAACTTTATTTTTTGCCTTAAAAACACTAGTAGCCAAAGACTACTGGTAGCCAAAGAAACCATTGAAACATTTCAATAGCACATGTGCGTTAGCTGCCTGGCTGGAGCAAACAAATATAAACTTAACGCAATATGACCCAAGGTCACTAGTTCCCTTTCAGTCTGTCACTACGACGTCATGTCGTGAGCGACGAATTGGGAACCACTTCGCGGGTGACCTATCTACTTCGAGAAACTATAAGAAACGGCAATGAACTTGGCATGCAGGTATTTGCATAATGCCGGCGCCGCCCCGCCAGGTGCGTATATAAGGCGCAGGTGCATAACACCAAATCAGCTTTATTGCTTCGAAGCCGGCAGACATCTGCTCTCGAGAAGCTGTTTAAACTGATCTTTGTAGATCCCTGTTCTTTTGGAGGAAAAGGAAAAAATCTCAGATTGCTGAAGTTGGTTGGGCAAAGACTCCTCAGCGGAGGCTCGCAGTGTTTTCTCCACCCTTTCTCTCTCCCTCTCTGTCTCTTTGATTTAGGACTTGAGTTCGAGTGAGTGCGTTGCCTCTCCCTGTGTGTTTCACCAGCTCGCACAAAGGAGTGATTTCCCTAAAAGAGCAGCACGTTTGAGCTTTGTGTCTTTTTAAAGACAGCCACTCATTCGTGTCACGGTCGGGTTCGTCTTTTTAAAGATGGAATTCCGTCCGTGCTCCGTTGCTGGATGCGGTGTGTTCATCGCTCCCCGGGATGGCCATGAGCGTTGTCTTTCGTGTCTGGGGCTCCAGCACGCAGAGGTAGCGTTGCGTGATAGTTCATGCTCCGTCTGCGAGGGTATGACTATGACGGATTTGCGGAGACGGGTGTCGTTCCTCCGGCAACGGCCCCCGCCTTCCAAGTCTGGAGCTGCTAGGGGTGCAGTTACCAGACGTGCGAAGGATGATCTCCGTATAACGGTGCTGGGTCGGTCTGCTGGTTCGTCCAGTAGCTCCCAGCGCCCTGATCCGTTGCCAGCGGAGGTGCCGATGGAGACGAGCGGCCCGTGTTCTACGGTGTCTTCGCGCTCTGTCGAGCCTCCACCTGAGACTTTGTCCACGGTAACGTCGGAGGGGGGGTTGTCACCCTTGGAGGTCGATCCGGAACCGCTCCCGCCTTCGGGCAGGGTTGCGGGTCCTGCGTTCGATCCCGAGATGGCAGCCATGCTCGCTCAGGCGGCGGCGGCGGATGGCTTGGAGTGGACTGAACCTCCCCCACCCGAACCGTCCCGCCTCGATGATTGGTACTTCGGGGGTGCCAGGGCTTCTCAGTCCACGCCCCCGGTGCCCTTCTTCCCCGAGGTGCATGAAGAGCTGACGCGGTCGTGGAAAACCCTGTTTTCCGCCCGGAATCAGCCGTTTCAGCCTTCTCCTCTCACCTCTCTTGAGGGTGGAGATGCCAGGGGGTATACTGGTATCCCGTCAGTGGAGCGGCCGGTCGCGATGCAGTAGGGTCCGGCAGGTGTTGCTTCCTCCTGGCGGGACCAGCCTGCTCTCCCTTCACGCGCTTGTAAGCATTCGTCCGCTCCAACCGGCGCTGCTTACAAAGCCTGTGGGGAGGCAGCTTCAGCCCTGCATGACATGGCATTGCTGCAGGTTCACCAGGCTAAGGCTCTGAGGGATCTTCACGAGGGAGGTCACGATTCGGCGGAGTTTTCCGAGCTCCGTGCGGCTACTGATCTTGCGCTTCGTGTGACCAAGGTCACCGCACGTGCCGTTGGTCGTGCGATGTCTACCCTGGTAGTTCAGGAACGACATCTCTGGCTGTGCCTGACGGACATGAAGGACGCTGATAAAAACCGGCTCTTGAATGCTCCGGTTTCCCAGGCCGGCCTGTTTGGCGAGACGGTTGATGAGTTTGCCCAGCAATTCTCCGCGGCCAAGAAGCAGACTGAGGCCATCGCTCAGATCATGCCACGTCGGAAGCGTCCTGCGCCTGCCCCATCCACGTCGGCGTCTCAGCCTGCTCCTCGCCGAGGGCGTCCTGCGGCGGCCGCCTCCGTTCCTCCCCGGGGCTCTTCTAAGAAGCGAGGAACCGGTCGTCAGCAGTCCGCCCCGCCCGCTCAGCACGCTTCAAAGGGTGGAAAAGGCAGTCGAAGCGGCCCTGAGAGGGGCGACCTAGAGATGGAGGGGATCGCTCTTCGGGAGATGGTGAAGGCACCACTCCCCCCACCGGAGGATGGCCGATTGGGGAATCCTTTGTTTCATTTTTCTGTTCCGCCGATTTTTCAGTCGGCACCCACACAGACACAGAAAGAGCGAATTCCACTTTCATCTCTAGGTCTTCAGATGAGCGCCGGAGACACGAGTGGGCTCATAACCCCCCCTTCGTTCTCCGACTCATCAGAGGAGTACGAGAGCGACGCACGAGCTCATAACCCCTCTGCGCTCTCCAACTTCTCAGGGGATAGGAGACAGTCACGGGCTCATAACCCATCGTCTTCCTCCTCCTTCGCCAGAGGGTGCATCGAGTGGTGTGAGGTGTCTTCAGCAGAGCCTCTCTTACTCATCCACCTAGCGACGGACTCAGGTGAGTGTTATCACACACAACACTGCTGTCGGTGCGGCCATTACGCACACACCGGCGATCACCTCCGTTGCGCCCGCCGCGGGTACACCGATCGTGCCTTTAGTCCTCCTCGCACAGTATCTGGGGGCGTGGGAACAGCTTCCCAGCCCGTCGCGTTGGCTTTTACGCACGATTCGTCTCGGCTATGCGATCCAATTTGCCCGGCGTTCCCCCAATTTCTCCGGCGTTCGTTTCACTGCGGTGAGAGCTGCCGATGCGCACGTCCTCCGTGCGGAGATCGCTGTCTTATTGGTGAAAGACGCGATCCAGCAGGTCCCTCCAGCCAAGATGAGGTCGGGGTTTTACAGCCCTTACTTTATTGTACCCAAGAAAAGCGGCGGCTTGCGACCGATCCTGGACCTGCGTTCGCTGAACCGTGCACTTCACAGAATGCCGTTCAAAATGCTGACGCCCAAACGCATATTTCCATGCATTCGTCCAAAGGATTGGTTCGCATCCATCGACCTGAAGGACGCGTACTTCCACGTATCGATTCTCCCCCGACACAGGTCGTTTCTCCACTTTGCGTTCGAGGGGCGAGCATACCATTACAAAGTCCTCCCATTCGGGCTCTCTCTGTCACCCCGCGTATTCACCAAAGTAGTGGAGGGGGCTTTAAAACCCCTGAGAGAGAAAGGTGTGCGCATTCTCGCGTATCTGGACGATTGGCTAATAATAGCTCAAACACGTCAGACGCTGTGCACACAGACGCTGTGCACAGAGATTTAACTTTAAAACACCTCGCTCTTTTGGGTCTTCGGGTCAACTGGGAAAAGGGCAAGCTTTGCCCCGTGCATAGAATCTCTTTTCTCGGGATGGAACTGGACTCGATCGATTTGACAGCTCGTCTAACAGAAGCGCGTGTACAGTCGATTCTGACTTGCCTGAATACATTCAAGAGCAAGAGCGCGGTCCCGCT
The DNA here is from genome assembly GCF_027580225.2 of Misgurnus anguillicaudatus. Lineage (NCBI taxonomy): Eukaryota > Metazoa > Chordata > Actinopteri > Cypriniformes > Cobitidae > Misgurnus > Misgurnus anguillicaudatus. Next base: position 5,518,620 of record NC_073349.2, read on the forward strand.
GAAACAATTTCAGAAGCTTTTGGGGCATATGGCAGCAGCCGCAGCTGTAACTCCGCTCGGACTGCTTCATATGCGACCGCTTCAGCATTGGCTTCACGATCGAGTCCCGAGGAGAGCGTGGCTGCGTGGCATTCACCGTGTTATCATTACACCTGCGTGTCGTCGCACTTTCACTCCGTGGTTAGACCGTGCGTTTCTCCGAGCCGGTGTGCCTCTGAGACAGGTCTCCAGGCATGCGATAGTATGCACAGATGCTTCAGACACGGGGTGGGGGGCCACGTACGATGGGCTTGCGGCTTCGGGGGTCTAGACGACACCCCAGCTGCATTGGCACATAAACTGCCGGGAAATGTGGGCTGTATATCTTGCGCTCGTCCGTTTCAGCAACGAGTTACGGGGCAAAGATGTATTAGTTCGAACAGACAACACTGCGACCGTGGCGTACATCAATCGTCAAGGCGGTTTACGCTCGCGTCACCTGTCGCATCTCGCCCGTCACCTCCTCACTTGGAGTCAGAAGAATTTGAGGTCTCTTCGTGCCATTTACATCCCGGGCACGCTCAATGTAGAGGCGGATGCGCTCTCTCGGGCTGCGCGTCCCGGCGAATGGCGGCTTCACCCCATTGCGGTTCAGCAGATTTGGAGACGTTTCGGCAAAGCGCAGATAGATCTGTTTGCTTCCCCAGAGACGACCCATTGTCGCCTGTTCTATTCACTAGCCGACGACTCGCTCGGCGTGGAGGCATTGGCACACAGCTGGCCGCGAAACATGCGCAAATACGCGTTCCCTCCGGTGAGCCTCATTGCGCAAACCCTATGCAAAATCCGGGAGGACGAGGAGAGCGTGCTGTTGGTGGCACCGTATTGGACAACCAGGAGTTGGTTTCCAGAACTCTCTCTCCTCGCGACAGCCCCTCCGTGGAAGATTCCCCTGAGGAAGGACCTTCTTTCTCAACAAGAGGGCACATTATGGCACCCGCGCCCCGACCTGTGGAACCTCCATGTGTGGTCTCTGGACGGGGCACGGAGGATGTGAGTGATTAACCGCAAGAGGTATCTAACACTATTGCTGCTGCGCGAGCGCCGTCTACGAAACAGGCTTACGCGCTTAAATGGAACCTGTTTGTCGACTGGTGTTCTTCCCGAAGTGAAAACCCCCGAGAATGCCCGATTAGTGTTGTGCTTTTATATCTCCAGCGTCGTTTGGAGAATAGGCTGTCACCATCCACTATTAAAGTCGATATCGCTGCGATATCAGCTCACCATTCACCCGTAAACGGTAGGACAGTGGGTCAGCACGACCTGGTCATTAGATTTCTCAGAAGCGCTCGAAGACTGAATCCTTCGCGTCCTCCCTCTATTCCTCCTTGGGACCTGTCCTTGGTGCTGAAATCACTCCAGGAAGCCCCATTCGAGCCTCTGCATAGTGTGAGTGTTAAATTTCTTACTATAAAACATTAACTCTCCTTGCTTTGGCTTCTGTTAAGAGGATAGGGGATATTCATGCATTTTCGGTCGATGATTCGTGCCTTCAGTTCGGGCCGGCTGCATCCAGCGTAACACTGAGACCCTGGCCCGGCTTTGTGCCCAAAGTTTCCACCACTCCTTTCAGAGATCAAGTGGTGAACCTACAAGCCCTGCCTTAGGAGGAGGCAGACCCAGCCATGGCTTTGTTATGCCCTGTTCGTGCACTACGTGTGTATATAGACAGGACGCAAAGTTTTAGGACCTCAGACCAGCTCTTTCTGTGTTACGGTTGTCAGCAGAAAGGAAAAGCTGTCACCAAGCAGAGGATGTCCCATTGGATTGTGGATACTATAGCCCTTGCATATCAAAAGCAGAATGTGCCTTGTCCATTTAATTTACGTGCTCCTCTACACGCAGTGTGGCATCATCTTGGGCACTGGCTCGCGGTTCCTCGCTAACAGATATTTGTAGAGCTGCAGGCTGGGCGACACCTAATACGTTCACAAGATTCTATAGTGTTCGTGTCGAACCGGTTTCCACTCGGGTTCTTTCTACTAACTAGTTAAGAATGCCGAGGGTCGGCTCGTGTGTCGGCTTGGAGCCTCTATTTTGGTGCTGTACATTTGCACCAATATGAATGGCCATCGGGGCAAAAACGTCTCAAAAACGGTTTTTGCCTCTCCTCCACCGCCCTGATAGCTGGTGTTGCGGAGCATCCGCTGTCAACCTATCACTGATGTATTTTCTGTAAACCTGTGTAGGCTAGGCGTCCACATTTGTCCCCTACGTGGGGTTCATTTGTGTGTATAGTCCGTGGGGTTCTAATCCTCCGCGTTTTTCCTTAGCAGAGCCTGCTCTGCATCTCTCGGCATACCATGTATTGTTCAGAGACTTTTTTGAGCAACCTGTCGGTTGTTTCATATATTTATGTCATCCATTTAACCTTCTTAGGGGATGGCTTCCGCAGTGTTCTAGCTCCGCTCAGTTTAGACGCTTCCCCAGTTCGCTGCTTCACTATCGTGGGTTAAGGAACAGGTAGTGACCGACCTTCTGCATTTCGCCTTAGGTTCCGCCCCTTTATGTGGAGGGCGGAGGGCTTTTGCAGGCACTGGAAGGGTTCAGCTGCAGTGGCGTTTTGGTAGGGATTCCCAATTCGTCGGTCACGACGTGACGTCATAGTGACCGACTGAAAGGGAACGTCTCGGTTACGTATGTAACCCTCGTTCCCTGAAGGAAGGGAACGGAGACGTCACGTCCCGTCGCCACAGTTTGCTGTTCCATTGCTGTTTTCAGGCCGGGCACTGTTGCTCGGCTTCTCAGCAATAATATAGCTGATTTGGTATTAGGCACCTGCGCCTTATATACGCACCTGGCGGGGCGGCGCCGGCATTATGCAAATACCTGCATGCCAAGTTCATTGGCGTTTCTTATAGTTTCTCGAAGTAGATAGGTCACCCACGAAGCGGTTCCCAATTCGTCGGTCACGACGTGACGTCTCCGTTCCCTTCCTTCAGGGAACGAGGGTTACATACGTAACCGAGACGTTTTTTTTTCTCTAAAACCAACACACGCACAACTCTGACTGACTATGAGGCTGATAATGGCTGATTTCTCTGAGTTCGATCGACTCAGGTATTACTCACAATGTTAAACAGACCTGGGACCCAAAGTAATAGATTAGGACCCGACCCAGATGGGACTTCCTGTGATTTTACTGAGTTACAGGAAGCACCCACCTGCAACTTAATTGACGCTAAATGGAACTGGCTCTCTTGACAAACTCTACAGAAAGTTGCATCAAGTGGCTCTCTACTGAGTAGACGATGTTAAGAGGTGCAAAAACGTATTTGTTGTTATTTTTCATACATCTCTGCCTTACATAGACCTCTATGGTAGCTTGTGCCTGTGAAGGCCTTGTGCCTGCGACCTTTGACTCCTGAATTCTAGAACATCCCATCTTTCAGCTAAAAATATAGGCTGTTTGTGCATTTTGGGCCAATTAACTCTTTCCTCGCCATTGACTAAGGCTGCCCTAATCCTACCAGCACTAGCCTAGCAACATAATGGTATAGGTTGCAGGTGTCCCGGGGTTTTGTTAGGCCAAAGGGCCTCGAACTTGCCGTGCTGTTTCTTCCGAGGCCCCTGGACATCATATCAAAGGGGCAGCTCCCTGGGAACAAGGCAAACATTTTTAAAGTTTTACACAGAAATCTCTCATGCAGGCCACTTGCTCACAAAGGCCTCAAGACCTCTGAGTTATATAGCGTCCATTTACCAATAAAATATTGCCTGTTCCTGTCCCTTTGGGCCAATTAAGTGCTTAACGAAGCCAAGGGGATGCAGAACTTTGGACCTGGTGTCGGGAGCCCCTAACAAGAAATAAGCCCATTTCTTACAGAGCATACTGCACACCTCCTGATCCAGGTTCTGATAATCTCTAGGCTAGACTACTGCACTGCTCTTCTTCCTGGCCTTCCTGCACTGACTATTATACCACTATAACTGGTTCAGAATGCAGCAACTCATGTAATGCCACTCTTCATCTCTCTCCACTGGCTACAGATTGAGGCATGACGGTATAAGTCACTACTGCTCACTTACAGAACTTTCAATGGCACTGCACCAGCATACTTTCAAACTTTCCTGCATTCCTAGACCCCATCTAGAACTTTATGTTCAGCAAATAAGTGGCGCCTTGTCTTACCTTTACAAAAGGGCACTAAATCACGTACCATCTCATTCTCTTTAACTACTCCCTAGTGGTGGAATGATCTTCCTATAGAAGTCCAGTCAGCCACATATCTTGCCACATTCAATAAACAACTGAGAACTCATATTTTCCAAAAAATCTTGACAAATTGATACTGACTGCAGAACCACAAGAAAAAAATACTAAATCTCTTTCTCTCTCAACAGGTACTGTTTTGAAATAGTGAAACGTGTAACTTGATATGAGCACTTTTTGTATTCTTGCCTCCCTATTACAAATTTCTTGATTGTTTCCTAATCCTTGTAAATCACTTTAGAGAAAATCATCTGCTAAATGCCTTTAGGGAAATGTAAATTTGTCCCGATATCAGTAACTGATAGTGTTCATACAATGATACATTGAGTAATACACAGACATTCACTGACCTCCCTCTGGTGTGCTGAAGTGATGCGGATCTGAATGTGGTCCCTCGCCTTTGCCGTTGAACGCTGTCACGGTCAGAGTATAGTTTGAGTAAAACTGCAGGCCGCTTACAACCTCCTCATCTTTATTTCCATAAACCTTCAGCACACTCCTCTCCTCATCTGTCTCCTGCTCTCTGTTATTTACTGCTAGCCAGTGTTTTTCCAGCCTCCTGTGAAAGTGACTTCTGGGACCCTTTCTTCTCAGATGGATCTAAGAAATAATGATGAAAATCAGCTGCTGGAGGCAAACAATGATTTTTAGAATTAAGATGTGGTGTACCTTGTAACCCAGTAAGTCTCCTCGCACTGATTCTCTACTGACTGTACTCCATCTTACTCTGATGATGGTTTTGTTTGATGGCAGTTCCTCGACCATTACCCCAGACGGAGCTTCAAGAGGTACTGAAAGAAATCAAGAGAGCGAGAGATGAACTACCAAAGATTTCACAGTTGTTTTTAACATTAAATTATATGGCCCATAGATTACCTGTAAAATAATCACACAAACTCAACTTTAGGTGGGACCATACTTGAAATGTTAGATTATCTTACATATTTTCCCTGATAAATTGCAGCATTATTGTTAGAGATTTGTCACACACTGTTATGTGGATTAAAAAAGTGAAGCTTTGCTCATGGTTGGCACGATTTTGCTGTGGAATGCATCAGACAAACTTTTACAGTACTGTCTCTGCAGATTCACACACAACACTTATACACAGGTGTATTTCCACTAACCCAACCCAATTGTAAATGCTGTCAATACAAATCCACAACAGTTTGATAGAGCAAGCTTAAATCCACTCAAACAGGGTAAACATGTTGTGTTGCTCGGATAAACACTCCTAAAGCTGAGATGACCAGCAACAAAACCCAGCCTGGATCAACAGGCAAGTCCATACTGCTCCAGTCTGGTCTTTTAAAAACATGGGGTAAAACCAAGTCAGCAGACTTTTATAAATCGATGTAGATATTAAAGAACGCACCGTCTTCTCCTGAGTATCCAAGCTTTGCCAACGGCTCCGGGGCTGTGCCTTCGTCATTGAATGCCAGAACTTTAATCTCAAAGGTAATGAAGGTGCCTGTGTCATTCACTATTAAGGGAGGGCCTGACACGACGCTTTCCTTCCAGTACAGACCACTGCCTGAAGCTTGACGCCAGTAGACCCTGTACTTAAATCCTGGCCCATTGAACTCTCGCCGCTCCAGTTCCTTTCAAAAGCAAGAAAGAAGGACATAAAGTGTAAAAATACTGAATGTGAGACGGTCCTAGGTGTCTTTCTTTTATGAGAAAAACAGTTAATCTTTCTCTGCTTATCACCTTCCATGTGATGATCATGCTGTTGGGATCTGTAGACACACTTGTCACATTCTCTGGGTTTATGTCGGGTTCTGTACAGAGAAAAAAAAACACTTCTTTTTTACAACTTTACAGATGATCCCTTACCCACTATTTTATAATATATAATTTCAAAAATTATAAAAATCAAGTGTAATTGCTTGCAGCTGGTAAGGATGCTAATTTAGAAAACACTCCAATGGGTCGTATTTCTAATGACCTTTATGAGTTGGAGATAGGTCGGACTTATCTGTGCCTCTTATTATATTTTGTTAACATTCTTTAATTGAAATCATAGTTGTCCTGATTGATATTGACATTATACAACAAAGACGACACATGTAGACCTAACATAGATTTCAAATTTTGTTCCCCAACATGTGCAATAACAGTGTGTGGTTTCAAAACATTGGAGTTTTTTAATAGAAATTTTTAAAAGCAAGAATCTTGCAGACGATGAGTTACCATTCCAGTAACACTTTATAATAACTTCAATTAGTATGTCTTTGATAAACATTAGGTAATAATCAATTACAATATATTTACATTGCTTAAAATACACCATAGATTTGGCACGGTTGATAAATCCGATATCTTTTCTTTGTCTGTGTTGTGGTTCCCTTTCATTGGGAAACATGCTCCGTGGGACCAATCTACTTTAAGAAATTTCTAAATTGCGGTACATTGATGTAATCCGGCTGTCGGTTCTTGCAGCACCGCATGAAGTCGAACAAGCCTTTAAACAACAACTGCACGCACGAATTTGAGACGTGGTGCTCGACGATGGAAAAGGTTAAGAATGCGCGTTCGGTCGAGAGTAGGGAAAGGAAAAGAGAATCTGACCGCGTTAGGAATCGCACAAGAGTCCCACTCGGTCAGACTTTTACTCGTTGGTGTGAGCTAAAAGCCAGCACTGGATGCAACAGGCGATCTTGTTGATGGACTAGTAAGTAAATCTCTTATTTGTAGACTTGTTTGCGGTCTATGTTGTTGCACTTGCTTGTAGTATGTCATGCAATTATCATGACAACAGTTGTCAATAACTCACATAATTATCAGGACATAAATAAGCCTAGAGGTTGTAAATAGTGTAAACATGCACAATTTGCAAACTATTTTAGTAGACTATGCAGTAGCCTAATATTTGTATGAAATTGTAAAAACATTACCTGGTCATTATTTTCGGAGGTGTACAGAGTGGGGGTGGGAAATTACAACAGTTGCAAGTATGCCCCAGTGACTCTAGGGGTCGCTGTTTGACAAAAACGGAAAAATGCATAGAGCACATTTAACAAACTTTTTCACTTTTTACTTTTTTTGCTTCGAAAGCCGGCAGATCATCAAGCTAGTGTTCACCACGCCCGATTCATTACCCGGGGTGGTTGCCCGACACACAAGCCTATTCCTGCGAGGGATGAATCGATCCAGTTAGCTCCCCTGTTGATGGAGTCGTCTTGTCCGGTTCCTTGGAGGTCCACCGCCGTGCTCGATTCAGGGTTCTCAACGGATGCCACGCCCGATTATTTCCCCAGGGATGGTCGCTACTATGTGTGAGCCCGTTTCCCTGAGATGGTGTGAGTCGACATCCGGGTTGATCGGATCCTCGTCGGTTCCCAGAAGGGTCAAGTCATCTGGATCGGCCGCCAAGATGGCCACTCCGGTTTTTCCGGCCTTGCCCTGGCTTCCTGCCCTGCTGGCTTCATTCCGGCTCCCTGCACTGCCGGTTTCGTCCCGGCTTCCTGCCCTGCCGGCTTCATTCCGGCTCTCTGCACTGCTGTTTTCGCCCCGGTTTCAGCCGGCTCCGCCGTAGTCTCCAAGCCCTCCGTGCCTCCCCCCAGACTCACCCTCCCAGACTTTTGTTTTTGTTTACGTTTGGGTGGTTGTGTCTGGAAGCCACTCTTTAGGGGGGGGAGAGTAATGTCACGGTTAATCCGTGTCATGTCTTGTCTCTGTTCCGATTGTTGTCACCTGGACTTTCACTGATTAATTACCTGCCTCATCACACCTGTTTGTCATTTAGTCTGTGTGTGTGTGTATATATACCCCTGTCTTCTGTTTGCTCACGGCTGGATCATTGTTGCTACTTCCATGTCTGTACCTGTTCCACGTTTGATGTTCCTGTTTTACTTACCTGCCCGTTGTTTTACTCCTCGTGCTTTTGTTTCTCATTTGTTATTAAAGTTATTTATTTCATTGTGAACTTGCACTTGTGTCCTTTCTTAAGAAGAAAGAATGACGCATGCTTTCACATCAGTCTCCTAAAGTCTCCCACCATGCCAGAAAAGATCGCTAGATTTGTCCTAGTTGCTTTTTATAAATAAAGTCGCTAAAGGGGTCTAGAAAGGCAGTAAATCCAGCGACAAAGTTAGCAATACTGCTCTAACTTTTTTTACACTGTTTAAACTGCTCGGACTGATTGTGCGTGTTTTGTGTATGAACTCTGTCTCTGGTTGGCTAACGATGGAAATTAAGCCAGTCATCATCAGCTATGTGGTTGTCCCACCCCAACACACACACACATAGAAAATTATGGCCTGTCTGGCTGAGAGACAAAGCCTACTTGGGTGAAAATCGCTTCAGTGAGATCAATTATAGTAACGTGTAGCATTTTAATGTCAGTAACAGTAATGGTGTTATAACGGGGAAAGCATTAATTTATTGATTACTTTTACTGAAAAAATAACGCCGTTAGTAAAGCCAATTACTTATAATGCCGTTATTCCCATCACTGTCCATAGCCAGAGGTGCCGTTGGAGACTGGTGGCGCGTGTTCTACGATGCTTTCGTCCTCTATCGGTCCTCACAAGGATTCTGTGTCTCTCGCAGCATTGGAGAGAGGCCGTCTATTTTCTCCCTCTTGTGGGTAGGGTTTCGGAGCCCGTGTTGGAATCCGAGATGGCGGCCATGTTCGCTCTGGCTGTGCAGACTGTCAACTGGAGTGGAGAATTCCTCCCTCACCTGAACCGTCTCGCTTTGATACTGTGGGCCGCAAGGACAGCCCCCACCACCTGTACTTTTCTTTCCCAAGGTTTTGATGGTTGACACGGTCATGATAAACCAGTTTTCCCCCTGGAACCGACCGTTCAGCCATCTCCTCTCACCTCTCTTGATGATGGAGCCGCTAAAGGGTTACATTGGCATTCCAAAGGACCAGGCACCCTTCCCTCACGGACCATGAGCCTTGTGGGAAGGCAACTTCTACCCTGCACGCCATGGCATTTCTGCAGGTTCACCAGGATAAGGCACTAAGGGACCTGCACAAGAGAGGTGACGATTCGGCTGTCTTTCAGGCATTGTGCAGTCACTGACCTGGCACTACATGTGATCAAGGTCACCACACAAGCCGTCGGCCATGCGATGTCCACCCTTGGTGGTCCAGGAATGTCATCTCTGGCTGTGTCTCGCGGGCATGAAGGAGGTCGACAAGAATTGTCTTCTGAATGCTCCGGTTTCTTGAGAGCCTCATCCAACAGTTTCTGTCCGCCCAAGAGCAGACTGAGGCCATCATGCCATCCAAATGTCGGAGCCCAGCTGCCCTCTCCGCTATGTCGGCGCCTCAGCCTGCCCCTCTCCGAGGATGTCCAGCAACAGCCATTTTTGTTCCTCCATCCTGGCAGCTCGGAGGAACCCTCCATTAGCAGTCTGCTCCACCCGCTCAGCCTGCCACAAGAGGTAGAAAACGAAATCTAAGTGGCCCTGAGACAGGCGACCTGGAGATGGAGGAAATCGCTCTTCCTTGGTTTTGATTTCTGTTCCACCGCTCTTTTAACTAGCACCCAAAAACCACACACAGAGTGAATTCTCCTCTCTTCTCCAGGTCTGCAGAGGAACACAGAAGATACGACAGCCTCATAACCCAACATCCTCCCCTTCCCCTATCGCCAGCGAGTGTGTTACAGCGGTCGGGACCCATCTCCAGCCTAGCCACCCATCAGCGGAGCCAGGTGAGTGTTTCATAACACAACACTTCTGTTGATGTGGCCAACTTATTCGTGCAATTAATCCCTTTCATCTGGAAAACAGGATCATTGAAAACAGCTTTTCCAGACCGTCACGTTGGCTTTTACGCACTATCATCTCAACTACGCGATTCAGTTCACCCGCCTCCCCCCAAATTTGAGCGCTTCACTACAGTGAAAGCCCCCAACACGACAAAGAAATCCTCTACACAGGCAAAGTTTGCTCTTCTCCCAGTCGACCTGAAGGCCCAGATGAGTGAGGTGTTTGAGCACCTGTTCTGTGTGCTTTTTTGTGTGCTCGCAAAAGCATCTGACGAGACTGAGCAATCATGAGCCAGGATCATGTTTCCGCGGAGCAAGTTTCTCAACTTGTTGGTCACGACATGACGTCTTTGTTCCCTGCATTCAGCTAATAAGGGTTACATATGTAACCGAGACATTCTCACTCATTGATTACACCTTCTCTAACCACTGATGTCATCTTTGATCACTACACACCTGCTGATTCTCATTACCACACACATATTTATACCCCACTATTCCTTGTGTCTTTGTTGAAGCGTTACTCATTGTCTGCCTGTTTGCAGTGACCCTTTCCTTTTGATATTCGTTTGGATTACTTCTCCTTTTTGGCTACACAGAGACTCGTGTGCATTTGATTTGTTCTATTCTTGAGAATTTACTGAGTACTACTTTGGATATCGTCATCCTGTTACCTGCTATGTTTGATATTGGTGTCTAATTCTCAATTACACAAAATGTTTAACTTGCATCTTGCGTCCGCTTCATTTCACGTTATAAAATTGGTTGGGCATTCTTTTTAATTTGCTGTCTTGGAAATTTTATTTGTTTTCTTGATGTATTGTGAATATAATGCCCTCTGTTTAAGGATATAGTTCACAATATACTGTGTTAAAGTAATAAACGGTTAATGCAACAAAATTATTGTATTTTGTTTAGGGATGCACCGAATCCAGATTTTTTAGGTTCGGCCGAATCCCGAATCCACCGTTTAAGATTCGGCCGAATCCGAAACCGAATACCGAATCCTACTCGCATCCTTATTCTATTAACACAATAAAACACATTAATGAAGTAAACAACGTCCACAGCAGTTTATTTTTAATTTTATTTAATTTTAACTGTACATTATGCCAGGATGACAAGTTGGAAAAACTATTTTGACAATTACCATAAGCCTATGCATAATGAAAGCGATGCGTTGCGACACGCTCGTTTTTCCAATAAGCAAGCAGCTCCGCGCTGAAAACTATATTTAACTTTGAGTGAGAAGCTCCGCTCGTCAATGTCAGTTTTCACACGGCCATCCAATTACAGTGGAGGAGGGGCGGGACATTACCACAGCAACCAACCGGCTCACAGCTGAAGCATCACAGCTACCAAGCGCTCGACTGAAAAACAGCTGGCATTTGGGGTCCTCAAGGCGTTTTCAGCGGTGTTTAAAAGTTTTGGTGTGTCCAGCCCCTAAGGCTCACCGAAAGAAAGAGCTCATCTCCACGTCAGCACCCGATGTGTGTAATCAACGGCCGCATGACGTCGACCAGCGTAGCGCAAGCCAAGGGTTCGGTTCGGTGGAAAAAAAATCTAGGATTCGGCCGAACCCGAACCCCGTCAAAAAGCCCAGTATTCGGCAGAATCCAAATCCGAATCCTGGATTCGGTGCATCCCTAATTTTGTTAATGTCTGTAGCAAGCATATAACTAAGTTTTATAAATCAGTAGTAAGCATTTTTATAAACTTTTACAAATGATGATTAGTTTCAACGTTAGATTGAGTACTGTAGAAATATGAACAAATAATTAATACATGATTTGTAAAGTTGTGTAAATAGTAAAAGTATGCTTACACACTACAATAAACAACTGTGTAACATACACAGAACTTGGTTAATTAATAAGTTAATGAATAATTTGTTAACATGAATAGTGCATGAAATAACTGCAATAACCAATAATATTTTATATTTTATAACTTTTGTAAATGTAAAATTGGGTAACACTTTATTTTACGACCCGCAAAGTACCGCGTAATTAAACCGAATTTACAGCGTACCTATTTGTAACAACAGGGTACCTCTTCAGTACGTACTTGTAGTTATATGGGAACAATATTTTAAATTTGGGGTAATAAGGGGGTAAGAATATATGGAAAATTATTCTCTTATTATTTCATAACTACAGGGTACCTATTGTAATATTACGTGGCATGTATGACCCACGTCCATGGGTAATATGGTCTATGTGTAATATGTTTTTTTTTTCATATTTGCTACTTACCTGATGAAGTGTTTTGTATAGCCTACAGCCGATGTCTACAAGCCACGTCGGCAAATAAAATATAACACACAATAAAAATAATAGCAACTTGTACCTCTTTGATCTGTATATGTATACATGAGTTACGAGGTAACTCTTATATTTGCGGGCTGTAAATTAAAGTGGGGCTTATTCCCCGATTGTTCTGTGTATGTACCAGGTAACTCTCACATTTACGGGCTGTAAACTAAAGTGGTGCTTTGTTCACCTCTTGTTAATAAATGTTATAGGGTAAATACCATAAACATACAGAATATTGTTATTTTTATTTTAAAACAACTTATTTCAAAACATCTTTAAAACACTATAATTAAGCCAACACTTAATGTTTATTATCACATAACTTTTATTTAAAATAAAAAGTCATGACAATTTTTAATTGTTTTTGCGGCTTGGCTTCCTCTGTTCCTGTTCTTGTCCACTTGGATGATGAGTTGATGTCGTCTCACAAATGCTGTTCTGCATCACATATAAAAAACATAAATGAAAGCCTTCAGTAAATGTTTCTTCACTGTGCCTTGACAGAAACAGAGTTTTCTGAGCCAGTTACGTTCATAACTTTAGGCTAACTTATGTGCTAGCTAACCTGCGTGAGTCATGCATTAACAAAACCAGTCACCTTATCCAGCATGCGGATCCTGCTAACATCACTCGCAGCCGTACTCCACAGTGTAGAACGTTTCTAAAACCTCTTAAAGAAATTTCACCTCAGGATCGCGTTCCAGCAAACCTCCTACAGACGGCCGCGCGCTCTACACCTGCGCAGTAGCCTACGCATGTAGTCATCTTTTGCTTTAGCGGGAGCTGCTGTTGTTTCATTCTGGTTTGCCATTGCATAAATTATATTTGGCTAAAATACTTGTGTTTACAGTAAATACATTTCAAAGCACCACTTCAAATATGTTCGCAAATGTAGGAGTTTCCTGGTAAATAGGGAATAAGTTGCTATTTTTATTGTACTTACCTTAAAAAAAAGATAACCACATTAAATCAGCTGGACTTTTGTTATTAAAAGCAAGTATAGGCTACTAAAATAAAAGTGATGTGCTGTTATATTTATTTGCCGATGTGGCTCGTAGACATTGACTGTATACAACATTCAGTAGTCAATATGAAAAATTCACAATAAAAAATAAATAAAATAAAACATAATTTTCCCCATAGACTAAGTCATACATACCACGTAATATTACAATAGGTACCCTGTTGTTATAAAATACTTAGAGTATAAATAATTTATAATTCTTCATATTCTTACCCCCTTATTACCCTAAACTTAAAATATTATTTCCTTAGACCTACAAGTACGTACTGGTGAGGTACCCTGTTGTTACAAATAGGTACGCTGTAAATTTGGTTTAATTACGCGGTACTTTGCGGGTCGTAAAATAAAGTGTTACCTAAAATTGTGCATTAGATAACATATGAATCAAAGTGTATTGACATTCAAACATACATTAACAAATAAGTGTCACGGTCTTGTCAGACATCTGTGCTAGATGTAGGTCTGAGTGCATCTGACAGGACCGTGACAGTATTATGTTCTGTGTGGGGATATGTGGAATCACATTGTGTGTGTGGCTTCCACATGTTCCCGGTGTCTTGTTGCTGTCGTGATCTTGCCAGACCTTAGTATAGGTTCAGGTCTATGTTCTGAGGGCAAGGTCAGGGCAGCATTGTGTTTATGTCCCAGTGTCTTGTCACTTTCACCCTACTCCCTTATGTACTCGTGTCTTACGTGATTAATTATGTTCACCTGTTCCTCATTGGTGTGCTGTCTATATAATGCCCTCGTGTTCTCTGTGTGGTGTGCGTGCGTTGTTGTATGTTCAGAGTTTCATGTTCTCCGTGTGCTCTGTTTCTAGTTCCTGTTTGTTCCAGTTATTGCTACGTGTCTTACCTGTGTTTAGTTTATATTCTGTTTTACCCCCTCGTGGGTATTTATGTTCTGTATTAATAAATCATAGTTTATTTTTGTAGTTCGTGTCTGCGTTTGGGTTCATCTTTAGTTTCCTTATCCGGTGTGTAAACCGGTCGTGACAATAAGGGGTTACTAATTAAATGCCATATATTTTAGTCAACCTGATCTCACGAATTTCCTTGGTATAGTCACAGAATATTTTACCATGGACTTTCTTTTCCGTATCATTGCCACGGATTGATCAAATGTTTTCCTATTTTCTTACTATTGTCCCTTCGGTTTAGGGTTAGATTTACATAAAATGACATCTTTACCAAAACTCAACTCTAACCCTAACGCAAGATGACAATGGTTTAAAATTTAGAAAATATATAAGAATAAATCAGAAAAAATAGTATAAACCAATACTTAAAGTGACATCCTAACGCAAACACCAAATTTAACTCTAAACCAAAGTGACAATGGTTTGAAAATAGGAAAAAGCAGTTGAGTAACCAATCCGTGACAATGACACAAAAAAGAAAGTCTGTGGTACGGCCACAGAAAAATTTGGAGATCCGTGACAATGCCACTGAAAAATTAGCAAAATATTCCGTGACTATACCATGGAACTTTGTGAGATCATGTTGATTTTAGTCATTTGTAGATCTTTTAATTGCATTACCATGTAAATTAAAAAGGTAATAACATTTGTAAGCATTTTAATATACATTAACTAATGATCTGCTAGTCATTATGTAATGTTATATTAAACAATTAGTAAATGTCACGATCCCAGTCAGTCTTGCCTGCCTTTTTTCCCTTTGTTTTCTCCCGTTATCTCCTCATGGCCTCCAGTTCCCAGAATCCCTCATTCTCCCGCACCTTCTCCTCATCTTAAATATCCTCACCTGCCAGCAATCACCCTCATTAGCTCCAGTACATATATATGTTCCTTTGATTTCCCATACCCGTTGTCCGGTCTACGTAATGTTATGATGTTTTTTGTTAAGATCCATTGCATGTATGTTCCTTAAGTTCCTTATTTTATTCAAGTTTGTTTGTTCATTGGGTCTCCCTTGTCTCCGTCGTCCTTCCAACCCAGCATCGTTACAGTAAACATTAAAAAGCACATTATCTCATAATTCTAGCTATGTAAATATATTGTAACTAATGATCAGTTAAGCATTAACTAATGTTTATTAATGACTTACTAATGAAAGTTATTATAAAGTGTTACATTAATTCCTAAATTATTATCATTTGTCATTGAGTTATTGTAAGTAGCCTAAAACAAAAGCTTAATTCATTCATACGAGTAGCCTATGTTAACATGATCTTACTGGCAGCGGGGGTGATGTAGGATTCAGATTCAGAACTGGGTTCACTATTTCCGATCTCATTCACAGCTCTGACCCGGAAATGATACTTGCAGAACGGCTGCAGATGAATCTCAATCTGTTTGATGTCTTGATGAACTCTCTCATATTCCCGCCATGTGCTTGCATTTGTACACTGCTCCTCCTTCATCTCTATAATATATTCTGATAGACAACAGAGATAAAAGGTTAGAGACAGGAATACCTACAGTATTTGCTCTATACCTTAATATTGCGTAATGCATTAAAGGATTTTAACTGTACGACATGGAGGCAAAGAACCACCCGGCGGAAAGCGGAGTGCATTTAAAATGCTTAATGCACGGAAGGCCAATGATTATCCTGCTTTCTCTATGGTGACATGCCAAGTTATAGACACGTTCAAACTAGTATTACTCTTTGCAGAGCAGCATTTGACCAAATGGGTAAAAATTACAGTTATTTTCATCAGCTACTGTGCATTAAACAAATTAATTTTATAACTTCCAGCCACTCAGAATCAAGAATAACTTTGAAAGAAACATGCTTTCTTTTTGCATTCAATTTTGTGTTCCAAAGTTGGTCAATAATCATTGAGTAAAGAGCTGCTTTCATTTGTCCTTCATTTCTACAGATTCCAATAGTTTATTAGTCTGGACACAGGTCAGATAATGATTTTCATTAGAATTACCAAAAACAGGGCTGTTGTTTTCATCGCCAGCCGTCCAGGTCAGAGTAACGCTTCGCTCCCTCTTTTCAGATATCTCCACAGAAAGAGGAGCACCTGGTTTATCTGAGGATGGTCAAGTGCAAAGATTGAGTAGATAATACTGTAGAGCTGTGTAAATATAACTGATGATCTGTTGAAAGATTTACGCTGCACTGTGATGGAGCCGTTGGCTTCATCTGAATCTAGTTCAGTACTGATCTCACAACCGTATTCTCCTGAATCCTGAATCTGTACATCTGTCACCTTCAGGGAGCCATTTGGATATTCAGTGTACCTGCAGTCAAGTAACAAAACAAAAACACTATAAACCCCATGGTTTGTCATTTTGTCATTTCAGGATATTGCTGTGATGAGCAGGAGCTTTCAGAAGAGAAACAGTCACAGTTTTTTTGAAAGTCGACTAGAGAGTGGCTGATGTAATACTGATCCACATACAGATAGGCATCCACTAATATACGTCATCCAAAATGGCTATTTTTGTCATTATATCTGTCATCACTAGATGAAACTGTTGTTGTATTTATTTACTTGTCGTCGTTAGAAGATGCTGCAATCTTATATCCGTCCTTCTTCCACTGAATGGTGGGATGTTTTAACTGGTGGTCCACGCTAAATTTGCATTGTAAAACAACATCATTTCCACGGACGACCAGCAGGTGTTGGGGAGGAGCCACGATTTTTGTTCTGTCTGGAGAAATTAAAACAGGATTCAGTTTACTTCCATCATGTGTACGTCTGTGTGACAGCAAACATGGAGTTGTGTAGAAGAATTCATTGACTTCAATTCAAAGAAAGCAGTCTGAGCTGAACGTGAGCTTGTAGAGGATTTCTGTCTGAAACATTCCCTTGTAAGAAACTGACCGGGATGTCAAGTGCACCACATCTTTATGAAACCCATCACTATTTACTGTTATCCTTAAAACTAAAAGTACATTTTTATCAGTCAGATAACAATGATCTGAGATTATATAGCTGTACGATGTATGTGGGTTTATGCCGTCAGATAGACTTTCTCTGAACAACAGACACAATGGATGCACAATGTGCATGACAATGGCAATCACAAAGTAAAAGGAACAATTTTGTGTTGTGGTGTTAAACAATAATCTTAACTTACTGAAGACTTCGAGTATGGCGCTAATGGTCACGTTACTGTCTCTCACTGAACACGTGTAACTGCCACTCTCCTCCTGACTCACATTACTGATCTGAAGATTTCCATTGGCCATCTGAGACATTTTAGCATTGGACACAGCTGGACTAGAGTCGAAAATCTCCCTGCAAACATCAACAAATATGTGATGTTGCTACTGTGGTTTGTCTCTTCCCATTAACCCTTGCACAATTAAACACAATCATTGTACTCTATGTTCATTCATATGTTTCAAAAACATCATTGCTTATATTCATATGTTTGTGCCTACCAGTCCACCTTGGGTCTCGGGGAACCAGATGTTCTGCATTTAAGTACAACGGTTGATCCAGTTGTTTTCCTGTACACTAATCCATCAGCTGTCAGGATCTGAGGAGGAAGCTCTGACAGAAAAATGAGAAGAAAAAATACTTATATATAACTGTCAGCAGTGCTTGTGGAGAGACTTGACTGGAGACAATCAACTTTAATTTGCAATAGTGTCACAGGTCGAGAAGTGGACCGCGCCTGTCGCGGGTCACGCTCCTCCTGTTTCCACCCCGAGGAGGTCCCAAAACACCCCAATGACCAGACAGAAAAAGGAATAAAATTTACAAGTTTTATTAAATGTTAAAAAAACATGTAGGGGGGATTAAACACTTAAAAAAAAGAAATCTCAGTCCTTCGGCTCTCATAGCGGGAGGGGGGGGGGGTGACTTTAGGTGTTCTGGACTCTTGGCTCCGGGCGTACGGTGAACATCCAGGAGGGCACTGGGTCTTTACTTGGGCATACAGGTGAGAATACAAGGGGCAACTGGATCTTCACTTGGGCGTACAGGTAAGTGTACAAAGGGCAACTGGGCCTCCGCTTGGGCATACACGTAAGTATGCGGCACAATATGCTGGCTTTAGCGTTGGGCATACGGTGAGTATACAGAAGGGGCAACTGGGTCTTTACTTGGTGTCGCTGCCTCACCACCGTCACGTGGGGGTGGGAAAGAGTCAGGATGTCACCAGCGGCATATAGATGAAGATGGTTGCTTCGCCAGCCTCAATGCTCGATTCCTTCACAGGATTCCGTCTGGCCTGAAAGGTGGTTACTGATGACACGGACACAGCACGACACTACAGTTTTAAAGTGTACACACACAGCAAAGGACAAAGACTCACCCACTGCACTCCACACACTCTTGGTGAAATAGGGTCAAAACCACGTCTGACCGGGGACTCGTCCTGGGAATCGTGCAACTGGTGCAACGAGTAGTCGGATGTAAACGTCGCCGCTACGACACTTCAGCGTCTTCCCTCGTTAACTTTTCGCGGCTCACCCACAACTCCTCTCCACGGTGGGGCTGCTCACACACTATGCCACAACTCACAAAAGACTGACTGGTTCTTCATACTCATAGGATTATGCTGTTGAAACAGTGATTTGGGGTACTCACACTGTTGTTAACACAAGGTCTTTTTCCTCTTCCTTCCAGCTACTGGATAAATACACAGCCGCCGTGTGCTCTCCTCTGAGGCGGCCTCTTTCGGCAGTACTTCCGGTAAGTCTTCCTGTTACAATCACTCAAAGCTTGTTACACCTTGCCATAGATCGTTTCACAGATAGGTAAGGTTCTAGATATACTCAGCCCGGTCTCTGTTCCTGCCAAATCCTTTATATTTCCTCGCCCAGCCAACAATATCCTCCACACTTCTGTCCGCTGCACTCGCCTAAACACTCCGACTCACCCGCCGTATCGGCTAGGATAACTTGCTGCTGGAATGCACTTCCCTCTTCCTGTCTCCTTCAGCCCCGTCTCTTTCCGCTTACGTACGTGTGACCGCCGGATCAACGGGGCCTTCCGACTCTGTAGAGGGCAAGGATTCCATCCGCACTTGGCGGAAAACAAACTCGCCCGCAAATCAACCGCGCCTTCCGGTGTTTTCGAGGCTCCCTTTATACTTCTCCTCTTCTTCACATTGCCCAATCCGCGATCAGCTTCCATAGCCTTCGGAGGAGCATTGGGTATTTCTTATATACATTGTAGGGTATACAGCTCTGGCCGGGGGCAGACCCTGTTCTGGCCTTATTCACTCCCCCTTGGACTTCCTTGCAGGATGGTTCACTGATGTTGAGCCCCTTTTCTGGGGTCTTTATACTGTTGATGCTTGTATTGGTATCCAGGGCATGATATCTGTAGGTGTCATTGTGGGTATCCCTCAAGAAATGGTAAATGGTAAATGGACTGCATTTATATAGCACTTTTTTAACAGACCTATGGCCATCCAAAGCGCTTTACAAGTTTGCCTCACATTCACCCATTCACTCACACATTCATACAGTGACGGTGGTGTCAGCCATGCATGGCGCCATCCAGCTTGTCAGGAGCAGCTGGGGTTAGGTGTCTTGCTCAAGCACACCTTGACACTTGGTCCGGTGGAGCCGGGGATTGAACCACCAACCTTCCGGTTTGTAGACAACCTACATGAACCACTGAGCCACTGCCGCCCCAAAGAAGGCCAAGAAGGCCTTTGTTGCTGATTTGCCTTCCAGATTTTGCTTCACCCAGCAGAGTTCTGGTGAATCGAAAGGGGTCATTGGTTAACAGGGATCTTTTATTCTCCCTATCCTTCCTCTTCTTTCGAGTGCTTTCTGCTTTTCGGAGTCTGGAAAAAGTAGTGGCTTCACAATTGAGATCTTACTTAAGCAAAAATTGCCTTTTTTAACCTTTTCAGTCACATATCACTGAAACTGCCCTTCTTCGTGTGGTTAATGACATTCTTATGTCCATGGATTCTGGGTTAATAAACATTCTGATTCTTCTTGATCTAAGCTCTGCTTCTGACACGGTCTGCCATGAAATATTTATTTCCCGCCGGTTTCACTGGTTCAGCTCTTTCCAGGCTCATTTCCTATATAAGCGACAGAAAATATTATATCACCACACAAGTTTATGTAAATCTGCTATTGCCCTGGTCTCACAGGGTGTTCCTCAAGGTTCAGTTCTTGGTCCACTTCTATTTATCATTTATATTTCTCCACTTATATGCATGCATGAACTTCAATTTCATTGCTATGCTGATGACATTCAAATCTACCTTACCACCAGCTCTGATAGGCTCTCCCTGTCTGACTCACTCACTGCATGTATCAGGAATGTAAAGCACTGGATGTCTTTGAATTTTCTAAAACTAAATAACACTAAAACTGAAATATTGTTGATTGGCTCTACTACATTTGTCAAAAGGTTGGACCTGTCCTTTGAAATTGATTGGATTAATGTTAAGCCTTCTTCATCTGTCCGTAAACTTGGTGTCTTATTTGACTCCTCTCTATCTTTTGCCTCTCATATTTCCTCTGTCTTTAAAAACACTTTTTGTATCTTTGCAATATAGCACATTTTCGACCTTCTCTCACTCTAGGTGATGCTGAAATCTTAATCCATGCACTCATCACATCATGTCTGGACTATTGCAATGTATTGTTTCTTGGTCTGCCTAAATAACTCATAGCTAGGCTACAGTATGTTCAAAATTCTGCAGCAAGAGTTCTCACCTCCACCAGGCGATCTGCTCACATTACTTGTCTACTGCATGATCTCACTGGCTACCTGCTGGGTCACGCATTCACTTTAAGATATTGCTTCTCACATTCGGGCATAAAATTGTTCTCCTGCCCAGTCCCTCAGATCATCTAAGCTTGGTCTTTTGTCTATTCCTCGTTTTCGGTAGTCCACTGTAGGTGGTAGGTCATTTAATGTTAATGCTAATAATGGAAATGATAGAATTCTCTACCCCTTCCGTAATACATCAACTTTGCCTACTTTCAAGACCCAACTAAAAACGTATCCTTTCAATATTTACTTTGGATAACGTGGTTGTGGTTGTCCTTATGTGTTTGTATTGTGTATGTGGCTTATTTGTTCCCTATTGCGCATGTGGTTGTGTAAATGTATTATATAGCAATATGTAAAGCTACCTTCAGCTATGGAAAGGCACTATATAAATAAAAATTATTCTTTTATAATAACTTTAATTAGTAAGTCATTGATAAACATTAGTTAATGTTTAACTGATCATTAGTTACAATATATTTACATAGCTAAAAATATACCATAGATTGGTATATTGTGTACCATATCCATAAACAGAGGGCATAGCCATACGAAGAGTATGTTCAGATGATCTTACTGGCAGCAGGAGTGATGTAGGATTCAGATTCAGAACTGGGTTCACTATTTCCAATCTCATTCACAGCTCTGACCCGGAAATGATACTTGCAGAACGGCTGCAGATGAATCTCAATCTGTTTAATGTCTTGATGAACTCTCTCATATTCCCTCCATGTGCTTGCATCCGTACACTGCTCCTCCTTCATCTCTATAATATATTCTGATAGACAACAGAGATAAAAGGTTAGAGACAGGAATGCCTACAGTATTTGCTCTATACATTAATATTGCGTAATGCATTAAAGGATTTTAATTGTACAACATGGAGGCAAAGAACCACCCGGCGGAAAGCGGAGTGCATTTAAAATGCTTTAATGCACGGAAGGCCAATGATTATCCTGCTTTCTCTATGGTGACATGCCAAGTTATAGACAAGTTCAAATTAGTATTACTCTTTGCAGAGGAGCATTTTACCAAATGGGTAAAAATTACAGTTATTTTCATCAGCTACTGTGCATTAAACAAATTAATTTTATAACTTCCAGCCACTCAGAATCAAGAATAACTTTGAAAGAAACATGCTTTCTTTTTGCATTTAATTTTGTGTTCCAAAGTTGGTCAATAATCATTGAGTAAAGAGCTGCTTTCATTTGTCCTTCATTTCTGCAGATTCCAATAGTTTATTAGTCTGGACACAGGTCAGATAATGATTTTCATTAGAATTACCAAAAACAGGGCTGTTGTTTTCATTGCCAGCCGTCCAGGTCAGAGTAACGCTTCGCTCCCTCTTTTCAGATATCTCCACAGAAAGAGGAGCACCTGGTTTATCTGAGGATGGTCAAGTGCAAAGATTGAGTAGATAATACTGTAGAGCTGTGTAAATATAACTAATGATCTGTTGAAAGATTTACCCTGCACTGTGATGGAGCCGTTGGCGTCATCTGAATCTAGTTCAGTACTGATCTCACAACCGTATTCTCCTGAATCCTGAATCTGTACATCTGTCACCTTCAGAGAGCCATTTGGATAGTCAGTGTACCTGCAGTCACGTGACAAAACAAAAACACTATAAACCCCATGGCACAGCTCAGCAACTGGCAACAATTATGTTTGTCTTTTCAGGTTATTGCTGTGATGAGCTGGAGCTTTCAGAAGAGAAACAGTCACAGTTTTTTTGAAAGTCAACTAGACAGCGCTGATGTAATACCAATCCACATACAGATAGTTATCCCTTATTATACAACAGTTCTTTCTGGTTCTCGAATCTGATTGGCTAAGAGGCGTGCAATATTCTACTGATAACGGCACAGTAACCGCTTCACCTTTCGTATCATTCCGCCACCTAGTGAATGGAGGTCTATTAACTTTTACCTCGCGCCAAAACAATAACAACACAAAATACACTAAATATGAATAAGAAAACAAGTAATAGTTTTATCATGACACCAAATACTGCTGATTTGATCTCATTTTGACCATCAGAAACAAACAAGGCCAAAATGAGAGCCAGGGAATCCCGGTCAGAGATGTAGCCCAGAGAGGGCGGTGGTCAGCGGGGCGAGTGAACACTGACGTCCGCTCATGCTTTGGTTTTCATACGTACCGAATCTCACTAAGCAAACGTTCAAACAGGCGCTATCTTTACTAATCGACTGTAGATTTAAATATAATACATTTATATTCTCGACTGAACTAATCTTAAAACTACACTTTGTGACCAAGAAACGTTAATATAAAGAAACGCCTATCCGTCCATTGAGTTATTGTGAGATTCAGAGCAGCCGAAAGTGTTACCTGTCATTCTGGCCGCCCTCAAATCCGTGGCGGAAGAAGTAGTTCTCAAACAAAGAGGCTTTTAAAATAACTCCGTTGTTGTTTTTAGTTTTCATTTTTCAAACGTGTGCCGTCGAACTGTTGTATAAAAGCAATATCGCTCTCGGAGTCGTGTGATATAGCTCTATATCATCACGGCTGTGATTGCCTCTGGCCTAATCACAGCCGTGATGATATAGAGCTATATCACACTCCATCTCGAGCGATATTGCTTAAATATACGTAATCTAAAATGACAATTTTTGTCATTATATCTGTCATCACTAGATTAAACTTTTGTTGTATTTATTTACTTGTCGTCGTTAGAAGATGCTGCAATCTTATATCCGTCCTTCTTCCACTGAATGGTGGGATGTTTTAACCGGTGGTCCACGCTAAATTTGCATTGTAAAACAACATCATTTCCACGAACGACCAGCAGGTGTTGGGGAGGAGCCACGATTTTTGTTCTGTCTGGAGAAATTAAAACAGGATTCAGTTTACTTCCATCATGTGTACGTCTGTGTGACAGCAAACATGGAGTTGTGTAGAAGAATTTATTGATTTCAATTCAAAGAAAGCAGTCTGAGCTGAACGTGAGCTTGCAGAGGATTTCTGTCTGAAACATTTCCTTGTGTGGTTTGGTGGCGTGTAGCCTTAGCTATTGGTTTGTTTTGGTTAAATCTGTGGACCAATCGGAGCGTGTTGTGATTTCGTGGTTGCTCATTGGTTGGTGCTACACAAATTTACAAACCAATAGGAGCAGGTTTTATGGGATATAAGAATCATAGTTGGTAGTACCTGAGAACGTCATCATTGATGTCATGCCCTGTATTGAAGCGCTCTTTGTGAATGAGCAGAGGGCGGCTGCGCGTCATTCATTATCACCCTTGGCTTTGCGTGTTATGAACGAGCGGTAAGTGATTTGGTGATATGTAAATCATAGGTTAATTTTTAAATCGCTGATAATGGCATCTGTTAATGCAGGATCGGCTTTTAGCTGGTTCCCAGATGGCTGTGTGTTGCAATATTCGCAGCTGCAGGTGGGTTATTTTGGCGTTGTGGAAACCTAATGCGTTTAAAGGGAGATTGATTGTTTGTGTGTTTAGTGTGCTGCACGTGCAATCTGGTAATACACCTCAGATGATTGACCGGGCATGACGGTTTCATTAACCCCTCGGTATGTGTTGTTGTTTTTACTTGTTAAAATTATTGTCTTGTATTAAATTTTATTTTTGTTTGGCAGATAAATGTAAGTTTCTTTTCGGATGAGACTACATTGCTGCTTTGCCTGGAGTTCGTTTCTTTCGTGTGTGTGTGGATTCGTCTAGTGGCACAACCTCACCATTTATTGGACTGCATCCATTCAGGGGTTTGGGCTGGGAGGTGTAAAACCTGAATTCAGCCGTGCCCATAACGTTTATTGAAATGCAGGAGTGGTTGTCGGTGTGACGTATCAACTGGTTTTAGTTTTCTTTTTGTTTTGTTATTTAACTGTGGTTTGTATTTATTCACTTCTCTAAAGTGGGAGATATCGCCGGAACATATGTACACTATTTGCTGTGAGAATTTTGTGGTGTTTCACGAGTGAATTTTGATATTAAGTGTGTGGTGACTCCTCGACTTCCTGTAGGCGATCTCCCCTACTGATGTGATTTTGTATTTTTTTTGTTTTGCGTACTGTCATACATGTTTTCTATTTATTGTTATTATAATAAAGAAATTATATTTTTCATAATTCATTGTTTGCATCTTTCTCACCCCACCCACGACTGTTGGACCTGTGTGTCTTAGTTAAGATTTCCCGGGTTTCCCGGGTGGCGTAGTCGGAACATTGGTATTTCAAAATTTGCAATTCACCGCTCTGCTACACTTGTAAGAAACTGACCGGGATGTCAAGTGCACCACATCTTTATGAAACCCATCACTATTTACTGTTATCCTCAATACTAAAAGTACATTTCTATCAGTCAGATATCA
This sequence comes from Misgurnus anguillicaudatus, assembly GCF_027580225.2. Classification (NCBI taxonomy): domain Eukaryota; kingdom Metazoa; phylum Chordata; class Actinopteri; order Cypriniformes; family Cobitidae; genus Misgurnus; species Misgurnus anguillicaudatus. Next base: position 5,543,967 of record NC_073349.2, read on the forward strand.
ATGATCTGAGATCCTATGGCTGTACGATGTATGTGGGTTTAGTGATGTCAGATAGACTTTCTCTGAACAACAGACACAATGGATGCACAATGTGCATGACAATGGCAATCACAAAGTAAAAGGAACAATTTTGTGTTGTGGTGTTAAACAATAATCGGAATACTTACTGAAGACTTCGAGTATGGCGCTGATGGTCACATTACTGTCCTTCACTGAACACGTGTAACTGCCACTCTCCTCCTGACTCACATTACTGATCTGAAGATTTCCATTGGCCATCTGAGACATTTTAGCATTGGACACAGCTGGACTAGAGTCGAAAATCTCCCTGCAAACATCAACAAATACGTGATGTTGCTACTGTGGTTTGTCTCTTCCCATTAACCCTTGCATAATTAAACACAATCATTGTACTCTATGTTCATTCATATGTTTCAAAAACATTGTTGATTATATTCATATGTCTGTGCCTACCAGTCCACCTTGGGTTTCGGGGAACCAGACGTTCTGCATTTCAGTACAACGGTTGATCCAGTTGTTTTCCTGTACACTAATCCATCAGCTGTCAGGATCTGAGGAGGAAGCTCTGACAGAAAAATGAGAAGAAAAATACTTATAACATAACTGTCAGCAGTGCTTGTGGAGAGACTTGGCTGGAGACAATCAACTTTACAATAGTATAAGGACGGGCAGACAAGCATGTAAATAAAGACCATTCAATGATATGTGGATTATATATTACTATTCCAATAGTTTTAAACAATCTTTTGCAGGGAAGTCTGTTACACGTAGCAGAGTTTTTACTAAAATATATAAGGTATTTATTTCTAAAACATGCTGTGAGAAGATAAAGCATTAACTCTTTGGCATCCTGTTCCAATAGTTTTTGACAGAAACCGAAGTGGAAATTTGATTGGCAAATATAAACAAACAACAATGGTTGACAATGCAATTCAACTGAATTTCAATTTACCATCTTACTGCAAAATCTTTAAAAATCATAGAAATAATTATTATTTGTAAACAAACACATAATAAACAGCAAATACATCTGAAGATGCTTCTCACTTTCATTCACCTTAAAGAGCACCTATTATGAGATACACGTTTTTAAACATCCTTTTGTGTGTAGGTGTGTATTAGTACATGCTAACGATATTCAAAAAGTGCATAGCTCAAAGAAAACGATGACGCGGAAAAAAGGTACGTTTTTTTTTTGCAACACCCTTAAGTTTAAGGGAAACAAGGGTGAACTTGAGGGAAAATTACACTTAAGGTGCTTAATGCAACCGGACGCTATTGCTTTATACTGTAGCATTCAGGTCGTCCATCATGTTTTTGAAAAGTAATTAGTAAAGTAACTAGTAAAGTAACTAATTACTTTTGAAAATAAGTAATCAGTAAAGTAACGGGATTACTTTCTTAGGGAAGTAATCAGTAATCCGTAACTATTTACTATTTCCAAGTAACTTGACCAACACTGGTGGGCACACAGTACGAGGAGTCAGACTGGCATATGAGGAGCAAAGGTATGTAACACATATGATGTATTTAGCTAGTGATACCACTACCAGTCTTAAATGTATAACTGATGATGACAAAGTTTTTTTCTCTGCATAAGCATAGGAACCCAGGCAGTACCGTCGTTTCACAATGTTTCCATCACCATCATCAGTGGATGCCTTTGCCGTCCGTAGCCTGAGATTTCAGATTTGCAGCAAAAAAAATGTGACTTTCCCATTTATTGGAATGCTGTGCATTGATACTTTTACAATAAATGTATTGCTTGTTTATATTTTTACAGGTTGTACCTTGCAGCCATCCATTACAATGTCACCAAGCCGTAACAAAAGCAGGAGAGTGAAAGTCCAAGGTTATGTTCCCAAAAAACACAAGCGACATACTGTAAGCAGTTATGTTTTTATTTCAAATATATTCATAAATAAAAACTTAATGTATGAAGCAGGGAAATAAATGATCAAAAAAGATTTATTGACTGCAATATTTCTACAGTTATGTGGATGATGTGATCAGGCTTGTGTTTGATGAGGTATTTGAAGATAAGCTGAAGGAAACCCCGATTCCAATGGACCTGGCATCACAGTTTGAGAGACCTTCAAAGGAGGACATGATTGCATGCCATCTTCATTGTAGGGGTCGTCTGAAGCCAACATACTGACCAGTCAAATCAGGAAGCTCCAAGCGTATCTGGAGAACAACACACGACAGGATGATAACCCTATAGTGTCGTCTTAAATAGCACCAGCTGACAAAGCTTTGATATGCCATTTATCTGTATAGAATAGATAGCTGTAAGAAGTGAATTGAACAATTTTTAAAAGAAGAGCACAATATGGTTACTAAAGTATGTTTATTTTTATATTGTTTAACATTTAAATATATATTTGTAATAAATAAAAAAACTTTTGACTGAGTACTATATTTTCTTTAAAGTTACATATTTTGTTCTTTTGGGTACTTTGTTACTATAATGATACTTTAGTGTTATTGGTTTAAAAATGTAATCAAACTTACTCTAGTCCTGCGCCTCAAAGGCTTATAGTCAATACAATAAATGTTCTGTGTGTAGGGATTTAGACAATTAGTGCAAAACCTGGATGATGAATCACGCAGGTAAGAGGCCCTGGAACCTGTTGCATTCTCATTAAAACCTAATAAGTAATAACATAGCACGAATAAGTAAGCAGTCTTTCATAATAAAGTTTACCATAGTGAAATAATGTAGAACTAACATTCATTTCAATTAATACTTTCTATGTGCTACATTTGGTGTTTCCATATAGTTTGCACAGTCATGTAGTACATTATAATTACCTTTTGGATGTCTTTGCAACACATTTTCTTCTTCGTTTAGGATTCTGGCAGAGCTAAAGACACCTAAAAAAGTTAAAGCCAATTGCGTTCATTGACGGACATCGTTTATATGGTAACGGCCGTCTGAACTCTCTGGATCGAGCTCGAAGTGGTAAGGCAGTACAGACACCATTCTTTATTGAGAAATATAACTACTTGTTTACGTTGCCTGTGACTCTCAGTCAGGAATAACGTGCTAATTTATTAGCATAATAGGTGCTCTTTAAAGGGACAATAAGTAGGATTTGAAATATTTTTTTAGTCAAAATCAATGTCTTTATTCATAAATATGTCCTCATTGGTGTCAAATTACCTCTGCCAAATATTTGACTTTTCTTTGTAAGCTTAGAATTTCTTCTTTTCATTTACATTGAACGAGTAAGTACTAGAAGGCTTCCATGTCGTTTCGCAATATTGAAAAACTATAAGTCACTGCCCATCTTCCCCTACCTGGCTTCCAGCTCAACTCCTCCCTCTTGCTCCATAACCAGCAAGAGGCTCTATCCGCAGCCTTCCACGTCATGGGAGCTGCTGCCTTCCTCTCCTTCCCTGTCATTCCAATGGCTGTAAGTATTCTCCATAAGGAATCCTCTACAGCCGACCTCGACCGGGAACAGCCAAGGCTGCCATCCTTTCCCCTACACTTGTGCAGCAAGTCTTGGTATTTAAGGGTATTTCTTTTAAAGGCATGTTCATACCACTTTTTCCATGGGACTTTAAGTGTTATGAGGATGATCCTTTTCCTCTTTTCAGACCACAGTACCACATCCGGCCTCAGGGTTGTCTCGACAAACTGGGGGACCTGCAGCCTTCTTCCCAGGTCGACCTTCATTTCCCATGATTGGGCCTTTTGTAGCAGACTGGTTCTTGTTGTCGCTTTGGTTGGTGGCTCTCCCCCTCCCTCACAAACTGGATAGATGTTGTTTTCCAAAGTGGTTGGCGTTTCTTTTTCCTCTCCTGCTGTAAGGTGTTAGCAAGTGTAACGAGCACCTTGTCGTGGCACCATCTGTACCTACCCTGGGTGAGTGCTTTTTTATACCCAGACAGGATGTGTGTCATGGTGCCCCTCTCCCCACAAAGTTTGCACAATTGGTCCTCTCTCATACCCCACTTATGCAAGTTTGTTGGGGTTGGGAGTGTGTCATACACTGATTTCAGCAGGAAGGATATGCAGAATGGTTCTAGTCTCCATAGGTCCGCCCAGGTAATCTTCCTCTTGGGAAGATCCCATCTGGTCCAGGCTCTTTGGGAAGCTAGGTCCACTGCCCTTGATCTTCATCCTTCCTCTTCCAGGTTCTGTACCTACTCTTGAATCATGGCTCTTCTCTCCCTGATTCCTACCTTCCTTCAAGACCTTGTCTCCATGTGTGTGGTGCTCTAATTACATTGCGCAGCTTCAACATGCTCTCAGCTTGTACAACAGACAAATCAGCTGCACACTTGCGACCTTATCTTATAATGACGCCTGCATGTCTGACTTTCATCCTGTGAGTCTCTGTGTGTCATAACGACTCTCAGAAAAGCCTGGGATTCAACCTTTCTGGATATCAGTGTTGATGCATCCATTCATTGTCATGTAAGAGATCATCCTTTTGGCCAGTAATAAAAAAAATTGCATTCTACACTCAACAGTGAGATTGTCCTGAATTGATCAATGGTTGAGGAGTTCCATCCTTTGGCACAAGGCAGCCTCTGCCTTCTTCCAACCTTATGTAATGGAACAGCTTCCACAGCCTTCGGAGGAGCATTGGGCATTTCTTATATACATTGTAGGGTATACAGCTCTAGCCGGGGGCAGACCCTGTTCTGGCCTTATTCACTACCTCTTGGACTTCCTTCCAGGATGGTTCACTGATGTTGAGCTCTTTTTCTGGGGTCCTTATATTGTTGAGGCTTGTATTGGTGTCCAAGGCCTGGTATCTGTAGGTGTCATTGTGGGTATCCCTCAAGAAGGCCTCCACATCTCCTTTGTTGCTGATTAGCCTTCCAGATTTTGCTTCACTCAGCAGAGTTCTGGTGAATTGAAAGGGGTCATTGGTCAACAGGGATCTTATGTTCTGCTTATCCTTTCTCTTCTTTTGAGTGCTTTTTGCTTTTCGGAGTCTGGGGTGCTCCCGGAATTGACTCCTTAAGTCCTTGATGCTTCCTTTTCATCAACAAGAGCTGCTTTGAACTGCTTGGTAAGAGTCTTTATTTCTCCACTCAAATGATGCATTTCCCTCTCTTCTACTTGGCTGGTGTGCAGACTTAATGTTGATTTTCTTCTCCTCAATTCCAAAACACTACCTTGCCAGGTTAAAGGTTATGTTGCGATAGTATTGATTTTCTGCTCAGGCGTACCTGCTAGTGTGGCTTCTAGCACTTTGTCGAGGTCTTGATCTAGTAGGTACTGTCAGGACTGGTATAAAACACACAGAGGCAAGGATCCAATTGCAGATAACTCAAATGTTTAATAAAGATCAAAATGATAGACAGAGAAAAACCACTGGGCTTGCCAGGGAGATATACTGGAAACACTCTCGGGGAATCAAACCACCGCTCTGCCGGTAATAATAGTCCAAGAACACTGTCCAAAGTTCTCTGCAGCAGTGATGTAATAGAAGTCTCAGACGTGCACTGGAGATCGCGCGCCCAGCGCGATGCAGGGAAACGTCTCGGTTACATATGTAACCCTCGTTCCCTGAAGGAAGGGAACGGAGACGTCACGTCGTGACCGACGAATTGGGAACCGCTTCGCGGGTGACCTATCTGCTTCGAGAAACCTTTAAAACGCCAATGAACTTGGCATGCAGATAATTGCATCTGCCGGCGCCGCCCCGCCGCACAGCTATTTGGTGAGCGGCGGGTGCAGTTGTCAAATCGGCTATTTTTTGCTGAGAAAGCTGGACAGAAGGAAAGGGTCCGGCCGATATCAGCAGTGGAACAGCAAACTGTGGCGACGGGACGTGACGTCTCCGTTCCCTTCCTTCAGGGAACGAGGGTTACATATGTAACCGAGACGTTCCCTTTCAGTCGGTCACTACGACGTCGCGTCGTGGCCGACGAATTGGGAATCCCTACCAAAGCGCCACTGAAGCTGACCCTTCCAGTGCCTGCGTAAACCCTCCGACTCTCCCCTTTAAGGGAACGGAAATGGGGTTGAAGCAGAGGCCGGTCACTACTTGTTCCTTAACCCACGATAGTGACTAGGCGAACTGGGAAGCGAACTCGTCAGGCGGGACTAAGATCGCTGCGGAAGAAAAAACCCTCTAGGGGTCTACCACTAAGGTGATAGGGAAGAAGACACGAAGTCTCTAAAAAATACACTCTCTTAGCAACACTAGAGGAACTCCGCTAAGGGAAACGTGGTAAATCATAAACTTTCCACTGAAATACTCACAAAGAAACCACTAGGGGGCGCAATGTGGGCGCTATCCTCACCCAGATAGTCAAGAATACATCTAGTGAGAGGCTGGCAGCCGATGCTCCGCAACATCGGTCACCAAGCGGTGGAAAAGACAAAAAACATTTTTTGTAACGTTTTTGCCTTAATGGCCTTCCATAATGGTGCGGTTTCTGCGCAGCCAAAAAGAAAGGCTCCAAGCCGACACAGGAGCCGTTCCTCGATGTTCTCACTGATCTGACGAGAGAACTCGAGAGGATACCGGCTCAACACGAACACTGTAGAATCTAGTGACGTATTAGGTGTCGCCCAGCCAGCAGCTCTACAAATATCTGAAAGCGAGGAACCACGAGCCAAAGCCCAAGATGAAGCCACGCTTCTGGTTGAATGGGCTCTCAAACCAAAAGGGCAGGGAATGCCCTGTTTCTCATAAGCCAGGGCGATTGTGTCTACAATCCAGTGAGACATCCTCTGTTTAGTGACAGCTCTCCCTTTCTGCTGACCACCGTAACAGACAAAGAGCTGCTCTGAGGTCCGAAAGCTTTGAGTGCGATCCACATACACACGTAGTGCACGTACAGGACATAACAAAGCCATAGCTGGGTCTGCCTCTTCCAAAGGCAGAGCTTGTAAGTTCACCACTTGATCCCTAAAGGGAGTGGTGGGAACTTTAGGCACGTAGCCCGGCCGGGGTCTCAGTGTAACGCTGGATTCAGCCGGCCCGAACTGAAGGCACGAATCGTTGACCGAAAATGCATGAAGATCCCCTATCCTCTTAATAGAAGCCAGTGCGAGGAGCATCAAAGTTTTCATAGTGAGAAACTTGACACTCACCGTCTGCAGAGGCTCGAACGGGCAGTCCCTGAGAGCGTTCAGCACCATGGACAGGTCCCAAGGAGGAATAGAGGGAGGACGCGAAGGATTGAGCCTCCGTGCACCTCTTAAAAACCTAATGACCAGATCGTGCTGACCCACAGATCTACCGTCTATGGGTGCGTGATGCGCGGATATTGCCGCGATATCTACTTTAATAGTAGATGGTGACAGCCTCTTCTCCAAGCGGTGCTGGAGATATGAAAGCACAATACTGATCGGGCATTCTCGGGGGTCCTCTCGTTGAGAAGTACACCAAACAACAAACAGGTTCCATTTCAGCGTATATGCCTGTCTCGTAGACGGCGCTCGCGCTGCAGCGATGGTGTTAGATACCGCCTGGGGTAAATCACCTACAACCTCCGCGCCCCGTCCAGAGACCACACATGGAGGTTCCACAGATCGGGACGGGGGTGCCATAATGTGCCCCCTTCTTGAGACAGAAGGTCCCTCCTCAGGGGAATCCTCCAGGGAGGGGCTGTCGCGAGGAGAGTGAGCTCTGGAAACCAACTCCTGGTGGCCCAATATGGAGCAACTAAAAGAATTTTCTCCTCGTCCTCCCTGACTTTGCACAATGTCTGTGCAATGAGGCACACTGGGGGAAATGCGTATATGCGAAGACCTCTCGGCCAGCTGTGCGCCAATGCATCCACGCCGAGTGATCCCTCGTTCAGTGAATAAAATAGGTGACAGTGGGTTGTTTCTGGAGATGCAAACAGATCTATCTGCGCTCTGCCGAAACGTCTCCAAATCAGCTGGACCGATTGAGGGTGGAGTCGCCATTCGCCGGGGCGCGCTGCTCGGGAAAGCGCGTCTGCCGCTGCGTTGAGCGACCCCGGGATGTGAATGGCACGAAGAGACCTCAGATTCTTCTGACTCCAAAAGAGGAGATGGCGGGCGAGATGCGACATGTGAGGAGAGCGCACTCCGCCTTGGCGATTGATATACGCAACAGTCGCAATGTTGTCTGTGCGAACTAATACATCTTTGCCTCTCAACTCGCTGCTGAAGCGGACGAGCGCAAGATATACAGCCCACAGTTCTCGGCAATTTATGTGCCAATGCAGCTGGGGTGATGTCCATACTCCTGAAGCTGCAAGCTCGCCATACGTGGCTCCCCACCCCGTGTTGGAGGCATCTGTGCATGTCTGGAGACCTGTCTCAGTGGCACCCCCGCCCTGAGAAACGCTGGGTCTGACCACGGGGTGAAAGTGAGACGGCATTTCGGTGTGATCGTGACACGGTGAAAGCCGGTTAGCCACGCTCTCCTCGGGACTCGGTCGTGAAGCCAATGTTGAAGCGGTCTCATATGCAGCAAACCGAGCGGTGTTACAGCCGCGGCTGCAGCCATATGCCCCAGTAATTTCTGAAATTGTTTCAGAGGGACCGCAGTCTTGCCCGAAAACGTATTCAAGCAAGCCAGAATCGACTGAACGCGCGCCTCCGTGAGGCGTGCTGTAAGATTGACCGAATCCAACTCCATGCCGAGAAAAGAGATCTTCTGTGTCGGGCACAGTTTGCTCTTCTCTCGGTTGACCTGAAGACCGAGACGGGCGAGGTGTTTGAGCACCCGATCTAGATGAGTGCAAAGCATTTGACGCGACTGTGCTATAATGAGCCAATCGTCGAGATATGCCAAGATGCGAACACTGCTCTCTCTGAGAGGTTTTAAAGCGCCCTCTGCCACTTTTGTGAAGACGCGGGGAGAGAGAGAGAGCCCGAACGGTAAGACTTTGTACTGATATGCTTTTCCCTCGAACGCAAAGCGGAGAAACGGCCTGTGCCGGGGAAGGATTGAGACATGAAAGTACGCGTCCTTCAGGTCGATGGCTGCAAACCAATCCTGTGGGCGAATGCATTGAAATATGGTTTTCTGCGTAAGCATTTTGAACGGCATCTTGTGAAGTGCTCGATTCAGAACGCGCAGATCCAGGATCGGTCGCAACCCGCCGCTTTTCTTGGGTACAATAAAGTAAGGGCTGTAAAACCCTGACCTCATCTCGGCTGGAGGAACCGGCTGAATCGCGTCTTTCGCCAATAAGACAGCAATCTCTGCACGTAGTACGTGCGCATCGGCGGGTTTCACTATAGTGAAACGGATGGCTGTAAATTTGGGAGGTCGCCGGGCGAATTGTATCGCATAGCCAAGACGGATCGTGCGTAAAAGCCAGCGCGACGGACTGGGAAGTTGCTGCCAAGCTTCCAGATACCGGGCGAGGGGAATTAACGGCACAATCGTAGTACCCGCGGCGAGCGGAACGGCGGTGCTCGATGACGCGCTCTCTTGGGCTGCGTTGACATGTGTATTGTGAGAATGAGCACTCACCTGACTCCGCTGATGGATGGCTGCGCGGGGAAGACTCTGATGAAGATATCTCGGTGCGCTTAAGACATTCGTTGGCGAGAGAGGAGGGGGAGAACGTAGGGTTATGAGCCCATCCGTCACACCCGACTGCCTCTGATGACCTGGAGGAGGAAGAGGAATTCGCTCTTTTTGTGGTTTTGTGGGTGCCGGCTGAAAAGCCGGCGGAACGGAAATTAAAGAAAACCAAAGATTCCCCACCCGGTCCTCCTCCGGGGGGGGAGTGGTGCGTTCACCATCTCCCGAAGAGCGATCCCCTCCACCTCCAGGTCGCCCATCTCAGGGACGCTTAGATTTTCGCTTTCCACCAGGCTTAGCGGGCTGAGCGGGCGGGGCGGGCTGCTGACGGCCGGTTCCTCGCTTCCTTGGACGGCCCCGATGAGGAACGGAGGCGGCCGCCGCTGCAGGACGCCCTCGGCGAGGGGCAGACTGAGGTGCCGACGTCGACGGGGCAGGTGCTGGTCTCTTCCGACGCGGCATGATGTTAGCCAGAGCCTCAGTCTGCTTCTGGGTGGCGGAGACCTGTTGTGCGAAGTCTTCCACCGCCTCGCCGAACAGGCCGGCCTGGGACACCGGGGCGTTTAGAAGCCGGGTTTTGTCGGCATCCCGCATGTCCGCAAGGCACAGCCAGAGGTGGCGCTCCTGGACCACCAGGGTGGACATAGCACGACCGACGGCTTGTGCGGTGGTCTTGGTCGCACGTAGCGCCAGATCCGTAGCCGCACGCAGGTCTTTAAAGACCGCCGAATCGTGACCTCCCTCGTGCAGATCCTTCAGAGCCTTAGCCTGATGAACCTGCAACAAAGCCATGGCATGTATGGCTGAGGCCGCCTCCCCACAGGCCTGGTATGCAGACTCCGTCAGAGCTGACAAATGCCTGCAGGCCCGTGAGGGAAGGGCAGGACGGTCCTTCCAGTAGGAGACGCCGGCAGGACACAACTGCATCGCTACCGAACGCTCCACTGTCGGGATACCGGCATACCCTTTAGCGGCCCCCCCATCGAGGGAGGTGAGGGGTGATGGCTGATATGGACGGTTCCGGGAGGAAAACGGGGTTTTCCACGTCCGAGTCAGCTCATCATGCACCTCGGGAAAGAAAGGTACCGGTGGGGAAGACTGTGAAGCCCGTGCAGCCCCAAAGTACCAATCGTCTAGGCGGGACGGTACGGGAGGGGGAGGAGCTCTCCACTCCAACCCGACCGTCTCCGCAGCCCGAGCAAGCATAGCCGTCATCTCCGGGTCGAGATCAGGAACCGCAACCCTTCCCGAAGGAGGGAGAGGATCCGGATCAACGTCCGAAAATGACGGCCCCCCCTCCGATGTTACGACAGACAGAGAATCCTCGGGAGGTCCAACGGATGCAGCTTGCCGGTTCAGCACCGTGAGGCGGAGGTCGTCTCTCCGTAGCTTCACAGCCGCCTTCTTGGCGGTGATCAGCAACGGAGGGCGGCGTTCCCGGAGAAACGCCACACGACCCCGCAGATCCGCAAGAGTCAGGCTCTCGCAAGCGGAGCATGTCCCTCCCACGAAAGCCGCCTCAGCATGCTGGAGACCCAGACATGAGAGACAACGATCGTGTCCATCGCGAGGACCCATGTACTTGCCGCATCCAGGAGTCGAACACGGACGAAAAGACATCTTTAAAAAGACGCTTAACGCCTGTGAGCAGTGAACAGCTGTCTTTAAAAAGACGCAAGTTCAACTGCAGCTCTTTTAGGGGAAATCACTCTTTTAGCTGTGTAGTTGATGAAGCACACAGGGAGGAGAACGCACACACTCAAATAAAAGAGAGTGAAAAGAAAGAGGTGGAAACACTCGCGAGCCTCGCTGTGGTGCCTTCGCCCAACCAACTGACACGCAGAGATCTATTCACAGGATCAGAGCAGCTTCTCGTGAGCAGTGTTAATCTGCCAGCTTTCGAAGCTAAAAAGCTGATTTGATAACTGCACCTGCCGCTCATTAAATAGCTGTGCGGCGGGGCGGCGCCGGCAGATGCAATTATCTGCATGCCAAGTTCATTGGCGTTTTAAAGGTTTCTCGAAGCAGATAGGTCACCCGCGAAGCGGTTCCCAATTCGTCGGTCACGACGTGACGTCGTAGTGACCGACTGAAAGGGAACCACCGATTCGAATCGGGGAGAGGAGAGATGACAACCGGCAGTATAGCCGGCTGAGGGCTGGTCACCAAACGATCCGTCACAGTGCAGCTGAACAGCGGAGAAACCAGTACGCTGGACAGCGCAAAGCATACAGTCCGATGAAACGGCAGAGCGGCGGAGAGGATCTCACTCAGTGCTACCGGGCAGCGGTCACACACGGGAGACAGTAGAGCATAAGACCGGCAGGGCAGAGAGAGGTGTAATAATCCACAGAAGCGGAGAGGACGGAGGTACTTTAGTCCTAATGAGAGGTAAACGAGAGAAAGCAGACAGAGCAGGCAGAGCAAAAAATGGCAAAAAAGACAAAAAGGTCAAAAATGTAAAAATCCAACAAAAACGGCGAACACGACATGACAAGACTAAAAGCAACATAACAATGACGAACTCGTAAGGAGCAACTAAACACAGAGAGCTTAAATACCAAACGAATGGGGAGACAAATAAGAAACAGGTGATGTCACAGGTGAATGAAATCAGTGCTGATGAGATCACTCCGGTGGCAGACGCGCATGTGAGAGCTGTCAAAACACAAAACACACACACAGAACAAAGCAAAAGAAACAGAACAGTCGAAAAGACCAAAGTCATGACAGGTACCACTCTTTGTTATCACTCCTCTTGGGCCATTCGATTGTTCCCTCGCAGGGTGGGGTTGGCTTCCTGGGGTGACATCAGGTAGGTCCCTCTTGAGGTCTTGAGGTTACACAGGTGCTGAGAGGTCGGGTAGGGCGGAAGACTGGAAGGCTGCCTGAGGCAGTGGTGGTGGATCAAGAGGAGATTCAATGGGGACGGAGATCTCGCTGCCGTGTCCGGGGTCGAGGTGGGGTGGCTGCCATCCGGGGCAGAGACCTCGCTATCATGCTCCTGGGTTGAGGTGGCTGCCGTCCGGGAGGGAGCGGAGGAGTTGCCCCATTTGCCTGCTGCCATCCGCCATAAAGGAAAAGAGTGGGGGACGCAGGACGAACCTCTCAGTAGAGAAACAAGTGGCAGTGTGTCGGGAAATCTGACTTTTTTTCTCCCTCTCTCGTCCTAATACTTCCGGCTCCTTTCTCTCATCTCATCTAATTTGTCCTTACCCCAACGGGAGGCCGGATGCTTACTTTTGAAGGAAGATGCCAGTGTTTACTTTTGTTTTGTTATTAAAGTGTTAAATGTGTTCCATTTCTGCCTTTTTCCTCTCCACTTACATACTTTATTACAACCATATAAATAATTTATTATAGCATGTTAAAATTGCCACTTTCTAGGTGTGAGCAAAATGTGCTTTTTTTGATGTGTCCTTTTAAACTTCTAAACTTCAGTTTTAGTTTTCCTACATCTATATTGCCTGTAAAAAAAGGGTTACTTATCGTAAAATCTGTTCTGTGGTTCCATCTGCTTTTTCTTATTCAATAAGGTCTTCCACTCTGTCAGACTGTTTACTATCCAACTGTCCATCAGAAATGTGTGGCACCTTTAATAATTCCATTTAACAAATACTTGAGAAACATGCTCCTGTTAAAACCAGACTGGTTCCATCTGCATGTGTTTCACCCTGGTTTACTCCGGAACTTCGAGCTATTAAAGCTATGGGATGTCACTTGGAAAGACTGTACAGGAAATCTGGAATCATTGTGTACTCCTTGGCTTTGAAAGAACATTTGCTTAATTATCGTTTAGCCCCATTAATGCCGCAAGATCCTCATACTTCTCTTTCACTATCAAAAATTCTATGTGCAGACCCAAATCTTTGTTTGCTATGGTCAACAAACTCACTAATCCTCCACAACATGTTATTTCTGGCTCTGATGTGCTTGTGAATAATTTTTCTCATTTCTTTTGAAAGAAAGTTATACAACTGACTCAAATGTTCACTTGATGACAGCTGACTCAGCTAACTTAACAAACTCTCTCACTACTTTTACTCTCACCACTTCAGCTGCCATAAGTGATCTAATTATGAAGTCTAATTCTACACAAGGTTATTTTCATAAACGAAAACTGAAACTAAGACTAAAACTATCAGCTAAAAAACATTTTCGTTAACTGAAATAAAATAAAAAATTCATAATAAATGAAAAACTAAAACTAAACGAAACGAGCAACAGTTATTGAAAAACTAACTGAAATAAAATAATAATTATAAAAAAATAAGTATTCGTTTTCGTAATTAATAAGCTCTCATCCCATGGCGGAAAATCTGAACAGGCTTTATAATAGACCCCTTAATCGCCAACGTCACTGTGACGTCACCGCTCTAGCTGAAGGCAAAACATAAGGAAGAACTTATAACAGGCACGCTAAAAGTTGAGGTTTTGACTTTAAAATGTCGTCTTCTTGTGTTTTTGGCTACCAAAATAGAAGGAACAGCACTTTTGGTTCAAAACAAAAAGTTTAACCGGGTCCCGGCAGACATTCCTTCACAGAAATAAAAAGGCAATTGTGGTTGAATGGACGGAGACGATCGCAAATAATGCTCATGTTTGCAGTGCACACTTCATATCAGGTAAATTAATCTATGCATCTGTATTGGTGTGTTGGTCTTATCTAGTACAAATCAGAAAGTTTCTGTTTTATAGGTGATGATAAGTCAGTGCACTAGCTAGCGTAAATGTTAAACATACATACAGCGATAGATGTGTGTGTCATCCTTTGAATGATCTCTTAAAATAATCCCCATTGCTTATCATAGTTAGCCCAGCGATAGGTTACAAGCCTTGACAAAATTCTCCAAACCAGCCGAAAATACTTAGGAAATATCCAAAACCTGGTTAAAATGTTTCCAATGAGAACAAGATACAAGAACTAATTGTTACAGAGTTAATTTACAAAAATAGCTATTACGAAGAGTAAGTAACTTTACATATTCGGACAGTTCCGAACCTTCTTCTGCATCTATGTTTAATAAATCCCTCCTAAAACGTCCTAGCTTACGCTTGTCAGCATTGCATCCGCGCCTCTTTTTGCCTCCAACTAATCCCCGCCTACCCGGAGACTTTGCAAAGTTTACAAACTTTTAAGGAGGCTTTACTTGTTTAAGGAGGCTTTACTTTGACAGCAACCTCAGTTAACTGATAAATATGTCAGACAGTATAGCTGCTGTTAGCTGCTAAACAGAGGTGGGTAGTAACGAATTACATTTACTTCGTTACATTTACTTGAGTACATTTTTCGGGTAACTAGTACTTTTAGAGTAAATTTAAGGATGGGTACTTTTACTCTTACTCAAGTACATTTCTAGTGAAAAAACTGTACTTTTACTTCGCTACATTCGGCGGCGTTACTGCGCTACTGTCAAATGGTAATAATTAATGAATATATATATTTTTTTTAAGTTTATAGGGCGTGTTCGAAAGTTGCGCGAAAAAGGCTGCGTCACCCTTTAGGGCGCGACCGCGAGGTCACCCTTTTAGCGCGCGCGACCGCGCGGCCGCGTAGGGGATAGGAGAAGCAGATGAGGGCGCGTGTGCGTTGTGCGAGTTATCGGAGGCAGATCATGCGTGGCTTCAAGCTCGGTCTATGTTTTTACTCCAAGAGGTCAAAAAGAATAGTTTCATAATGTGCTGCGTGCTTTGTTCAATAAACGAGCTGACATCTCAGCGAACAGGAATTCAAGATCCAGCCTGAAGTAAGTGTCACAGTATGTCTATTTGAACAGTATTAATGGTCATTTCACACACTGTCGGAGTTTTTTTGCCATATGCACTCTTGTGCAAGCGATTACAAATCCTAATGTAAGTTAAACCATACAAACAGCACGTTCACATCTGCCAATTCCATATCATTTCCCCACAACTAAACAAACTTAACAGAATAATGTAATGACTGCATTTATACACAAATCCGGACACCTCACTAATGTGTAGAAAATACATTCAAATAAAAACGGGATTGTATTTTATTTAAATCCTTCCTAAAGAATGAATGAATAAAAATAAAAGAATAAAGATTGATTTGAAAGAAACATGTATTATAAATTATAATAAATGTAGAGATGATTTGCAAAAACAGATACTGTAAGTTCCATATGAAATTCTAAAATGATCATTTTTATTAAGCTCCTGTTTATGTTCAGTAATTGCACTTTAATGGCAATGAAAATAACCTATTCATATAAAAACATGATAACAAACACACACACACGTTCTTATTTGTTTACTGTTTGCATGTTTAAAGGCAGACGCTGACAAGTTTGTGTTGTGAACATGAAAATAAATACAGAGTTAACCGTCAGAAAAACATCTGTGTGTGTGTGTGTGTGTGTGTGTGTGTGTGTGTTTGAGATTTTTTCTCAAACGACACATTATGTGATGTTAATGTACCCATTGCAGGACTAAGATAGGCTGCTTACTTGTATATAAGCAGAACAATGAGACTCTTAAGGAGAGGTTTGTGAAAACCCTCCAAGAAGTCTGAAATTCAGTGCTTTTGCGCTACTTCAGATCAGATCAGAAGTAACGAGTAACTAACTACTTGAGTAGTTTTTTCATCTAATACTTTTTTACTCTTACTCAAGTAAATAATTAGATTGATACTTTTACTTTTACTTGAGTACATTTTTGTATAAGTACTTGTACTTTTACTTGAGTACAGATTTTGGGTACTCTACCCACCTCTGCTGCTAAACTATAATTACTAAAACTATAACTGAAACTAAATAAAATAAAAACTAAATAGAAATGTGTTTGCAAAATAAAAACTAAACTAAAACTAACAAAACCATTCATGAAACTAACTAAAACTAAACTTAAATTTAAAGCAAAATTGAAAACGATACTAAAATAAAAACTAATTTAAAAAAGCAAAACTATAATAACCTTGATTCTACATCCTGCCAGCTAGACCCAATACCCCCTTAAGTTTTGCTTAAGATGTGTGTTCCTGAGGTTGAGCATTTCATAACACATATAATAAACTTTAGTTTAGTATCAGCCATTGTTCCAGCAGAATAAAAAATGGCTGCAGTGACCCCATTCTTAAAAACGTGGCCTTGACCATCTAAACATGACAACCTGATCTCACGAATTTCCGTGGCATAGTCACGGAATTTTGTGCTCATTTTTCCGTGGCATTCTCACGGATCTCCGCATTTTTCCGTGGCCCTGCTACGGACTGTCTTTTCCGTGGCATTCTCACGGATTGGTTACTCAACTGTTTTGTCCTATTTTCTTACCATTTTTGCTTCGGTTTAGGGTTAGATTTACATGAAATGACATCCCTACCCAAACCCAACTCTAACCCTAACGCCAGGCGACAATTGTTTAAAGTTTAGAAAATATAAAAGAATAAATCAGAAAAAATAGTATAAACCAATAGTTAAAGTGACATACTAATGCAAACACCAAATCTAACCCTAAGCCGAAGCGAAAATGGTTTGAAAACAGGAAAAAGCAGTTGAGTAACCAATCCGTGGGAATGCCACGGAAAAAGACAGTCCGTAGCAGGGCCACAGAAAAATGCGGCGATCCGTGAGAATGCCACTGAAAAATGAGCACAAAATTCCGTGACTATACCACGGAACTTTGTGAGATCATGTTGCAACATGAATAACTACATTCTGATTAGGGCTGGGCGATATGGCAAAAATGTGATCTCGAAAAAAAAAATCCATATTGGCCGATAACGATATACGATTTCGATATAAGATGCTAATGCTTCCAGCTTTAAAAGAGTATGCCAACATGACTGAAGCCACAAAAATAAGAGAGTTCATTAAATACATTTTTAATCTGCTCCTCATCTGTTTTTTTAGACAGCCAAACCACTTCCATATAACAGAATTTGTGCTACCTTTTTTGTCCACAATTTCATCATCTTTGGATAATTATGTATTACATAGGCCGATGTATTTTGGCTGTCACTACAACAATGCTACTGACAAGCAACCAAATCTTTAATTTTTCCACTTAATCATAAGACTATTATATTTATCTTGTTTTACTTTTCAGGCATCTGTATTAGATGTAAATATATTAGTTATGAAATTGTCTGTCAACATGATTTATCAATAGCAATAAATACAAATAATACACTGCACAGTCCTCACTGAATGAATTAAATGTGCAGCTGCGAAATTTATTCAGTTAATACTAATAGTAGTGAGGAGTTTTCATTTTTTTGTGTGTAATGGACATTTCTGACACAGAAAGCAGCAGGCTACTGTCACTTTAAGACCCAAGACAGCTTTAAGACTGCACTGTTTCAATATAGGCTATTGATAAACATACAGCTGTTTATATTCACTTAAACTAGAAAGAAAACATAGTTTAGTGATCACCGATGTGTTGACTGCTCTCGTGAGCCCTCGTATCAGAGGAGCAACATATATGAGCTATACACGCTGGTAAACAGATGTCAAGCGCGTCGCATTGTGGAAAGGCATAGTCACACACTCCCGTGCACACCAAAGCTTTTACGCCCGCGGCCGGCGCATGTTTTCAATTGATTTCAATGGAAACTCAGCGTTTTTCAAATTATGGTAGCTAGCGGGTTTTTTCAGCGCTGAGCGCCAAGAGTTAAAAAATATTAAACTTTGAGGGACAAACTCCGCTCGTCAATGTCAGTTCTCACATGGCCGTCCAAATACAGTGGAGAAGGGGTGGGACATTACCACAACAACCAGCCGGCTCACAGCTGAAGTATCAGCGCTACCAAAGTGCTTGGTTGAAAAACAGCTGACATTCAGCGTCCTCAAGACGTTTTCAGCCGCGTTTAAAAGTTTTGGTGTGTCCAGCCTCATAATGCAACCTGCTTGTGCTTTAATAAGGCGCTTGTCATTGTTTGCGATCCATGACGAGAAACGCATTACACAAAAGTACTGATCAATCCATATAGAGTAAAAATGTCCGGAGCTTATCATCGTTATAGTTTTAAATTTTATCGCGATTCGATGTGATATCGTTTATCGGCACAGCCCTAATTCTGATTCTTCTTGATCTAAGCTCTGCTTTTGACACGGTCTGCCATGAAATACTTCTCTCCCGCCGGTTTCACTGGTTCAGCTCTTTCCTGGCTCATTTCCTATATTAGCGACAGAAAATATTATATCACCATACAAGTTTATGTAAATCTGCTATTGCCATGGTCTCACAGGGTGTTCCTCAAGGTTCAGTTCTTGGTCCACGTCTGTTTATCATTTATATTTCTCCACTTGGTGACATTATATGCATGCATGAACTTAAATTTCATTGCTATGCTGATGACATTCAAATCTACCTTACCTCCAGCTCTGATAGGCTATCCCTGCCTGACTCACTCACTGCATGTATCAGGGATATAAAACACTGGATGTCTTTGAATTTTCTTAAACTAAATAACAATAAAACTGAAATATTGTTGATTGGCTCTACTACATTTGTCAAAAGGAAATATTGTTGATTGGCTCTACTACATTTGTCAAAAGGTTGGACCTGTCCTTTGAAATTGATGGGATTCATGTTAAGCCTTCTTCATCTGTCCGTAAACTTGGTGTCTTATTTGACTCCTTTCTATCTTTTGCCTCTCTTATTTCTTCTGTTGTTAAAAACAACTTTTTTCTATCTTCGCAATATTGCACATCTTCGACCTTCTCTCACTCTAGGTGATGCTGAAATCTTAATCCATGCACTCATCACATCACGTCTGGACTATTGCAATGTATTGTTTCTTGGTCTTCCTAAATAACTCATAGCTAGGCTACAGTATGTTCAAAATTCTGCAGCAAGAGTTCTCACCTCCACCAGGCGATCTGCTCACATTACTTGTCTACTGCATGATCTTCACTGGCTACCTGCTGGGTCACGCATTCACTTTAAGATATTGCTTCTCACATTCAAGGCATAAAATGGTTCTCCTGCCCGGTCCCTCAGATCATCTGAGCTTGGTCTTTTGTCTATTCCTCGTTTTCGGTAGTCCACTGTAGGTGGTATGTCATTTAGTGTTAATGCTAATAATGGAAATTATAGAATTCTCTACCCCTTCCGTAATACATCAACTTTGCCTACTTTCAAGACCCAACTAAAACGTATCTTTCAATATTGAATTTGGATAATGTAGTTGTGGTTGTCATAATGTTTTTGTATTGTGTATGTGGCCTTATGTGTTCTGTTTTGTGCATGTGGATATGTTAATGTATTGTATAATACTATGTAGTGACCTTGAGCCATGTAAAGGCGCTATATAAATAATTATAAAAACTTTTATAATAACTTTAATTAGTAAGTCATTGATAAGTTACAATATATTTACATAGCTAAAAATATACCATAGAGTGGTATATTGTGTACCATATCCATAAACAGAGGGCATAGCCATACGAAGAGTATGTTCAAATGATCTTACTTGCAGTGGGGGTGATGTAGGATTCAGATTCAGAACTGGGTTCACTATTTCCGATCTCATTCACAGCTCTGACCCGGAAATGATACTTGCAGAACGGCTGCAGATGAATCTCAATCTGTTTGATGTCTTGATGAACTCTCTCATATTCCCGCCATGTGCTTGCATTTGTACACTGCTCCTCCTTCATCTCTATAATATATTCTGATGGACAACAAAAAAGAAAGCTTAGAGACAGGCATGCCTACAGTATTTGCTCTATACCGTAATATAACATAAGGGATAATCAACGGTCTGTCGTGCATTAAAGGGGTCATATTATGAGATTTTTAAAAAAAATGTAGAAGGAATCTTTGGTGTCCCAGGAGTGCGTGGGTGAGGTTTTGGCTCAAAGTACTCCACGGATAATTTATTATAGCATGTTAATATTGCTCATGTGTAGGCCTGAGCAAAAGTGTGCCATTTTGGGGTGTGTTGTTTAAAATGCAAAAGAGTGGATGAAATGCAAACACTCATCACAATGATGGTGGTTTGTTGTAATTTAAACTTAATTGTGCTGTCAATTCCTTCTTCCTCTTTCCCTCTGTACTAAATGTCAGTGCCGTGGTTGGATAGTGCAGATTAAGGGGGCGGTGTTATTGTAATTCACCTTGCTACCTACCTCACAAAACAGGCGAAATCTGAACGACCTAATTTTTCACATGCTTGCAGAAAATGGCTTACTGAAATTAAGTTACTGGGTTGATTTTTTCTAGGTTGATAGAAGCACTGGGGACCCAATTATAGCACTTAAACATGAAAAAATTTTCAAATTTTCACGCTATGACCCCTTTAAAGGATTTTAACTGCACGAATGGGTAAAAATAAGTTATTTTATCAGCTACTGTGCATTAAACAAATTAAACAAATTACAGCCAATTAGAATCAAGAAAAACTCTGAAAAAAACATGCTTTCTTTTTGCATTCAATTTTGTGTTCTAAAGTTGGTCAAATAATCATTAAGTAAAGAGCTGATATCGCTTGTCCTTCATTTCTACACTGTTCATGCAAACAGACTAAGGATCCCAAAAGTTTAGTAGTCTAGACACAGTTCAGATAATGGTTTTCATTAGAATTACCAAAAACAGGGCTGTTGTTTTCATCGCCAGCCATCCAGGTCATAGTAACGCTTCGCTCCCTCTTTTCAGATATCTCCACAGAAAGAGGAGCGCCTGGTTTGTCTGAGGATGGTCAAGTGCAAAGATTGATTAGATAATACTGTAGAGCTGTGTAAACCTAAGTGTTGATCTGTTGAGAGATTTACCCTGAACTGTAATGGAGCCGCTGGCTTCATCTGAATCTAGTTCAGTACTGATCTCACAACCGTATTCTCCTGAATCCTGAATCTGTACATCTGTCACCTTCAGAGAGCCATTTGGATAGTCAGTGTACCTGCAGTCACGTGACAAAACCAAAAACACTATAAACCCCATGGCACAACTCAGCAACTGGCAACAATAATGTTTTGTCATTTCAGGATATTGCTGTGATGAGCTGGAGCTTCCAGAAGAGAAACAATTACACTTTTTAAAAGTCGACTATAGAGCGCTGATGTAATACTGATCCACATACAGATAGTTATCCACTGATATACGTCATCTAAAATGGCTATTTTTGTCATTATATCTGTCATCACTAGATGTAACTGTTGTTGTATTTATTTACTTGTCGTCGTTAGAAGATGCCGCAATCTTTTGTCCATCCTTCTTCCACTGAAGGGTGAGATTTTTTAACTGGTGGTCCACGCTATATTTGCATTGTAAAACAGCATCATCTCCACGAACGACCCGCAAGTGTTGTGGAGGAGCCACGATTTTTGTTCTGTCTGGAGAAATTAAAACAGGATTCAGTTTACTTCCATCATGTGTACGTCTGTGTGACAACAAACATAGAGTTGTGTAGAAGAATTCATTGATTTCAATTCAAAGAAAGCAATCTGAGCTGAATGTGAGCTTGCAGAGAATTTCTGTCTGAAACATTCCCTTGTGAGAAACTGACCGGGATGTCAAGTGCACCACAGCTTTATGAAACCCATCAGTATTTACTGTTATCCTCAAAACAAAAAGTAAATTTTTATCAGTCCGATATCAATGATCTGAGATCCTATGGCTGTATGATGTATGTGGGTTTATGCCGTCAGATAGATTTTCTCTGAACAACAGACACGATGGATGCACAATGTGCATGACAATGGCAATTTCACTAAGTAAAAGGAACAATTTTGTTGTGGTGTTAAACAATAATCTGAATACTTACTGAAGACTTCGACTATGGCACTGATGGTCACGTTACTGTCTCTCACTGAACACGTGTAAATGCCACTCTCCTCCTGACTCACATTACTGATCTGAAGATTTCCATTGGCAATTTGAGACATTTTAGCATTGGACAAAGCTGGACTAGAGTCGAAAATCTTCCTGCAAACATCATTCAACAAATACATCACTGCTACTGTGGTTTGTCTCTTCACATTAACCCTTGCATAATTAAACACAATCATTGTACTGTATGTTCATTCATATGTTTCAAAAATATCATTGCTTATATTTTGTGCCTACCAGTCCACCTTGGGTCTCGGGGAACCAAACGTTCTGCATTTAAGTACGACGATTGATCCAGTTGTTTTCCTGTACACTAATCCATCAGCTGTCAAGATCTGAGGAGGAAGCTCTGACAGAAAAATTAGAAGAAAAAATACTTATAACATATATAACTGTCAGCAGTGCTTGTGGAGGGACTTGACTGGAGACAATCATCTTTTATTACCATTCAATGATATGTGGATTATATATTACTACTTTATAGTTTTATACATTTTTTTGCAGTGAAGTCTGTTACACGTAGCAGAGTTTTTACTAAAAAATATATATGGTATTTATTTCTAAAACATGCCGTGAGAAGTCAAATATAAACAAACAACAACGGTTGACAAAGCAGTTCAACTGAATGTCAATTTACCATCTAACTGTAAAATCTTTAAAAATCATAGAAATACTTATTATTTAGTAATAAACACATAATAAATAGCAAATACATCCGAAGATTCTTCTCACTTTCATTCACCTTAAGTGAATGTACAGTATTGTTCAAAATAATAGCAGTACAAATTGACTAACCAGAATAATCAAGGTTTTTAGTATATTTTTTATTGCTACGTGGCAAACAAGTTACCAGTAGGTTCAGTAGATTCTCAGAAAACAAACAAGACCCAGCATTCATGATATGCACGCTCTTAAGGCTGTGCAATTGGGCAATTAGTTGAAAGGGGTGTGTTCAAAAAAATAGCAGTGTCTACCTTTGACTGTACAAACTCAAAACTATTTTGTACAAACATTTTTTTTTCTGGGATTTAGCAATCCTGTGAATCACTAAACTAATATTTAGTTGTATGACCACAGTTTTTTAAAACTGCTTGACATCTGTGTGGCATGGAGTCAACCAACTTGTGGCACCTCTCAGCTGTTATTCCACTCCATGATTCTTTAACAACATTCCACAATTCATTCACATTTCTTGGTTTTGCTTCAGAAACAGCATTTTTGATATCACCCCACAAGTTCTCAATTGGATTAAGGTCTGGAGATTGGGCTGGCCACTCCATAACATTAATTTTGTTGGTTTGGAACCAAGACTTTGCCCGTTAACTAGTGTGTTATGGGTCATTGTCTTGTTGAAACAACCATTTCAAGGGCATGTCCTCTTCAGCATAGGGGAACATGACCTCTTCAAGTATTTTAACATATGCTAACTGATCCATGATTCCTGGTATGCGATAAATAGGCCCAACACCATAGTAGGAGAAACATGCCCATATCATGATGCTTGCACCTCCATGCTTCACTGTCTTCACTGTGTACTGTGGCTTGAATTCAGAGTTTGGGGGTCGTCTCACAAACTGCCTGTGGCCCTTGGACCCAAAAAGAACAATTTTACTCTCATCAGTCCACAAAATGTTCCTCCATTTCTCTTCAGGCCAGTTGATGTGTTCTTTGGCAAATTGTAACCTCTTCTGCACATGCCTTTTTTTAACAGAGGGACTTTGCGGGGGATTCTTGAAAATAGATTAGCTTCACACAGACGTCTTCTAACTGTCACAGTACTTACAGGTAACTCCAGACTGTCTTTGATCATCCTGGAGGTGATCATTGGCTGAGCCTTTGCCATTCTGGTTATTCTTCTATCCATTTTGATGGTTGTCTTCCGTTTTCTTCCACGTCTCTCTGGTTTTGCTCTCCATTTTAAGGCATTGGAGATCATTTTAGCTGAACAGCCTATCATTTTTTGCACCTCTTTATAGGTTTTCCCCTCTCCAATCAACTTTTTAATCAAAGTACGCTGTTCTTCTGAACAATGTCTTGAACGACCCATTTTCCTCAGCTTTCAAATGCATGTTCAACAAGTGTTGGCTTCATCCTTAAATAGGGGCCACCTGATTCACACCTGTTTCTTCTTTGAATGCCACACTGCTATTTTTTTGAACACACCCCTTTCAACTAATTCAACTAATTGCCCAATTGCACAGCCTTAAGAGCGTGCATATCATGAATGCTGGGTCTCATTTGTTTTCTGAGAATCTACTGAACCTTCTGGTAACTTGTTTGCCACGTAGCAATAAAAAAATATACTAAAAATCTTGATTATTCTGGTTAGTCACATTGTACTGCTATTATTTTGAACAAGACTGTATATAGTATATAGTTTGTCAAGTCAAGTCAGTCAAGTAATCCTGTTGTGTAGTCTTTGTCAAGTTTATTCTTTTGTTTTAGTCAAGTCTGTTTTTACCATTTACCTATTCTTGTTGTTTTGCCCCCTCGTGGGTTTTGCTTTTCTGTGTATTTCCCAAATAAAGTCTTTGAGTTCACCCATGTAGTCTGCACTTGGGTTCTGACAAATACCCCCAATGGTGGGTCGGCAGTGGTGATTAAGTCACTGCCCATCTTCCCCTCCTGGCTTCGCCTTGGGGCCGCCTTGAATTGTAGCTGCATTCCACCAAGGTAGCTGGTGATAATTTTTTTGATGTGTTGCGGGATGTGGTAGTGGTCTAATGCTGCATGGTTGATGCCATGAGGGATTGTTCCATAGGCATTGGACAAATCCAGCCAGACAACATTTAGGTTGCCCTTGCTGGCGTAGCCTCACGGGTCATCTGACTGAGAACTCCGGTGTGTTCCAGGCATCCAGAAAAGCCTGGGATTCCACCTATTTTGGATAGCAGTGTTGATGTATCCATTCTTTGTCATGTAAGAGAAGATCTTGCATTCTACACTCAACAGTAAGATTGTTCTGAATAGATTATTGTTGTGATAGAATTGACTTTCTGCTCAGCTGTCCTTGCTAGTGTCTCTTCTAGCACTTTGTCGAGGTCTTGATCTATAAGGTACCCCTCTTTGTTATCTCTCATCTTGGTTAATTTGATTTGTTCCCACACAAGGTGGGGTTGGCTCAATGGGGTGACATCAGGTAGGTCCCTCCTGAGGTCTTGGGTGACACAGGTGCTGAGAGATCTCCAGTACTGTGGGGTGCTTCCTACCTGGAGTTCTCCTGCGTCTCAGCAGGTGCTACCACTGTGCGATGCTCCTGTTACCCCTCTTTTTCACTGTTTGTTCGGCTTTGGTGTATTTTAAGCCCTCTTTTGTTCTTGCAGGGTCTTTTCCGCACTGACACTTTACTTCCAATGTCCTTTTGGTTAATGTTGTTTGAGTGAGCCGTCTCTATGTTCGTATTTCATTCCTGGCAGTTACCGATGTGTCTGTCGTGTCAAGTCTTTTACCCCCCCCCCCCCTTGGGAGACTCTGGGGGTATCGCTCTTTATTATCCATAGCAAGTGCCGTGGATGTGTTTGTTAACCTCATACACCCACACCAGTCTTTCCTGGAGGTCAGCTGTCTTTCCAGCGTCACCAAACTTTCTTGGTTGCCACCCAGACTTTCCTGGAAGTCAATGGTTGTCCAGAGTATCTAAATAGCAAATACATCCAAAGATGCTTCTCACTTTCATTCACCTTAAGTGAATGTAGCCCTTGCCAGGATGGGTTGATTTCGTCAGACAGTACCCATTGTTCATTGGGTGTTTCGACCTATATCTGCAACACCCTCCCAGTGGTGGTTAGCAGTGGTGGCCAAGTCACTGCCTATCTTCTCCACATGACTTCCAGCTCAACTCCTCCCTCCTGCTCCATAGCCAGCAAGAAGCCTTTTCTGCAGCCTCCCCCATCATGTGAGCTGCTGCCTTCTTCTCCTTCCCTGTCATTCCAGTGGCTGTAAACATTATCCTTACTGACTGAGCAGGGAATCCTCTACAGCTGACCTCGACCAGGAACAGCCAAGCCTGCCATTTAAGTTTCTTCCTTTCAAAGGCCCCAACTCAAAGGATGACCTTTTTCCCCTCTTCAGATCACAGTACCACATTCGACCTCAGGGTTGTCTGGACAAACTCGGGGAACTGCAGCCTTCCTCCCAGGTCGACCTTCATTTCCCATGATTGGGCCTTTTGTAGAAGACTGATTGCTGTTGTCGCTGTGGTTGGTGGCTTTCTCTCCTCCCTTACAAACTGGATCGATGTTGTTTTCCGAAGTGGTTGTCATTTCTTTTTCCTCTCCTGCTTTAAGGTGTTAGCAAGTGTCACAAACTTGTTGTGGTCGTCTGTACCTACCCTGAGTGAGTGCATTGTTACACCCGGACAGGATGTGTGCCATGGTGCCCCTCTCCCCACAAAGTTTGCACAATGGGTCCTCTCTCATACCCCACTTATGCAAGTTTGTTGGGGTTGGGGTTGTGTCATACACTGATCTCAGCAGGAAAAATATGGGGAAGGGTTTCAGTCTCCATAGGTCCTCTCAGGTAATCTTCCTCTTGGGAAGATCCCATCTGGTCCAGGCTCTTTGGGAAGTTAGGTCTACTGCCCTTGATCTCCGTCTTTCCTCTTCCAGGTTCTGTACCTCCCTTAAATCATGGCTCTTCTTTCACTGATTCCTGCCTTCCTCCACTGTTGGAATTGGGGTTCCAAGACCCTGTGCCTGGTCCTCCTATTACATCACACAGCTTCAACATGCGATCAGCTTGTGCAACAGACAAATCAGCTGCCCAATTGTGACCTGATCTTGTAATGATGCCTGCATGTCTGACTTGTTCATCCTGTGAGTCTCTGTATGTCATTATGACACTGCATTTTGTAACTTGAATTCCTTTACCACGGAAGACAGCGGTAGCTGGAGCTGCCCTGATCTTATATAGAGGCCTACCGCAGTGAAACCAACCCCCTTCGGAGGTACTTATTGATCTTTCTCCTCAATCCTTCAACGCTTGTCATTGGGACCTTATACACAGTCAGCAGCCACATAAGTCTTGGCAACAGTCCGTGTTGACAGAGCCAAGCTTTAAAGTTCCAGAGTTTCCCATAAAATGATAATGTTGTACTGTTGTGTAGGGTAAATGAGTGTACTGTATTACTGTTGAAGAGAAGCAATACTGTCATAAAGGGGACATTTCACAAAACTTTTTAAAGATATGTGAGCCGTCACGGAAACCAGTGACACAAGTTGGCAGCACCAGTTTCGAGATTATGAGAAACAAAGTTTTTTTTTTCAAAATTTGTGATTTTCGTTTTATTGCAGAATCTGTTAGTTGAGATCACGAAGAAGCCTCTCCATGTTTGAGATAGCAGTTTTTGTATATTTAAAAGTGTACATTTTGCGGTTGAAATCGGCTTGTTTTTCCGGAGATTCTAGCGTGCAGTGTCATTGTCTGTGTGTATTTACATACTGTATAAGCGGCTTGTGTTTTCGCCCCCGCCCCCAAAGGGAACAGCGTGACTACTAAATAAGGATAGTTCACCTAAAAATGAAAATAATGTAATTAATGACTTGCTCTTATGTTGTTCTAAACTCGGAAGACCTCCGTTCATCTTCGGAACACAGTTTTAACATTAACCATGTCCAGAAAGGTAATAAAAACATCATCAAAGTAGTCCATGTGACATCAGTGGGTCAGTTAGAATGTGTTGAAGCATTGAAAATACATTTTGGTCCAAAAATAGCAAGAATTACGACTTTGGGAATTACGACTTATGAAGTCACGTGACTGTAGTGATGCGGCTGACCTGTTCCTCAGACATGTTTGCTAAGTTTTTTTTTCAAACTTATAGCGTGCATCTCCCCAGGCTGTAAACAAAGCTCGGCGCACAAAACAAAAGAAAAAAAGTCACTGACTTTATGCGTCGCCGCAGTCGAATGACGTCAAAGTACCGCTAGAACTCTTCAAGAAATCTTATGGCGTAGTTAAATTTCGACTCCCTCTTGCGGTACTTTGACGTCATCTGTCTGTCAGTTCTTGCAGCGCAAGTCAAACACACACAAAAAAGTCACACAGAGATCGTTGAATTTGTTATATAATTGGCTACATGTTTTGTCTATCAATATTTTCCATGAAGTCATTGGCTGATGGAGGAACGAGCGAGCGATTGGTTACATACCTAAAGGATGTCAAGTTTTCGACGGTGCTGTTTGGATTATCTATTATACTACCTCCCTATTTTAAATACAAACTTTGAAGGTGGGTCCATGTGTTTAACGGAACTTAAATTATCGGAGTGTAATCTCATATACCCGTATATGTTACGATGTAAATAGTCCTCAGATTGTATATCATATTCTATTACCAGATGTTCATGCAAAATCTAATGTAAACAATAGACTATATATCTATATATTTCACGGATTAAACACATTTGTGGACAAAAAATGGTCATTGGATGATTCACACATCTGAAACAGACTGGATTCTACTTTATTTTTGCATGTTGTCATCCGGAATTCTATCACAAAATACTACATATGATGCTAGAACATCTGTATTTCAAAACGCCTTTACAGGGGGTATGGCTTAGCTAAATGAGATGTAAAAGAGCCCTATTGTCTCTCCAGGCAGGGAAAAGTGTTAACTTTTCTTTCTCAATTTTCTAGGCATTCTCTTTCTTGAATGTGTTATATTCAAATGGCCACAACTTCTCCAAATCTTATCAGATTTCCATGTGTTACACATTGTTGAAAAGCTTAGAAACTGCACTTTCAGATTAACTCAAAATGCCCTGGATCCAACTTGTGTCCCTTCTTTCCGTGACTGGTCACATATCTTTGAAAATTTTAAATAAATCTTTGGTGTTCCCAGTTCCCATTGCCACTTTCTAGGTGTGAGCAAAAATGTGCCGTTTTGGGGTGTGTCCTTTTAAATGCAAATGAGCTGATGAAATGCAAACACTAATCGCCATGATGGTGGTGTAAGAGTCGTCATTGTCTTGTGTTAGTTCTAATCGCATAAAGTGTTGTCACTTGTGTTGCAATCACCATCCCATTTCCTTGATTGTTTCCACCTGTAGTCCTGTGTATTTATTCCCCCTCCTGAGTTGCAGTCTTTGTCTGGTATTGTCTATTGTGAGCACGTTTGTGAAATTTTTTGAGTTTCATTAAAGTTATATGTCCTTTTGTATCCCGTCATCAACGTCTTCATCCCGTGCATGACAGAATACTAGACCAACAAAATTTATATTATGTTAGCGTGTCTCTGTCTAGTGTTTTTTATTTTTTTGTCTTACAGTAGCATTTAGTCTTTTCGTTTTGGGCACCATTACTTCACTTCCAGAGGCCAGAGAATCACCCTCTCCCACAGACTTCGAGACCACCGCGGGCAGGAAGCCTATCAGCATGATTGGGAAGTCCTGCTACTGAGCCCAGCATCGGCAACCTGGAAGCTTCCCCCAACCAGGTGTGTGACTTGAGGGCAACGTGGATCTATGTGGGAGTCAGAGGAGTTCTCCAGTTCTCCTCCGCCCCTCAAGACTTAGAGGTTGCCTTGGGTGTCGGACCAGTGGCCTCGCCTTGGGATGTCTCCTCCCTCACCTTCGTGGAGTCCCACCCCTCCATAGGTTCCACCCTGGTCATTCATCATCCTGCCCTCGCCTAAGGATTTCCCTAGGTCCCCGTGTGTCCCTCCTTCCATCCATCAGGTTGTCACCTGTGGGTTCGGTTTCTCTGGCTCCACAAAGGAGTTCTGGAGCCTCTTCTCCACCATTGGTCAGTAGACCAACCATAACTGCCCCATTCCTCCGGATCCTCAGTTCCCCCAGGCTCTTGGTCTGTGCAGCTCCGCCCTGGATCCCTCCCAGTTGGTCTCCGCCCCTGTTGGTCGTCCCCAGGGTGGGTTAGCATTGCCTTCATTACCTTGGCTCCTCCTACCAGCACCTTCACCCGGGGACTGCTTCATATCTGGTCTCTGAGACCTACACCTGATTACTCCGTCTCTTCGTTTGTTTGGAATTTGTTGTTGTTTCCTCCCTCCCACCACTTCAGTGTTTTAGTTACAGCGCGAGACGCACCTTGGAAGGGGGGGGCGTACTGTAAGAGTCGTCTTGTCTTGTGTTAGTTTTCATTGTGTAAAGTGTTCTCACCTGTGTTGTAATCACCATAAATGTTCGTTCAGGTAACACTTTATAATAATTTTAATTAGTAAGTCATTGATAAACATTAATTAATGCTTAGCTGATCATTAGTTACAATATATTTACATAGCTAAAAATATACCATAGAATGGTATATTGTGTACCCAGAGGTGGAAAAAGTACTAAAATATTGTACTCAAGTAAAAGTAAAGTTACTTTAATAATATTTTACTTAAGTAAAAGTAAAGTTACTGGTCTAAAAATCTACTCAAGTAAAAGTAAAAAGTAAATCATTTTAACTAGTAAAAGTTACTTTTTTTACAGCGGGAAGAGGTGGAGGATTCTAGTATAGTTCAAAATCGACATGGGAATATAAATCTCAAACTAGTTATTTTTAATTGTAGGAACATCTTTACAATTAAAGTGCAATAACAAAAAGTTAATAAAATAAAAAGCTTTTTTAAACTAAGAAACATTTATGGAATTATTTAATGATTTTACATGTGAGTTATGCACTTTTGAAGGTGGTCAGCAGCTTGTAAATACAATCACTATAGTAAGGTTGTAATTGATGTATTGCTGGTAACATACATTATTTTATTAAACTATAATAAATGAGCATATAATGAGATGAGTGCCATGTCATACTTTTGACATGTTTCTTGTCTTCTAGCTTCCCTGACCTGGGTACCTGATGTCAGACCTTTATTTTCTCTCTCTCTCTCTCTCTCTCTCTCTCTCCAATGTCTAATGACCTGCGCATTCTCGAGGACGTTCTTAAGTTGTGTTTGACTTGACGCGAAGCTGCTAGACTGCGTAGGATAATGCGCATTGTATTAAAAACGCGTCGTGCAAATGAGCGGTAAAACCCGGTCTGCAATTTCGTACTGAAGAGCATGAATCCTACCTTTCATATGAAAGAAACACTCGCTTCGCGTCAGTGGAAAGTGGTCGCTTAAATATGACCAGGGGTTTCTTTCATAAGATTTGAACTGAGGCGGGTCTGCATTAGCGCGCGCCTGTCTCGTCCGTCTCCATGGTTCTTTTTGCGAGTTCCCCCGCGGGCCCCACCCATCAATCATCCGTTGCGCGTCTTTATCACCTTGCTTTTTTTAAATATTTTTTTACTCAGTAACGGATATGATTTAAAATGTAGCGAAGTACAATACTTTAAATAAAACATACTTAAGTAAAAGTAAAAGTACAGATTTTAAAAACTACTCAAAAAAGTAAAAGTACACAAAAAAACTACTCAATTACAGTAACGTGAGTAAATGTAATTCGTTACTTTCCACCTCTGTGTGTACCATATCCATAAACAGAAGGCATCCATACGAAGCATATTATCGTATGTTCAGATGATCTTACTGGCAGCAGGGGTGATGTAGGATTCAGATTCAGAACTAGGTTCACTGTTTCCGATCTCATTCACAGCTCTGACCCGGAAATGATACTTGCAGAGCGGCCGCAGAGGAATCTCAATGTGTTTGATGTCTTGATGAACTCTCTCATATTCCCTCCATGTGCTTGCATCCGTACACTGCTCCTCCTTCATCTCTATAATATATTCTGATGGACAACGGAGAAGAAAGCTTAGAGACAGGCATGCCTACAGTATTTGCTCTATACCGTAATATTACGTAAGGGATAATCAACGACCTGCCGTGCATTAAAGGATTTTAACTGTATGACATGGAGGCAAAGAACCCCCCAGTGCGAAGCGGAGTGCATTTAAAATGCTTAAATGCACTGCAGGCTGTTGAATAGCCTGGTTTTTCTATGGTCATGCCAAATAACTAGTATTACTCTTTGCAGAGCAGCATTTGACTGCATGGGGAAAAATTACAGTTATTTTCATCAGCTACTGTGCATTAAACAAATTCAATCCCAATAGTTTAGTAGTCTGAACACAGTTCAGATTATGGTTTTCATTAAAATTACCAAAAACAGGGCTGTTGTTTTCATCGCCGGCTGTCCAGGTCAGAGTAACGCTTCGCTCCCTTTTTTCAGATATATCCACAGAAAGAGGAGCACCTGGTTTATCTGAGGATGGTCAAGTGCAAAGATTGATTAGATAATACTGTAGAGCTGTGTTAACCTAACTGATGATATGTCGAGAGATTTACCCTGAACTGTGATGGAGCCGCTGGCATCATCTGAATCGAGTTCAGTTCTGATCTCACAACTGTATTCTCCTGAATCCTGAATTTGTACATCTGTCACCTTCAGAGAGCCATTTGGATATTCAGTGTACCTGCAGTCACGTAACAAAACAAAAAACACTATAAACCCCATGGCACAGCTCAGCAATTGGCAACAATAATGTTTTGTCAATTCAGGTTATTGCTGTGATGAGCTGGAGCTTCCAGAAGAGATAGTTATCCACTGATATACGCCATCTAAACTGGCTATTTTTGTCATTATATCTGTCATCTCTAGATAAAACTGTTGTTGTATTTATTTACTTGTCGTCATTAGCAGATGCCGCAATCTTTTGTCCATCCTTCTTCCACTGAAGGGTGAGATGTTTTAACTTATGGTCCACGCTATATTTGCATTGTAAAACAGCATCATTTCCACGAACGACCCGCAGGTGTTGGGGAGGAGCCATGATTTTTGTTCTGTCTGGAGAAATTAAAACAGGATTCAGTTAACTTTCATCATGTGTATGTCTGTGTGGAGTTGTGTGGAATAATTCATTGATTTCAATTCAAAGAAAGCAGTCTGAGCTGAATGTGAGCTTGCAGAGGATTTCTGTATGAAACATCCCCTTGTGAGAAACTGACCAGGATGTGAAGTGCACCACATCTTTAGGAAACCCATCACTATTTACTGTTATCCTCAAAACTAAAAGTACATTTCTATCAGTCAGATATGAATGATCTGAGATCCTATAGCTGTACGATGTATGTGGGTTTATGCCGTCAGATAGATTTTCTCTGAACAACAGACACAATGGATGCACAGTGTGCATGACAATGACAATTTCACAAAGTAAAAGGAACAATTTTGTTGTGGTGTTAAACAATAATCTAAATACTTACCGAAGACTTCGAGTACGGCGCTAATGGTCGCGGTACTGTCTCTCACTGAACACGTGTAAATGCCACTCTCCTCCTGACTCACATTACTGATTTGAAGATTTCCATTGTCCATCTGAGATATTTTAGTATTGGACACAGCTAGACTAGAGTCAAAAATCTCCCTGCAAACATCAACAAATACGTGATGTTGCTACTGTGGTTTGTCTCTTCCCATTAACCCTTGCATAATTAAACACAATCATTGTACTGTCTGTTCATTCATATGTTTCAAAAACATCATTGCTTATATTCATTTGTTTGTGCTTACCAGTCCACTTTGGGTCTTGGGGAACCAAGCGTTCTGCATTTAAGTACGACGGTTGATCCAGTTGTTTTCCTGTACACTAATCCATCAGCTGTCAGGATCTGAGGAGGAAGCTCTGACAGACAAATGAGAAGAAAAGTCCTTAACACATATATAACTGTCGGCGGTGATTGTGGAGGGACTTGACTGGAGACAATCAACTTAAATTACAAAAGGAACAAGGACGGGCAGACAGGCATGTAAATAAAGATCATTCAATGATGTGGGGATTAAATATTCTTATTTTATAGTTTTAAACAATCTTTTGCAGTGACATCTGTTACATGTAGCAAAGTTTTTACTAAAATATATAAGGTACTTATTTCTAAAACATGCTGTGAGTAGAGAAAGCATTAACTCTGTGGCATCCTGTTCCAATAGTTTTTAGATGTAGATTAAATATTGTGTGTTCTGACAGAAACAGCTGTGAAAAAATCAACATTTGATTGTTAAATATAAACAAACAACAACGGTTGACAATGCAATTCAACTAAATGTCAATTTACCGTCTTACCGCAAAACCTTTAAAAATCTTAAAAATACTTATTATTTGGTAATAAACACATAATAAATAGCAAATACATCAGAAGATGCTTCTCACTTTCATTCACCTGTAGTGAATGTAGCCTTGGCCAGGAGGGGTCGATGTCGTCAGGCGGTACCCCCGATGGTGGGTCGGCAGTGGTGACTAAGTCACTGCCCATCTTCCCCTACCTGGCTTCCAGCTCAACTCCTCCCTCTTGCTCCATAACCAGCAAGAGGCTCTATCCACAGCCTTCCACATCATGGGAGCTGCTGCCTTCCTCTCCTTCCCTGTCATTCCAATGGTTGTAAGTATTTTCCATAATGACTAAACAAGGAATCCTCTACAGCTGACCTCGACTGGGAACAGCCAAGTCTGCTATCCTTTCCCCTACAATCATGCAGCAGGTCTTTGTATTTAAGGGTCTTCTTTTCAAATGCCTGTTCACACCCCTCTTCCCATGGGACTGTATCTTTTTCCCCTCTTCAGACCACAGTACCACATCCGGCCTCAGGGTTGTCTCGACAAACTGGGGGACCTGCAGCCTTCCTCCCAG
The DNA here is from genome assembly GCF_027580225.2 of Misgurnus anguillicaudatus. Taxonomy (NCBI): domain Eukaryota; kingdom Metazoa; phylum Chordata; class Actinopteri; order Cypriniformes; family Cobitidae; genus Misgurnus; species Misgurnus anguillicaudatus. Next base: position 5,578,847 of record NC_073349.2, read on the forward strand.
GTTCCACCTTCTTTTCCCATGATTGGGCCTTTTGTAGCAGACTGGTTCTTCTTGTCTGGTTCGTGGAGCCATCTGTACCTACCCTGGGTGAGTGCTTTTTACACTCGGACAGGATGTGTGCCATAGTGCCCCTCTCCCTAGAAAGTTTGCACAATGGGTCCTCTCTCATACCCCACTTTTTTTGTTGGCGTTGGGAGTGTGTCATACACTGATTTCAGCAGGAAGGATATGCAGAACGGTTCTAGTCTCCATAGGTCCGCCCAGGTAATCTTCCTCTTGGGAAGGTCCCATCTGGTCCAGGCTCCTTAGGAAGCTTGGTCCACTGCCCTTGATCTTTGTCCTTCCACTTCCAGGTTCCGTACCTCCTCTTGAATCATGGCTCTTCTCTTTTACTGTTGGAAATGGTAGGTTCCAAGACCCTGTCTCCTTGTGCGTCGTGCAATTTCATGGCACAGCTTCAACATGCGATCAGCTTGTGCAACAGACAAATCAGCTGCCCAATTGTGACCTGATCTTGTAATGATGCCTGCATGTCTGACTTGTTCATCCTGTGAGTCTCTGTATGTCATTATGACACTGCATTTTGTAACTTGAATTCCTTTACCACGGAAGACAGCGGTAGCTGGAGCTGCCCTGATCTTATATAGAGGCCTACCGCAGTGAAACTTGGAGGAATTCCCAACCACCTTCAGATGCACTTATTGATCTTCCTCTCTAATCCTTCAATGCATGTCATTAAAAAAACTTAAGACAACAATTATGCAACAAAAGGCAGAACTTACTGTATGTTGGGCTGGGGACGGACGTCTCCTAGCTCGGCATGAGTTGGAGCGCACAGTACAGAGCAGCAGGAGAGTGATGGCGCGATGATTTAATGTACAGGTCCATGATGGGGAAAAGCGTTCACAAAGCTCTTTTTTTTGTTTAATATCCTTCGAGTTTGTCAGTGAACTCTGTTATTGTTTCTAAAAAGCGTTTTATTGTTTCCATAAAGCAATAAGCATGTTGTCTTTGTTTGTTTACCGCTTTGCTGGCTAACTTCCAGGTGACGTGCTAACGTTTTGGGAGGAGTTATGCGCTGACATATGTGGTTTAATCAACCAGATGTATTTACAATTGTCCAGTTTCGTCTGAAATGCATCCCAGTCCACATCCTGAAGTAGTTTGAGGGATCAGATTTAAATCCATCTTGAAAACGTTTTGGAGGGCATTTACACCTGGTCTTTTTACGATCGGTTAGCTATCCAATCAGAGAAAACGCATGAAGTGACCAGGTTTATAAAACCCATGTAGACATAACATAGGTTTTTCCTCCAACATGTGTAAGAATAACAGTGTGTGGTTTCAAAACACTGATGTTTTTAATAAATGTATGAAAACAAGAACCTGGCAGATGATGAGTTTATTCCGGTAACACCTTATAATACCTTTAATTAGAAAGTCATTGATAAACATTAGTTAATACTTAACTGATCATTAGTTACAATATATTTACATAGCTAACCATATACAATAGATTGGTATATTGTGTACCATCTCCATAAACATCCATTCGAAAGAACATTATAGTGAGTATGTTCAGATGATCTTACTGGCAGCGGGGGTGATGTAGGATTCAGATTCAGAACTGGGTTCACTTTTTCCAATCTCATTCACAGCTCTGACCCGGAAATGATACTTGCAGAACGGCTGCAGATGAATCTCAATGTGTTTGATGTCTTGATGAACTCTCTCATATTCCCTCCATGTGCTTGCATCCGTACACTGCTCTTCCTTCATCTCTATAATATATTCTGATGGACAACAGAGAATATAGGTTAGAGACAGGCATGCCTACAGTTTTTGCTCTCTATGGTAACATGCCAATAGACAAGTTCAAACTAGTTTTACTCTTTGCAGCGCAGCATTTGACCGAATGAGTAAGAATTTGTTATTTTCATCAGCTACTCTACATTAACAAATTAATTTCATATCCTGCAGCCAATCAGAATCAATAAATAACTCTGAAATAACCATGCTTTCTTTTTGCATTCAATTTTGTGTTCTAAAGTTGGTCAAACAATCATTAAGTAAAGAGCTGATATCGCTTGTCCTTCATTTCTACGCTGTTCATGCAAACAGAGTAAGCATCTCAATAGTTTAGTAGTCTGAACACAGGTCAGATAATAGTTTTCATTAAATTACCAAAAACAGGGCTGTTGTTTTCATCGCCAGCCGTCCAGGTCAGAGTAACGCTTCGCTCCCTCTTTTCAGATATCTCCACAGAAAGAGGAGCACCTGGTTTATCTGAGGATGGTCAAGTGCAAAGATTGAGTAGATAATACTATAGAGCTGTGTAAACCTAAGTGTTGATCTGTTGAGAGATTTACCCTGAACTGTGATGGAGCCGCTGGCATCATCTGAATCTAGTTCAGTTCTGATCTCACAACTGTATTCTCCTGAATCCTCAATCTGTACATCTGTCACCTTCAGAGAGCCATTTGGATATTCAGTGTACCTGCAGTCACGTGACAAAACAAAAAACACTATAAACCCCATGGCACAGCTCAGCAACTGGCAACAATTATGTTTTGTCATTTCAGGTTATTGCTGTGATGAGCTGAAGCTTCCAAAAAAGAAACAGTCAGTTTTTTTGAAAGTCGACTAGAGAGTGGCTGATGTAATACTGATCCACATACAGATAGTTATCCACTAATATACGTCATCTAAAATGGCTTTTTTTGTCATTATATCTGTCATCACTAGATGAAACTGTTGTTGTATTTATTTACTTGTGGCCATTAGCAGATGCCACAATCTTTTGTCCGTCCTTCTTCCACTGAAGGGTGAGATTTTTTAACTGGTGGTCCACGCTATATTTGCATTGTAAAACAGCATCATTTCCACGAATGACCCGCAGGTGTTGGGGAGGAGCCACGATTTTTGTTCTGTCTGGAGAAATTAAAACAAGATTCAGTTTACTTCCATCATGTGTATGTCTGTGTGACAGCAAACATGTAGTTGTGTAGAAAAAAATATTGATTTCAGTTCAGAGAAAGCTGTCTGAGCTGAATGTGAGCTTTAAGAGGATTTCTGTCTGAAACATTCCCTTGTGAGAAACTGATCGGCATGTCATGAAACCCATCACTATTTCCTGTAGATTTCTACCAGTCAGATATCAATGATCTGAGGTCCTACGGCTGTATGATGTATGTGGGTTTAGTGACGTCAGATAGATTTTCTCAGAGCAACAGACACAATGTGCATGACAATAGCAATTTACAAAAGTAAACAGAAACAATTTTGTGGTGTTAAACAATAATCTAAATACTTACTTAAGACTTCGAGAACAGCGCTGATGGTTATGTTACTGTCTCTCACTAAACACGTGTAACTGCCACTCTCCTCCTGACTCACATTACTGATCTGAAGATTTCCATTGGCCATCTGAGACATTTTTGCATTGGACAAAGCTGGACTAGAGTCGAAAATCTCCCTGCAAACATAATTCAACAAATACATCACTGCTACTGTGGTTTGTCTCTTCCCATTAAAGCCTGCATAATTAAACACAATCATTGTACTGTATTTAAGCACTTACAGCAAATCTGCAGACTGCTCACATAATGACAATCTGATATGCTACTGGTGTCCACATCACACCGTCCACATATACACACACACACACACACACACACACACACACACACACACACACACACACAGTTAATGTGTACCTGTGTATCTGCCTTGTGTGTGTGAAATGAAACACACCTGACCCTTTAATCTGATTATTGTTAAAGTATATACGTCATTAAGTGTAATTGATGCATACAAACAGTGTTGCCACAATCTACAGTCAATCCTTTGCACTGAATGTGCATCTCACCAGACTCTGTTTTTTGAGGAAAGTTAACTCGTACAGTTAGAGTTTAGTTGGAGTCTATCATGATTTCTAATTGAATGGATTTCATCATTATATGTCCACTATATGTTCATTCATGTGTTTCAAAAACACCATTGCTTATATTCATATGTTTGTGCTTACCAGTCCACCGTGGGTCTCGGGGAACCAAACGTTCTACATTTAAGTATGACGGTTGATCCAGTTTTATTCCTGTACACTATTCCATCAGCTGTCAGGATCTGAGGAGAAAGCTCTGACAGAGAAAAAGAGAAGAAAAAATCCTTAATACATTTACTGTCAAAACTGTCAGCTCCATACAAGTTACTCCGGACAAATCTTTTGAGTCAATAAAGCTTAAGCATGACAATTTCCACGGTGTGACATTGCTTTAATGACCGAAGATCAGTTTACGGTGAGGCTATGAGAGACAACCCCCCGAATTTTTTTTTTAAAATTGTGTGACATGTATTAGGTTTAAATATATTCTGTGGTTTGTGTGTCAGACAAAAGTTGTGAATGGTAATATTATCTGTGTTCTGATTGGTCAGATTAGAATACATAAAAGACAATTTCATCAAATTCATCAAGCATCAACCCAACTACGTTTCTTTAGATGTTATAATCATCTTTGAAATTATATTGAAAGCAATAATGAGGCAATACATTAACAAATAAAACATTGTATAATGATTGGGTGGGCCTGTTGATTAAAGTGGGTGGGCTTACTGGGGTGGTAGTGTGAGTGGCGACAGAATCGCATCAGTAAAAAAAAAGGGAAAAGTTGTGGTAATAATAGGGGAAATGTGCTGTGGTAGAGATCACGACAAAGTGGCCAAAATATCAGCGTTTACACACATCCGTGGAGACCGTATGTATACCAGGCCAGTGGATACCGGTGTTTCCCTTAAATAGGATAACTACGTGGGAGCATGCAAGCGCATTCTTCTACAGAGCTGTGAATAAACAAAAGATATGGAGAAAAATTTGCAGTTTGATTAAATTGACAATGAGGTAATGTAGTTTCACTAAAATTGATTCTGGATTAAAAAACGCAGATATTTGTAACTTTAGTGGAAAAGGGGTTAATAAACGCATAATCTTAAGCAGCACAGTCCTGTAGGCCACCATTGTTGTTTTGTTTGTCTAATTAACAGGTGCGCGTGACATTGCGTTATCAAACAGCATTCGCTTTTCATAAACCTGCCTTATATACGCCCATAATGATGATTGACAGGCCTGGATGTTTAGGCTCCTCCCGAACCTACGTTAAGTTTACTATATTTTGTCTTTCTCTCTCTGCACTAAATGCCAGTGCCGTGGTTGGATAGTGCAGATTAAGGGCACTTGTTATTATAAGGGCAATGCTATTATAATAAGATCCCCTTCTAACATCACAAGGGGAGCCAAATTTCAATTACCTTTTTTCCACATCAATGCAGAGAATGGTTTACCAAAACTAAGTTACTGGGTTGTTCTTTATCACATTTTCTAGGTTAATAGAAGCACTGGGGAACCAATTATAGCATTTAAACATGGAAATGATAAGTCCCCTTTAAGCCGAGCTCATACTACAGTATTTTCACACTTAATATACCCTGAAAATCAGATTATCATGTAATGTGTGACGTTAACAGATCAAATCTTACACATCCCAAACTGCTCGCAAGCAAATCGCGGCCGCCCCCAATCATATCGAACATGTTTAGTATTCAGGGTTTTAAATAAGGTTAATTGCATCATTACTTCTACAATAAGTGCCCCAGTTGCTCTGATAGTGGCCTTCAGCTCTTCTGCATTGTTGGGTCTGGCATATTGCATCTGCCTCTTCCCAATACCCCATTGATTTTCTATGGGGTTAAGGTCAGACCAGTTTACTGGCCAATTACGAACAGGGACACCTAACCAGGTTCTGGTAGCTTTGACACTGTGTGCAGGTGCTTGGTCCTGTTGGAAAATGAAATCTACATCTCCATAAAGTCAGCAGCAAGAAGCAAAAAGTAAACATCCTGGTACACGGCTGCGTTGACCTTGGACCTCAGAAAACACAGTGGACCAACACCAGCAGATGACATTCCACCTCAAACCATCACTGACTGTGGAAACTTTACACTGGACCTCAAGCAACATGGATTGTGTGCCTCTCCTCTCCTCCTCCAGACTCTGGGATAATGATTTCCAAAGAAAATGCCAAATTTACTTTCATCAGAGAACATAACTTTGGACCACTCAGCAGCAGTCCAGTCCTTTTTAAAGGCGAGATGCTTCTGACGCTGTCTGTTGTTCAAGAGTGGCTTGACACAAGAAATGAGACAGCTGAAACCTACGTCTGTGCGTAGTGGTTCTTAAAGCTGACTCCACCTGCAGTCCACTTTTTGTACATCTCCCCCATATTTTTGATTGGGTTTTGTTTCACAATCCTCTCCAGGCTGCGGTTATCCTACCCAGTCTCACATAGATGCGTATAAATAGCACAAAGTGTAAAAATTGTGCAATACATACACCAAATTCCACTTTGGCATGCATATGATATACCAGTCCTTCCCATTCACTTAAACGATGCATCATTTTTGTCGTTTTATTTATTGGTTTCTCAATTTTTTCTGTTTTTTAAACCATTTTTGCTTGGGTTTAGGGTTAGATTTTAGATTTGCTTAATGAGGTTATTTAATATACAGGTTTCTCCATGTTTTTGTCCATATTTAAGCCATGGTCGCTTAGAGTTGGGGTTTGGGTTAGGATGTCATTTTTATATTACAAAAAGTTGTTCTAACCCTAAACCCAAGCGAAAATGGTAAAAAAAATGAGAAAAAATTGAGAAACCAATAAAAAAAAAAAAAAAAAGATGCACCGTTTAAGTGAATGGGAAGGACTGGCTTATCATATGCATGCCAAAGTGGAATTTGGCATATGTATTGCATGATTTTTACACTTTGTGCTATTTATACGCAACTCTGTGAGACTGGGCTGGGGTTTCCCTATTGCTTGTACATGTTTTTCAACCACATGTTTTCCTTCCCTTCGCCTCTCTATTAATGTGCTTGTACACAGAGCTCTGTGAACATCCAGCCTCTTTTGCAGTGACCTTTTGTGTCAATGATCGTCTTATGGACAACTGTTAAATCAGCAGTCTTCCCCATGATTGTGTAGCCTAAAGAACTAGACTGAGAGACCATTTAAAGGCCTTTGCAGGTGTTTTGAGTTAATTAGCTGATCAACTCTTTCGCCGCCAGCGTTATTTAAAAAAGTTGCCAGCCAGCGCCAGCGTTTTTCATGATTTTTACAAAAGTTGAATGCCTTCCAGAAAATGTTCTTCTATAAATATATAAACATACAATATACCAAATGAAAGAACAGACCCTCTGCTTTCAAAAAAAAAAAAAAAAACGTTTAATCCTACCTTCAGTAGTTGTTTTGTAATCAGCTTTTTAATATGGGTAGGTTTCTGCAAAACACCACATTTTGAGCAAAAAGCAGAGATAATTCAATTTTTGTGACGGACGTTTCATAGAGATCCCATTCAGAGCGATCTTTAAAACAGACACGGACATGCAGCTGCTTGCCATAGGGCAATACTTCCGGGTTTAAAAAATTGCGTAAGGGTGCCACCTGGTGGATAATAGCGGTATTGCGGATAGATGGAAATACTCGTCATTGGCGGGGAAGCGTTTTCTATTGATTGACAAGATATCTCGTCAATGGCGGCGAAAGAGTTAAAGTGTGGTACTTGGGGTATTTATATTGAACCTTTTCACAACATTCTAATTTTCTAAGATACTGAATTTGGGATTTTCCTTAGTATCATCAACATAAAAAAAAAACATTTGAAATATATCAGTCTGTGTGTAATGAATAATATAATATATAGGTTTCACTTTTTGAATGGAATTAGTGAAATAAATCAACTTTTTGATGATATTCTAATTATATGACCAGCATCTGTATTGTAAAACATGCTTTTACCTGTGTAAATTATTATATTTTAATTTGAATAACTAGGGACAGTGATATATCTCTGTTATCTTTATGTAGACTCAAAGCAAGTGACCATTATGCAGTCCTATAAAAAGGTGGAAACATACCGACGACATGGACGTGTGTGTTGAGCAGTATAGTTGCGTGTTTGTTGGTGGCTTCACATTGATAGACGGCTGTATCGCTGTACTGAACTTTTGACAGAATCAAAGTGCCTGAGACCACGCTCCGCCTTGGCTCCAAATCTGTTCCTAAAACACATAAACCAACCAACACAGTGTGACAGCAGATCAAACCATAAAGAAAATCTTCATCATGTCCTTTCAGACTCATACAACTTTATTATTCAGACCACAAAATATTATATTTTCAACCAAAGTGAATAAAAACAGACTCAGAATATCTGATATTGTGGTCTGCAAAAAAATGTCAAACAAGTTTGAAAAAGCGTGTAAATTATGGCAGTTTTTTGTTTGCTAATGTTGACCAAAGATTAGACAAGAGTGCCCCCCCCCCCAAAAAAAAACAGTTTTCAATCAGGAATGTTTGTTAATTGTGAGACAGGACTGTGTGTAATGACAGACAGGATCCATAAAAAAGAAAAATGACATCTTAAACATTCATTATTCATATATAAGAAGAATTCAGATGTTCAGAAACTGCACAACTGTGATCTACAGAAATGACTTGACAGCATTGACTTTATTGTAATTCATGAGCTGAAGTGGACTTAACCCTGTCAGTTTTGAATGGCACACGAGGAGCTACAGTACCTGAGAGAGGGACACCGTTGATACTCCATGTGATGTTTGGTGTTGGGATGCCCTCTGCATGACAGTCCAGTTTGACCGTCTCTCCAGGAGCGTACATGTGTTCCTCAGGCTTCTTAGTCCAGGACGGAGCAGCTGAAATAAACATGCATGTATTTTACAATGGTAAAGAGAGGTATTGAAAGTGAATTAGACGCATGATTTGTGCGTACCCTCTACTGTCACAGTGTAGTGATGCATGACGGAGCCCTGACTGTTTCTGGCAGTGCACACATACTCGCCGTTGTCCTTCTCGGACACCTTCTCAATCTGAAGCCAGTGGTTGTAGTTCAGTATCTTGGCTCTGTTGGAAGAGAGAGGGCTGTCCTTCCTCTCCCAGTGCACCTCTGGTGTCGGCCTTTAAAACAAAGAAACAATGCCATAAGGGTAGTGCTGCAGTGAGGACACACATTTCATCGCAAAAAGGAAGTTATGGTTCAGCTCTTTAAAATAAGGGATTTACATGCAGATTAACATTCACAATCAAGAAATGTCTACAAACTGGGTTGAAGCAGAGATCAGGTAGCTCGTCAAATATCCATTCACCAGCATACTAGAATGGTATGGAAGGTATTTTCAGCCAATTTTAAATAAAAATTCTTCTCACAATCCTTCAGGAATACACTCCAGTGTCAGGGTTTGGCCTTTCAGGATCAGATATGAGCTGTGAGTTCCTGCTGGGTAATGCATCCGTGGTTGACGATTATTCACCATGGAATTTGCTGTAAAACCAGAAGGTTTACAGACAAGATAAGAATAATAAAATCATCAATACAATTGAAATAAATGCAATGTAAAATTCTGCCTTAAAATTTTTTTTGTTAAATCAACTCAGATTTACAAATCATTTCAACTTACTAGTATTTATCGTCACTAGAGATAAGTTGTTATAACTACAGATGAGTTGTTATAACTTATAAAATGAAGTTGACTTTTTTCAACTATATTTTATAAGTTGTAGCAATTCATCTCTTGTCAAGATAAATAATAGTAAGTTGACTCATAAATCTGAGTTGATTCAACAAAAAAAGGCAGCTAAGACTTTTTACAGTGTGGGGGATAATTGTAAAATTTTAGTATTTGCACTTAGAAGTTTGTGTCTTCACTGCCGGTCCAAAGAGAACTTAATTGTTTATACAATTTAACAATGAGGAAGACCAATGTCTTCCTCATTGTTAAATTGTGGATTTGGTGACTCCTCAGCTCACGTGGCCTCATGGGATAGAAAAACGAGCAGCTAAACCTACCACTGCCTTTAGATGTTACTATGATCTCTTATAGTAACGTGACTATTTTTCACCTTTAAAACTTTGCCCCTTATATTTAAAAGCTTTTTGTGAATGCACAGTACATACATGGCGTGACGGAGATGGAGATGGGTTTTTTAGGCAGGCTGATGCTGGCCTTGATATAGTGAGCATTGCAGATGTAGTCATTTCTGCTGTCACTTTGCAACAAGTTGGCAAAGTAAAGGTTTCCATCCAGACTCGTTGTTACACGCTCGCTCTGTGGGATGTGACGCCATTCTAAGAGTAAAACAGACCAATGCGTTTCAACTTAAACCACTGAATTAAGCTTAATGCTTAGCCATTTAGTAATTGGCTCATTTACATAGCGAACTTACGAGAATCCATCCAGTGTATTTTAGGAGTAACAGAGCTTTTCGGAGGGTTGCAGATGAGGACGGTGCTCACTCCTTCCTCAAACTGATGCTCTTGCTGTACCTTCTCTTTAGGCAAGGTTGGGACAGCTGTGAAGAACAAATTGTCCCTTAACAAAATAAATTACTATTTACCTATAGACATGTTAGGGTTAGGTTAGGGTTAACCCTAAGACATGTTTCTGTTCTTACAGTGTGCAATTCATTACTGCACAAAAAATGCTTGCTATAGTCTTTATTTTAATTCAGATGTAACAAAAGAATCTGCCTGGACTGTAACCACCAGTAACTTTGTTTAAATTATAGCTACATTTAATTCAATTCACCCCACTGTGCAAAGTGACCTCCAAACAAAAATTTTGCATCTCCAACTTTGGTCCCCTGAAGGTACAGACTATGACACCAGACAACGTCTTTTTCCAACAGAAGTTTCTACTGAACTTCCAGTATTGACGTTCATTGGATCTCTGTATCAACAAATTACAAATCACATCCAGGACTCTCAGCATGCATTGCGGTCTGAATAAATTTACTTTTTTACTATTTTCTTTGTCACCATTATTGATATTCATACTCCGATTCTTGATGTTTGTGTGTCTAAATGGCACAATGGTTTCTTTTTGTGTAGAAATTGTCTAAACCAGCATCAAACCAGCATAGACCAGCATAATTCATTTGCTGGTCCATGCTGGTTTGATGCTGGGGGTTTTTTCAGCAGGGCTCAGCATGTCAGAATAATAAACTGCTACAGCTATGAGAGTGATGGTTCTGTAGTATCACATCATTAACAGAAAAATATACTTTTGGTTAATCAAACAGTAAATGAATAACTCAACTCACTAGATGATGATCTTAAGAATCAGATACTAACCACAACTGTGATTACAGTTTTTCTCATTTGCTTAAACACATTTCTTGAAACTTTGCCTCATATTCTCAAAACAGTAAACACAAATCCATAACGCCTCACCCAATACTCCAAACATCATATTTTCAGGTCAAAATGAAGCTCTACACTCAAAACCATTCACTCTTACTGAAAAACCAAACTTTTCCCTCAGACAACACACACAAGCTTTCAAAAACACACACACTACAACATAGTATTACACAATGGTGCAGTAAATTCAAAACAATATATCCAAAACTGGTAAGTTGCTTGTGGTTCTCCCCCTCAAAAACCTGTTCACATGACCAAAAAAAACCCCACAATCAATGTATGCATTAGCACATTTGTATTCATTCATGTGCTATGTGCACAACTGTAAAAAAATTTTTTTACAGTTTTTTTCCAATTGCTAACACACAATTTTGCAAACTAGTCTGGTTTTTTTTCAAAAAACACACAATTTACAAAACCACACACCCAAATATCAAAATACCACATATATCCTGCAAAATGAAGCACTCCAACCGAAACTACATATAACATTATCAAAATCAAACTTTGACACAAATTGGAACACAACACACTTCATTACCAGATTTTTGTCTAACCAACTACACACAGTTGGGCATAATGAAAAGTGCACTTTTCTTTAGTATGCTTTGCCATAATACTAAAATATGTATCAGATTGTTCACATGCACAAAAACACTTGCAGATACACACACATGCTGTTGAATTTTTTATTTTTCACCAAACAAGTCATAACGCCTCGTCCACATCACAGGCAATATATTCCCTTGCCAGACATCGAGGGAAGAAGCACCTTGAGCGCCTTATCCATCCCTAAATTGCACCAACATCAATCTCATCATATGTCTCTTCCATAGTCTGCAAAAGAGGCATGCGCACAAAGGGCTGGTGGTCATATACCTTCCATATAACTCTTCTATGGGGTTCAAAATTGGCAAGTATGGTGGGAGGTATTGCACGATAAATGTTTGGTAGTCAGCAAACCAGTTTTGGACTGGAGCTACACGATGAAAGCTCACGTTGTGCCATACTACAACATATCGGTTTCTTTGGTCTACATCATTCATACACTCTGATGGTATGAGATTGTTGTGGAGTCTTTCTAGAAATGTGAGAATATGGGCTGTGTTGTATCAAGGTTGGCATGACGGTGGAGGACACCATCCATATTGGAGATGGCAGCACACATTGTGATGTTCCCACCACGTTAGCCAGGAACATCTATAATGGCTCTGTGGCCAATGACGTACCTGTGGTCTTTTCTAGTGCTTACATCCTGATTGAAGTGTTAACAATGAACCATTCAGGTGTTTGGGCAGGTGGCACATATATTGGCCATTTAGCTTGTGTAGTGTCATTTTGAATGGTAGTGTTTTGAAAAGGCAAACATGTGACTTTATGTCAGATTGTTGTGTCTTGTGCAGAGAACCGTGTTGAGTGCATTTAAAAAGTGTCATTGTGAATTGCAAAATGTGTGTAAAGCAGGAAATGTGTTTAGACTTTTGAAAACTTGAGAAGAGGTGTTGCTCTCTGTGTGTCAGTTTAAATAGTTGTGCTGTTCATGTCATTTTAGTGTGTTAGCAATTGGAAAAACATTTAATTATTCCTCCTCATCATCCCGTCTTTGTTCTGGGTCAGGCCAGAGAATCTTATCCACATCACAGGCTATATTGGGCCTAGCCAAACAGCGAGGGTAAAATTCCTGACCCACCCCTGGCATCCATCTACTGATATGTTGATCTGTATGGAAGGCAATTTTATGTATTTCTTTATTCCAGTGGCATAGTCTAACAGTGTATGCACACTAAAGTTACTGTACAGAGCAGTCTTACTGTAAGTACATCTATCTGTTTTACTCCCTGAAGGCTCTGAAGATGGAGGCAACAGTGAAGCGACTCAAATTAGGCTTTTCTCATTGCTCAGCCTCCCTCATAGTCAAACCATGGACAAGGACGTGGTCAGCTAGAGTGGCTCGAATTTCATCTGAGACTGCTTGTCACCTTGCCCTTCGTCTCCCTCCTCTTCTTTCACCACGTCTTCCTCATCTTCTTTCTCCTCCTTCATCATGTCCTCTCCCTTCTTCTTCACCACATCCTCCTCCTTTCCCTCCTCATCTGCCTCCTCCTCTTCTTCCTCCTCCTTCACCTCAACCTATTCCTTAATTTCTCCGTGGATCCATGGTTCCAAAGCTCAGTGAACTGATTCGAGCCCTTTTATCTATCTATTGAAGAATCTGATTGATGTGTGTTCAATTTTGACTCTTAGTGTTTCCACCTTGGTAATTGTTTGCAAATTGAGCCTAAGCTGTGCTGACTTGAGAGAACAGTATTAAATGCTAGTGCTTTCGAAATGACCACATGGTGTAAGCACTGAGAAATGTAGGGATTTGTGTGTAGAGTTTTGAAGTAAAAGTTCACCAAATCTGACCCATGTTTTAAAGCAGGGGAGTAGTGTTTATAGTTCAGCGAAATGATTGTGCTTCTGGAAAAATGGCGTTATGGTTTTGAAATTTTAGTTCAAAAGCCTGGTTATAGTGTTTTAGCAGTCGAGAAAAACTGTAATACATTATTCCACAACAAATGTGTATTAAACACAAAGTTGCAGCAGCCAGAGGAAAAGCTAGCAAAACAGTGTCAAGAGTCCAACTAAAGCAATCACTGATCACCATAATGGTAACTTTAAATTAACAAAACCAACATCTAAACCTAATAAGTGAACAGTGTTTTCTACAGCAATATTTACAGAACTTAGCATGGCAACATTTGTCATTATTGACGTCAGATCTTCACATTGTAAAGTTGTGTTTAAAAAACGGTAATGAGAAGACACCTTCTGTAGTCAGATGCACCACGTCAGACACTGCCGTCCCCAGCTCATTGGCTGCATAACAGCGATACGTTCCATGGTAAAACCTGAGATCTTTGGTTTTATTTGCTGTCAGGTTACCAGAGCCCAGCAGAACCTCCCCAAACTGATTCCCATCTTTAACCCATCGAAAGCTGTGACGAAAGAACAAAGTAACACAGAAAGTCATCATGTCTTCCATATATCTCAATTACTGTTTGGAGACTCTGAACGTTCTGACACAATCTGATGCTGTCTAAAATAAATGATGAATGGAAAAATATAAGAGGCAGATGACAACTTTATTTTATTCCATTATTTCAAAACAACATTGGCAGATTCTATTGATGTGGGTTTTACTCATCATACATTCATGTTAATTATGCAGTTCAGGCTTTCATATTGTATGCTTTTAAGTATTTGGAACTCTTATTAACATTTTTAGGGTAAAATCAGGGTTTAACAGGTAAATAGGACTAAAGAGAGTTAGGTGAGGTCGGATGGCTCAGATTCAGATATTGACCTGGGTTTTGGGTCTCCGCTTGCTTCACAGGCCAGATTGACATCATCCAGAGAAAACACAGTCTGGGACACGGCCTGCTTTGTGATATTTGGAGGTTTTTTAACTGATGGAACATACAATAGAAACATTACACTCAATATTAATGGTCAGTTCTTACAAAACAACAACCCATAATGTGTAGTCAATATGTCTGCTTTATCTTTTCATTTGGATGAAGAGCAGTTATAGGACTGTTGTGTCTTTTCACATAGTGTAATAGATTACAAGTAAAATAATTTACAATTTAATTTGATATTCTCAAAATGTATCCCAAAACTGCCAAGTTATCTTCTATACCTCTAACTCCATGTTTTGTAGGGACATTCCATAGACGTAATGGTTTTTATACTGTACAAACTGTATATTCTATTCCCTTCCCCTAGACCCAAGCACACACGCACACACACACACACACACACACACACACACACACACACACACACACACCAAATTCGGAAGGAAATCCAAGAGGATGCACTTACTGTCATTTAATTTGTCTGAGAAAGCAGCAGCAGGCAACACATAAAGAAAAAAAAAAGAGAGAGAGAGAGAGAGAGAGAGAGAGAGAGAGAGAGAATAAATTATTTCTCTTGTACAGTGTATATCCTAATTTGGTTATTTTACCATATCTTTGTTATGATGTACTTACACAAATAAGTGGTGACTAACAACATGTAATATGTACAGGTTAGGTTTAGGTTTAGAGTTAGTTGCTAGTAATTATGCATAATTCACAGTATTATTGTACATATAAGTACAGTAACACATAAGATAAGGAAGGAAACAGTAAAAGAAAGTGCCACTCCCAGTTTATATATTTTACTTCAATATTTTAAATGAATCATTCATTTGGTAAACACACATGGACTTCTCATTTTGATGGCACCGATTTGACAGAAAAAATACTTTTGAGAGTTGAACTGAAGAAGTAACAGGTTTTTGCAGGTATCATAATGCTCCCTGTTTTTTTGTGTTGCATTGTGGAATTTTTGTGATGCATTGTGCATCCTGCCTGAGTTTTAGTTTAGTTTCTCGTTGCCATTTTTATCAGAAAACAAATCAGAAGTTTTTCTGAGCGTGGTGCAGATTGAAGGGTTCTTACAATCATCAGGAATTTGGATGTAACCGTCTATTTGTCCCATAGAGAGGAAGAGGAGCAGTAGATGAAGAAGAGGCACGTGCTGCCCTCTACTGTCCGCTGGCTGACATCGCACTGGAGGCATTCTGCATCAAACCAGCAGCCAGGGGCTTGAGACAGCGTCTGCAGAGGACAAACCAAAACAGAGCAGAGGAGTGAACCTAAGAGAGAACATCAAGTCATTTACAAAACTAAAGGATATGAGATGGGTGAAAATAGACAAAATATTCATCTGTCATTATTGACTGAATTATTCCCCAGCCAAGAACAAAACATTTATTTACAATGAACACTTATGCTAAACAAAATCTGCACAAACCAACAAATGGATGCACAGACAAATGAAGAGTATCAGAATATCTTGAAGAGAAAACATCTTGACAATCACTTTGAGCTAAAGCAGTCTTTTTATGTCTAAGACAGACACATCCACACAGATATATAGCTATTTCCAGTATATACAGTACTGGGCAAAAGTCTTATGCCACCATGCCAGAATTAGATTTGTTGTTTTTGTAATGTTATGGTGATCATATATAATACAAATACAGGAAATGTGTATTTAGTATTAAAAACTGTATAAAAATGTTAACTAATTTGTCAAGTTTTTAAGGGTAAACTCCCATTCCACTTGAGCAATAGCAGGAAACTGCAGGATCGCTGACTACACTCATCATTGCAGAATACTCAACCACAATGGATCCAGCAGTGGGGTGGTCACCAGCGATGCACATTCTCATGCTCCACCAGGGCACTCGCTCCCTTAAGAATCCCACCCAGGACTTTTTGGACCTTTTTTGGACCACAGACCCACTACCCAGATAAGTCACTCGTCGTTTTTTACTGTGCCAGTTTAAATTATCCTCTTTATTCACAACTGTGTCAATATGATCCTCAAGGGAGTTTTGAAGACTTTGTAGAGCTGGCCCTGGTGTTAAGCTGATCCTCCTGAGGCTGAGGAGGAGGCCTTGCCTGCACAGTTTTTTGGGGGGGCTGTAAGTACCATGCTGTGCAGGCTGTGGAGCCAAGCCAGTTACATGAGCCTGTGTGAGACTCATGCCTGAACAACTTTACAAGAAGGCCATCGCCACAACCGAGTCACTTCACAAGATGGCCACCGCCATACCCGAGCCACTCCACAAGATGGCCGCCGCCACACCCGAGCCGTTTCACAAGATGACCACCGCCGCATCTGATTCAGTTCCCAACATCTGAGTCAGTTGCCAAGATGGATGCCGCCGCATCTGCCACCACATCTAAATTTCTTGTCCTAACTACAAGGCATGTATCTGTGTTTCCTGAGTTTCATGTTAAAGCCGAGATGGTTGGCCCTGAGTTTTATGTGTCCGTAGGTCAGCCAACATGACCACTCCTAAGCTCCATAGACTCTCTGCCCTTGCCAAAATGGCTGTGCACGACTCCCAAAGACTCTTTGCCATGTGTAAGATGCCATTCCATATTCTCTCTGTCCTGTCTAAGATGGTCAATCCTGAAAGCACTAACATGGCCCAGAGGGCCTCTCTGTGCTCTCTACTTAGGTTCCTGTGGCCACCGGCACCACCCTGGTATCCAGTCCCTCACTGGTCTCTGGTTCTGCCTGCGGCTCTGCCCTGGCCTCTAGATCCACCTGTGGCTCTGCCCTGGCATCTGGATTTGCCTGCAGCTGCGCCCTGGCCTCTGGATCTGACTGCGGCTCTGCCCTGGTCTCTGGTTCTGCCTGCCGCTTCGCCCTGGCCTCTGGTTCTGCCTGCAGTCCCGCCCTGGCCTCTGAATCTGCCTGCATCTTTGCCCTGGCCTCTGGATCTGCCTGTGGCTCCACCCTGGTCTCTGGTTCCTGCCCTGCCGGCTCCACCCTGGCCTCCTGTCCTGCCGGCTCCACCCTGGCCTCCTGTCCTGCCGGCTCCGCCCAGGCTTCCTGCCCTGGCTTCCTCTCTTGGCTTCCCACCTGTGGCTCCGCCCCGGCTTCCCACCTGCAGCTTCGCCCTGGTCTCCGGCTCTGTTCCTGTCCTGTCGGCTCTGCCCTGTTTTTTTGCCCTGCCATGTTCCCCAGGCCCTCTCCCTCATCACAGGCCTTGACCTTCATCCCCTCCCCCTGGTCCACCTCTGTTCCATCACCCAACTAAACTCTTTATTTGGAGTGTCTGGAAGCCACTCCTTGGCGGGGGGGGGGGGCTATGTAACAGTCCTGTATTGTGTTTCATCAATCCATGTTTTTTATTTTGAAGTTCTGTATTGTCATCCATGTTTTGTAGTTCTGTGTAGTTCTTTTGTTTCATTGGTCCTCGTTCTTGATTGTCTCCCAGGTGTGTCCTATTCACCTTGATTTCTTTGTGTATATATATTCCAGTGTCCCTCTTGTTCTTTGTTAAGAATTGTTTCTCTGTGATGTTGTTCCTGTTCCCTGTATGAATTATCTTGTTTTATTTTGTTACACAACAATTCTCATTTTGTTACAATTTTGTACCATGAGTGCAAGTAACTCAACTTCTTAATGTTCATTCATTATAAAGGTAGATATTAATAAACCTCCAATGGTGAAATAGTGAGTTGAGGGGGATCCTAAACATGTCATGACTGCGAGCAGCAAATTACACTCAGTACATTAACATATTTTACTAATGCATTTACAACCGGTGCTTATACACTCTCTGACAAAAGTCTTGTCGGTTTTGTACAAATTGACCTGAAGTGCCGCTAAAATATATTTCTAATCAAGATTTGTTTTCAAGAAATGGCTCATTTTAATCCCAACAGCTTTTGTAATAATGTTTCAGTTCAAAACGAAACTGTCAAAAAGTATTCTAATATCCACAGCTTGGTAAAGCCCATTGAGTCAATTTTTGCAAAGACATAAGTGTTGTCGCCTTGTCATATGAGCCTTATCTGTGACTAATAATGGATCAATTAGGTCTCAGGTGTGTATAAAAAGATCCCCAGTACACTAGACCTTCACATCAACTGCAACTAGACCTCTGTATACATGCCTAAGACTCACCTTGAGATTAAAATTTTGATTATCAAGAGGGTGAAGACCAGATCCAATGCTGATGTGGCAGACACCTTCAATGTGTCTCAGCATCAAGTATAGAGGATAAAAAAAGATTTGAAGAGACTGGAGACGTTTTTGACAAGCCCAGGTCAGGCAGACCCTGCAAGACAACTGCTTGAGGGGACCGTTTGTTGGCTTGAAAATCCAAGGTCAGCTCATTTTCCATTGCAGCAGAGCTCCACAAGACCTGGTCACCTGAAGTCCCTGTGTCAACCAGAACAGTTTGTCAGATTTTGTCTCGAAATGGCCTCCATGGTTGAATCAGTGCCCAGAAGCCAGCACTAAACAAAAGACAATTGAAAAACCGTTTGGCATTTGCCAAGGCCCACAGCCTGCTAAAACGATGGATGCTGGAAAAGCAGGTTGTTTTTTCAGATGAATCTTCTGTTGAATTATACCACAGTCACCTCAAAAATTGCAGGAGACCTACTGGAGCCCGCATGGATCCGAGATTCACCCAAAAAACAATGAAGTTGGGTGGCAGAAAAATCATGGTCTGGTTACATCCAGTATGGGGGTGTGCAAAAGATCTGCAGGGTGGAAGGGAACATCAATAGTCTAAAATAGCAAGAAATCTTAGCTACCTCTTATATTCCCAACCATAAAAGAGGCCAAATTCTGCAGCAGGATGGTGCTCCATTGTATACTCCATCTCCACATCAAGGTTTCTCAAGGCGAAGATCAAGATGCTCCAGGATTGGCCAGCCCAGTCACCAGACATGAACATCATTGAGCATGTGTGTGGTTGGATGAAAGAGGAAGCACAGAAGGAAGCATGCAAGACTGCTTTCTTTGCTATTCCTGATGACTTCATCAATACATTGTATGAATCCTTGCCAAACCGCATGGATGCAGTCCTTCAAGCTCATGGAAGTCATACAAGATATTACATTTGGATCTCACAGCACCGCTACTTAATTTGCTGAAATATTTTTGTATTTGCAGTAAATTTGTTCAGTTTCTATATAGGCGACAAAACTTTTGTCTTGCCAAAATTTGACCTCTCTGTCTTGATTAAATGATAAAAAAATTTTTAGTGAAACTACTTCATTTCAGTGCATTAAACATCATTTGAGAGGGTTTTAGCTTTTCATATGAACTATTTCTAACACCAATTGATTAATTAAAAGTCAGGTTAATAGTAGGTGTTTCTACAAAATAGATAAGCGACAACACTTTTGTCAGGGAGTGTATAGATGACGGACTGTTTAATGGTGTCACGACCAGGAAACTGGAATCAGGAGTGAGGACGCAAGTGCAAAGTTCTGGTTGAATAAATAACATTTAATAAAAATAGACAAGAAACAAAACACGAGAAACAAACAATGGCAGGTAAGTAAACACAGGAACACTAAAACTGAAAATAGGTACACACAAGGAATCAGAGACAATGAACCGGCAGTGAGTATTGCACAAACACAGGTATAAATACACACAGACTAAATGACAAACAGGTGAAATGAATCAGGTGATTAATTAATGAATGTCCAGGTGACAACGATCAGAACAGAAACAAAACATGACACGGACTAACCGTGACAAATGGTGTTTAATACCTACAACACAATGCAGAAAGATCCAGAACATCGACCAGCATAAAAACAGTGCTGTTTTTTCACTTGGTCTCAAAAGCTCCTTTATGACTCATTTAGAACTTATAAAGTATTTTCTGGAAGACTTAATAGATAAAAGCTCCATTCAGCTCAGTGACTCCACTACACGCTGTCTGACTGTCTCATGCACACACACACACACACACACACACACACACATACACACACACACACACACACACACACACACATTCTGATTTCCATGTTTTGTGGGAACATTCCATAGGCTTAATGGATTTTATACTGTACAAACTGTATATTCTATTCCCTTCCCCTAACTACGGAAGCCGAGAGAGGCCATGCACTATTATTATTTTTGCTTGCTTGTTTTCTCGTGATCACGACTTAATTTCTCGTTATCTCGAGATAACAAAAGTTGTTCCCTTTCAGTCGGTCACTACGACGTCACGTCGTGACCGACGAATTGGGAACTCGCTTAGAGAGACCAATCTGCTTCGAATACTACAAAAAACGCCAATGAACTTGGCATTGAGATATTTGCATAATGCTGGCGCCGCCCCGCCAGGTGCGTATATAAGGCGCACGTGCAAATAAGGAAATCAGCTTTTTTCGCTTCGAAAGCCGGCTTTATCTGACTGAGAAGCTACTCTCTGCTCTTCTGGGAACGGTTGCTGAGGTTGATTGACAAGCAGTACTAACTCAGCGGACGCTCGCAGTATTCCACTGCTCTGCATATTTTTTGTTTTGAGTTTAGTGTGTGCGTTGCCTTTCCCTGTGCGCATCATCAGCCGAGCACCTAAAGAGTGATTTCCCTAAAGAGTGATACGTGAGAGCTCTGTGTCTTTTTAAAGACAGCCACTCTCTCGTATATTCGGAGATCGGCGTCCTTTTCAGGATTGC
Organism: Misgurnus anguillicaudatus; assembly: GCF_027580225.2. Classification (NCBI taxonomy): domain Eukaryota; kingdom Metazoa; phylum Chordata; class Actinopteri; order Cypriniformes; family Cobitidae; genus Misgurnus; species Misgurnus anguillicaudatus. The sequence continues at coordinate 5,600,160 of NC_073349.2, forward strand.
TTTTCGTCCGTGCGATCTTGGATGTGAGAGGTATAAGGGTTCCAGTTTCGGTCACGAGCGCTGTCTTCATGCTTGGGCATCAAGCACTCTGAGGCTGCGCTCGTGGGGAGTTTTTGTTCTCTCTGTGAGAGCATAACCCTCTTGGATTGCGGAGACGACTGACGTTTCTACGGGAATGCTGTCCGCGCCTTTGCAGTGCTGACACCGCCATGGTGCGGCTGTCAAGCGCTCGCATGACGCTCTTCGCATCACTACGCTGAGTAGGACGGAGGATACGTCCTCCACCTACCGGCCTTTCATCCTCAGCCGGTTGAGGCTCCGGTGGAGACGGCAGAGTCGTGTTCTACGATTTCTGCCGATCCATTGGACCTCCTTCTGGTCCCGTTCACTTCTGCAGCATCAGAGGGGTGTCCAATTTCCTCCGAAGTGGAGTCGTTCCGGAGATGGCGGCCGTGCCCGCTCGAGCGGCGGAAACGGTAGAGTTGGAGAGGTTAACCCCTCTCCGCCCGAACCGTACTGCCCACGTGATTGGTATTTCGGAGCTGCTCAGTCCTCTGCTCCTGTGCCTTTCTTCCCGACGGCACGAAGAGCTGACGTGATTTGCGGCCATCCGGTCGTTCAGCTTCAGCTTTCACCCCTCATCTCCCTCACCAGGGGAGCCGCTAAGGGCGGGGACCCCTTCAGTGGAGCGGGGGGTTGCGATGCAGCTGCGTTCCTGGAGGGACCACCCAACCCTTCCCTCCCGTGTTTGTAGACAGTCGTCCGGTTACGGGCGCTGTCTGTCAGGCATGCGGAGAGGCGGCTTCAGCCCTGCACGCAATAACGTTGCTACAGGTTCACCAAGGATTTACGAGGGAAGCCGCGACCTTCAGTCGTGCGATGTTCACCACAGTGGTTCAAGATCGCCACCTTTGGCAGTGTCTGGCTGACGGACGCAGGCGAGAACAACTTCTTGAATGCTCCTGTCTCACAGACCGGCCTCTTCGGCGAGGCCGTGGAGTCGTACAGCTCCACTGCGCAGACTGAGGCGATCTCTTAGGTCATGCCCGGCGAAGGAGAGCTGCCCTTGGTAAAAACCACCACGCCGGCTCCTCAGTCTGCCTCTCGCCGTCGGCGTGCTGCGGCGACCACCTTCGTTCCCCTCCTCGGACCCCATCTCGGCAGCGCGGTGGAACCGGTCGTCAGCAGCTCGCCCCGCCCGCTTAGCCGCTTCCCGTGAAATCGGGAGTTTAAGTGGCCAGTAAGCGGGCGACCCGGATTGGCAGAGGATCACTCTTCAGGAGACGGTGATTCGCTCCTTCCCCCGATAGAGGGTCGGGTGGAAAATTCTTGGTTTGCATATGTTCCACCGGCTGTTTAGCCGGTACCCACTTAACCACACATAGAGTGCATTCCTCTTCCCTCTCCAGGTCTCCAGAGGATCGAGAGAGCCGTGAGCGGGCACACACCAGCTCACCCTACCTCTCCTCTATCGCCAGCGGGTGTTCTGAGGAGTCCGAGCCCTCCACTGAAGAGACCGGACAACCATCACCCTCATCGGAGTCTGTGCTCTCCGCAGAGGAGACCAGACGACCGTCGCCTTCAGCGGGCTCAGGTCAGTGTGTCACACACACACACACACATACTGTAGATGCTTATGCTGTCACAGCAGACGCACCGGCAGTCTCACCTGCCTCGCTTCGCTGCCCCACCGCGGGTACTTCGGTAGTGTCGTTAATTCTCCTCGTACGGTGCCTGGGTGCTTGGCTTCAGTTCCCAGCCCGTTTCGTTGGGTTTTACGCACGATCCGCCTCGGTTACGAAATACAATTACCGGCACAACCCCGAATTCTCGGGCTTTCGTTTCACTATAGTGAAAGTATCCGATGCACATGTACTGCGTGCATAAGCCGATGTCCTGCTGGCGAAGGATTATCGAGCCGGTCCCTCTTACCGAGATGATGATATGATGATAGGGTTTTTCCAGCCTTTATCTCATAGTACCCGAAATACGCGGTGGGTTACGATCGATTTGATTTACGCCCGGCTCTACGGAGGTGGTCTTTTTTTGGATGATAACGCCGAGGCTCGTATTTCAATATTCAGATCGGTTGCAGCTTTAGACCTGTAAGACGTGTACTTTTGTGTCCATCTCCCCTCGCCTTAGACCGTTTTTTCGCTCTGCGTCGTGGGGTGGGCATATTAATATTAAGTACACCATTCGAGCTGTCTCTCTCTCTCCGTGTATCCATGAAAGTGTTAGTCACGGCATTAAAATATCAGAGAGAGAGCGTTGTTCGCATTCTGCTTTATTTACGTTGACTTATAAATAGCCCGTTCTTGGCAGACGTGCGCGAACACAGAGAGTTAATGCTTCGGCATCTCGCTCGTCTAAGTCATCAGGTCGACTGGGAAAGAGCAACTTTGCCCCGTGCAGAGGATCCTTTTTCTCAGTATGGAATTAGACTCGGTCGTTTTATTGGCGTGTTTTACAAGAGCACGCAACCAGTCAGTTCTGACTTGCCTCGGTTTAATTCGAGGGAAGTACGCGGTCCCTCTGATACAATTTCAGAAGCTCCTGGACATATGACAGCATGCTGCAGCCGTGACACTGTTCGAGCTGCGTCATATGAGACCGCTTCAGTTTGGCTTTACGATCGAGTCTCGAGGAGAGCGTGGCGCACCGGCATACATTGTGTAAACACTACACCTGCGTGTCATTTAAATTTCCCCGTAGTAGACCCAGCATTTCTGATAGAACAAGATATGCCTCTGAGGGGTCTCCTGGCATTCTGTAGCATGCGATGCCCTAAGCACGGGATGTTCAGCCACGTATGACGGGCCTGCAGTCTGGGGTGTGCATAGCACCCCAACTGCCGCGAGCGGTGCGCTGTATATCTGGGACTTGTACGCTCCGCTATGGAGATGCGAGGGAAGGATGTATTTGTCGACACCGATAACTTTGCGACTGTTGCGTTATTTACCGTTAAGGCGGTTTTGCGCTCTCGTCACCTGTCGCATCTCGCTCGTCATCTCCTCTTTTGGAGTCAGAAGCATCTGAGGTCCCTTCGTGCCATTTACATCCCGGGATCGCTCAATACAGCGGTACGCGCTTCCGAGCTGCGCCCCCGGCGAATGGCGACTCCACCCCCAGACGGTCCAGCTAATTTGGAAGAAGTTCGGTTGTGCGTAGATAGATCTGTTTGCGTCGCCGGACGATACCCACTGTCGCCTTTTTTATTCACTAACCGAGGGCAGCCTCGGCGTGGATGCGTTGGCACACAGCTGACCGCGGGGGGTGCGTAAATACGCATTCCTTCCAGTGAGCTTTATTGCGCAGACACTGTGCAAAGTCAGGCAGGACGAAGAGAGCCTTTTATTAATCGTCCGTACTGGACGACCAAGAATTGGTTTCATAGTTAATGCTCCTCGCGACAGCCCTCCCTGGCCGATTCCCCTGAGGAAGGACTTTCTTTCTTAGGAAGGGGCACATTTGGCACTCGCGCCCCGACCTGTGGATATCCATGTACGGTCGTTGAGCGCGCGCAAGGTTTAGGTGATTTATCGCAAGCGGTATCTAACACCATCGACGCGGTTCGAGCACCGTCCACAGGACGGGCTTACGCGCTTAATGAAACCTTTTCGTCACCCGGTGCTCTTCGCAACGCGAGGACCCAGAGAATGCCCTTTAACATTATGCTTTATATCTTTAACATGGGTTAGATGGTAGGCTGTCCCTCCGCCATTAAAATTGATATCGCCGCTATTTCTGCTCATCACTCACTTATCTACGGCAGATCAGTTGGCCAGCATGATTTAATTAGAGGCGCTCGCAGGCTAAACCCCTCGCGCCCTCCCTCTTTTTTCCTGAGACCTGTCCATGGTGCTGAAGCCTTCAGGTCTCCGATTTAGCCTTTGCAGTGTGCGAGTCTAAGTTTTTATCAATGAAAACTCTGACCCTGCTAGCATTGGCCTCCATGAAGAGAGTAGGAGATTTACATGCATTCTCTGTTGACGATTCGTGCCTTTAGTTTGGTCCTGCTGTCTCACTGAAGACCCAGACCAGGCTACGTGCCCAAAGTTCCCACCACTCCCTTTAGAGATAAGGTGGTGAGCTTGCAAGCGTTGCCTTTGGAGCAGGCAAACCCAACCGAGGCTTTGTTGTGCCCCGTACGCGCACTGCGATTCTACGTGGTCCGCACGCAAAGCTTCAGGACCTCAGACCAGCTCTTTGTTTGTTATGGTGGCCAGCAGAAAGGGAAAGCTGTCACTAAGCAGAGGAAGTCTCATTGGATAGTTCATACTATCGCCCTAGCTTACAATTTGCAGGGCATTCCTTGCCCTTTAATTTGAGAGCGCATTCCACACGGAGTGTTGCCTCATCTTGGGCTTTAGCTCGTGGTTCCTCGCTAACAGACATCTGTAGAGCTGCTGGTTGGGCGACACTTAATACGTTCATTAGATTTACAATGTTCGTATCGAGCCTGTATCCTCTCGTGTTCTTTCCTCACCAGGGAGGGCACGGAGAGCAGACTCGCAAGTCGGCTTGCAGCCTCCGACTGAGGCTCCAAATTGAGTTTTCAGTATGGAAGGCTAACAGAGCAAAAATGCGTAATGGTTTGATTTGCTCCCTCCACTGCCTTGACAGCCTTTGTTGCGGAGCATTGGCTGTCAGCCTTTCACTAGTTGTATTCTTACGAACCTACGTGTTTGGCCAGGGCCCCACATTGCGTCCCAACGGGTTCCTTTGTGAGTATTATTCCGTGGGGTTAATCCTACTAGCCCACGTTTCCCTTAGCAGAGCACTGCTTTGCTTACACAGCCACGGCTGTCATTTAGACCTCAACTACGGTTGACTTTCGCTCACCAATAGCCCTTAACGGGGCGGTGGCTTCCGCAGCGTCCCTATACCGCTCAGATAGGGCGCTTCCCAGTCGCTGGCACTACTGTGGGTTAAAGGAACATCTAGTGCCCGGCCTTCTGCCTTAAAACCTAATTCTCCTTATCCTTAAGTGGAACCGGAGGGCTTTACGCAGACACTGGAAGAGGTCAGCCCCTAGTGGCGTTTTGGTAGGGATTCCCAATTCGTCGGTCACGACGTGACGTCGTAGTGACCGACTGAAAGGGAACGTCTCGGTTACGGATGTAACCCTCGTTCCCTGAAGGAGGGAACGGAGACGTCACGTCCCGTCGCCACAGGTGCTGCCACCTGCTGTTTAGGCCGGTCACCTTCCGGCTTTCTCAGCGAACAGAAGCTGATTTCCTTATTTGCACGTGCGCCTTATATACGCACCTGGCGGGGCGGCGCCAGCATTATGCAAATATCTCAATGCCAAGTTCATTGGCGTTTTTTGTAGTATTCGAAGCAGATTGGTCTCTCTAAGCGAGTTCCCAATTCGTCGGTCACGACGTGACGTCTCCGTTCCCTCCTTCAGGGAACGAGGGTTACATCCGTAACCGAGACGTTTTCTCGTGATCTCGACATAACAAAAGTTGCATTCTTGAGATGTGATTAAAGCTTACGTGTACTCTATAGAACGTGTTGTTTTGTTTGTAAACAGCAAAAGCATATTTTGCTAAATTAGCATGGATGAACAAATTAGATTTTACTTGGATCAGAGATTCGCTCAAATATAGATTTGTCAATATTTACTATTTTAAAGTGGTGAATTTCTCTCCGCAAAGAGAGTTAGATAACTCTGCTAATTTTGGTCATACAGATATGATTTATACATCATTTAAAACGTTAAAGTGTCTAGTTTTTTTCTGTCCACTTCCAATAAAAACAGAATGTTGCGCTTTTCGCAAAATTAAGAAAATAAACATGATGCGTGTTTTGTTCTCTCTCCCTCAGTGAAGTCCTTTCAGAAACACGTCAGAAAAATTAACTGTAACTTAAGGAATACTTGTCATATCAACAAAAGATACATATCTACATAATGCTTGGAATGTCTGCTTTTGGAAGATGTAAGTTAAATCGAAAACAAATATTGTAATTCGTTGTTAACTGTGTTAGAAGAGGGAGATGTACCGTCTTTCTCGTGTTCCTGCATTATCTATAATGAGCCACGCCCCGCTCCATTGAAGAGAAGAGCAGAGATCATCCATATTCATTAGTCAACTCCACAGTCAATGGAGACTCCGTCTCTGTAGCCATTCAATGCTGTGTTGAGTTTTAATCCAAGTGCTGGTGACATGACATCTACTTGTTTACTCAGACTGTAACTTAAGTTATCTCCAGACGCGAGTGTGTGTGCTTCATCAAACAGACGCGATCGACGTCCAAACGCACACACAAATACCTCATATTTGACGCGCTTTGTGGTATCATTATAAGATATGCGATTGTAAACATCACATCTACTTGTTTACTCGCGCCTAAAGTTATCTCCAAACAGACACGAGTGTGTGTGCTTCTTCAAACAGACTCGATCGACGTCCAAACGCACACACACAAATACCTCATATTTGACGCGCTTTGTGGTATCATTATAAGATATGCGATTGTAAACATCACATCTACTTGTTTACTCGCGCCTAAAGTTATCTCCAAACAGACGCGAGTGCGTGTGCTTCGTCAGTGACGCAATGTCCAAACGCACACACAAACAGGATGCCTCATTTTTGATGCGCTTTGTGGTATTCTTATAAAAGGTGCCATTGCAAACATCACATCTACTTGTTTACTCGCGCATAAAGTTATCTCCAAGAAGACGCGAGTGTGTGCTTCGTCAGTGTGACGGGATTGAGGTCCAAACGCACACAAAAACACAAGATGCCTCATATTTGACGCGCTTTGTGGTAAAATTATAAAGTATGCTCTCTCGCCTGTAAATACAAGTTATCTCCAGGCGCTTATGTTTGCACGGCAAGTTTATTTAATGCAGGATCATGCATGGGAAGGCATTTCTTTTGTGTTGCTTTCACAAACAAACACGTAACAAGGCGTCGTCTTACTGCCTAAAGGATGCAGCTCATTATGCAAGTGTTTTGTTCTTCAGCTGTCAATCACAGACTATTCAAGAGCTTCCAGCCTCCTTGCATATTGCCTTCCTAACCAAAAAGTGACTTTGAAATTGTAAATCAATATTATTGTCTTATGTAAATGAGTAAGCAGAATGATTTTCACATCATTTTAAAGAAAAAACTCTAGACTACTAGATCCTGTTTTGAAAAGTCTTGGGAAAACATGTTTAGTATGAGTTTTTTTTACTTATATCAGTCACTTAAAAATTTAGCTTTTTCAAAAACCACGCATCAACATTTTTCTCTCAAAAATACAAACATGTACATACATGTTGATCATATAATATAGTAGCCCAGTTTGTGCTGAACACAGTGTTATAAGACTTTTGCCATTATTATGTTTTTAAGCAACTGAAAAAAGCACAAATGTCAGTGCATGTCAAAACTTCTCCAGGGCCCTAAAAACCCCTTAGACCCCAGAGGGTTAAGTTACTCAATACACGTTTCTACTTTTAACAGCATTTAAATGGAATGACTGAAAGTCAACAAACAGTCACAAAACCAACGTGTTTATGTGGTTGTCAGCTATAATGCACACTTTCCTGTTTATATAATCTGCATTGAAGTAAAGAGAGTACCGTTTTCCCTGGATGAGCTCATTATCTCTAATGCGGTCACGCCCTCAGGCTGTTGACATGGTAATGAAGAGCCGAGCAGTTCCAACAATAATAAACAAAGCGTAAAGTTTTATCAGATTTAAAGACTTTACCGCAACTTTATACACACACGTGAGGAATATCTTCATTTATGTCTGGACATTGAGGAAGAGAAACGTTTATCTTTAACAATACCTAAGAAGAAAAACAATGGAAGACGCAATGGAGAAGGATATATTCCTGAAGAAACTGTAAGTCATTTGTCTTCATTTATATTTGCTATCATGTAATATGTTATGGCTTGTGCAGTTCAGCCTACATAAGCAACCTCAGCAGCTTCGGATTTAAAAACCTTCGCATTGTTTACAAACGAGGGCGCGTGATTTCACGTAATGGCGGATTTCATTGATACATGCTATACATGCAGGGTTAGACACAGTTATTCACTTTCGTATCCTTCATGGCAACTTTGAGTAATGCTGCACTGCTGTATCTTTTAAGTGTGTGTTGTAATATGATTCCATGTTTACATGCTTATTTACAAACGAGTACGCGCGTGATCACGTAATGGCAGATTTCATTGGTATGCTGTACAGTGTTAGACACAGTTATTCACTTTCGTATTCTTTATGGCAACTTTGAGTAATGCTGCACTGCTGTATCTTTTAAGTGTGTGCTGTAATATGATTCCATGTTTACATGCTTATTTACAAACGAGTAAGCGTGATCACGTAATGGCGGATTTTATTGTTACATGCTGTACAGTGTTAGACACAGTTATTCACTTTCGTATCCTTCATGGCAACTTTGAGTAATGCTGCACTGGGGGATCTGCTTTAATATGATATTGTTTACATGCAACGCATTCCATACATTGCGCTTCACACTCGACACCGTTTTATTATGAGCTCCGTGTTGTTTACACGGAGACGCGATCTCGCGCACATCCATTTGCGATGTGTTTTTAAAGTTCATACTCGCTTACAGAAACGCGTTTAAAACAGAAGCTAGACGATAAGGGGATGGGCATCTGAAAACAGTCATCTGAAAACAGCTTTTTATATAACTAATCATTGCAAATGTTTATCTGATATACTAATTTAGTTTATGATAGTTTATCTGAATGTAGTGCTATCATTTACCCATCAGTTATGTATGTAAGGGTATTTCTGTGGACAATTTATGCTGACAGCTGTTCATAACTCTCTTACAGGTCTGCATCCCTCTCATCAGTACAAAACTATGAAGTGGAAAAACATATTCACACTCTTTGGACATAAAGTTATATGGTAACATGAGCCACATGAAGTTTACAGCTCTGTTGTTTATCAGTTTCTTATACAAGTTCAGTTTTTGAACAGGGTTCGTTTCCAAATAAACTGAAAATGTCCTACTGACCTTCATTTCTATTTTAATTATATTGTTAACTTCTTAATAAACCTCAAACAAACATGTATACATTTGTCCTCACATTCTTTACTGTAGTTCCCTCCTGCCTCATTATGCAGCTCATTATGCGAGCCTTTGTTTGTTAGCTGTCAATCAATCCTTCTCGCATACGGCCCCTCTAAACAAAAAGTGTCTTACAATTTCTAAATCAATATATTGGTTTATGTGAATCAGTAGGCAGGATGATTTTTACATCATTTTAAAGAAAAAACTCTAGACTACTAGATTCTGTTTAGGAAAGTCTTGTTAAAACATGTTTAGTATGGGTTTTGTGGACTTATATCAGTGACTTAAAATTTTTGCTTTTTTAAAAACCACGCATAAACCTTTTTCTCTCAAAAATACAAACATGTACATACATGTAGCCCATATAATATTTTAGCCCAGTTTGTGCTGAACACAATGGTATGAGACACTTGCCAATATTATGTTTTAAAGCAACTGAAAAAAGACCAAATGTAAGAGCATGTCAGAACCTCTGACAGTGTCCCAAAATGGTCGGACCCCAGAGGGTTAAGTCTATCTACACATTAGTGTGGTAACGGCGATGACCCCAACTCATATACATTAGTCCACTTCAGAATAGACTAAATATTATGAACAGGAAATTACATTATGACATTTGGATTATCATGGCAGGATAACGAGATTGTTTTCTCGAGATCACGAGAAATTAAGTCATCATCACGAGAAAACAACTTTCGTTATCTCGAGATAACGAGAAATTAAGTCGTGATCACGAGAAAACAAGCAAGCAAAAATAATAATAGTGCATATCCTCTCTCGGCTTCCGTACCTAACCCCAACCATCACAGAAAACTTCCTGCTACTTCTGATTTTCAAGAAAAATCATTCTGTTGGATTTTTAAGCTTGTTTCCTCATGGTGACCTCAAAATGTCCCCACAAGGTCATAAATTTACTGGTATTCCTTTCCAACAAGATAATTACCAGGCACACACACACACACACACACACGTTGGAGACCCCTGCACCAATCATCCCCTCCAATTTTCCTGTTCATTGTTAGTTCATGTTAACTAATGCATTAACTAATTGTTAACAAATACAACCTTGTTGTAAAGTGTTACCCAGTAATTTGTTTACAAACCCACACACTGTTTTTCCTGCCCTATTTAGTAAAATTTTAATAAAACAATTACATTGCAAACAAATAATCAGATTAAAGACACAACCTTAGTAAAAAAACAACAACTGTGTCTTTGTTTTTTTATGGGTATAGGCAGGATCTTCCCTCCTATTAAACCAATATGTGCAATCAAAAAGTATTCAGACCCCCTTCATTTTTGCAAAGTGTTGCAGCCTAGTAAACTACAACCACTTAATTTCTTCTCATTAATTTAAACTAATAATTATTATGCAAGTCAATATTTTGATTAAATTTTTCCCCAAAACATGCCTGTTTTTCAAACAAATATAAATTTAGTATAAAATCATTTATAAATGATATATTGTTGTTAATGACGGCTGGAAGTCAAACACACTTTATATTCAGGTGTGCAAAATAATTACACAGTTTCTCTTTTACAGGTAAAATGGGCCACAGAAAGGTTTAACTTGAATTGAACATTTATTATTAAATTCCTATGAGAAAGATGCAATGCTATAGAAATTGCAAAATTGAGATGTTGAAATGCTGATTTGGGGTAGCATGCTGTGTCACACAAACTAGATTAAGAAGAAAAGATATTAACTGCAAAAGATTTTTAAAAGTAAAATAATATCAATAATTTGATTGTGAAATCATCAGGAATCCTTTAGTCTCCAATGTCACTTTTTTTTTCAGAAATGCAACCTGCATGGAGTACAAGATGTCAGAGACTTTGCTATAGTAAAGAATCCTAAAACATCATCCCACTTAAAAGAATCATAAGCTTCATATCATTCACAAGAATCATAAGAGAGCAGCATTACTTCTCTTCCAGAATCTTGCAGTAAGTTTTGGGAGTTCATTTCAAGTTCATCTCCAACCCTGAAAAGTCCGGCTTGGTCATTGTTAGTAACAGCTCACACCACGAGTTCCTCACCACCACTCCTGTTGTTGAAGTTAAACTGCTGCTGGTCAATGAGTAGTCACTCTTTTTAAAAATGTTTTATGGACAGGTTGGGATCACTTGTGAAATGCAAAACCGGTTTATAAACTACACTACACAACATGAACTAAAACAGACAAACACAATAAACATGACATAAAAGAGCTGGAAAATAAAGAAAATAAAAGAATGGCAATATCCCTATAGGCTTAACATCTGCTCAAACCATTAGAACCTCTAAGATTTGCCTTAATTAATAAGGGGTCATAACTTATGCATCAACAAAAAAATGAACGAATACTTGCATCTGCTTTTGTGAGGCAGTGCGAAGATCCAGATGCACGTAAGAGCGTGAGGAAGAGAATTCCAAAGTGTTTGTGATCATGTGACGGAGTCCTTGAAGTTGTTCCTTTGCGTTATTCCGTTGAGCGGATTGAAGTGAAGAATTCCTAAAACTATCCCAAGGGAGGGAGATTGGTCTCACCGCTTGAGCTGTGAGTTTAACCAATTGTAAGCAAAGATGAGTTGGATAGCAAGCCTTCTTATCCTTTAAATAAGTCCAACCCAATGAAACTGAGATAGATAGATGTGAAAGGTTGTTGATTGAGCGGGTAAACAGTCTATTTATTCAGAAATTCTATTGCAGAGAGTTTGTCTCAGTAATAATTACGGTAACATGATTAGGGTGACCACCTGCTAATAAGCCCAAGGGGTGTGTTTCTGAGGGACAATGTGGGACACTCCCTGGCCCGGCGGTGCACCCTACCCACGGGCCGACTTATTGATAGTGGTTTACCCATTTCTAGCACATACCACCTTACACTGCAAAAAACTTATTTTCTAGAAAAAAATTTTTTGTATTTTTGTCTTGTTTTCAGTAAAAATATCTAGAAATTCTTAAATGAAGATGCTTTTTCTTGATGAGCAAAACAACCCAAGAAAATAAGTCTAGTTTTTAGACAAAAAATATCTGATTTAAGTGATTTTGTGCACAAAACAAAAAAATCTGCCAATGGGTAAACAAAACAAAAAAACACTAAATTCAAGATTTTTTCATTTTTTTATGCACAAAATCACTTAAATTTGATATTTTTGGTCTAAAAACTAGACTTATTTTCTTGGGTCGTTTTGCTCCTTAAGAAAAAGCATCTTAATTTAAGAATTTTTTGATATTTTTACTGAAAACAAGACAAAAATACCAAGACATTTTTTTTCTTGAAAATAATTTTTTGCAGTGTACATGGCATATTAATAATGCCATATTCCCCTAAACATGTGTAATTGCTGATGTATGCTCATAAATAGGCCAACCAATGTGTATTTTTTTAAAAATAAAGATTCATAATATTTTGAAAATTCAATGATTGACAGATGCACTTTCACTTACGATTTACTTTAGCTATTTAATTTATTTTTCATTATAATTTATTAACTTTAAATAAATTATAATATAAAGTTATAGAATTAACAGGAACTGAAGTTGCTCAACAACACAGAAACAGTTTTAAAAAAGTCTTAAAAAAAACTCCAGGCGTTCACGGAACGAGAAGAAGGAGGAAGGATGGTGAACTTGCATGTTAGTAAAGGCAGGCGCAGGAAAAAAACTGTTCAGTGTTCTGGAGACATCTTTAGGACTTTCAGCCACAAATATTTATTTTCCCAGTCTTTCTTGTACCCACACCTTCTCTTTTTAATTGATGATGGCGGTGCAGAGTCAGACTCAGTCTCTTTCTCCATTTTTCAAATTGGAAAGCGCGCATCTAAAAGGGATGCACGTGCGTGGCTGCGTGCGGTCTGCGCTGTCATGACAACGACGAAAAGCTGACAACAACCTGTCAGCAGTTCAGCTGAGGGGCAACAGTAGCGTGCGAGTAGCGAGTGGTGAGCGAGCCTGAACTGTCTAGTAATGTTCGTTTGGCTGCCTGGGGCTCAAGGATATAGAGCGACCAACTTTTTTAATAAGCAAGCATTGATTATGCATGACACTGTCTCAATTTGCGGGACGCATGAATTGGGCTTCAAACGCTGTGCGTTCACGCGCTACGCGGGACGGGTGGTCACCCTAAACATGATGCATATCATTGATCAGGAAATAAATAAAGGAATTAGGTTTAAACACACATCAAATAATAACTTCATAACTATGACTATAAGCCATACTAAGGTAAAGCTATCATAACTACAGTCTTAAAACAGAGTGATAGATACGATCACACAGTACAAGAATATATAATATATACATTTTAAACAGCTTATTGTGATCTTAAACTAGAGAGTCCCAAAGTCCACATATTTTGGTCAGCATACTGCAAGTTCTGGCAATTGTCAACCCATCCGAGATCTCATGTTGGAATTTTGTTTATGCCAAGAAGGGTGTTTAGAATGGCACCAATTGAGCCAGGGACTGATAAGATCTCTGTAGAGTAGACACTGCTGGTGGTGCGACCCAAAACTTTTTCCGGTGGTTTCCCGGACAGGGATAATCTTAAACCAGGACTAGGCCTTAGTTTAATTAGGAAATATTACTAGTTTTATTTTAGTCTAGGACTAGTCTAATCCCTGTCTGGGAAACCGCCCCCTAATCTGAATCATGATTCAAAGCACCCTACCATCTTGTACCTCTGGAGACTTAAAATTCTCAAAAAAAGGATCTGTCTTAAATAACATCCTGAAGTAGGAATTAAATCACTGTTTTTTAAATCCAAAAAGGTAAGATGTTTTCTAAGTTAATTTGACTGACATATTGTCGCAATTGTGACTGTTTACTTCCCAAAGATTCGTTTATTAATGAGGGATACTAATCGTAACTAACTTCAGTAATATTTCATAAAACAAAAAAAATTTAAAGTGATTACTGTATAATACTAGCTAATATTTTTTCCTCCATAATAAATTAATTGTGAAATTAAGTCTTATGACTGCACCATTGATCTCTTCACAGGCACTTCTCCACCTAAAGGTAGACTTTACTCTTTGTCGGGGTCCCGTAAGAGAGTCTATGGGTCGTTATATTAGTTATTGCCTTTGCACCCATCTCATTCGTCCCTCTACCTCTCCTGCGGGAGCGGGGTTCTTTTTGGTTAAAAAGAAGGACGGCTCGCTCCATATGTCCGTGCATTAATTACAGAGGCTTAAATTACATTACTTTTAAGAATAGATCCCCCTACCTTTAATGTCTATGGCTTTTGAACTTCTCCAGGGAGCACGTTTCTTAACCAAATTAGACTTGCGCAATGCTTATCATTTGGTGCACATAAGAGAGGGTGATGAGTGGAAGACAGCGTTTAACACACTCTCCGGGCATTTTGAATACTCAGTTTTACCGTTCGGATTAACGAATGCTCTGTCTGTCTTCCAGGCTCTGGTTAATGATGTGCTGAGAGACATGATGAACAGGCTTGTCTTTGTGTACCTTGATGACATTCTCATCTTCTTCCCCTTTATGCAGGTACACACTCAGCTTGTTCGCGGAGTGTTACAGCATCTCTTAAAGAAATAATTATTCGTTAAGGCGGAGAAGTGCGAGTTTCATAGGGAGTTTTGTTTCTGGGTTTCATCATTGCTGCCGGGGAGATTCATACTGACCCCGCTAAGATCAAAGTGGTCGCCAAGTGGCCAGTCCCCGACTCTCATAAGGAGTTGCAATGGTTCCTGGGTTTTGTTAATTTCTATCGCCGATAGTTAAAGTTGTGGAGGGTAGGCACAGCTTTAATTTGTGGTGGTAAATTATTCCACAATTTGGGAGCAACTGCTGAAAAAGAGCGATCGCCTCTGGTCTTCAGCCTGATCCTGAGCAAGTTCAGCAGCAGCTGATCCCCAGACCTCAGTGACCTTGACGGGGTTAAATATGCAGAGGCTCCGAAATATACTGAGGTGCCAACCCATGGTAACACTTTATTTCGATAGTCCACTTTAGACGTTTTACTAATTATAAGTAACTTTGCAACTACTTATCAACCACCAATCTTTAGAGAATTAGTAGAATGTCTGCTTAATATCTACTAACAATTTATTTTGATGATATCTCAACAGACATTCAACTGTCTATAAGTATCTTTGCAGGTGCATGTCAACTTATTCCACTAACCCAAACCTCTTCCCTAACCCTTACCCTTACAGTCTACTAACACTCTAATGACAGTTAGTTGACGTATAGTTGCAAATTATTGAAAGTTGACATGTAGTTGCAAAGTTATTTATAGTAAGTAGAATGTCTAAAGTGGACTATCAAAATAAAGTGTAGCCCAACCCATTTAGCAATTTAGAAACAAACCTTTAAATCTTAAAATGTATTCTAAAATAAACAGGGAGCCAGTGGAGTGAGACCAAAATGGGAGAAATGTGTTTCCGTGTTCCTATGTTCCAGACAAGCAGCTGCATTTTGGACTGACTGTTGTAAACTACACCAATGTAAAGTGAAGTACAGTAGTCCAAACGGGTCGAAATAAAAGCATGAATCACTTTTTTTAAAGATAATTTTTAAAGATAAAACAGGTTTAATTTTAGCTAAAAGCCTCAATTGATAAAAACTAGATTTAACCACTGTGTTTATCTGCTTGTCAAGCTTAAAATCACTTTCAACATCAAAGAGTCACACACCCGGCTGGGTTTAAACACAATGATCTCAGTTTTTTCTTTGTTTAAATAAAAAAAGACATCCTGGTTTTAATATCCTTGAGACATTTGGGTAAAGAAGCAAGGGAACTGTTTGCATCTCCTCTCAGTGGTAAGTCATCAGCATACATTTTTTTAATATTTAATAAATATTACCAAGAGGGAGAAGGTACAAGGAGAACAGTATTGGTCCAAGAACTGAGCCTTGAGGGACTCCACAGAGAAGGGGGGCGATAGATGATGTAGAGTCCAACGTAGCCCGTGCACAGAGTCTGTGAAGTGCCCACCAAAGCACATTCTATTAGTAATCTCATTTGTAATATTTATTTATTATATATTTTTTATTTTAGCTTGGCTTGGTTAATGCATGCTAACATTTTAAACAATACTAAAACATACTAACAAGGAAAATAAAATAAAAAGCAACAAGTAAAACAAAAAAGTTTTGAGTAGAGCCCTCCAGATGGTTTTATCCATTGTGGTAGCCCTTGCTCACAAATGTAGAGTCACCAAGTTTTACAGAGAAAAATCTGTCAAATAAATATGACCTACACAATGCTCTAGGCGAAAAATAATAATGGCGTCATCAGTTATGTCAAATGCAGCAGTAAGGTCTAAAAGCACAAGAATACCTTAGTCTCCTTGGTCTGTAGTTAATAAGAGATCATTAAAAACTCTTAAAAGTGTAGTCTCAGTACTATGAAAAGCTTTAAAACCAGACTGAACATTTTCTAAAATACCATTTGTATTTAAATAGGATTGTAATTGTGTAAACAACAGTACAACAGTTCCCTCCTTGCAATAAGCTGGCACAATTCCTGAAGTCAGATTGCTGTTAATAATTTTTTGGACAGTTGGCCCTATAGTGATCCAGACCTCCTTAAAAAAGGCAGGTGGGGATAATGTCTGTAGGACATACTGAAGGTTTGAGCTGTAAAATTATTTTATTTAGGAAAAAAGCGACATGGCTCAAACTGATCAAACACTGTTAAACATGTCAGCATTTCCTCGGATACAGGTGGGGAAATATGAGCTCTGATGGAGGTAATCTTGTCACAGACTTCAGAAGAAGCTTCTAAACAAGAGGATTGGGGTGAATTTAAAATTGAATCAATACTTTTAAAAGGGGCACGTGGTTTGTTTAAATTTTGTACAATTTGTTCTTTTTGATACTTTATCCAGCTTTCCTTTAAAATTTAATAAAAGAAGTTTGTCTTTCTTCCACCGACGCTCTGCTCTTCTGCACTCTCTTCTAGCTGCACAGGTAGTGTCATTAAACTATGGCTCAGATTTAGGTTTGGGCCGCAAACCTGTTAGAGGAGAGATCATGTCAAGAATGCTTAAGCGCACGGCCTAGGCGTGCAGAGGCATTTTTTCTGATTTAAGACAAGACAATTTAAAAATTAAATAAAACCGCCATGTGATCGGAAAATACAGCATCCTGTATCTGAATATTTAAAATGGGCAAACCATTGGATAACACAAGATCTAATGTGTGCCCCTGGATATTTATTTGGATATCACCATTAAATGTGCAATTGTTAAAAAATGGATCAAACATGTCTGCACTCCTCTTAGCTGTAAGAGGACTCTCCGGTTCTGTACATGTGGTTTTGTTTGGGCAGTGTCAGTGGCAAGGATTTTGCTCCAGCATCTTTGCTCATTGTAGTATGGGCACCAGTAAGATTGTGAGAGGTTTTGCATTTATGCCCTGTTATTGAGATGATTTTTCTCTCCTCTAGGCTGGCATAAGACAAGCAGTGGTTGGTGTAAATGGTCTCCATGCCAGCTCCTTTACAGATTCCTGGCAACTTGGAGGAAAGGAAGTTTACCCCCATGCGCTCAGTCTAGCGTACCTAATGTTACAAAAAAACAACTAATTGCAAACATCTTTTTATTACAGTGTACAGTAAACTATCGAAAGTCTAAGTTACCAGATATTCTTTGTGTAGTTTGTCCGCTTCGGGGGAAGATAATAGGCTGGTGAATTGGGCCGCAGCAAGGATTATTTCTCCAGTGAGGCTACAGGACATAGCGGATTCCCTCGCTGCACAAACATAAATCATTCCTTGTTTCTTTTACCAGCATCTTTGTGGTTTTTTGTGCATTCGAAAGGCAGTGTTGCATACTTCCGGCCATTCTTGTCCTAGCGGATGATAAATGATTCAGGCTTCAGTTGGCGGTTACCCTCTTTAGCTCTGCGTCCCATATGGAGCTGCACGTCAAACCAGACTTTATTGACGAGACCCTCGGGTGTATTTGGATTTAGTGCCGGTGAGTGTTTGATTTTCTCAAAGTCTGCTTCCGATATCGCAGAATGGTGAGATGTTTTGTCATGTCCGTTCACTACTCCAATGAAAAAGTTGGAATCTTTCATCAGGCACCAGGATCAGCTTATTGGTGGAACACTGATGTGCCGATTAAGCTCTACGCGAAACCAACATAATCTTTTCTGCTTTACACGGAGGCATAAAACTGTTTTTTTTGGTTACCGTTTTAAAGTCAATAACCAGACCTTTTTCGGCACACCAGGACTCAAAACAACGAACAGACCACATAGTCTGTTTATGAGTGCTAATTTCATTTCTAGACTTTTCCATGTCCTCAATTTCTCCTTCGTTATTTTCAGCATGTCTTTTTTGTTTATGGTATTTTTTCTCTATCCTATTAATCTCTTCCCACCACTCATTCACGCTTAGCCCACCCAATTAATCAAAATTGACAAATTATAAGTAACTAAAATCCGACATTTTGACAGCTATTTTCCTCTCCAGTACATGTCAACAGTGACACAGTGATACTTAAGCTATGTAATGCGTTCTGAAACATGGGGTTACTGAGGTATTTTATCGCAGCTTATAATGCATTTCAACCAATCAGAATGAAGGACCAGTATGGCACAATCAATTATACTTAAAATAATCGGATTTAGTGGGCTGAATATAATATAGATTTAGTTGACTAAAACTAGACTAAAACGAAATCAAAGCAGATAACTAAAATATTACTAAATCTAAATTGCGTTTTAGTCAGAATACCATTACTTGAAAAAATTAAAAATGTGCTGTTAAATGAACACTGGTGCAGAACCAACTTATCTTGGTTGTATTATTATTTTAATATAAAAATACAACTTTATTTTTTTCTAAAATAATCTTGGGAAAATAAACTTCCAACATCTTTTGTTCACATTTTAAAAAACCCCAAAAAATTCTTACTTGTGATGTTATCCTAACTCTATGTTATTTATGAGAGATTAGAGAGGTAAACTAACGTTTTGTTCAGTCATTGTATTTACTTGCATTGTTCAGTAAAGACATCTGAGCAATTTTTAGGGACATTTTTAAACACGTTCCCCTCACAAGTACAGAAAAGTTTGCACTCACACAGAAAGACAAACACAAGTGCAATTGTTTACCAAAAATGTAGAGGTAATCTTTCATTAAGGGGTCTTGTGTCTTTTGACAAAAATATTGATAAAATCAGCCCTCCAATTTCCTGTAATAACAAGTTGTAACTTTGCTGGAAATTGTGTTTTGCAACAAGTTTCTGTTAGATTTATGATGCTACTTGCTGCTCTTTCACTTTCTCAAACCTGCAACTGGGAATCGTTATTCATACAATCATATCTTTCTCAGATCAACACTGCTTATCACTGTTCATCCGAGAAAAGGAAAGAAAAGAACAAAACAAAGACTTCATTCTGCTCAAGAAAGTGGAAGAATGGATATATGGAAAGATAGAAAGGTCAGATGCAGAATGAGGCAATGAGGAAAAAATGGAATTTAGGGATAATTGATTTCTCAGAAAATGTCCTGTTTATCATTTTCCTGTCTCTGGCACTCATCCCTTTCCTCTGCACTCACTGTATTATTTTAAAATGATGACTAGACCCTTCAACCAGCTTCAACACATGCAATAAACATGTTATTCTGATCCTTTGCAATACATTGCATCACATCTTATTTACCCACTGCCCACTAGTGCCCATATGGAGGAACTACATAAGCCATCAGAATTACAAATCTATATTCAGCAACTTGAATATTACATTCCCCTTCTTTGAAAGCTTGACATACTGTCAATAAATAAAATATTGCAGATGTGCAAATACTTAAGGTATAACATACCAGTTTAACAATCAGTATACAGAACAAAAAATATAACATACTTTTACAATAGTGACAATCGTTTTTTATAGGGCAGTGATCCACCTACACCCTTTACAATTATAGATCAAGGATGACTCTTGGTTTAACTTCACGTCCTGATCTGGTGACATAATGTGGAGCAACAGAATCAATGTTATTTATGTCTATGTCTTTGGTTGATCCGTGGGTATGGTGTGCCAAGTGCCTAAAAGGATTTCTGGCTCAGCAGTAATAGGCTGTGTCTTATCTTGCAATAGGTAAAGACGATTCCTACTGAAGACTTGGCCTCCTGCAGTATGTACATGGTAAGACTTGTAGGTGTCAGCATGTTAAATGACTACAGCAGGATTCCAGCTACCCGATTCCTGAAATCGGACATGCTTTCGCAGACCTTTTGTAGTACTTTCCTTGATATTGTTGCTTTTGTTCAAAATTTTCAAACTCTTTTGAGCTGAATTGAGGCCTACTGTCTGAAATAACCTTTTCAGGGATCCCATGTGCATGGGGATTATGATATTTTCTCCCTCTCATGCAACTCATCTCTATGATTCCAGTATTCTAGGATGGCTATAGGGCATCTTTTCTTTTGGCAGACCATCCTTCTTTGATCACTCTCTTTAGTGTGGTCATTTGGACATTTCTGTCTGTTTCCTTTTGAATTTTACTAAGCTTCCCATCATTGACAGGAAGAGCACTGAGAACATTGTGTACATCTCCTCAGTGAGGCTATGATCGGTGCAAGGCATTGATTTTCTTGACAGCGTGTCAGCCACTGGAATATTTTTCCCAGGAATGTGTACAATAGTGAAACTGTACTTTTGTAACTGCCAGATCCTCTTTTTCAGTTTTGGTGGTGCTGCAACTAGCGGCTTTCTGATGATCACTTCCAGGGGGTTATGATCGAATTCCACTGTTGTGTGACATCCATAAACATATTGATGGAATCTCTTGCAGCCCCAGAGGATAGCCAGGAGCTCTTTATCGATCTGAGCATAGCTTATTTCTCTCTGTTAGTGACTTTGAGGCATATGCAAGTGGTTTACCTTCCTGCAGCAACACTGCGCCTAATCGCCTAACCACTTGCTTGTATCAAAAAATGCCAACAAAGGTCCTTGCTCCCTGGTAAAGATGTCTTTCATCTTTTGGAAAGCTGGATCATTACAAGCCATTACTGGTGACATTGTGTGAGAGAGTGAACGCGATTGAGATATTGAACCACCAAACAATTTAATGCAGGGAACAATACTGTAATAATCAGATAACTCCAGTGATTCACCTGCACCTGCACTAGCTCCTAATAGCTGGTCGGAGGAAACTCCTTAAAGAGCACCTATTTCATTGCTAAAAACACCGTTATTTTGTGTATTTGATAATACAATGGGCCCTATTTTAACAATCTGAAATGCAAGTGCTAAGCGCAAAGCGCAAGTGGCTTTGTGGGCGGATCTTGGGCGCTGTTGCTATTTTCCCGGTGGGAGAAATAACTCTTGCGCCAGGTGCAAATCAATAAGGGGTTGATCTGAAGTAGGTTCATTATTCATAGGTGTGGTTTGGGCGTAACGTCAAATAAACCAATCAGAACGCTATCCAACATTCCCTTTAAACGCAAGGGTGCAAGTTCCATGGCGGGTTGCTATTATTATGATGGATTTACCAGGTGCACGCCAGGAGCGGTTCACAGCCGAGGAGACCGACGTTCTTGTAAGAGCAGTCAAAGACAGAGAAGTTGTTTTGTATGGGGATGGGAGAAACACGCCCAAATCAGTGTCGGTTAAACAGGCGTGAGAGGAAATAGCCACAATTATCTCATCAGCTGGCACCCCCATTGTTGCGCCAAGCGCTACAGGAGACGGGGGAATCCCAAGCTTGCCGGCATAAATCGGGCACGCCGTGTAACGGGAGATGGATCTGCCTCTAAACATGACCTGACATCAGCAGAGGACATCGCTGCGTCAACCCTCACCGCTGAAAGGGTTTGGGGGCTTTGTAATCGGACCCAAGAAACGCAAGCAAGGTCCAACCCCAAAGTACACTTACAAATCAAGTTCATATACATTAAGGTTTCTTATAAAAACATTTTAATTATTGTTTACATAAAATAAACGTAATACAGCCACACAACAAACTTATGAAAATATTTTAATCGTTATTTGCATGAGAATTTTTTAACGCAGCCACACAATAAATAATAACAATCACCACAATGCTCACCACAATGATTTCCCCTATCTCATGTGTTCATATTTTTATTGTAACAATTTATGATTTGCAAAAAATAACTGTTGCATCTGTGTAGATTAGATAAGCAAAGTGTGTGCGTGTTGTGCACGCTATACATTATGGTCAAGCATGCGCCCTTAAAATAGCATAATGAACCACGTGCAACGGGCCACTGACTTTAGACTAGTTTTTTTTTGGTCAGTGGCCCAATTGTTTTTTGAAACTGCAAAATAGCATCAGGGATGATTTGCGCCGGAACACGCCTCCTTTTTTGCGCTGAACCGCACAGGGGGCGCAAGTTCATTCCCTAGTTTGCCGACGTGCGTCTGTGGAGGGAAAACCCCGCTGTGCGCCGGTGCAAAATACGAATGATACATGCATCACTGACAAAGTCAATTGCGCTGGGTGCAAGATAGGGCCCAATGTGTTTATGTTGTTAATGGTTCAAAAACTAATTTTTCTACATACCAAACATTTTTGTTGTTCCAGATATCCCTGCCTTCCTCAAATGCTCTGATTTGTTACAAAGCTCATCGATCTGAAAAGCACTGTGTCCCCAATTGGCCAGCTCACTGGTATGTTGTCATTTATTGATCAGATTTTACAAAACAGCTTGAAATGGGACTGAAGTGAAGCGCTCCACTGTAAAACAGATCTAAACCTAGCTCAGACTTTTACCTGGTTGATCTCCATGTTAATCTCACCAATTCTTCGTTTGGCCTGTTACACTTCTTCTGTCAGCACCTCCTCCATCCTTTTCTGCTCATCTAAGGACTGCCTGGAAAGCAGAAAATGCTTTGATAGTAAAAGTCCATGCACTGACACATGCGTTTGTCAGACCATGTTGTTAGTCCTCCCTCTTCTCAATGCGTTTCTGTTTTTTCTCGATCTTCTGCTTGATCTTAGCCTGTAGACAACTGTTCTCCTCCTTAAAATGGTGATACGCCTCATCCTACACAAACACAGACATGAACTCCATTTAACTTACAACTCACTTAAAAGACGACTTTTAAATTTCTATACGTGACGCATCATAATCCCGAAGATTTTGACTTGATTTATCGGATGTGTTTAATTAGGGTTGGAACTACACTCTGCAGGATACAGGCCCTCCAGGACCCAGGATTTCCCACCCAGGCCCTAAAGCTTTCATTGGAGTGTGGCCTTGGGAAAGTATATGAAAAATCATAAATTTTTATTAAAGAAAACAAACATTTATTTAACATTATCTGCAATCTTGAATTATACGCAACAGAAGCTGACTTCAGACACTAAACTGTAAGATGTAGTTAATCAGTACATTGCCTAAGTCAATATATTTCTTTCTCAATTGATTATGTTCACTGAGAGAATTGAATTTTGTGTGTGCGTTGTCAGAAATGCAACTCTTTAACCCCATTCACACAGACCTTTGGTCCCAGAAAATACCTGTAAAATTGCCAGACAAGCGTCTGTGTGAACACAAACTCGTCCCGTTAATCTTCTGGGATCATTGCTGGAAAGAGGACCTAGTTAGACACACGGAAAACCCTCTGTGTGAACAAGAAGCCGAAACAATGCCGTAATGGGCATGTCGTACAACAAAAGTTATGGTTCAGCTCCTTAAAACGACAGATAACATGCATATAAACATTCACCACGAGAAATGTTGCAAACTAGAATGAAGCAGTTATCAGGAAATGATAAATGAGACGCATGAACAATGACGCACGTGTCATGGCAACATGAAGTTGGTTCAACTCTTTAAAATGAGGCATTTACAACATTCATGACGAGAAATGTCAGCAAACTGGACTCAAGCAGATATCAGGTAAGTTAGCTAGTCACTTACTGCGTTGAAACGGAGATTATTAAGCAGCATAAAAGAATATTGCGTCACATGCTCATTTGAGCTATAATAAAAGAAAATGCCCGCGCATCATCCCAACAAGATATATCGTTCAGCTCCTCAAAATGCAGGTTTTAAATGCATATAAACAATCACAATGAAAAATGTCTGAAAACTGTATTAAAGCAGAAATCAGGGAGCTCGTCAAATATCCACTCAGAAGCTGAGATCATTCACCAGCATTAGAACGGCGTGCACGCCGAAATAATAAATAGTATGCAAACTTCAGACGCTGCGTAGAGAGGGCAGGACTCTCAACAGGTCACTTGTCTTTCCGCACCATCAGATGCCGGCTAATCATGGCAGTGTGAATGAACAAAAAATCGAAGGATCCCGCAAAAGTCCAGGATGCATTTTCCGTGTATTTTACGGAATGTCTGTGTGAAAAGGGCTTTTGTGTGCGAGCTCCTTAACTAGGGTTGTAGCAATACACGTGTTATGTTTGCATCAATATGCTGTGATAACACATATTATCTTTGTTTCATTTCAGATCATGCAGGTGAAGGATCCCAAAGACATGACTGCACTCTTTGCAAGCATTTACTCGGCACACTGCAGAACAATAACATACAAGCACGGGAGCAGGGCCGTACACAGACCTTTTGAGGGGCATGTACTGAAACTGAAAAAGGACACCCCCTCCAAATAAATATCTCATAATAATCGTCTTAAAAGCTTTATATTTATTCACTATTAATGATTGAAAAATTCACTATTAATGAATAAAAAATTACATTTTATGATAGCTTGGCATTATACAGTGCAAAGGATATCTGGCCTTCTAGTTGTCTTTAACAATTTACCTCCTGTGTGGTTGTCTGTAGGCCTATTTGTAGTCATGTGTTTGTGAACTGCTCTTGTATTTAATTGTAAAATATATTAATTTAAATGTTTTCTTCTGCTTACATACAGTTAAATAAAAATATATTTGAAGAAAAAAATGCTATTCTGTTTGGTTTTATAAGCTATTTTTTATCATTTGGTTAACATATTTATGTATGCCATTAAGAAGAGGGGAAAATAGGAGATTAAAGATCAAAATAGGAGATTATACTATACTATATTCATACCATTAAAATATTCAACATGTATCTGCCTACCTGGCAAAAACTGCTGAGGACCAGGAACCTTGGTCTTTGAAGGTGCAAATAACTGCATTACTTAACTCTATGCAGTTGATTTCAGAATAAAAAGTTATGAACCAAATAATCATACAACTCCCTTGACTAATTCAAGGCAAAGATATACATTCATATACAATAAGTTATATCCAGATTGCATATTGTAATGAGTGGCAGGGCAATATACTGAACATACTTCTCTTTTCTCGTCTTCTATCTTCTATTAGTTTTCCTTAACTGGGCATCTGTGGCCGGTTGCATAAAACTAAAAGACTAGTCTTAAAAGTTAGTCATGAATTTTTTTCTTCAAGACTGATCATAACTGTTTTAAGTATGTTACATAGTAGGGATGTGCCCGAAGCCGAATACGTTATTCGGAAGGGCACAGATAATGGCTTCAAAACGAATAACGAATTCATCCGAATAACAGAAAAAATATTCGGCCAGACATAATCACGTGTTTGCTGGAACAGTTCTAAATTATAAACCCCTTAAAGCATGAATAATATGTGTGTGAAGTGAATGAGTGCAATCTATAAAATGACACGAATGACATTTTCTGCGTGTCCCTTATTTAGAAACGCGAGCTGTTTTGTAATTAGTTTAAAAACGCTACTTATATCAAACTTCTTTTAACCCAACTGTAAAAAAATTACCCTTTTAGTTTTATTTTATTTAATTACACAAGACCAGAAAACCTTGATAAAATGCTGCATTCTGATAATAAAATATTCGTTAATAACTCCGTTTCTCTGTGACTTCGGTCACAGATGATCTTTTCATTACTTCAAGTTAAAACAAGCTTATTTGTCAATCTAGGTGAATATAAAATAAATAAGTAAATAGATAAAAATATGAAAATGTAACATTTTAAAAGCAAAAATTAAACTGAAGATTATTATGACATGAATTGCAATTAACATAAAAATAAATTAAGTAAATAACAACTGAAACATTTTAATTAAATCCTTTTAATTACCTTATTGTTTAAAATCATTTTGCTTGTTTTGAACTAAGTCAAAACTGACTTTTAAATAAAAGAGCATAAACGAATATCTGATTATTTATTCATTTAGATGAAGATTAATGAGAAAGTTTTTTTTAACAATTCGTTCTGTTCAGGCCACCGCTGTAGGCTATGGACAAAGTTAATAATGAGCTCAGCATGTTGTAATGCTTATTATGCTTTCGTAAATTCTCGTCAAAACAGATGTTTTTGAACTATTCTGTCAGAGCATTTACTTGCGTGTCTGTGCGTTGCGTTTCGGATCTGTCAGTCAGCACGAGTCTTGTCGATCTTAATACCTTTTTAACATAAATTAGTCCCAAATTTATCTCTCTTAATAACTCTTTAAATATCAAGCAAGTCCTGCATTTTATTTTCAAATTCCTGCATGTTTTTAAACCAAAACCAAGATGTCAGACATGACACGCATCTTAGTATTAATCATTTCACTCGCAGAAAACGTATTAGATGTTTAATTAATAGAGTATTTGAATCGCCAGACGAGGGATTAATGTAGGCTACTTATTTTTTCTGAAAACCTCCCACTCATTTAGACAGAATGGGTCACATATGTAACTGTGCTGAAAGACACAATAAACGCTTAAAGGTGATGTACAGTCAATGCGCTCTCAAGTTCAACGCACATAGGCACAAGCTGTATGAGGCTTTGAAAATGAGAAGTTTGTTTTCCAAGCCTATTATTAATGAGAATCAAGTTATTTTTCTTTTTGATTAACATTTTGTAATATTATTTTTAATAAATAGTTACAGTAATATTATTTGTAATAAATAGTTACAGTTATTTAAGTTATAATTACAATAAAAGCAAAAATTCATTTAAAATGACATTTTCATGTAATATGACAAACTTCCGGTTAAGACCCGCCCACTTCCAGTTCCATCCGAATACAAATACGGATACAAATAATTTTGAGATTGTTACAGATACAAATACAGATACAAATACTGACTCCGCTGCACAACCCTAGTCCTCAAGCTGTGTGTTTACCTCTGTCTAACCCTGAAAAACGTCAACGTCTCCAAAATCAGGTAGATTACATGCTATTGCATGGCATTGCAGAACGTAGTAATAGTTCCTGGAGCTCACCCTGCCATCTTGCTATTAAATCTGATGGATCTGATCATTTTTGTACAGACTTTAGGAAGGTTAACAAAGTCACTAAGCCTGATTGTCATCCTCTGCCCTGTATGGAGGACTGTGTTGACAGTTTGGGGTCAGCAGCTTTTGTGACAAAGTTAGATCTTCTATTGGCAGGTGCCTTTTACTTTGCGTGCCAGGGAAATTGCTGCGTTTGTTAGCCCTGATGCATTTTTACAGTACATGGTCATGCCATTTGGAGTTCGGAATGCACCAGCTACGTTTCAATGGTTAGTTAACCACATTTTGGGGGGTTGCTGGGCTGCGAGGCATACCTGGGTGATATAGTAGTCCATTCTGCAACATGGGACGAACACATTAATTTGTTAACACAGGTTTTTCAAAGGCTAGCTGAAGTAAACCTAACGGCTAATCTTGCTAAATGTGATTTTGCCAAAGCGACAGTAGTTTATCTGGGGAAAATTGTGGGTGGTGGCAAGGTAAAGCCAGTAAATGCCAAGATTGAAGCCATCACGTCATTCCCAGTTCCTTCTACTCGCTGTGAACTGCAGCGGTTCTTGGGAATGGCGGATACTACCGCAGTTTTTGTGTACATTTCTCTTCAGTGGCTACCCCACTTACGAACCTGCTGAGTCCTAAATTGGTGTTCAAGTGGACCCCTCAAAACCCTCCTGATGCACGTACCTGTCCTAGTGACACCTAGGTACGATTGTGCTTTTAGACTAGCAATTGATGCTAGTGATGCAGGGGCAGGTGCAGTGTTGTTGCAGGATGGACGTGATGGTGTGGAGCAGTGTTAATTTTAGCAGCAATTTCTGATTTAGTCTTAGTCTTAGTCTTTTGAATAACACACCATTTAGTTTTAGTCTTATTTTAGTCATCTGAAATCTTTTAGTCTTATTCTAGCTTTAGTCGACGAAATATCATAAGAGTTTTAGTCTTAGTCTGTTATGGAATGGTATTAAGGTTTGAATATGCAATACAGACACAGATTTAATGGTTTTTATAGAAAACACGTATTTTATTTTATTCTTAATGTCAAAAAAACTGACCATGGCTTTTCACAAAAGATAATATCACATAAAATAAGCATCAGGCCCGCTCTACCTAAAAATATACATGGTCCCTGAAAAAGATATGCATTGTCCCTAAATGACATGCACACACAGACACACACGCACGCAGACACACAGACAGAGACACACACACGCACTTACGCACGCACTTTGTCTAGTCATGTAAAAGCACAATATCTACTATAGTAACGTTACACATTTCATTCAATTTGAGGACACTGAATATTTATACTCAGTAATAATTCAGACAATCCAATACAATCAATACAGTTCAGATGTGTATTCCTTTCGTTTCTATGTTATACCAAGTTTAGCGAAAACACAGTGGTTTATCTGATAAAATAACCTTAGCGTGTATGCTTACCTTCGCATGTATTTCTGGATGAGTCGTCTTTACAGGCTGTCGTCTTGTCATATTTGAAGTGTGACCAGATTAGACGCTAGCTCTGACATTTGTGTTGTTAATGAGACGTGTCTTCGGACCGGGTGCACCGCAAAACGTTAGCGTGTTGCTAACGAGCGAAGTCAACTGTAATCATCCAAAGCTGGGAAACGAGGACTGTACAACTAAATATAATGTAAACAACCTGTTGTGAAAACGAACTTTGCCGCGGGTTTTTGAAATGCCTCTACTGCCTGCTGCCTGCGTAGATCAACCTACCCTCAAAGATTCGCTCTGATTGGATTTCTTCCCAAATGTCCCACAAAATGAGAAGCTCTGATTGGATCTCTTCGCCATTCGTCCCTCCCTAACATTTTCGTCTTATTTTTATTCGTTGACTAAAGTGTCAGTTATATTTCGTTACAGCCTTCGTCATCAAATATGATTTTATTTAGTTTTTATTTAGTTTTCGTCCGTGAAAAAGGTTCGTTGACGAATATTTTTCGTCATTGTCTTCGTTAACGAAATTAACACTGGTGTGGAGCATCCTGTTTGTTTGTTTTTCTAAAAAAAATTCTAAAAAAGGACCAAAAGTCGTATTCAACGACTGAGAAGGAGGAACTTGCGCTAATTTTGGCACTTTATAATTTTGAGGTTTACATTTGGTTCCTCCTCACATCCGGTCACCGTTTATACAGACCACAGTCCTCTTACTTTTATCCATCAAATGCACAATTTAAATCAGTGACTAATGAGGTGGGCTTTGTTTGTCCAACCGTTTAATTTGGAGATAAAACATGTGGCCGGTAAAATTAATGTATTGGCAGATGCGTTGTTGCGTGCTGTTACATGGTGATTGGTGAGTTTTCTTTTTTGGGCTCACCATTCACCATCTGGGGGTGGGGGTGTTATGTGTGTGTGTGTGTGTGTGTGTGTGTGTGTGTGTGTGTGTGTGTGTTGTACCAGAGCAGCAGGTAGTAGATGTTATGAGTTTTTTCTCTACCTTTCACTCTGCTAAAACGTCATGAGAAAGCACAATATTATGAATAAAAGGGGAAAATAGCACGTCTAGGTGGTGGTGTCCCAAAATCAGATCTTCAGCAGGATACGTGATCGAAAGCGGGATGACGTGACGAGTGACGCCTCAAGTGAGTTCAGTCTGTGTTTCCGGACATGCTGCAGTTTGTTTGGAGAGGAGTGATGAGATCGGTAACTTCCCGAAAGAGTTTCTTTGAAGCCTACTCCAGTCTAAAGCGTGTCAGAAACTAAAACAGAGATTCACGTTACACCATACGGACACATCGTCGTTCCCGCTGTAATCATTCACAACTAAGCCTGCAATCTGCTGAGAAACTGTTAGACTGCTGCTGTGAAAAGGACACCCACTATTTCCAGCATTATTTAACTGGCATACTTATTTAAGATTGTCTATTTAAAGGTAATTTATCAGACTTTAAAGGACTGTATTGGGGTATTTAAAACCTCTAATTCTCTTCATGCATCTACATCCAATATCACTGTGTTTGTATTGCATTGAGTGTGAACTGTTTATGCACATTCCTTGAAGATGATAAATCCTTTAATTCTTTTCATGCATCTACATCCAATATCACTTTGCTTACTGTGTAATGTACTGGGTTTGAACTGACTTGAAATATGTACATTTATGTGAAAAGATGAGTGGTTGAAATGAGTGGTTATATTTCTTTCATGTATTTCATCCAATATAACTGTGCTTATACTGTGTTTGTATTTTGTGCAAGTTGTGAAAGGCCTAAAACCCTGCTATTACAAATTATTGTTTAAAGGCTTACCCCTGTGTTGTGACTTTGTCTGTGTTTTTTTCATTCTTTCATATTATTAAAAAAATAAACGATTAAGAAAGTTAATAGTATCATAATCTGTTGGTTGTTTTCTCTTACAAATACAAATTATTTTTTTATTGTATGTAACTGTTGGCTTTTTAAAACTGAGCAACAAACTGGAACATTACAATTGACAATAAATGCTGTCTGGTGCCCGAACTCCAAATGTATTATTTATATAACCTGTAGTTACCAGGTTTTGCCACCGTTACAGTGTGTGTCATGAACACTCCGCCCAGAGTTTTAAATAATTATTGTAATTAATTATATTTCATTTGTCCTCTTTAGTTTCTTATTGGCTGTGCTGGGATACAAGGCTATAAAGGCGGATCTATTGGTCTCTGCTAGCCGTGGGCCGTTGGCATAGCCACAGCCAGCCTTCATTGTTCAGTTTCTGTCATGTTATTTTGGAGTGGGGAGTCCTAGTTTGCTTATTTAGGTTTTGTTCCATTTTGGTCTTATGTTTTAGGACTCCCCATCTCGTTCTTTGTTTGATGTTATTCTAAGTATGAATTAATAAATGATTTATTTGGATTACCCTTGTTGTCCTTCTTTTATGTTGCGTGTCCCACAACTCCTAGACAATGAAGGTGACGGACGGTAACACTCATTATATTAAAGGGGTGGTTTAATTATTAACACAGTTATAGAGTTGTTTCCTCAAGCTAAACATAGGCAAAGTGTCAAAATAGCAGTTGGGCGTGTTATAGAGTATTTCTGTGCCGAATGCACTTCGCCAGGGTTCATACAAGTTTCTGAAAGTTTTATTTTCGATTACAGTTCCAGCTGACATTTCAGGGTTTTCTATACCTATCACTCTTTATATGGACACTTCCTCCAGAAAACCCCGCCCACCCGTCAATCAGCGGGAGATGCTAGAACTTGCAAACATCATATCACGCGAAACAGCTTTGTTTAATTTCAAAACTCAACAATGGCACAAAAGAAGTGTGTTTTTGGATGTAAGGAAAATACGTTTTTATCCGGTGTAGCAGCAGAGTTTTGTGTGTGTTTTTCATGCACTAAATTTTCCCAACCGGGTCATGAGTTGCATGCAGTAAGTAAGACTTCTGTCTTATGTTGGAAATAGGTGCGTGCATATTATATAAATGACACGAACATGTAGTGAATCATAAGTTAAACAGTCTTGTATAGTGTTGCATGACTTGTACTCGCTCCTCCCGCTCCTATTTTTTCGTACGTTATCTGAAAGATTTGGTAAAGCTAATCTTTCATTTATAAATCTGATTAAACTAAAGACTCTTCGGAGATAGGTACTCCAGATTAACATAAAAAAATGCAAACCAGCGTGTGTTATGTCAGCTTTAAAGTTGAGTACTGTAAATAAATCTGTACTGTATAAATCTCTAAAACTAAAGGTGACTTGATTATTTGTTGTAGGCCTGTCCCTACTCACCTGTCCTAAATCTGTTAAACTGTGTCAAGCTCAGTGTGTATGTGGATATAAATATTCTGCAGTACTCTTTTATTCAGTGTTTAAGCTGTTTGAACAAAACAAATCAAATCAAAAATGGATGAGACAATTAGAACTATATTGAGGAATCATTAGCCTAGCCAGTGTACGTACAGTTGTGAAAGAAAACTGTATACGATGCTTTTGATTTAGTTTAAAGAGTTCATGTTCGTGCACTGCAGCTTGTTCTTCATTCTAACACAACAGACACAGAGCCACTATGATAAAGAATACAAAACAAGACCAAACATTTCCCTCTAGATGTTTTTTTCCCTTTTCAAACACATATAAAACATTTTTAATCAAGTGAAATAAAAGCACTTTGTAAAGTGAAAACGAGACATAATCTTCTGCATGTCATTTTATTCCCTTGTGTTATAAATACAGCACACGATGCAATAAGCAGATACAACAGCACTGTGCGCCCAGGGGCGATACCAGCTCCATACATGAATGCTTATATTATACCCTCTGCATTATTACAGATATTACATCAGAACTCTTGCTCATAGAGGCTGTTATTGTTTTTAAAATATCACTCTTCCCTTTTATTGTCATTTTAGTCTTTATTTCAAAAAAATATGAAGGCAGAGGTAAGAAGAAAGTTACATACAATATCGAGATATTCCAAAGAAAAAATACAGTGGATGACCGAGTGGCTTCGCTAAGGTCGTGTACACCTGTACTAATAAAGCCATGCAATGAAAACTCAACAGATCTGCTGGGTTTGCATGTGCGGGCTATGTACTTTCAAGATGAATAAGCTGAATTCATATGTGTCTGATTTGAATAGGTACTTTTTCAGCACTAGTATAATTTCACATGACATACGTAAAAGAGGATCTTTAGATAACTAGTTGGACAAAAGCTTTGATGTGTGAAGACGTGAGATCCCTTTATATGGGTCAAAATTGTATTATTAAATCAAAATGCAGTTTTCACTCCACCCCAGCAGCTGATTAAAACCCGCGAAACATTCAATAAAGTAAGAAAGGTAACATGGATTACTGATGGACGTGTTAGCCCGGGATGACATCATTGCTGATGTCGTTTCCCAATTCATAAGAAGACATTTCTTAAAAAGCACTTCGTTTTCCATATGCTAGTTACAATCGCTTTATTCAGAAGTTCAATAAAAAATTGCATTGTACAAGTGACCTGTTTTCTAATGATTTCTAATCTAATAGTCAGATCGAGTCAGATAATAAATAAGAAAAGAAATGCAATAAATACTAAATCTAGAATTGATAAGCATGGATAGTGTATGAATATTAGAGTAATAAAGATATTAAATGTGAAAACTACACAAATACCAAATAAAGAAAGCTAACTGTTACTTACATTCA
The DNA here is from genome assembly GCF_027580225.2 of Misgurnus anguillicaudatus. Taxonomy (NCBI): domain Eukaryota; kingdom Metazoa; phylum Chordata; class Actinopteri; order Cypriniformes; family Cobitidae; genus Misgurnus; species Misgurnus anguillicaudatus. The sequence continues at coordinate 5,633,524 of NC_073349.2, forward strand.
GAATATGTGACATTATTGTACATCAAACTGTGTTAAGGTCCATGTGTCCTTTAATTGTATATTGAACTCAGAGTTTACACTGCCGTCATAATAGAGTTTCATTCATTAGATGCTAGAGACCAACAGAGAGCCAACAAACAAAGCTCAGACAAGAAAGAAGACGCCAGACAAACATTAATTTGATTATATTCACTATTATGGGCCGTAAGGTAGAAATTTGCATAATTTTTCACTGAACGTTAATATCTGCAAGCTTAAAGACGGACACAATGAAGCGCAGGACTTCTGTAAGGCAACATGGCGGCCATTTAGCCGCAGCGCTAACACCAGATAACATCAGCTGTAGCTTTACTGACACATTTCATGCTGTTAGTCGCCAAAGGGGAATTTAATTTGAATATGTTAGCGTCAAAATCACAATCACGTTTGGCTTTAGTGCAGACATATCACCAAAAACAGCATTACTTTTTTTTAGAAAAGTGAAACACTTGGGCAACTATACAGATGATATGTGGTAAGTCCAGATCATTGATTATTCAGACGAATCCAAAATGTTTACACACACACATATACTATATATATTTATGGTACTGTGTATACTCTATTAAAACAAAGAGACATAAAGATGAAATATCTCAGACTACACAAAATTAAAACATGAATGCAAAAGACATAGAAGACAAAAATTTTAAACTAAAATATTATATAAAAGCAAAATAAATTAGATGTACTTTATTTAAAAAAATAATATGTGAACATATAACGCAATTGAAGAAATACTAAAAATCATGTAAACATAAAAAGAACGGTTTCAGATCATAATGAAACATAAAAGGGTTACAGCCTTTAAGACTGAACTTTAGTTTCTTGTCACTGTACTTTGCAGCAATATTACCTGAATATAGCAAGGCATTGTTCAGACAGGCAGCAAAAATCCCACGTTTGGCATACCACACAACTCAGTATCAACAATAAAAACTATTTTACACTCGTTCAGCATGTGATTTGAATTTGGGTTTTGGGGAAACTAGTCTGAATTGTCTGAATGCATTTCATGTAGTTTTACCTCATTTGCTACGCGACGTTTCTGTAACGCCGTACAAGATAGTGCAAGGACGTCCAAACTCTTACTCTCACTCACTTACTCCTCATGTAGTGAACTATGTGATGTCCGTAGTGTTGTCTGATATGACATGAACATAGACTGCTGGCTTCTCTCGGCTGTTGTAAGAATCATTTCTACAGCAAGCAATGCGGACATCGACTACACTGTCTGAACAAACGGATCCAGTTACATCACTTGCAATAACAGTGCGAATAAATATCGGATTTGCGTGCGGCGTGAACAAGGCCCAGATCTGTTGCGTCAACCCTTTACCTGTCCGTATCTGCAGCCTCATTCTACAGATGCTAAGCAAGAAATTTTAGTGCTGTAACTTCCAGCCGGGAAGATTTCAGAATTCAAACGTGTCATGGATTGTAAACTCAGTGAAAGCGTAAACAGTTTTCAGGAAAGACGGTAAGGACGGAATGTTACACGGCGTCTGCGCTGTATGGCAGATGCGCGACTCTGTGTTTGTGTGATGGTTGTTGTGTGTGTGGGGGGGTGACAATGGTTGTGTGTCCTGGAATCAATAACCTGTCTAATACCATCAGGGTAGTGTTGTGTAGCATTGTATAGTCCTCATATCAGTCTATGGTGGATGTGTGTATATGTGTGTGCGTGCGTGTGATAGCAGGGCTAATTCGGCCCCAGGATGCCCGTGACAGAGTTGGGGAAACTGATGCTGGGCGGGGGCATGTTGGGGTTCAGTGGAGATGTGGCACCCGAGCTCTCGTGACCGGCATGGCCCTGTGCGTCTCTACGTCCGCTGTACTGGCCGATGAAGGAGCCGTCCTCATTGAATTGGATGTCGACGCTGTCGCCGTAGTCAGCTAGACTGTCGTTACTGCTGCGCTTGCTCTCGCAGACGGACGGCTGGCTGATGGAGCGCTTCTCCTCATTATCACTGCCAGAGACAAATCAGATGGACATTACAGTCACAGGAGTTTAAAGATTATAAAATGAGTGTGTGATATCAGTAAAGTGCTGTCTTACCTCTCCAAAGATCTGTTTGTGTGTGTGTTTAAGAGAGAAAGAGAGATACAGCATGAAGGGAGAGAAATGTTAGACAGGACAGAAAAAAAAACAGATCTCAAAGTGATGTTAGTGTTTTCAGGTTAATATCACACTGCAAACAGGTTAAGAGATTCCTTGTGAGGCTTTCTATAAAGATTCACTGACTCTGAAACTAAAGAAAAAAACTTCATGCTATCGCTCAATTGAACACAGAGAGTCCTGCTGCTCGCTGGTGTCATATCTCCTGCATATCAATATTAACTATTGTGATATCGACATCAATCCATAATTTAACACACTGTCCTTGATAAGATATATACACATAATGTGGCGTGATCGACTAACCTGTATTCACCAAACGCATCGTCCTTCAAGGGGCGAGCTCCAGACTCAGCTTGTCCTTCCTCTTTATCTTTTACTGTAACACAACCAATTACAGTGACATTGCTTTACTTGAAAACTTATGAATATTTGAAAGACTTAATGCACGCAGGGGGCGGTAATGTGGCCTGAGGATGAAGTGAAATCATACCTCAGATGCAACAAGGTTTTCATTCTTAAAAACACGTTTGTATCTGAAAACCTATCTGTAATGAAGTCTTTTAAAGTTTCATCTTTACCTTTAAAGTTTAAAGTTTAATTTTTAACTTTCTCGCTGTGTGTCACCTGTCTCTTTTAATAAGGTCATTAGCTCTTTCCCTGCCAGCATTTTTAAAATGAGTTGCCAGCCAGGGGCGACATTTTTATGCAGTGTTGTTTTCGTCAACGATGATGATAACAAAATGATTTCATTGACGCACCTTTTTTTATGACGATAACGCGACAATGACTAGCTAAAAATGGCTCTAAGGTGACAAAAACATGACGAGACGCTTTCGAGTTTTCGTTGACGAGACGAGATGGAACGAAAATCATTATAAGTCTGACGTTCACAATGCATGTCATTCCTTCCTATTTTGCATGAAATCTGTCTGTTTTTAGCTTAAAAGTATTTTTAAAAAGTAGATTTCACACAACAACAACACACCTGCTGCTGTGGCGAGTTCGAAGGACCGTGGCAGTGACGCCAATAAACGGAAACGACGAAATGATTTATGGACATACTTTCAGTATAATCCATCAGAAAGAAAAACGGAATGCATATTGGGAGACGACGGTAAATGTGGCCACAAACTAGGTGGGAAGAATACCACCAACCTCAAGCGCACCTGAAGGCTCATCACGCTGATATGTTTTTAAAGGTAACTAACAATTAATTTAGGTTGAGCTTCCAAAGAAGCTCAGGCCGCCCAGTCAAGTACGGGGAAGCTTGTTGACGCTTTGGCCGCTCTGAAGTCTGTGTCACCATGAAATGTTAATGAAAATAAGACGACATTAGAAACATTTTACAATGACAGCTATTATTATTCTATATTATTATTATTATTATGCTACAGCACTGCTATCAGAACTTGTTAAAAATATTATAGATCATCAGCATGCACTTCACAAACTCACCAGAGACACCAACTATACCATCTATTTTATCCCATGCCTCGTTCTTTTGTAACTGGTCCCTATATGAAATAAAGCCTCTCCTCTATTTTTTTGGAACTAATGTTTTGGTAGGAACGAAAGTTTACAACGTATGCTTCTCTGGAGTCAGCCAGCGAAGAACATCTAGGCTATATTCTGATTGGCTGCTGGCGTTTTGCCGCTGCTTGCCGCTGAACCGTGTCATAGCACATTACCATAAAGTTCAGCTTCTTTTAACTTTCTGAATGATGCTCTCGTCGCTCAAAATGTCCAAAAATGCAACACCAATGTATTTGACGCTTCTTGCAGCTGAGAGAAGCCAGCTTCCATTGAAAATGAATTACTTCCGGTAACTTTGGAAGCTCAAGTAGGCAGCTGTCTAAACGTACAGTAAGGGAAAACTTCCGGGTGTTATTAGTTGGTTATGGACAGGAGTGAATTCTTCATCAATTTGGAGTTATGAACGATTTAAATGAGTACACTAAGTCAGATCAAACCATGGTATTTTTTCTTCTGGCCCTCCTGTAAAGTTGGTAAAAAATCACTTATGTCCATCTGGTTAGTCTCAGCCTCAGACGTCACGCCCACAAAATGTTGGCTAAAAGTCTGATGTTTATCATATACTTTCCTGGAAACCCTGTGGGAATGTCGAAGTCGTCTTTTGATTGGTTGAAATAAACCGGATTTCCAGGACACGGGAGTGTTGCAATTAGTTTCGGTCCCTGGAAAACAAAGCTCTGACGTTCCATTGAGGAAGAGAATCAGTCGTGTTCATGTGGATAATAATGACCAGATATCGTGATCAGCTCTAAACATTGCATTCTCAAAAATATGCAAAGTTCGCGGCATAGACTCTCTAAAAGACGTCCAAGAGTTTTGCTTGAGGCAGTTAGTGGAGTCAAAAAGTTCGGGTCTCCTGAATTGCTTGTAGGTGTTACAAAGTTAAGAGATATGCTTCAAACAGATGTTTAACTGGAGCGTCTCATTGGTGTGGCTGTTGATGAAGTGCACAACGTTGTTCTATGGTGAGTAATGTTGTTTATTAGGATGCTATTCGGTTGCGGCTGGTTATTTTAATAACTGACTTGTTGCCAGCCGGCTTGTTATTGTGGGGAGTCCGAAGCGTGACGCTAGACGAAACAAACTGTGACATGTCGTTCAAACAGCTCGTGGGCAGGCTTTGTCCAGAAAAAGCAGCAACAAACACCAGACCATCAGTATTGAAGGTCTGGCTACGCGAGACTATCATTTGGTTCTCACTCTTCAAGATTATATGTCGTGCAGTATAATATGAAATGACCCATGTCTGTCTGTTCATCAGCCGTCTTGTTTTGTTTTTTCTTCTTCCAGTTTAGTTGTCTCCTGATGATACTCATTTGTCCTCTTGATTAATTTGTCTATATTATTAACCCCTGTGTTTAGAATTAATCGTTTGCTGTAGGGTGTTAGTACTTCCCTGTGTTTTGGATTCCTGCTTGTTTTTTGTTCTTTGGATTTTTTTAAAAGTAAACTCTGTTTTGTTGAAAGTTTGCTAATGTGTGGTGGGTCAACTAATACTTATTTGATCAAAAATATATCTAAAGTACAAAGAAGTGCGGCCTGGTTTGTATGTCTGTGTTACCTGAATATTTTCCTCCTTTGCTTCTCTTAATGAAACACAGAATGAGCAGAACCAGAAGAATGAGAACCACAGCCGAGATGAGCCCAATGAACCAGCCTTGAGTTGCGAAACCACTGGCCAGTTCCTCCAGCTCTGAACAGAAACACAAACAGCATATGCATCACATGAGAAATTTAACCAACAGTTTAAAGTCTGAGAATGACCAATGTTGTTGGTTTGTACCTGGTCCTTTGGTCTGAAAATCCCAGTCGTGTGAAGTGTTTCCAGTTCGGATCTGGAGGTGATAGCGTGTGCCTGGCTCCAGACCCTGCAGCTGATAAAACGCCTGTGTGGAGTTCACCAGCTCGGACTCTTCCCAATCACCACCACTCACTGTCATCGTCGTCATCACAAAACCACCATTCATGGGAAGCATTAGAAACTTTCATTAATAATAATAATGGGATCAATTTTACTATTCCCCTCAAAGTTTCAAGTCATTGTAAAATGTATTTTCTAAAACAAAACATTCCTGCAAAGTATTTTCTTTATTACGGCCAGCATCATGAATGTTTTTGATTCAATTCCAATAAAAATCCAGAAGCAGACCAACGAGTGTGAACTCTTTGAGCTATACAGTCACTTCAAGTCAGATGAAGTTATTTTTGTAGTCGTTTATCTGAGATGTTTATATCAGTGGTTACTCCATCAGTCCTGTGAGGTTACCACCGGTTAGACCTCACGCTTAGTTCATAAAGAAGGAGCTCACTTCTTAAATGCAGGCTTTACACAATCACATTCAGTATGTTAATGGCCTAACCTTTATTCAAATAATGGAAGCTGAAGGCAAAGTTTCGATGTCTGTCTCCGGGCACCCAGCTGAGGTTGACTGACGTCTCACCCACAGTCATGTTTATTACAGATGGAGGTTCTGGAGAGGGAAACATACAAATGTTCTGCTGTCGCACTTCATTTACAGGTCCAACTGTAAATCAAAGCTTTAAATCTTTGATATGTAGCGTTACCTCCATCCAGCATGGTGGCGCCCTCTTTTATTATCGGCTCACCGACGCCAGCACTGTTGCGAGCTCTGAGATTAAATAGGTAACGACTCTGCGGATCAAGATTATCCATCGTAAACTCCGTAACAGCTGGCAGATCGATGGATTCCACTTGCCTTGGACTTGAATTTCCATCCACAACTGAGGGGAACAGAACAGAAACCAATCAAAACTAATTAGAAAACAGATCCCTCGTAATATCTGAACAATGATCTTTTAATGGCCAGAGATATTTTGTTTAACTTCACTGTGTTATATCAGTATCCTAGCGATTTATAAGCCAGTGCAATGAATCAGACAATATTTTGGTGTCCTTGAGATTATTGCAGCCACCGACAATTTTAATATTGAGAGAAGCAGTGCTTAAAAATGAGGGATTAAAAATATAAAGATAAGAGACTGTTAAACCTTATTTTTTTGTACATATCTGCATTATTTTGTTACTGTATCAGAAAAATTAACTGAATTATTGCTTAAGCACTAACTGGAAAGTCTTAGCACATAGTGAAAGTGATGATGTCACTTACTCTCTTGGTACTGTAATAGGTAACCTGTGATGACACCGTTGGGTTTGTGTGGAGTTTGCCAGCGTAGGGTGATCTGTGTCCCAGACAAACTCTCGAAGTATAAATCAGAAAGTGGTCCAGGAGCTATACACCAAAAGAGCACACATTCAGTTTATCTGGGAAGACATATCTGTAACTTTAAAACAATAAAAGTGTTGTGCTGCATTGTAGCCGATTTGGTTTAAGTAATTCAGTCATAAGTAAAGAAACGACATGTAAAGTTAATAACAATTGAAGGTTATGAATTTAAAACAGCACTTTAACAGTGTTTAAATTATATCATTGAACAACCTACTAATCGACAAGCAGTCAGGTTTCTAATGCAACCACTCCTCCGAAACGGCACTGCTATCATTCACGGAAGCATTAAGGCTAACTAAGGCAGAATCTAAATCGGTTCCGATTCTGCTAGACCTCTCGGTAGCCTTTGACACAGTCAACCATCAAATTCTACTAGCCACCTTATAGTCGCTAGGGATCATAGGTACCAGTGACAGCTGGTGACTCCTCATCCGAAGGGCGCTAATTCAAAATAAGTGTTCGGAGTATCGTGTGTGGTTCCCTTTTCCAAAATATGTGTCCTGCGTGTCGAGAGATCCTGTGTTCATCACGTGTTTTGTCAAAATAAGTGCCTGCTGCACACGCGTCATAACCGTTTATGATAAAAGAGACGCTCACATTTACAACATACACGCAAGACACTCCCTTAACATTAAACTCTGATTAGGCATGAGATTATGCGAGTATCTGGCAAACGTGAGTGTCTCTTTTATCATAACCCCTTTAGACGCATCTGCAGCAGGCTCAAAGCGGCGAACACATATTTTGAAATGACGAACCACACACATGACGGGCTACAACCATGTTGTGATGAACTTTGCATCAAGCCCCCTCAAAAAAAGAAGTCACCAGTCACCAGTGATAGGTACTCTTCTACCATGGTTTAAATCTAATCTCTGCGATAGATCCTTCAGGGTGTCGTGGAGGGGCACATTGTCCACAGCCCACCAGATGGTCACTGGAATCAGTGCTTGGTCCACTCCTTTTCTCCATCTACACAACATACTTAGGACCTGTCATACAGGTACATGGCATCTCCTACCACTGCTATGCTAATGACACACAAATGTTCTTCTCATTTTACCCCAATGATCCCATCACAGCAGCATGCATTATGGCCTGCTTAGCAGACATCCTGGCTTGGATGAAGAAATGCCACCTCCAGCTGAAACTCGCTAAGAGGAAACTGATTGTATTTCTGGCACAACCAAAGATACAGAATGTCCTATCCCACCTAAGGAAGCAATTTCAGGGAGGGGTATCCAGAGCGCTTAAATGACGCAGTCCAGGCGGCTGTTCTCGGATGCTGCACACCACCTCTTGACGATTTTTCCTGAATGTGTCGATGCCATCCTGTCACCCTCCACGGTGACCTTCCAGTATGGAAAACATTTTGTGCCATAATTAGACAAACAAATCCAGCATGTTGCAAACTAACCAGGCCCCATAAATGTCGTCCATGCGTCCCCCTGGTCGCCTACTGCTCCCATGGAAGGCCTAAGCATCTAAGCATCCCCCTGTCCACGTAAATCCCACGGGCCACCTAAACAATAGACCAGCATCCCTCTTAATGCATACGACTTCCTGTGGGAGGCCTATTCATCCCACCAACAGCCTACATCCCCCCAGCCACTTAAACAATGCCCTGGTGTCCCCCTGGCCACATACGCCTCCTATGGAAGGTTTTTTCATACCCCTGACCACCTAAATCCAACGTGCTGCCTATACCACGCCCAGGCAACCATTGGGATGGTATTACTAATTATGTTAATTTGTAACTTGTATAAGCTATTATTGGGATGATATTACTAATTATGTTTACTTGTAACTTACATAAGCTATTATTGGGATGCTCTTTCAGACTTGGAGTTTCTGTGTTCATTTTGAGTCATAATAACTATTTTAGAGTAATTAGGAGAACCTGCTGGGTACAATAGATTGTTTTTAAATAAATAAATAAAGACATTGTACATAAACCACCTATTTTAAAACGGAATAAGTTGTAGTTGGACAGGGCTATATCTCAGCTCTGGAATGTCCTAGAATGCTATAAATGCCACCACCTCCAAGACTAACCACCCTCTTTCAGAATCCAGAGTTTCAGAAGTATAGAAAGGACCTTGATTTTTTGGCCTAAAAAACCCTAAGCGGCAATGATCTTCCAAAAATAAACACCATAGCAAGAGAATGCTTAGACAGGAGTGGTATTTTTATGGTAAACTTTCTAGGACATTCTAGGAGATATTAGGCAGTTCATGGATGTTGGAATTTTGCTATCAGGGTGGGTGCAAAAGAGTACTGTAAACAATAGAGTACTGTAAAATGCTTTTTACCTGTTATTACGGGTGGGATACCAAAACACCATATTTCATACAGTTGTAACTTATTTGACATGGCTTTGACATTTGACATGTAGGGTGTTGCTGAAAATTACATTATTTGGTCATAATTCATTAACACGATAGTTTAATTGGATTGAACATGCAGTAAAGTGCACAGTCTGACATACTGAATTAATTTACATATGAAACATAAGTAGGCAAAAATTACTTCCAATAACAGCTTATGTAGGCCCTGTCAAATAAGTTATGACTGTGATGCGACCTTTGACCACAGAATCTAAAGCATCCCATCTGCTACCTAAATAAGTTACAGATGGGACTTCCTGTGATTTTGCTGAGTTACAGGAAACACCCACCTGCAACTTAATTGACACTAAACGGAGCTGGCTCTCTTGAAAAACTTTACAGAAAGTTGCATCAAGTGGCCTTTGATGACATACAGAGGGGATGATGTCGAGAGGTGCAAAAAAGTATTTGTTGTTATTTTTCATACACCTCTCTACCTTACATAGACCTCTGTGGTAGTTTGTGCCTGTAAAGGTCTTGTGCCTGTGACCTCTGACTTTGAATTCTAGAGTGTCCTATCTGTCAGCTAAAAATATAGGCTGTTTGTGCTGTTTGGGCTAATTTACCCTTTGCCCACCATTGACGAGTTAATTAAGAGAAAACGATTTCCTGCCAATGATAAGTTTTGATGGCCATATTTTTGCTATTATCCACAAGGTTAAAATCAAAGGGTGACAGGGCTTTTTCGGCAGCCCATCCACGCTTATGGAACCCTTCTTTGTACATTTTATCGGCTCCTTCTGTGGATGTTTTTAAGTTGAGCTTAAAGTCATATTTTTCACCATGGCTTTTAATTTTGGCTAGAGTTGTATAAGCTCCTCTCTTATTGTTTTAATTTTTTTTAAATCAAATGTCTTCCTGGAAAACACTTTGGTCAACGGGAGTGGTTTTAAAGATGGAATACATAGAATTCGCCACTAAATGGCGTCAAACCGGCAATAACAACAAATGACGTTGATTAATGACGCTCTGAAGCAGAGTGGAATTATGGGATTTGTAGTCTTAAACTCAACCGCTGATGGCCATTAATCAGACGCGAACGAGAAATCATGTTGACGGATAAGGTAATTAAGTCATATAAATGTTGCGTTTGATGACATCGTTTTATTTCAATATAAAATGTTATATTTGATGTTTAAAAAGAAATTGTTAGTCATAGATGTTACAGTATGAGTCCAAATTTGTGTGTTAACACAGCACAGAATTAAGTGTTCAAACTTACAATCTAAAATGATTTTTCACATAATGTGTTGACAGTACAAATCTTATTGTGAGGTTATGATGTAAAATTATGATAGACTGTACAGTAACAAACTCTACTCTATTAAGTGTCTTATTGCTGTACAATACTTGATGTGCATTATATCGTCCGCGGGAAGACGCACTAATTACAGTCTACACACTAATCTTTTGATCGATATAATAGCATACGAAGAGTCACGAATCAAAACCACCCCGTCGCGTTAAACACAAGCAAGATCAGCATCTCTGTCTAGTTAAATGTTGTCGTGAAGCTCTCTCTCTCCAGATAATGCAACACCAATATTATTCCTCATTCTTTTTCTCGTCTTGTTCCAAACTCTTCTTGGGTCGTTTGGTTGGCCCGTATGCTTACGGGAGCTGTCTTTGCTGACACAACCAGCGGCAGACGGTAAAGAGTTATCTTAGTCCATTAACAAGCGTGCAGCCCGACAGGCGCTAAGTTAACGCATACTTCCGCATTTGTACACGACACTGTTGTCATGTGCTTTTTACGTCAGTAAAGGCGGTAACAAAGGGTCACGTGGATATTGATGTCATTGACATGAGACTGCACTGCCCCGTGTCAATGTTTTGAATGGCAATATTCTCACGATTTACAAGTAGTTGAAAACATTACAGATATTAATAGTAATCAGTTGGACAAAATATATAACACTGGCCTAGTGGTTTTTGGATATTTTACTGCAAATATCTTACAAATTGCTCCTTTAAATGTGCAATATAGAAATAAAGTTGGTATTGTATTGTATTTTATTGTTTTATGAGTCTACCTCAAATGCAAAAAAGTCATACTTGGGAAGGATGTAGAAAGCTGAAATTTCAGATATTGAATCAAGGGTCCCTGAACTGCTGCTGTGACAAATTTTGAGGCCCTGTGTCCTTTGACCCCTGAGTTATAGACCTTTTGCCTGTTTGCAAACAGAGATGAAGTTTTTTGTGGGCGGAGCCCAACTGGTGGCATCTTTATATATTTATTAGTAAACATCATAATTTAGAACAAACAGGAAGAAGACATAGGCTAAGATATAAGGTAAAAAGAAGTAATAGAAAAATAAAAAAATATGAAAACTTTAATAAATGGTAATATTACTGATATTATGAACTAATTCAAATCTTTAATCTTTCTAAATAAATGATAAACGTAACGTGATAAAAACGCTATAAGAGACACATAGAGGGAACAGAGTTCGACAGAACTCCAGATATCTTCTCTAATTATTTTCTATTCTAATTATTAAAAGATTTTCAGATGATTTCATCACTCCAGTCTGTCCGGTTGAGGGCTTATTGCAACCATAAACACCTACGTTTATCTTCAAATGGTGTCTTCGACGACGGTATACTATAAAAATGAAGGTCATCTATTTTGACATTCCTATTCTGACACTCAACAGCACAACAAGACAGTTTCTAGTGAGTTATATTGTTCGTTTCACTCGTGTCTCATTCATTTCCACTGTTTTTCTGCTACCACATGCGCGCGTGACGTAACTGTGACGTTGACTCGCAAAAGGTCTATATAGCGTCCATTTACCATTTAAAAATATTGTCTGTTCCTCTCTCTTTGGGCCAAGAGGAACTAAGGAACTGAGGAACAGAGGAACTTTGGGTGCTTATAATATGCCCATTCCTTACGGAGCGAACAGAGGGGGGTGGCTAAGAACGATGACGTTGAGGTCGTGCGTCAGTTTGAGATGAAGTTCAGTAATGGCAGCGGAAAAAGACGTGAGAAAAGCTATTCGGTCCATTGTAGCTAAACTGCGGAGTATACAGAAGTGAAAGCCGGAGCAAGAACAATGTTTGCTAAGTTTTGTTGGTCATTCGGACTTGTTGTTTCCGGCCGGTTTCGGCGAATGACATACGTCACGACCAAACGTTAGCAATTGGATATGACAGATTCAGAGTGTCTCTGGGCAGATCCAGTAGTTTTAAACTTCAACAGAGGACCCTCCTTAATGGAAGTAACGCTTTGCAATGGAGCGTGGCCCGACTCTCTGTACAAATGAAATTAATGTACGAGAGTCTGGTTGGACCAGGCTACATTACTACACCACATCCAGAACTTTACATTCAGCAAATGAGCGGCGCCTTGTCTTACCTTCACAAAAGGTCACTAAATCACATACCCTCTCATACACCTTCACTACTCCCTTGTGGTGGATTGATCTTCCTATAGAAGTCCGGTCAGCCACATTTTTTGCAACATTCAATAAACAACTGAAAACTCTTATTTTCCAAAAATATTTGACAAATTGATATTGACTGGAGACACACAAGAAAAAAACTACCACTCTTTCTTTCTCAACAGGTACTGTTTCAGAATAGTAAAAATTTGTAACTTGGTATATGTACTTCTTGTATTATTGCCTTTCTATGACAAATCGCTTGATTGTTTCTTAATCTTTTTTGTAAGTCGCTTTGGATAAAAGCATCTGCTAAATGCCTATATGTAAATTTGCCCCAGTATCACTAACTGATGGTGTTCATACAATGATACACTGAGTAGTACGCAGACATTCACTGAGCTCCCTCTGGTGTGCTGAAGTGATGTGGATCTGAATGCGGTCCCTCGCCTTTGCTGTTGAATGCCGTCACGGTCAGAGTATAGTTTGAGTAATACTGCAAGCCGCTCACAACCTCCTCAACCTTATTTCCATAAACCTTCAGCACCCTTCTCTCCTCATCTCTCTCCTGCCCTCTGTTATTCACAGCGAGCCAACGTTTTTTCAGCCTCCTGTGAAAGTGAGTTCTGGGACCCTTTCTTCTTAGATGGATCTAAGAGAAATAATGCAAATCCTGAAAATCAGCCGATGGAAACAAACAACGATTTATAGACTTAAGATGTGCTGGTGTACCTTGTAGCCCAGTAAGTGTCCTCGCACTGATTCTCTACTGACCGGACTCCATCTTACTCTGACAACGGTTTTGTTTGATGGCAGTTCCTCGATCATTACTCCGGACGGAGCTTCAAGAGGTACTGAAAGAAATCAAAGATTTCACAGTTGTTTTTTACACTAAATTATATGGCCCATAGATTACCTGTAAAATAATCCAAACTTTAATAATTGCACAACCTCAACTTTAGGTGGGACCAAACTTGAAATGTTAGATTATCTTACATATTTTTCCTGATAAATTTCAGCATTATTGTTAGAGATTTGTCACTCTCTGTTATGTGGATTAAAAAAATTAAGGATTGCTCATAGTTGGCACAATTTTACTGTGGAACGCATCAGACAAGCTTTTACAGTACTGTCTCTGCAGATTCACACATGACACTCATACACAGGTTTATTTCCACTAACTCAACCCAATCGTAAATGCTGTCAATGCAAATCCACAACACTTTAAAAGAGGAAGCTTAAAACCACTCAAACAGGGTAAACATGTAGTGATAAACACTCCTAAAGCTAAGATGTCTTTCTGACCAGCAACAAAACCCAGCCTGGATCAGCAGGCAAGTTCATACTGCTCCAGTCTGGTCTTTTAAAAACATGGGGTAAAACCAAGTCAGCAGACTTATGAATCGATGTAGATATTAAAGAACGCACTGTCTTCTCCTGAGTATCCAAGCTTTGCCACCGGCTCCGGGGCTGTGCCTTCGTCATTGAATGCCAGAACTTTAATCTCAAAGGGAATGAAGGTGCCCGTGTCGTTCACTATTAAGGGAGGGCCTGAGACGACGCTATCCTTCCATTCCGGACCACTGCCTGAAGCTTGACGCCAGTAGACCTTGTACTTAAATCCTGGCCCATTGAACTCTCGCCGGTCCAGTTCCTTTCAAAAGCAAGAAAGAAGGACATAAAGTGTAAAAATACTGAAGATGAGACTGAACTGTGTGTCTTTCTTTTATGAGAAAAACAATTATTCTTTCTGTGCTTATCACCTTCCATGTGATGATCATGCTGTTGGGATCTGTAGACACACTTGTCACATTCTCTGGGTTCATGTCGGGTTCTGTACAGAGAAATAAACACTTCTTGTTTGTTTACACATAACTCATGAACTTTACAGATGATCCCAAACCCGCTATATCATAGTCTAAAATTACAAAAATTAGCTTGTACACATTTGGCAAATGTTTGGTAGGGATGCTGATGGTAGGGACGCTGATCTAGGAAACACTCCAATGGGTCGTATTTCAAATAAACTTTATGAGTTGGAGATAGGTTGGACTTATCTGTGCCTTTTATCATATTTTGTTTTCACTCTTTAGTATAAGTTATAAGCCAAGCGCAAGTTGCAGTGATTGATATTGACATTATACAACAAAGACGACCCATGTAGACCTAACATAGATTTTTTTATTTTTTTCCCAAACATGTGTAAGATTAACAGTGCGGGTTTCAAAACACTGATGTGTATAAATGTATAAAAAGCAAAAGAACCTGGCAGACGATGAGTTCATTCCGGTAACACTTTATAAATAACTTTTATAAGTAAGTCATTAAGAAAAATTAATGCAGTTAATGCTTAACTGATCATTAGTTACAATACAATATATTTACATAGCTAAAAATATACCATAGATTTGTATATTGTGTACTATATCAATAAAGAGAGGGCATCCATACGAAGCACATTATTGTGAGTATATTCAGATGATCTTACTGGCAGCGGGGGTGATGTAGGATTCAGATTCAGAACTGGGTTCACTGTTTCCGATCTCATTCACAGCTCTGACCCGAAAATGATACTTGCAGAATGGCTGCAGATGAATCTCAATCTGTTTGATGTCTTGATGAACTCTCTCATATTCCCTCCATGTGCTTGCATCCGTACACTGCTCCTCCTTCATCTCTATAATATATTCTGATGGACAACAGAGAATATAGGTTAGAGACAGCATGCCTACAGTATTTGCTCTATACCGTAATATTACGTAAGAGATAGTCAATGGCCTGCCGTGCATTAAAGGATTTTAAATGCACTCCATTTTACGTCATTAAAATGCTTTAATGCACGGCAGGCCATTGATTGTCCTGCTTTCTCCGTGGTCACATGCCAAGTTATAGACAAAATGACAAGTTAAAAATGATTTTAAAAATTATTTTTATCTTGAAATCTGAAAAAAGACCAACCAAAGCATAGGAGGTTAAACAATTTAATTTCATATCTTTCAGCCAATCAGAATCAAGAATTTCAACAGGCTATGTAATAACTTTGAAATAAACATGCTTTTTGCATTCAATTTTGTGTTCTAAAGTTGGTCAAATAGTCACTGAGTAAAAAGCTGATATAACGTGTCCATCATTTCTAACCTGTTCATGCAAACAGAGTAAGCATCTCAATAGTTTAGTAGTCTGAACACAGATAATAGTTTTCATTAGAATTACCAAAAACAGGGCTGTTGTTTTCATCGCCAGCCATCCAGGTCATAGTAACGCTTCGCTCCCTTTTTTCAGATATCTCCACAGAAAGAGGAGCGCCTGGTTTGTCTGAGGATGGTCAAGTGCAAAGATTGAGTAGATAATATTCTTGAGCTGTGTAAACCTAATTGTTGATCTGTTGAGAGATTTATCCTGCACTGTGATGGAGCCGCTGGCGTCATCTGAATCTAGTTCAGTACTGATCTCACAACTGTATTCTCCTGAATCCTGAATCTGTACATCTGTTACCTTCAGAGAGCCATTTGGATATTCAGTGTACCTGCAGTCATGAAACAAAACAAAAAACACTATAAACCCCATGGCACAGCTCAGCAATTGGCAACAATAATGTTTTGCTTTTTTAGGTTATTACTGTGATGATCTGGAGATTCAAGAAGAGAAACAGTCACAGTCTATAAAGTCAACTAGAGAGTAGCTGATGTAATGCTGATCCACATTAGGGTGGCCATTCGTGCCAGTTCTGCCTGACACATCCCGAACATGTTTTCGGGTTCGTTCTCCGGAAGTCGCGTTGGTCGACCGCATACGTCATCAAGGTTTAATATTTCGGGTTTAATTTCAGAAAAGCAACCATAACATTTCAAGGTAAGAATGAAACTATAATGATTGCATGTCTTAAAAGAAATAAATCTTAATTTTCTAATGTATTTTAACTGAAATGTGAGAACCTCGATGACGTATGCGGTCGAGCAACACGACTTCCGGACAACGAACCCGAAAACATGTTCGGGACGTGTCCGGCGGAACTGGCACGAATGGCCACCCTAATCCACATACAGATAGTTATCCACTGATAAAAGTCATCTAAAATGGCTATTTTTGTCATTATATCTGTCAAAACTAGATGAAACTGTTGTTGTATTTATTTACTTGTCGTCATTAGCAGATGCCGCAATCTTATGTCCGTCCTTCTTCCACTGAATGGTGGGATGTTTTAACTGGTGGTCCACGCTAAATTTGCATTGTAAAACAGCATCATTTCCACGAATGACCCGCAGGTGTTGGGGAGGAGCCACGATTTTTGTTCTGTCTGGAGAAATTAAAACAGGATTCAGTTTACTTCCATCATGTGTAAGTCTGTGTGACAGCAAACATGGAGTTGTGTATTAGAATTCATTGATTTCAATTCAAAGAAAGCAGTCTGAGCTGAATGTGAGCTTGCAGAGGATTTCTGTCTGAAACATTCCCTCGTAAGAAACCAGCATGTCATGAAACCCATCACTATTTACTGTTTCTATCAGTTAGATATTAACAGTGTGGGGTAAAGTTACTTTTAAAAGTAATGCATTACAATATTAAGTTACTCCCCAAAAAAGTAACTAATAGTGTTACTGTTCCCGCTCAGGCGCACAGAGTGCGTAATTCTATGTAAATATGTTCAGTTTAATTTAGTATATTATTTTTTTTTTAAATTGAATTAATTTAACTGAAAAGGAACTTGCCATACTTTTTTTTTTTAAGTACCTCAAATATTAATGTGTACATTTATAAAGTAATACATTTATAAAGTACTCGTTACTTCAGAAAAGTAATATTATTACGTAATGCGCGTTACTTGTAATGCGTTACCCCAACACTGGATATCAATGATCTGAGGTCCTACGGCTGTATGATGTATGTGGGTTTAGTGCCGTCAGATACAATTTCTCTGAACAACAGACATAATATGCATGACAATAGCAATCCTAAATACTTACTTAAGACTTCGAGAACAGCGCTGATGGTTATGTTACTGTCTCTCACTAAACACGTGTAACTGCCACTCTCCTCCTGACTCACATTACTGATCTGAAGATTTCCATTGGCCATCTGAGACATTTTTGCATTGGACACGGCTGGACTAGAGTCGAAAATCTCCCTGCAAACATAATTCAACAAATACATCACTGTTACTGTGGTTTGTCTCTTCCCATTAAAGCCTGCATAATTAAACACAATCATTGTACTGTATTTAAGCACTCACAGTAAATCTGCAGACTGCTCACATAATGATAATCTGATATGCTACTGATGTCCACACACACACACACACACACACACACTGAACACATCACTGAATGTGCATCTCTCACCGGACTCTGTTTTTTGAGGACAGTTAACTTGTACAGAATGTGGGCATGTGTTAAGTAGGAAAATATTATATCCATTCAAGTTTATGCTTTTGGCCGACACTTTGATCAAAGTGATTCAAGCTGTACATTTGTACATCAGTGTCATCAAACCAAAGATCTTTGTGTTGCGAGCACATGCTCTGCCAGTTGAGCTACATGAAGATTATGCAGGATATAGGGCTTATTCGCAAACACCGGAAGTCGCTAACCGCGGCCATCTTGTTGACATGACATCTGTCCTGCCCCTCTAGCCGCACGTAGATTTGAGTCGAGGGGAGCAGTAGCCTAATGCCTTAATCTCGTCTGTATTAAGAGAACATGAGCTTAATTATTGTGGAACCATATCAAATAGACCCAATAGCCTTAAGTAAAGATCCGTCCTCATTGCCAGCCGTAACTTATCTGGATATTTATAACTATATCATTCATACAGTATCCGCATTCCTCATACAAGCACTGAAGGGCCGTTCACATTATAACGATAACTATAACGATTACTATATCATCGTCCACATCACCAAACAATACGTTTATGCTAATTCACTCACGGCACTCGCGCAAATCACTTGCCTTTAATATTGCTTGTAATAAAAACTTTCGCAGATGTCCTCAACACGCTGCGTTTCGCGTAACTCTTAACAGTGAATCTAGTTTGTGTAATCTCTTACCTTTTGATGTCGTTCATTGTATCTGTATTGTTATAGTTTTGGTGTGAGCTCCGCTATTATAAAACGATTTTCAAAACTATATTTTTTATAGTTATCGATCGTTATAATGTGAACGGCCCTTAATTCCCTACCTAGTATCAATGCCAGACCTATTATTATGTTCGTTATTAACACTGATTTAATAACAGTCTCAATTTATGGCAGCTTATTTGAAAGAGCAGTTTCAGCCACTGCTTACAGCTAATCATATGTGATCAAATTATGGGACTTTGCTGTGAGCATATATCCCTAACGTTACCTGTGGTAAAATGATGGGGACAGACTTTGCTGTTGGGAGTCTCTCCTTCGCTGGTTCAACTCCTCTGTCTCCTTCCTTTCATGTTTTCTGACAGTCGGTATCGCATAAAAACTAATTCTGGGGTTCTTTTTGCTGTTGTTAGAACATCCGTGTATTACACCACACACCATCGCGCGGTTTTAAAAAAATTACACCGATAATAACATGCATAATACCCACGCTGCCTCGCTTGTCAATTGACAGACTGACAGTTTTATGTCAACAATATGGCCGCCGCGAACATTGATGACGTAGATCGAATAACCCCTATACTGTCATGGTTAAAAGATCCAACAGCAACCCCAACAGATCATTTAATACATTTTCATAAATATGGATCAATCGTCACCAATAGTAACAGTTGTGACAGTTTCTGCGCTGTTGTCAATAAACTTCGGGTTTGATCTGAAGAAAAGAATCGGCAGAAATCTTCTCTTGTCATTTTACCAAGCAGCTTCTTGAGGTTTCACTCCAAGATGCTATTTAGTTGGAGTTTGCATCTATCATGATCTCTCATTGAATGGATTTCTTCATTATATGTCCAATACATGTTCATTCTTATGTTTCAAAAACATCATTGCTTATATTCATATGTTTGTGCTTACCAGTCAACCTTGGGTCTCGGGGAACCAAACGTTCTACATTTAAGTATGACGGTTGATCCAGTTGTATTCCTGTACACTATTCCATCAGCTGTCAGGATCTGAGGTGGAAGCTCTGACAGAGAAAAAGAGAAGAAAAATCCTTAATACATATATAAATGTCAGCAGTGCACGTGGAGAGAGTAGACTGGAGACAATCAACTTTAATTACAATAATACAAGGACGGGCAGACAGGCATGGCGACATGCAAACACCAAATACGACTGTAAATGACTAAGAACGGACCAAATACTGAAGGGAAACAGGAGAGCTTTAATGAATTGGAGATCATGTTGATCGCTGGGCAGGTGAGGATGATGGAAGACATGAAACGTGAGGGAGCATGAAGGATGATTGGAGGCAAATAGTGAATACATGCACTGTAAAAAAACGCAGCATTTTTGTCAAATAAACATATACTGTATTTTTATGATACTTAAACTAAAAAAAAATAATGATGTAAGCTTATGTATAAATATCATACTATATTGTATATATTTCATTATATTGTAAAATGTGCTTTTACCTGTATAAATGCTATTTGAATTTTAATAACTAGAGACTTAAATTATGGCTGTTAATAACGATATATTCCCTGATGACTATAATATTGTCACAAGTCTGTCCTGTTTCCCTTGTCATGACCTTTATTTTGAAGTCCTGTTATTGTCTGTAGTTCATTAAAGTTATTTTGTTCATTGGTCTGTGTGCTGATTGTCCCCAGTTGTGTCTTGTTCTCCTTGATTATCCTGTGTATTTAATCCCAGTGTTTGCATTGTCTTATGTCGGTTGTTGAATGTGTTATGTTTTGTTCCTGTTTGCCTGTTCTTAGTTTTGGATTATGTTTGTTTCTACCTGCTTGGATTTACTTTTATAATAAATATACTGCACTTGGATCCTTGGCCTCTTCTTCTCTGCCAACCCATCATTACAGAACGACTGACCATAATGAATCCAGCAGCTCTCTTTGACCTTCGCCAAGGTAACCGCTCCATTGAGGATTACGTAGAGGAGTTCCTAACCTGAGCAACCAGGTGGACTTTGGTGAGGTGGCACTTATGGGCATTTCCCCTTTGGATTAGGAGACAATGTACATTACATCATGCCCCATGGCCAGGAAGTGGGGTCTTTCAAGGAGTATGTGGACTTAGCGTTGTTGGTGAGTGGAGGAGGACACATCTCCTAACATTTTTTTTTGGGGGGGGGGCAGTAGACAACAGGCTCAGTGTGGTGGAGAATCAGGACAGTCACGGAGGCCTGTATGTACTGTGTTTACTCTGTCCAGTCCTGTCCTTACCGCGCCAGAACCGGTTCACAAGATGGCTGCCGCCATGTCTGTATCGGTTCCCAGGATGACCACCGCCATGCCTGCACCTGTTTCCAAGATGGCCGCCACCATGCCTGTCTCTTTTCCCAGGATGGCAATCAGAAGAACACAATTCTCTAAGATGGCCGCGACCATATCTGCACTTATTCTCAAGAGGGCCATCTTCATGCCTACGCCTGTTCTCAAGAGGGCCTTCATCATGCCTACCCCAGTTCTCAAGATGGCCGCTGCCATGCCCTTGCCTTTTCCAAGATGGCTGCCACACCGAGCCACTTCACAAGATGGCTGCCACACCATAGCCACTTCACAAGAAATGTGAGTTTTATGCACTTCCTGTCACAGATGAAAAGTTTGAACCTGAGTCCTCAACATTCTCTGTTTCGGCTGAAGGGTCTGAATTCAAGTCCCTTAGCCGGTCTTGACCAAGTTAGCTAAGCTTAAGTTTTTTTAATTTTCTGTCCTGACCAGAAGACCTCTTTCTGAGTTCCCTGAGTTCCCTGTAAAGAACTCTGTCTCTTGTGCTTGAGCATTCAGCACACTGAGGCAGCATTTGTGGAGGCTTCATGTTCTCACTGCTGGAACTTGACCCTTGTGGATCTGCAGAGATGGGTTTCGTATCTCTGGGAACATCACCCCGCCTCTATTGCCGAGCACCTCAAGGTGCATGATGGGCTGACTAGGTATTGGGGAACCCCGTTCTCTTCAAGCAATTGACCCTTGTCAGCACTCACCCCTCACCTCTCATTCCGCGTTGGACACTGTGCAAAGTCAGGGAGGATGAGGAGGGCATTTTACTGGTTGCTCCTTACTGAACCACCAGGGGCTGGTTCCCGGAACTCATGATCCTTGCGACAGCCACCCAGTGAATACCCATGAGGAAGGACCTTCTTTCTTAAGGAGGGGACATTATGGCACCCACGTCCTGATCTGTGGAACCTCCATGTGTGGTCTGTGGATGGGACCTGAAGGTTCTAAGTTATTTACCACAAACGGTATCTACCACTATTGCTGCAGCACGAGCGTCGTCTACGAGACACACTTATACACTAAAATGGAACCTGTTTGTAATTTGGTGCTCTTCTTAATGAGAAAACCCTGTGAGAATGCCCCAGCAGTGCCGTGCTTTTGTATCTTCAGCTTTGGTTGGAGAGGAGGCTGTCCCCCTCCACCATTCAAGTAGATTTTGCTGCGATATCCACTCACCATACTCTGATAAACGCTAGGTTAGTGGGTCCACACGACCTGGTTATTAGGTTTTTAGGGGGTGTGCAATGGTTGAAGGCCAGGGTATACCTTTTTTCTGCATCCGGCTTGTCCGCGCACGCGTCCGCGCAGCTTTCCAAGTATACTCCCCGCGGCTACACGCGGATGGCTACGTTCGACACTATACGCAATACAAATGATTTTTTATTCAAATTATTAGTCTAACATGCTGTCAGGGCGGCACTGATTTGGCGATTTACAGTACAAACATTAGGATAGGTGAAGAAAAGTAACTGATCCACCTGCCAACACAGTTTAGAACAATCAACAAGACAACAAAGAACAGGAATAAAACATTATAGTAACAAACATGCTCCACAGCTTTCTGTTCCTGGAAGAAGTAAAAGTTAAAGAAGAAAAACGATAGTGTGTGTGCAAATGCTGTCAATTTCCTTTGTATAATTTTTTATAGTGGAGTGTCCTGTCTAAATATTTTCACGCGCATGCGCTGTTGTACGCGGACTGTATGCGCACTGTCCGCGCGGTCTCAAATTTTGGGTGGCACGCGGACGTCACTAGTATACTTTCAGCTTAAATCCCTCGCTGCCCCCCTCTATTCCTCCTTGTGATCTGTCCATGGTGCTGAAAGCCTTTCAGGATGTTCCCTTTGAGCCTCTGCAGTCCGCAGGTGTCAAGTTTCTCACAATGAAAACTTTGATTCTCATTGCATTGGTTCCGTTAACCTCCATGCATCAATGATTCGTGTCTTCAGTTTGGACCTGCTGTCTCTTGTGTAACACTAGTAACTAAGTTTCCCACCACTCCTTTAAGAGATCAGGTGGTGAGCCTGCAAGCGCTGCCGTCGAAGGAGGCAGACCCAGCCATGGCTTTTTTATGTCCCGTACGTGCACTGCGTTTGTACGTCAACAGAACAAAGCTTCGGGACCTTAGACCAGCTCTTTGTCTGTTAAGTTGGACAGCAGAAAGGTAAAGCTTATCAGATGCAGGGCATCCCATGCCAGTTTAATCTAAGAGCACACTCTATGAGAAGTGTTGCATCTTCTTGGACATTAGTTTGTGGTTCCTTGCAGACAGACATCTGCAGAGCTGCAGGCTAAGCGATACCAAACACTAGATTCTATAGATTTTGTGTCGAGATGGTTTCCTCTGGTGTTCTCTCCTAAAACCATTGAAACACTCAGCGCCGGCTTGCGTGGCGGCTTGGAATGCCGTACGTGCCAAAATGCTTACAAAAAGTTGGTACTCCTCCACCGCCTTGGCGGCTGATGTTGCTTTGCATCGGCTGTCAGCCTTTCATCAGATGTATTCTCTGTAACCTGTGTTAGGCCTAGGCGTCCATATAGCGTCCCCTATGTGGGGTTCCTATATGTGTATTCTCCGTGGGGTTAATACTACCAACACACATTTTCCCTTAGGTTTTCTTAGTTCACTATCATGGATTAAGGAACAAACAGTGACTGGCCTTTTTGCAGTAAGACCAGGTTCCGCCTTTTCAGACCTAAAGACGGAAAGTTTACGCAGACGCAGGTCAGCTGTAACCCTCTTTCCCAAAGCAAGTCACCACAGTTTGCTGTACCATTGTTGTTATTGGCCGGGCACTAGATGCTCGGCTTTCACAGCAAAAATAGCTGATTTGGTATTGTACCTAACACTTGTGTTATGCTTGCACAGTGACGCCTGTTTCACACATACTCCGTATGCAGTGCGTTTGCGGTACATAATTTTTTACGTAGCCATGTTAACAGGTTAGAGCTTTCACACAGCATACGTATGCGGTCCGTCCTGTCCGTTGCAGATGCGGTGCGGTGCAGCAGTGCTGCGATCGTTTCGGCAGCGAGTCTATTTTTGCTGTATGGCACGCAAGCTGCACGCGCTGATTTAAAGTGATAGCGCATGTTTTGTGGTCAAAATGAACACGGATGTACACAAAAATGCAGTAATTTCACTCTAAATGGATGTAAATAAAGTTTTTCAGTAGTTTTTTCTGTAATCTTATTTGTTTAATCCCAGTATGAAGCAATTAAGACAAAACACTTACCACGAGTTAAAAAATGATATGTATAACATGTTAAATATTCTACCGTGTTTATATACATTGCATATACATAAAGTATGCTATTAATTTGACCATTGTTTAATTATACTAACATAGTCTTTTAGTTTTTATTTGTAAAACAACAGTAACCAAATTTATATTGTCTTATAACAATATCCATAACCATGGAATTTTTAGTTAAACTAAGGTAATACAAATCATAATCAATCTGACAAAAACCGTTTTGTCAACCGTTAAAATTATGGTACTATACAAACTATACAAAATGATCTGTTTGATAGACGGGGAAGCGCACCTGTCAATCAGCGCTATTTTAACAGAGCGAGGCGAGAGACGAACGTGCTCAGTAATATGGAATAATGTGTTGATCTGGAATGATTGTAAGAATACATTTGCTTTAAATATAATGTTTGTCATACAACGTTTTTTCAATTGTTATTGAGCTTATTTAGACTTGTTGCAGTTATAACAGCGTGTTTTACCTCAAGAGTTTGTTTCAGTAATATTGCTGTTTTTCCGGTAATAATAATACAATTTGCAGGTCAATCTTGCTTCCTTGTCTGTTTATTCATGTCATTATGCTGTTATTTTAATTATTTGAGAATATTTCTTGCCATATGAGCTTCATTGCCGTTATATAAATACTCTCATCTATGCAAATATATTAATAGTATAGGAAATGTAGCCTATAATGTAACCATGCTTGTCACCTATATTTTCTCTTCAAAAGTTATAATGCTAATTTATATTTATGATATATGTGGAGATAAATAGACCTTTGATCCTTTCATGTGTCCTGACCATTACACTAGAGATTTTAAACATCCCAGTCTATCAAATAATATCTAAAGTATATGTTTTGTGAAGAAAAAAAACACAGCAGGCTATTATATAGTTTATTGATGAGGCGCTTTTCAACAGAAAGTGTCAATCACATGATCATTTGATATGCAGAAGCAGCGGTTAGCAACGCACTGCAAACGGAGTATGTGTGAAAGCACAACGGATGCTTTACGGATCGCACCGCATACGTACTGCAACACGCACCGCAAACGCACTGCATACGGAGTATGTGTGAAACAGGCATGAGGCGGCCGTGGCAGATGCAAATACCTGCATGCCAAGTTCTTTGGCATTTTACAAGTGTCTCGAAGTTGACTGGTTCCGCGAAGGGTGTTCCCAATATGTTGGTCACAACATGACATCTTGAGTTACATCCGTAACCGAGACATTCTTTCTATGGCTTCCAGATTTCAACAATTAAGTTGTTTAAAGTTGTTTTAAGTTAAGTATGTTTAGTGACTAATGTCACTGCTATATACAGTACTGTGCAAAAGTCTTATGCCACCATTCTATTAGATCTGTTGTTTTTGCAATTGTATAGTGATCATATATAATTATTTCTCTTTATTAGAATACAACCAGAAAATACAGGAAATGTGTATGTAGTATTAAAAACAGTATAAAGGTATAAGCTGAAGTGTCAAGAATTTAGTGTAAACTCCCCTTCCACTTGAGCAATAGCAGGCAACTGCAGGATCTCTTAAACCTGAATGAAATTAAATCCTAATTTCTAATTAACTTCTAAAAAGCTGGAAACATACCAACGACATGGACATGTGTGTTGAGCAGTATAGTTGCGTGCTTGTTGGTGGCTTCACATTGATAGACGGCTGTATCGCTGTACTGAACTTCCGACAGAATCAAAGTGCCTGAGACCACGCTCCGCCTCGGCTCCAAATCTGTTCCTAAAACACATAAACCAACCAACACAGTGTGACAGCAGATCAAACCATAAAGATAATCTTCATCATGTCCTTCTAGACTTACACGACTTTATTATTCAAACCAAAAAATAGAATCTTTTCAACCAAAGTGAATAAAAACAGCTTCAGAATATCTGATATTGTGATCTGCAAAAAAATGTGAAACAAGTTTGAAAAAGCGAGTAAATTATGGCAGTTTTTTGTTTACTAAAGTTGATCAAAGATTAGACAAGAGTGCCCCCCAAAAATAACAATTTTCTATCAGAAATGTTTGTTAATGATGAGACAGGACTGTGTGTAATGACCGATAGATATATAAAAAATAAATATCTATGACATCTTAAACATTCTTTATTCATCTATAAGAACTCAAATGTTCAGAAATTGCACAACTGTGATCTACAGAAATGACTTGACAGCATTGACTTTATTGAAATTCATGAGCTGAAGTGGACTTAACCCTGTCAGTTTTGGATGGCACACAAGGAGCTACAGTACCTGAGAGAGGAACACCGTTGATACTCCATGTAATGTTTGGTGTTGGGATGCCCTCTGCATGACAGTCCAGTTTTACATTCTCTCCAGGAGCGTACATGTGTTCCTCAGGCTTCTTAGTCCAGTACGGAGCAGCTGAAATAAACATGCATGTATTATTACAATGGTAAGGAGTAAAGAGAGGTATTGAAAGTGAATTAGACGCATGATTTGTGCATACCCTCTACTGTCACAATGTAGTGATGCTTGATGGAGCCCTGACTGTTTCTGGCAGTGCACTCGTACTCGCCGTCGTCCATCTCGTTCACGTTCACAATCTGAAGCGTGCGGTTGTAGTTCAGTATCTTGGCTCTGGTGGAAGAGAGAGGGCTGTCCTTCCTCTCCCAGTACACCTCTGGTGTCGGCCTTTAAAACACAAATAATAAAACTATTACAAATGTAAAGTATATCATAGAAACCAAACAGCATAGATTAGTGGCATAAGAAATCTGTGTCACTCCTTCTCATGTTAAATCACGTACAGCGTATGTATTGGGACACATTTATGAATGTAATTGCACTGAATTACAATATAACAAAGTAAGTGATGCATGTAAAGAAATGCTTTAACTTTGATGAGAAACATTTTTTCATTTTGGTAAAAAGCAGAGTAACAGCAGTGTAGGAAACAGTCAGCGACTGACAATCAGGTTTGCAGGCAGTCATGAGACACGCGGGTGATCGTCTTATGTAGCATTTTCTTTTTCTGTGAACTGAAAAACTTTTTCCTTACTGAATTCCTATTGAAGTTTTGATGATACTGATGATCAGAGGAAAACAAAGTGAGTGTATTCTTCACTTCTAAACCATCACCCAGATTATAATAAAAAGCTGATTTTGGATAGGTTGGGACACGAGCGAGAAGATATTGCAAGTTTATTATTGTGTTTTTGTCTCCAGGTCAGTGTTGGGCAGTAGTGTGGCTACAAGTAGTGAGGCTAGTTTAACTAAATTTTTCAGTAGCGTGGTGGTAGTGTCAATAGTTTCTCAAACAAATTGCTTTTCAGTAGCGAAGCTCTTTTTTGACTAAGTAGTGCAGTAGCTTCCACACAAGTTATAATTTCACAAACATTTCTGAAGTCGTACTAAATTTGAGAATAAGCACATCCCATTTTGAATCAATATGGGACAGTGTTTGTCCCATATTTTTGAGTTGTGCAGCATTCATTCATGCAAACCATTTCTACCCGCATTCTGTGAAGACGCATGCTATTCTACCGTTTTAGCTTTCAGAGCTAAAATGAAGCTAATTCAGATTGAACAAACTGCACTATTTGTAGTCGAGTAGCCTACTTCTTAAAAATGTCTTAATTTTTTATCCTGTACCCTTGCTTTAAAATTTAGTTTTTGTTGTGTAAATGATGTTTGGGTCTAGTGTATGAGTTAACTCACAGTCCTTCAGGAATACACTCCAGTGTCAGAGTTTGTCCTTTCAGGATCAAATATGAGCTTTTGGTTCCTGCTGGGTGATTCATCCGGGGTCGACGATTTTTCACCACTGAATTTGCTGTAAAAACACAAGGTTTACAGACAAGATAATAAAAAAATCATCAATATAATTTTAAAACGTATTTGAACTTTAAAGTTTGTGTCTTCACTAACCGATACAAAATTAACTTAATTGTTTATACAATTTACCAATGAGGAAGACATTAGTAGATCTATCACTTACCACTGTATTTATTTAATTTATGAATTTGGCGACTTTTAGCTCACGTGGCCTCATGGGATAGAAAAGTGAGAAGCTAAACCTACCAATGCCCTCAGATGTTACTATGATCTCTTATAATCATGTGACTATATTCCACCTTTAAAACTTTGCCCCATAAGCACTATTCGGACGGGATTAGTTTTCCAAACAACGTTTGAGTTTCAACGTGTCCCCCAGGACGTCTGTGATTTTATGTACCAATTCGGACGGGATTAAAATTCTGAGGCTATTCCAGAGGTGAAAGTGTCTGTTTCGTGTGTTTGGGGGTTGCAGAAGACCACATGCTCTGGATACGCGTGTATGTGATGTTTGAAATTTTGCTTTAAAATAATTACAGAACATGTAATTTATTAATTTAATTTTAACAAATCAAAATAACTTATACAAATCCTACTAAAGTAGCCTATGTGTTTTATATAACTGGCTGCTTATAATAAACTCAAAGAAATTAAGAAATAATGATTAATAACAATTTAATATCTTTATTAATTACCATTTCGAAGTTACACAAAATAAGGTTTTAAGGTTTACCTTACACTGATATTACAGTGGCCAGTCTTAACAATGTTTGATATTCAGCTCGTCTTGATTCAACTATTTTACCTCGCCGAATGGAAAAAAACATCCATATCCGAATGAAAGGAACTCAAGTACAAGGAAGTACATTATAGGCGCGTTAGTAAGACCTTACGGCAGATCACGTTGGCCAAAACACGTCAAGAACCGCATTTTCAAAAGATATTGCGGACAAACACAGACATTTGCATCCGGACGGGATTCAATTTCTCAGAGGACCTCTGAGTTCGGCAAAAACAGTAGGTAAATTGCTCTGGAATTTTTACGGAGGTCGTCAGAGAAAAATACAGACATGGCCGATTCGGACGGGATTAAAAACACAGAGGACCTCTGAGAAGCACGATTTTCTCAGAGGTCACTCTATAAAACTAATCCCGTCCGAAAAGGCCTTTATATTTCAATGCTTTCTGTGAATGCACAGTACATACATGGCATGACGGACATGGAGATGGGTTCTTTAGGCAGGATGATGCTGGCATTGATATAGTGAGCGTTGCAGGTGTAGTCATTTTTGCTGTCACTTTGCAACAAGTTGGCAAAGTAAAGGTTTCCATCCAGACTCGTTGTTACACGCTCGCTCTGTGGGATGTGACGCCATTCTAAGAGTAAAACAGACCAATTGGTTTCAACTTAAACCACTGAATTTAGCTTAATGCTCAGCCATTTAGTAATTGGCTTATTTACATAGAGAACTTACGAGAATCCATCCAGTGTATTTTAGGAGTGACAGAACTTTTCGGAGGGTTGCAGATGAGGACGGTGCTCACTCCTTCCTCAAACTGATGCTGTTTCTGTCCCTTCTCTTTAGGCAAGGTTGGGACAGCTGTGAAACAACAAAATAAATCACTATTTACTTCATAGACATGTTAGGGTTAGGTTTAGTAAAACCTTATCTATAACATTTTCATGATTCTGAGCATGACATTATTGACGTCAGATCTTCACATTGAAAAGTTGTGTTTAAATAACAGTAATGAGAAGACAGCTTCTGTAGTCAGATGCACCACGTCAGACACTGCCGTCCCCAGCTCATTGGCTGCATAACAGCGGTATCTTCCCTGGTAAAACCAGAGGTCATTGGTTTTATCTGCTGTCAGGGTACCAGAGCCCAGCAGAACCTCCCCAAACTGTTTCCCATCTTTAACCCATCGGAAGCTGTGACGAAAGAACAAAGTAACACAGAAAGTCATCATTCTTCAATATATCTCAATTATTGTTTGGAGACTCTGAACGTCTGATGCTGTGTTAATAAATGATGAATGGAGAAATATAAGAGGCAGATGACAACTTTATTTTGTTCCTTTATTTCAAAACAGCATTGGCAGACCTTTGGCTTTCCGGTTTGGAAAAGGTTGTTGCAATGTCACATCAACTGTATTAACTGGATTATTTAGCTAACATCCAGGAGGCTCCAGGTGTTTTCTTGGTTTAAGGCCTTTAACAGAGTTCCTATTGATGTGGGTCTACTCATCGTACGTTCATGTTAATTATGCAGTTCAGGCTTTCATATTGTTTACATTCAAGTATTTCGCAGGAAATAACTCGTATTAACACATTTAGGGTAAAAATGGGGTAAAACAGGTTACATGAGAAAATCGGACTAAAGATAGTTAGGTGAGGTCGGATGGCTCAGATTGAGATATTGACCTGGGTTTAGGGTCTCCGCTTGCTTCACAGGCCAGATTGACATCATCCAGAGAAAACACAGTCTGGGACACGGCCTGGTTTGTGATATTTGGAGGTTTTTTAACTGGTGGAATATAAGACAGAAAAATTATGCATAATATTCAACAACCCACAACAACCCATAGTGTTTAGTCAATATGTCTGCTTTAACTGTTCATTTGGAGAAAGAGCAATTGAAGGACTGTTGATTTGTGATTGTGTCTTTTCACATAGTGTAATAGATTACAAGTGAAATAATTTACCATTTAATTTGATATTCTTGCAAAATGTATCCCAAATAACTGCCAAGTAATCTTCTACCTCTGACTTTGTGCACACACGCACAGCAATATGTCAGTGGTGCAACAGTGAGTACCAGAACTTTTTTATCCAACTTCAAGCAATGCTATTACCATAATAATGGTACATACGTACTCAGACATGACTGATTGATAAACCATTACAGTTTGTAAACCAACATCTTGCTGCATCACTGTGTGCATAAATCATTTATCGAAGTATCATCGTTTGTGTTTGACAGAACAAAGAAACTCATACCGTTTCAGAACAACATGAAGGTGAGTAAATGATGACAGCATTTTCATTTTTCACTTCGACAACAAATTTTATTAAAAGGTTACCAGTCAATGTGCTTAATATTAAAAATCCAGAAGAGAAAGAGGATGCACTTACGGTCATTATATTTGTCTGAAAAAGCAGCAGCAGGCAGCACATAAAGGACAGACAGAAAAACAGAGAGAGAGAGAGAGAGAAATAGAGAGATTAGTGTAAGAGAGGTAATTTCTCTTGTACCTGCAGTATATCTCCTAATTTTGTTATTTGAACGTTTCTTTGTTACTGTGTACTTAAATAAGTGGTGACTAACAACATGTAATATGTACAGGTTAGGCTTAGGTTTAGAGTTAGTTGCTAGTAATTATGCATAATTCACTGTTAGTATTATTATACATAAGTACATATGAGTAAAGTTACACATATAATAAGGAAGGAAACAGTAAAATAAAGGGCTACTCCCAGTATATATATAAACTAACTTTTTCTTTGAGCTAAAGAAGTTACAGGCGTTAGAAGATATTCCATAATGCAGTGCTGTTTGTATGAATTGTTTCAAGTAATGCACTTACTGATTTACAAATCATCGAGCAACTGAAAACCTGTCATATGCAAAACCAGTTAAGCTCAGTTAATGAATTCTTTAAGTATTCTCTAGACCTCTGCTAGCAATGCTCTCTGGTTTGGTGTTGCACTGTGGATTTTTAAGGAAAAGAGCGATTCAGTATCCTTAAATGATCGGACACGCCATTAAACGGCCTGGTCAGTGCCCTACTACTACTACTAAACAAGGGAGATGACTGAGACACACTTATTATTTTCTTTTTTGGGTTAAGTACTGCTGAGTTTTAGTTTAGTTTCTTCTTGTTGCCATTTATATTAGAAAACTGATGAGAAGCTTTCTGTGCGTGGTGCAGATTGAGAGGTTCTTAAAATCATCAGGAATTTGGATGTAACCGTCTATTCGTCCCATAGAGAGGAAGAGGAGCAGTAGATGAAGAAGAGGCACGTGCTGCCCTCTACCGTCCGCTGGCTGACATCGCACCGGAGGCATTCTGCATCAAACCAGCAGCCAGGGGCTTGAGACAGCGTCTGCAGAAGACAAACCAGAACAGAGCAGAGGAGTGAACCCAAGAGAGAACATCAAGTCCTTTACAAAACTAAAGGATATGAGATGGGTAAAAATAGACAAAATATTCATCTGTCATTATTGACTGAATTATTCTTCAGCCCTCAAGAACAAACATTTATCTAAGTCACACTGATGCTAAACAAAACCAGCACAAACCAATAAATGGATTTAGAATATTGTGACAACTGATTAGCTCATAATACAATAAGTATTGAGACACATCCGTTTGTCTGATTGTCCCACTTAACTGAATTCAACCTTTATATGCATTATATTATGTTACAGTTATTATTTGTAAATGAGGTAACTTAAGCAGGTACTGCTGGGGAAAATAATCGAAATATAGACATGACAGCTGTGTCTCGTATCCCCCACCCCAAACTCAATAATTACACTCATGTCCCCTGTTACAACCCCCCGCCCCTTTGCCATCCCATTTCCCATTGTTGTCGGTTCCAAGTCCACACATGTGCAAGTGTTGGCTGTCAGTTTAGATTACTGCAGCACACACACCCACACGCACGTGTGCACACACACAGTACGAGGGGGTTAATTGGTTAGTGAACTGCAGGATGGGTCAGTATATCACATCTTTACAAGCAAAAAAACACACCGAAACATTTACATTTGCACATACCACATCAAGTGTGTGTGTGTTCATGCGTGTGTGTGCACATCTTCATCAGCACATGACAGTGATTGAAGTGAGTACAGTGTTGTGTGTGTGGTTTTTGAATGGTGAAATATTGAACAAGGTCAGCTGTGCTGTGCTTTTCAGAAACATTAATGAAGACATGGGGGAGGGAACATATCAGACCCCTCCCACATGCCCCGCCCCTAATACTCAAATATGCTCCTAAAAACAGCAGCTGTTTTACATACAACAAAACAAGGGCATAATAAGTAAACACAAGTTTTTGGGACGTCAAGTTTCTAGAAAGATTTTTCACAGGAAAGCAAGAGGTTAAGAGTAAAACTGTGAAATCTAACAGTGTTTAAATAACACAATCATTGTAGCTGTGTTGTTTTTTCAAAGAGTCCCATCTTATCTGTCAGTTAATTTATTACTAATTAAAAAAACTTTAAGCACTTTCTCTTTTAGGTTTAGTTGTAAATGAATGCACATTTGACGTTACATTAGAACCAATCTATTTGTCCAGATTACTGAGAGTTCACACACAAGCATTTATTATATTGCACTGTAAATGTGGTGTAGCTTTATTTGGGCGTTTAATCAAAGATTTAACAACACTTTTACATAAACCTTCTGGTAGATGCACAAGAACAATAAAAACTACAAATACACTCAATAAAATAGTTTAATAAATGGGGTTAGCGGCACACAAACTAATGCAAGGTTAATTGTAACACAGCTGTTTTATACAGAGCTAATCAATCTGTGCTTTTGATCTGTTTTATCTCACTGATCTTCCGTGAATTTGTGAAAAGTTTTGATGTGTTTTTGTTAAGATACTGAGCAAAAAGCTGCTCTGCCTGAGAAATCTCTTGAGACAGCAGTCCATGCTTTTATTGTGTCACGATTAGACTATTGTAATTTTCTATTTAGTGGTATCTCGAAATCTCAATTATCCCGGCTTCAATTAGTTCAAAATGCTGCAGCCAGATTTCTCAAAAAAGGCCGCAAAGATGATCATATCACCCTTCTCCAACGAGACCTACATTGGCTACCGGTGTAATACAGGATAAACTTTAAAATCATTCTGTTTGTATGCAAATGCCTTCACAACCAGGCCCCGTGCTACCTATCGGAATTGCTTAGTTCATATATACCACCCAGAGAACTACGCTCCAGCTCGCAAAGTTTGCTTATTGTTCCTGCTGCCAGATTAAAATGCAGAGGAGATGGAGCCTTTTCTACTATGGGCCCAGAATATGGAATAGCCTTCCAAGCCACATAAGAGTGGCCCCTTCCTTGGGTACTTTAAATCCCTATTAAAAACTTATTTGTTCTCCTTGGACTTTGGTAATTAGCTGAACAAATATATTATATTTAGACGTCATGAGTATTTTTGTGCACTGATACACGACAGGATACATGTTAAAAAACTGGTATAGAATTTATAGTCTATGCTAATACCATGGACGGAAAACAAGATCAGACATACAACAAGGCTAGAATACCCTGCTGAAAAAAACAATAAAACCATTACAGAAAATTCTAATGGTTTCCATTAAAATACCAGTAGGAACCATCAGCTTTTACCATTAAAACCACTACACTGTGTGTTTTGGGTAATATTCCATTACAACCAATACTTAGAACCAATAGAACCAATACATACCATCAGAGACCAACAAAAACCAATACACTTTAGCGTGTTTTGGCCCATATTCCATTAGAACCAATAAAGTTCCCAATAAAACCAATAAAACCATTAGAATTTTCTTTAATGGTTTTATTGTTTTTTCAGCAGGGTAAGAACAATGACAGATATTAAAGAGGCTATCAAGACACATGTGTGAGGAATCTGAGCTGATGATTTGACTTTTTAACTTTAGTTAATGTGTAATGTTGCTGTTCGAGCATAAACAACATCTGCAAAGTTACTTAATGCAACGGAGGATATTTTTCTTTAAAGCAACACTATGTAAAAATGACTTACAGCTCCCCCATGTGTTTGATATATTGTGGTATACATTTTACATATATTTAAAATTAGATGGAAATATATGTACATATTTATTGTAAATGTATGCACAATATGTGTACATATATGAGAACATGCACATACAATGTATGAATATATTTGGGATATATACAGTATATGTACATGAAACATCTAAAATATATAAATACTTAAATATGCAACCTGCAATATACAAACATTTACACCACATATTAACACAGACTGATGGGTAATCTATCAAAAGCCACCTTTATTTTCTTTTAATCAGGCACAGATACTAAACTCAATTTGAGGTACAGAGCTCTATAGGCCTATTAAAACCACAAGAGGTTTTGCATATGGTCAGTCAAAGGAAATGTGATTGGCTTTACATTACATTACATAAATGTGTAGCATTGCATTTACATAAATTACATTTTAAAAGAGTGCCATTAAACAAACAGCTGGATAGACTACAAGTGAGCTTCTTCTTGAGTTTTACTGGCAGTTGGCAAACAACTTTTAGTGGCATTACCGGGCCACCTACTGATTAGGAGTGTGGGTCAGGATCATAGGTCAGGACCTATCTATCAGCCTCCTTGTTGCTGGTGTCTGTTACGCATATATATATATATATATATATATATATATATATATATATATATATATGGTCTATGCATATTGCAATATATCAAACCATATAAAGACAATCTATTACATGTAAAAAATATAGTGCCCTTTTTGTTCTTGATTGCAATATATTTTGTATCATATATAAATGTATGTTTACATGCATATGATTGCAATATATCAAAGCATATAAAGACAAACTATTACATGTAAAAAAATACAGTGCCCTTTCTGTTCTTGATTGCAATATATTTTGTCTCATATATACATGTATGGTTTATGCATATATTGCAATATATCAAAGCATATAAAGACAAACTGTTACATGTAAAAAATATAGTGCCCTTTTTGTTCTTGAATGCAATATATTTTGTCTCATATATACATGTATGGTCTATGCATATATTGCAATATATCAAAGCATATAAAGACAAACTATTCATAGCAATAGCAGTGACGCATCTTGTTAATATTAAATATCTTTGTTACAATACACCGGAGCACATCCCTGCTGAAAAAAAAACTGCATCAAACCAGCAAACCTTGCACTGTCCATGGAGCGGACCTGTTTACATTTCACTGGCGGTTGTACTCTGTATATAACTGTGTATGTGACAAATAAAAACTCTTGAATCTTGAATCTTGAATGGACCAGCATGGGAATTATGCTAGTCTATGCTGGTTTGATGCTGGTTTAGCTGGTGGTCACCAGCACCAAAACACAACATATGCTTGTCTTGCTGGTATGACCAGCATGGGATGCTGGTGCTAATGCTGGTTTGGTGCTGGTTTAGCTGGTGCTAATGCTGGTTTGGTGCTGGTTTAGCTGGTGCTAATGCTGATGCTGGTTTAGCTGAAGTTCACTAGCAAACCAGTACCAAAACACAACATATGCTGGTCTTGCTGGTATGCTGTTTTTTTCAGCAGGGGTGCAATTATGCATAATGGTAAGGGGTGTGATGTTTTCCGGAAAACGTGCAGTAGGTGGTTAGCAAATTGCAACACACTGGGCCAGCTAACCAATCTGAGCATATTGTGTATTTCTCTTGAAGGGCAGGAACTCGACAGCCAGTTTTTAAGAAAATAGAAACAGCGGTGTAGAATAAAAGTGAAATTTGTGAAAACAAATAAGCATGAAGACGTTACAGTGTACCCCATAACTCAATCAAACCTTAAAAAACAGACTGCTTACCACCCCTTTAATGACTCCATAAGTAGTGGCTTATCGGAGGTGAAGTGCCTAATGGTGTTAAATGTCCAAAAGGGAGTGCCCTCGGTTTAAGCATAAAGGTACTCCACATGATGGGTGTAAAATCAATTCTTGTTAGATTGACAAAATGACTAAGCATTTATATACAAGGAGAAAATGTCATTCTGATGACACTGACATTTTGACAGAAAATTTTACCATTAAAGGTCACGCTCTTCCTGATCCCATTTTCAAACTTTAGTTAGTGTGTAATGTTGCTGTTAGAGCATAAATAATATCTGTAAAATGATAAAGCTCAAAGTTCACCGCAAGGCGATATATTTTCTTTAACAGAAATGTCCCTTTCAAAGCCATACTTCTTGATTGAATGACGTCAATATAAGATTTTTTGCCTAAACTCCCCCCACAGGAATACGTCATTCACCAGCTACGGCTCAAACGGCTCTGCAAAGCTAAGCTGCTATCGAATCACAACACACTAAACAAACTACACAATCAGAACCCATTACATGTTTCTGAAGGAGGGAACAAGGAAGACATCAGCCTGTTTTTAGTACAGTGAAAACCGCGGTATACAAATAAGGTAATTGTTTGAAAAATACAGTGTTTTTTACACGTGAAACATGAACACATGTTATTTTGTGCACTGTAAACACAATCAAACTTCAAAAGCACAGGAAGAATGGGACCTTTAAGAGATGAGTCACGGGGTTTTGCAGGTGCGGTGTGATGATGGCAGAAATGATGAGAAAAACTGTTACTG
Organism: Misgurnus anguillicaudatus; assembly: GCF_027580225.2. Classification (NCBI taxonomy): domain Eukaryota; kingdom Metazoa; phylum Chordata; class Actinopteri; order Cypriniformes; family Cobitidae; genus Misgurnus; species Misgurnus anguillicaudatus. The sequence continues at coordinate 5,671,058 of NC_073349.2, forward strand.
TCTGTATGTAAGTAATGTGTATGAGTGTAAAAGTGTTATTAGTAAACACATTATACAATCAGAACAGTGCTGTTACAGCCAAAATTGTGAGTATGCTAATAACGTCACACACGCTCAGACTGGGACACGCCTCACTGGTACCTCTACATCTCCGTTTCCATGACAACAGAATCCCTCGGGAATCCCCTCACAAAGGAAAAACACACACAGTTTGGAAATGAAATCAGCTGCAACACTGCTGGAAATCCCACACACATTTATAAACCGAACTTCTACAATAACAGCCAAAGCTCAGCCAGAGGATGTCAGCTTTCAATTTACCGTTTTAAGACTAAAGGTTTAGGCCAAGTATCAGTGTAATCATGCAGAGTGAGAATTTTAGATTTGCTGCTTTCATACTGGCATGTGCAGAATTATTCACATCACAATATCTGAACATTTCCTTATAACAACAACATAATACTTGTTTTTGCTGCTTTCATGCACCTCTGACTTCCAGTCTGTTCTCAGCATCTGATTTTAACTCTCTGAAGACCTCTAGCATCTGCTCACCATTCTGACAGTCCGGTGTGCAAAAAATGAACACTTACTTAATGCCAAACTGTGCTCCTTTGAAACTTTTGAATTTTCATGATGGTGTGGACAAACGGAAAATGTTTTTCTTTTCAGAAGAGGTTCTCTTAAGTAAACAAACTGACCAAATCCAAATTAAGTCTTGCGTCTCGAGTCCACACTGATCCAGAAATGAGTGAGCATGTCTCTAGAAGACTCATCATGAATTGAAATAAATAAGCAATGGAAACTAGGAGTGATATTATTTTAAAGCTATTGATGTCTGCTATAGCTAACGCTTCTTTGCAATTAAATCATATAGATGAGCTCAGTGACGATCAGGTGCTGAACTGAGAATCATCCCTCATCATCATCTCTTTACCACGAGCATACGTTCGACTGGCAACAGTGAAATGTTTTTCTATTGTTGATAATACAGTTTTATATCAATATAATCTGTCACTGTAGTTCTCAGGTTAACATTGACCGGATCAGAACTCAGAACTTTCAATGTGTCCAAAATGTAGACTTAAATGAGAATACATGCAATGAATCTGACTTCTGCATTCCATCTAAAATTGCAAAAAGAATGATTGTTCCCACTCCTATTTATTTCACATCTATCAAGGGTCGACAGATAGTCCTGTACAAAACTAATGAGACTGCGCTGGCCTGTCTCATGCCATTCAGCCAATACCAATAGCTTATATTTAATTGACTTGAGCTGGAATAAGAGAAAGTATTTTAACATCATAAAAACAGTCACTCTTCACAGCACTATTTGTGCCTTGACAAACAATCATATAGAAAGAGTCACCAGCTGTGATCTCACTTCCTAAACATTGATGTGATGTCAGCACAGGCCGTCTAGATCCAGAGTCCCAGATTTAATGAGCCCCATATTCTCAAAGGAATTCCTGCCATGATAACTTAATGACCGTGACCCGAGCGGGCGGCTCTGAACAAAAGAAGAGCCTGCTTCCCTTGTGTGTTTTCTATTCAGCTGTCTGTTCGTGAAGGTAAGCTCCTCTATTAAAAGCAAACATTTACATGCAAATCTGTCACAATTCATTCAGTTTTACATTTAAATTAGGAAAAGAGCCGCCACGCAACAATTCTCACTTTGTTACAGTTTGGTACCGTGAGTGCAAGCAACTCAACTTCTTATTGATGCATTATAACGGTAGATATTAATAAGCCTCCAACGGTGAAAAAATGAGTTAAGGTCGATCCTGTGATGAATGCAAGCAGCAAATTACTCTCAGTGCATTAACATATTTTACTAATGCATTAACAACGGGTGCTTATATAGATGACTGTTTAATGAGGTTATTCCAACAACACAATGCAGAAAGATCCAGAACATCGACCAACATAAAAACAGTGCTGTTGTTTCACTTGGTCTCAAAAGCTCCTTTATGACACATCAGCACTTTGCTAAAGTATTTCCTGGAAGACTTAATAGATAAAAGCTCCATTCAGCTCAGTGACTCCACTACACGCTGTCTAAATGTCTAACACACACACACACACACACACACACACACACACACACACACACACAGAGAGAGAGAAACCACATTAACTTTCCATGGTTCTCATGGTCTACAGAATTCAAGTTATCAGTGACACACGCTGCATTCATGCCTGTGCTGGTTTTTATTTTGGAGACCCCTGCAAACCTCACCCCCTCCCATTTTTAAAGGCAGCCATGTTAAAATTATTTTATATTTTTATATTAATATTGCAGTAATTGCTATCACTTTACAATAAGGTTGTATTAGTAATATGAGTTTTTGAGCATGTATTGAACCTCCTAGTGAAGTTTTCGAGGGAATCCCAGATTTAGCTCAAAAGTGAATAAGTATAATTAAGTGTAATTAACTACAAATGTATAGGGTTTTACTTGATTTAGTAAAATTAATAATAACAATTAATTAATGCATTCGTCCAGCTGTGCCTTCAGAAAATAAGTTTCTTACTGATATGCAGTACTACTTTAAAGCAAGTAACCGGATCAGGCCGTTTAAGTGAGTCCTTGAAGTTGTTCTTTCATTGAGCGGCTTGATCCCCGGAGATGGTCGAAATTTGCTGAAGTGAAGAGTTCCCGAAAACTGTCCCAAGGGAGGGAGACGGGTCTCACCAGAGGTAGCTGTAGTAATGGGGACGAGACCACATATCCTGAGTTCGAGTCAAGGCCGAGTCTTTGAGGAAGCCAAATAATGCCTGTCAACATTGCATTTTATCAGGGGTCAAGCCCAGAAATGGCAAAGACCCCTATTGTATCCGTTAGTTTTCTTTTTATTAACTATTATTCTTCTTCCTGTTTCATTGCGGTCTATGGCAGCCCATAGAACCGTACGTAGGAAAGTTATGACATTTGGCACACTGACAGAGGACAGTCCAAATAATATCCACAGCAATTTTGGAGTCTCTATCTCAAACCCGCTAGCGCCACCAACAGTCCAAAGTTGCACTTACGTTTTTGCTTATAACTTCTGACCCGTAAGTCCCAGAAACACTATGACGTCATTTTCCGTCATGAAAAATTTTCCGCCATTTTGAATTATTCTTAAAACCTACTTTTGCAAACTTGTCCTAGAGTTTTTACCCGATTGCAGCAAAAATTGGTAACGAGCATCTAGAGACCCTCACGGCAAAAGTTATTAAAAGAATTTCGATAAACCAATCCGTTGTCGTATAGCGCGTCAATGAATTTTACGTAGATCGCAAAAAAACAGATTTTAGGCTGTATCTTCGCCAAACTTAGGCCTATTGACACGACACTTGGTACATGAGATGCCAGTCAGGAACTGAGGGTGCATGCACAGTTTCGTTGCAGCGCCTCCTAGTGGCCAGACGATTGTTTTATACACATATAACTTTGGCTGCGATCAATGTATTTTGACGGGACTTGATTTTTAGGAGTCCTGAGTAGTCGCCGGGTCCAACGATACCAAACATGCCAGATTTCGCCTTACGGTTAGCCCTGTGCAGTAAAACAGCTCTTAAAAAACACGCGCAAATATCTCCGCGAGCGTTATTCCGATCGACTCGAAAACACCATAAGAAGAAACTTACCTTACCTTCTGAACAAAAAGTTCTATTGGCGTTATATTAAAATTTTCATCAGAAATGGCCGAAAAATGCAAAAAACAAAAAATGACCTTTAAATTTTGTGTTTTTACACATAAATGGTTATAACTTTGCAACGAAAAGAGATTTTTTCACCAGATTTGATACGCTGATGTATGAGCACAGTCTGAGGCCACACAAAAAAAATGGTATGCCTGCACCACTAGGTGGCCCTATAATTGAACAAATTCTTTCATATCAAGCAAGCCCTATGGTCATACAACTATTTTATAGCTAAACTAAAGTGTATAGTCATGAAACTAGCTAGTAACGCAGTCATGACTTAAGGTTGCATGCACAGTTTTGTCATAGCGACACCTAGTGGTTTTGAGATAGAAAATGGCTATTTTTGCCTAAAACTACTGCAAAAACACATCTAAAACCATGAGTCTTCATGGATTATTCCTTGATTATTCCTCCATGGCTTGGAGTATAATCATTGGTGGTTGCCAATTCAATCCCTAGCAACCAATGAGAATACCTTATCAACCGTTTTTGCAAGAGCTATACCTCTGCATCAGAACATCGTAGAGACACGGGGGTGGTCTCTTTTGACTCATTTAACCCGCTGTAACATGATGTGACCTACGTTTTAGCACTGCAAACACCACTCACATGTCCTTCAGGGCTCTAATGTTCCATGATTCTCAATAACAGAAGGACGTTCACAATAGACAAGATCATAGATTATTTTTGTTGGTTACATTGCGGGTTTTTTATCCGTTATCATTAGGTTTACCTAGGTTCTTTAATCTGCTTATCCAAACTCAATTTTACATCCTTCTGTGCCCTTTACGGCTTGACTTGGTCCGAGACCAAGTCAAGACCAAGTCTTTGAAGGAACAAGTCCGAGACGAGTCCGAGAAAGCAGAAATCGGACTCGAGACTGACTCGAGTACTACATTACTAGGTAGCTGTGTTGAGCTGAAAACTAAGCTGTGAGTTTACCAATTGTGAGCCAAGAAGAGTTGGATAGCAGGCCTTCTTATCCTTTGATAAGTGCAGGCCAATGAAACTGAGATGTGAAAGGTTGGTGATCAAGGGGTAAACAGTCTTTGTTTCACCCAACTCCTAATTTGCATAGTTGTGCTATTGCAGAGAGTTTGTCTTAATAATAATTATGAGTTTAATGCCTGTTATGGTAACATGATGCATATCATTGATCAGGAAATTAAAAGATGATTACTTAGAGAGTAATCATGACATGGGTTTAAACACAGATCAAATAATAATTTCATAACTGTGAATATAAGCCATACTAAGGTAAAGCTAACATAACTGCAGTGTTAAAACAAGTGATATAGCATAGATACGACCACACAGTACAAGGACACATAATATATACATTTTAAGCAGGTGATCTTTTGTGATCTTTAACTATAGAGTCCCAAAGTCCACATAGCAAGTTCTGGCAATTGTCAACCCATCTGAGATTTCATGTTTCTCGATGGAAATTCGTTTATGCCGAGAAGGGTGTTTAGATTGGCACCAATTTACAATCATGCAGAAGAGCTAGGGACTGATAAGATCTCTGAAGAGTAGACACTGCTAATGGTGCGACCCAAAACTCTTTTTTTGATTCACGATTCAAAGCACCCTGACATCTTTTAGAGACTTCAGGGACCAGATTCACAAAACATACAAAGTTACAAATATTTTGTATTCTTAAAAAGCTTCCTAAGAAAGTTCTTATTTTTTTACCTTAAGTATGTTTATAAGAAAATTGGTAACACTTTACAATAAGGTTCATTACTTAACATTAGTTAATGTATTACCCAATAGAACAAACCATGAGCAGTACATTTGTTACAGTATTTATTAATCTTTATTCATTTTAGTTAAAAGAAAAAAAGCTTTTAATTGTTTGTTCATGTTAGTTCACAGTTCATTACCTAGGTTAACAAGATTTATAACTAATATAAGTTATAGTAGTTATATAAGTATAACTAATTGTTGAAATTAACATTGCTGTATAAGTGCAGTTGTTTTCTAAGTTAATTTGATTAATTCAAATGTCACACGTATGGTCGCAATTGTGACTGTTTACTTGCCAAAGATTGGTTTATTAATGAGGGATAATAATCGTAGCTAACTTCAGTAAAATTTCATAAAACACAAATTAGTATGACAGTGAGTATAATATTAGCTAATATTTTTTCCTCCATAATAAATTAATTGTGAAATTACCGATGTTTAACACTTGAAACAGTAAATATATTGACATAAATGTTGTTCAATCATTTATACCAAAAACAAACCTTTTTGTTAATTTGATAAAGTCTTGTCATAGAGGACATTGATGCAACAACGACTTATTTTATTTGATTATTTACTACAGTAAACAACCCTTTGGTTCTGGTAAATGGTGAAATCGGGTGCTTTCATGATACTTTTCTCCTTTCATTTTTTCAGTGACATTTTTTTGCATAAAATAAATCCTAAGCAATAGTGCCACATATTTCCCCCCCAAAATCTAACAAACTACAAGCAAATATTGAAAGAGCTCTGAACATCATAAATGGAGTCTGTCTGAAAGCTTCAATCCTCCAGTGTAAGATCAAGTTTCTGATAACACACCTCCATCTACTGCCTTTACACTAATGTATACAATTTTCCAGAATCATATGGAATGGATCTGATGATTCCAGATGAGTTGAAATGTTTACAGGATTGTTGCTGGCCTGTGAAGAAAGCTGCTTTCACAATGTTCACACTGTAGACTATTGAGGAGTTGCCAATGTATTGCTATACAGTGTGTTTAGTGCATTACTATGTGCTTGCTAAAGATGTTTCTGGGGCTTTGCTATAGGGTCTTGTTGTTTGTAGAAGTAAAGAAATATTAATGTTTACTATAGTATATGGAATATAGACTCCCGGAGTCAATTATTCCTCTTATACCACAATTATAACACAAATATTGCTCTGGTGGTTATTTTAAGCCATTTGACAGGTTAGGTGATATCATGGGTGTGACTGGAGGAAGACTATGAGTATGAATAAATGAGAATTATTATTAAACTTTAATAATAAACAAATAAAAAGAGATGAGGGGTAATAATCACACATAACATTTGTGTATACAATAACCAACCACAATGAACAGACAAAGGCTGCGTCCGAAAACTCAAGGCAATGACTCGTTGCCTCGCTGCCTCATGAGGAAATGACTTCGGAGGCATGAAGGCAGCTCAGAGAAAGACTTTCGGACACACTTCAAAGGCAGCGTGTTTGAAATATAAACAGAGAGCGCCTTTGTGATAACTAATCACATATTTGAAAAGTACAATACTAATTTCTCGCTAGAAATGCAATTAAAAGGTGTAAAAAGTGAAAACCTCCAGTCGTTTCCTGGTCGCCATTTTATATTTCGAACTCGACCAGGCTCGACCAATTCACATTCTTATTGTACGCCCATGCATAGGTATCTCAGGAGCAGTGTTGGGTGTAACGCGTTACAAAGTAACGCGTTACTGTAATAATATTACTTTTTTCAGTAACTAGTAGTGTAACGCATTACCCGTCTGAAAATGGTAATATTATTACAGTTTTCCCGAGCTAGTTACTTGCGTTACATTCGCCAGTAGCACCTTCATCACACAAAGGCACACAACACAGAGAACAAAAGGGAAGGGGAGGAGGGCGTGAATGGAACAGTGATTGGTCTAAGTTTGGCATGAGGTATCATTTACCATCACCGATTGGTCGACACCCGGCAGCCGGCAGCAGAGCGGCACACTCAAAGACAGATCGGGAAAATGGAAGCGTCAACAACGGCAAGCTTTTTTTCAGAGGGAGGTTCGCTAGTTTCGACGGGAGGAGATTCAGTCATTATTTTATTATGTTCAACGGAAGGAAAATAACTTGACGGTGAAGTTCACACTCTTTAATGTTTCTCCGAACGCTGTGCCCCACGTCCGGTAGCGGGTAAGGAAGCCAGCAGTAATTTTTATGTTGTATTAAAATGTGGTGTATTTACGGTGGGTTTTCTCGCCATGGAGACCTTGATGAATGTGAGGTTATGCCACGGTCTCCCGGCGCTCATTTCATTGTTTGTTTGTATGTAAACAGGGGTTGCGTGCAGGTTGTTTATCCCATCAATTTTGTATATCAATTTTACCGTAATTGACGAAGGCTGTGTCTTTAGCTTGAGTGATTTTAATGATATTTATTGAATTGATTGTGTATTTATTACTTTGCGGTGTTAAATTGATATATTTATATATGTTTGGGTGTTGGATGAATTTGCTGTGCATTGCTGTGTATAGTGGGTGGGTAAATAATGTGCACTAACATCATGGTATCCCCCTGCTAAGAATACAGAACTCTTGGAAGTCTTAATCAGGAAATAATTTATTGTGAACCGTCATTATTTTATCAGCTGTCCATTTAAAGTTGTCCATCTAAAAATAATTGCAACCTGTTTTCATCCCTGTATTTTGAATGAGTAAATTGTTATCAAATTTAATCTAATAAAATTGTAACTTTTTATTGATTTGGGAGTTTTGTGTTTGGATGTTTTCTTGGCCGTGGCTTGCCCAAATAAACATTCTTGCCCGGAAAAAAAATGTAACTAGTAATATAACTAGTAATATAACTAGTTACTTGCTCCAGGGAGTAATAAAGTAAAGTAAGGCATTACTATTTTTGAGAATAATATGTAATAAGTAATATATTACTTTTTTGAGTAACTAACCCCAACACTGCTCAGGAGACAGGAAGTAAACCTAACATTGAATTCGGACATGCCTTGATGCCTTCCTGCCTTGGAAAGCTGCCTCAGAAGGCAGCAATTAAGAGTTTTCAGACGCAGCCAAAGTATATATAGTATAAGGTGAAATAATGAGGATGATGGCTGGCAGGTATGGACGATTATTAACACAGTACAGGTGTCGGAGCAACATGATCTCACAAAGTTCCGTGGGATAGTCACGGAATTTTGTGCTCATTTTTCCGTGACATTCTCACGGATCTCCGCATATTTCCGTGGCCCTGCCACGGACTTTCTTTTCCGTGGCATTCTCACGGATTGGTTACTCAACTGCTTTTTCCTATTTTCAAACCATTGTCGCTTCGGTTTAGGGTTAGATTTGGTGCTTGCGTTACTTTGTCACTGTAAGTATTGGTTTATACAATTTTTTCTGATGTATTCTTTTATATTTTCTAAACTTTAATCAATTGTCACCTGGCATTGGGGTTAGAGTTGGGTGTGGGTAGGGATGTCATTTTATGTAAATCTAACCCTAAACCGAAGCGACAATGGTAAGAAAATAGGACAAAACAGTTGAGTAACCAATCCGTGAGAATGCCACGGAAAAGAAAGTCCGTGGCAGGGCCACGGAAATATGCGGAGATCCGTGAGAATGTCACGGAAAAATGAGCACAAAATTCCGTGACTATGCCACGGAAATTTGTGAGATCAGGTTGGTCGGAGTGAGGATGATGGGAAATGTAGTCCAGATGGGGAAAAATAAGGAAAACGAGCAGGAGAACAGACGAGGATTGTGACAGTTTATTGAAAAATAATGCATACCTGTAGAACATTTCTCAACCAATCAGAATAAAGCCATATGTGGGATAATTATGAAAGGTCACTGCCATGTTTCTGTATCTTTGCATATGTTATTGGTGGGTTTAGTTCAGTCTATATAGACCTTTTGCGTGTTTGCAAACAGAGATGACGTTTTTTGTGGGCGGAGCCCAACTGGTGGCAGAAAGTGAATGCTTCTCAATAGCTGTGTAAAGTGTTTTAGTGTAAACTGTGATTTTTATTGATCCGGTGTTCTGTAGAAGTCTGTTTCCCCTATATTTCTCCTAAGTGTAATGTTTCTTATAACGTTTTCAACAAGTTACGTTTATTTTTTAAATAAATTAAAAGTTTAAATGGCTTGGCTACTTATTGTGTGCATGTATGTAATGTATATGTGTTGTTCTTTATTGTAAAATCAATTATTTTTACAGTATGAATCGCTGACGTACTTATAAGAGCACGATCATGTATTCTGTATAAAATCATTTATTAAATATTTCATCATTTTTCTGTTTTCAATTTCTTCCTTATATTTATAGCCTACGTGTTTGTTCTAAAACTATTATGTTTACATACAAATTATTTTGTATAGGCCTATTTATATATTATTAACACTTTACATCGTGTGTGTGTGTGTGTGTGTGTGTGTGTGTGCTATGTTTATATATTTATTAGAAAACATCATAATTTAGAACAAACAGGAAGAAGACATAAGCTAAGATATAAGGTAAAAAGAAGTAAAAGAAAATGAAAAAAAAAACGAAAACTTTAATAAATGGTAATATTATTGATATTATGAACTCATTCAAATCTTTAATCTTTCTAAATAAATGATGAATGTAACGTGATGAAAACGCTATAAGAAACACATAGAGGGAACAGACTTCGACAGAACACCGGATATCTTCTCTAATTATTTTCTATTGTAATTATTAAAAGATTTTCAGATGATTTCATCACTCCAGTCTGTCCGGTTGATTATTGCAACCATAAACACCTACGTTTATCTTCAAATGGTGTCTTCGAAGACGGTATACTATAAAAATGAAGGTCATCTATTTTGGCATTCATATTCTGACACTCAACAGCACAACAAAACATTTTTTCTAGTGAGTTATATTGTTCGTTTTACTCGTGTCTCATTCATTTCCACTGTTTTTCTGCCACCACATTGCGCGCATGACGTGACGTCGACTCACAAAATGTCTATAAATTACACAATTATTAATATCTTTGTTTCTCTACTTGGAAGTCTATAGCTGTGTCCCAATTCGAAGGCTGTGATCTTCTAAGGACCCGACCTCAGAAGCAGAGCACTTATCTTTGTAGGTGGCAGCCTCCAAAGTCCACGAAGAAAACTAAAATCAGACAGTCTGCTGTTACGTCACCAGCTATAAGCACCCACCGCCCCTGTCAGCGAGACACAGGAATATGTTTTTGTAGGCCGTTACAGGCGCGCAATGAATCTCGGGATAGCCTATGCTGCAAAGGACCAATTTGTTCTATCCATTCGCATCATTTTAAGCAGCCTTCGAATTGGGACAGCCTTACTAGTCTTCAGTCATGCTTCACCTCCCCTTGACACACTTCCAGGCACACTGTCTATCTGTCCCTGTGTGCGTGCGCGCGTGCGTGCGTGCGTGCGTGTGTGTGTGTGTGTGTGTGTGTGTGTGTGTGTGTGTGTGTGTGTTTGTAAATGCAGATAACTCTCCTCCCTCATCTTGTTACCATAGTAACATTCAGCATCACAGCTCATTTTCTCCCATCCCCCACCACATCCTGCTGTCTCTCTCTCTCTCTCTCTCTCTCTCTCTCTCTCTCTCTCTCTCTCTCTCTCTCTCTCTCTCTCACTTTAAGGGCAAATGCTGCAGGTATGTTTGATTTCATATTTTGCTCTTCAGACCAATCAGTGTATGACATCAAAGTACCTCAAGAGCAATTAAAACTATGTGGACAGTGCGAGTTGCTGTTGTGACATCAGAGTCAAGGTGTACTTGACTGAAGTGTTCATGTGAAGACTTTCTTTGGACTTTCAAATCGTTTCTCAGTCAAATATTGTTCTAAGATAACAAACCATACATCTGTGAAAAACTATTTATTTATGATGTATAAATCTTAATTCTCTGAATTGACCCTTACGACTGATTTTTGGTCCAGGGTCACATATGTTAGGGAAGTAGGCGGCTTCCGACATAACATTAAACAATTCACATGAAACCACATTGACTTTGTTAGGCCCTTGACCTTTACTCAGTGTAATGATTATGAATAATTGTGCTCGCTGCAAAATCATTACAAAGATTAAAGATCAAATCTCATTTTGAATTACATTTTTTATTCAGGAATTCATTATTGTGTTGTACTTACGATGTACATTTGAGTTTTTTATGTTGTTTTGTTTGCCTCCTTTTTTTACTATTTATTGATGGATTAAATGTTTCATTCATAAACTCATTGTATGGTTTTATTTTTATTGCATAAAATGAAAATTTTAAATGATGAATTACTTTGAAATATTGTCTGTTTATTTCTAGATTAATTGATCCATTTGTATTGATTAATGCCTATTGTTATTTTACAATATAGTTATTATTTTCTAAAAAAGTTCTCCATATCTATTATCTCTGTGCTTTATCAAAGTGTTTGTCTTGGGAAAAAAATGTACTTTACTTTACTAAAAAAAATTTCACTACATTCTAAAGCATAGAATCATACTGTGTATTCCTTTTATATTGCATATTAAAATTTATTTAATACCTAATTACATAAAAATTGTGTACTTTTACTTTCTTGAGTAAAAGTACGAAAGTACTTTTTACTTAAGTAAAAGTAAAAAAAAATACTAGATGAACATTAAATATAAACCAAAAACTTGAAATTATGAAATGTACTGGAGTAAAAATTATGAAAATATGCTTTGGAATGTATGTTTTCCAAAGAAAAACACAAATGAAATACAAATACTTGAAAATTAATTTTTATGTAAAAAGTAAAAATACTTAAGTAGTATATATATCGCTGCATAAGAGTCGTGACATTATTGAAAAGAGCTTGGCTGCAACACCCTCCCAAAATGCTTAAATAAACCTTGGTACGTGTGACAAGACTGTTATGTAAAGAAGGGTAATATCAGCTTAAACTTAATCTTATCAATGCGAGAAACAAGACAGTCGTTTGCAGCCAAACAACACATTATGACCGAAGTAAACAAGCAGCTAGGTGAAACCAATGCAAAACATATTTTGTTCGCATTTTAAACAACCCAATAAACTTCCTACTTTGAAATTTCTGACAACTAATCCTAACTTGATGTTATTTATGAGAGTTTACAGAGAGGTAACCTAACATTTTGTTCAGTCATTGGGTTTACTTGCATTGTTCAGTAAAGACAACTGACCAGTTTTTAGGGACATTTTTATGGTACGAATGAAACTACAATGATTGTATGTCTTAAAAGAAATAAATCTTAACTTTCTAATGTATTTTAACTGAAATGTGAGAACCTCGATGACGTATGCGGTCTAGCAACGCGACTTCCGGAGAACGAACCCGAAAACATGTTCGGGACGTGTCCGGCGGAACTGGCACAAATGGCCACCCCACATGTCACACAATATCCCTTCACACATAAAGTGCAATTGTTTCCAAAAATTTATAGGTAATCTTTCATTTAGGGGTCTTGTGTCTTTTGACAAAATATTGGTAAAATCAGCCCTCAAAAGTTGTAACTTTACTGGAAATTGTGTTTCGCAACAAGTTTCTGTTAGATTTATGAGGCTGCTCTGTCACATTCTTAAACCTGCTACTGGGAATTGTTATTCATACAATCATATACTGTACACTCTTTCTCAGTTCAATACTGATTGTCACTGTTCATCTGCGAAAAGGAAAGAAAAGAACAAAACAAAGACTTCATTCTGCTACAGGAAGTGGAAGAATGGATATATGGAAAGATAGAAAGGTCAGATGCAGAGTGAGGCAATGAGGAAAAAATGGAATTTAGGGATATTTGACTTCTGAGAAAATGTCCTCAACTTTATCACTTTCCTGTCTCTGACATTCATCCCTTTTCTCTGCACTCCTTTCATTCCAATGTCATCTACTAATGTGTTACTTACTAAACATCGTTAATGCTCATTGGTCCACATACAAAATAACTTCACGTTCAAGAAGACACATGACAAAATATCACTGTGTACTGCAATCTTTGCTCTTGCAAAAATTTACATAAAAATATACAGTACATTCACACAGTGTTGAATGGGACACTGACATAAGAATGTCCCTCAGAGATCTGTACACACCAAATGCATACCATACATTATGCTATGATTATGCCAAAAATATACAAATGATAACTGAAGTGAAGTATAGTAGCAAGCCCATCACAAAAGTCTATTGCTTCTAGTATCATGACTAGGCATCATATGTGTTGTAAAGAAACCGCTGTCGCTCCTGTACTACAGTGTACCGCTGTTCTTCCTACTCTTCACTGTACCGCTGTCACTCCTTCTCTTCAGTGTACTGCTGTCGCTCCTGCTCTTCAGTGTATTGCTGTCGCTCCTGCTCTTCAGTGTATCGCTGTCCCTCCTGCTCTTCAGTGTACCGCTGTCGCTCCTGCTCTTCAGTGTACCGCTGTCGCTCCTGCTCTTCAGTGTACCGCTGTCGCTCCTGCTCTTCAGTGTACCGCTGTCGCTCCTGCTCTTCAGTGTACCGCTGTTCTTCCTACTCTTCACTGTACCGCTGTCACTCCTTCTCTTCAGTGTATTGCTGTCGCTCCTGCTCTTCAGTGTATCGCTGTCGCTCCTACTCTTCAGTGTATCGCTGTCGCTCCTACTCTTCAGTGTATCGCTGCCGCTCCTGCTCTTCAGTGTACCGCTGTCGCTCCTGCTCTTCAGTGTACCGCTGTCGCTCCTGCTCTTCAGTGTACCGCTGTCGCTCCTGCTCTTCAGTGTACCGCTGCCGATCCTGCTCTTCAGTGTACCGCTGTCGCTCCTGCTCTTCAGTGTACCGCTGTCGCTCCTGCTCCTCAGTGTACCGCTGTCACTCCTGCTCCTCACTGTACCGTTCTCGCTCCTGCTTCTCAGTGTACCGCTGTCGCTCCTGCTTCTCAGTGTACCGCTGTCGCTCCTGCTTCTCAGTGTATCGCTGTCGCTCCTGCTCTTCAGTGTACCGCTGTCGCTCCTGCTCTTCAGTGTATCGCTGTCGCTCCTGCTCTTCAGTGTACCGCTGTCGCTCCTGCTCTTCAGTGTACCGCTGTCGCTCCTGCTCTTCAGTGTACCGCTGTCGCTCCTGCTCTTCAGTGTACCGCTGTCGCTCCTGCTCTTCAGTGTATCGCTGTTTCTCCTGCTCTTCAGTGTATCGCTGCCACTCCTGCTCTTCAGTATACTGCTGTCACTCCTGCTCTTCCGTGTATCGCTGTCGCTCCTGCTCTTCAGTGTATCGCTGTCACTCCTGCCCTTCAGTGTACCGCTGTCGCTCCTGCTCTTCAGTGTATCGCTGTCGCTCCTGCTCTTCAGTGTATCGCTACCGCTCCTGCTCTTCAGTGTACCGCTGCCGCTCCTGCTCTTAACTCTTTCACCGCCAGCGTTTTTAAAAAAAGTTGCCAGCCAGCGTTTTTCATGATTTTCACAAAAGTTTAATGCCTTCCAGAAAATTTTCTTCTTCAAATATATAAACATACAATATACCAACAGACCCTCTGCTTTCAGAGTAGTTCTTTTGTAATCAGCTTTTGAATATGGGTAGGTTTCTGCAAAAACACCACATTTTGAGCAAAAAGCAGAGATAATTCCATTTTTGTGACGGACTTTTCATAGAGATCCCATTCAGAGCGATCTTTAAAACAGACACGGACATGCAGCAGCATGCCATAGGGCAATACTTCCGGGTTTAAAAAGTTGCGGAAGGGCGCCACCTAGTGGATAATAGCGGTATTGCGGAAAGACGGAAATACTCGTCATTGGCGGGGAAGCGTTTTCTCTTGATTGACGAGATATCTCGTCAATGGCGGGGAAAGAGTTAAGTGTACCGCTGCCGCTCCTGCTCCTCAGTGAACCGCTGTCGCTCCTGCTCCTCACTGTACCGTTCTCGCTCCTGCTTCTCAGTGTACCGCTGTCGCTCCAGCTTCTCAGTGTATCGCTGTCGCTCCTGCTCTTCAGTGTACCACTGTCACTCTTGCTCTTCAATGTATTGCTGTCACTCCTGCTCTTCAGTGTACCGATGTTGCTCCTGCTCCTCAGTGTACCGCTGTCACTCCTGCTCTTCAGTGTTCCGCTGTCGCTCCTGCTCTTCACTGTACCGCTGTCGCTCCTGCTCTTCACTGTACCGCTGTCACTCCTGATCTTCAGTGTACTGCTGTCGCTCCTGCTCCTCAGTGTACCGCCGTTCGCTCCTACTCTTCAGTGTACCGATGTCGCTCCTGCTCTTCAGTGTATCGCTGCCCCTCCTGCTCTTCAGTGTACCGCTGTTCGCTCCTACTCTTCAGTGTACCGCGGTCGCTCCTGATCCTCAGTGTACCGCTGTCGCTCCTGCTCCTCAGTGTACTGCTGTTCGATCCTACTCTTCAGTGTACCGCTGTTGCTCCTTTTTCTCGTGTACCACTGTCACTCCTGTTCCTCAGTGTACCGCTGATACACTGATAGGCCCTAAAATGGTTTTGCTCCTGTGTATTTAACATATCTTCTATCATACAGTACTACAATGAATCATGCTCAAGTTTGGGATGGTCTTTCTAATTATTCTACATCTATCTTTCTGTTCCTGCCTCAGAAAACCCATCCAGAGTTAGCTACAGATTACACCAGCACACTTCAGATGACCTAAGAGCTGTTAAGAGATGACACCAACCTCTGCAAAGACTTCAGATGCCACCAGCTTTGAACAAATATATGCAAAACAATGTGTATGTTTTAATCATGGTTTCTATTGCTACTATGCTGTTTTTTAAATGTAGAAGCTTGTATTGAAGCGATATGTATTGTGAAAAGTTCTATACAAATTTAACGAATGTGAAAATGTCAAGCAGAGGTTATAAAGAGGAGGCAGGTTTACATACTGTATAAAAATGAATGTGTTCTCTGCCAGGTCATACCAGTGGCGAGGCTACATAAGGGATTGACTCACCCAGTCAGAAGAAACACAATATTAAGGCAAAAGAAAGTCACGCATAAATGATAATAATCTCTTTAATAATAATATGCATCATGGAAAAATACTATTTATATAAAATGTTTATCAATTGCATGTGTTTTTAAACCTTGCTAATGTTATCATTCTATCCATTTTAAACTATATGAGCGCACAGAAGCACACATATATACTGGACACACACTCATAAGCACAAGCACGGAGATGCGCATCTGAAA
Source organism: Misgurnus anguillicaudatus (assembly GCF_027580225.2). Taxonomy (NCBI): domain Eukaryota; kingdom Metazoa; phylum Chordata; class Actinopteri; order Cypriniformes; family Cobitidae; genus Misgurnus; species Misgurnus anguillicaudatus. Next base: position 5,687,639 of record NC_073349.2, read on the forward strand.
AAGCGTGCAGCATCAGCATCTCTCAGCGCTTCACAGGACACATACACACAAAATTATCTAGAAATACCACAGTCTTGGGAAGTATTCTCATAAAAACAAAAAGAAATAAGATGTGTGAGTCAATATATGGATCCGTGCTTATTTGGTCTTAAAGTCACAGTATTCTCAAGAAATCTGCTTATGTTTGTGTCATTGTGTGTATCAAACAACAGAACACAAAAGGAAAATCACTTCTGTAGCTTTTAAAAGATTAAAGGCGCCATGAAACGGAAGTAGTGATTGTCTTATTTTTTCTGTGGTTTTCCTGGCTTCTGAAATGAAATAAGGCAGGGCTGGGCTTGAATTCGTTCATTGAGAACTGATTGGATCATTTGAAGTTGAGTCATGTTGGTAATAGCTAATCGTTGTGATCTTTTCCTGGACCCCACCCATCTGCCATACCATATGACCGAAAGTAAAGAAAGCTCATTACTAGTTTAGTTTTGAGGAGAGGAGGAGAATTGCCTTTTTGAATATAGATTATGAGGGCACATTAATAAAAAAAAAGTAATTTGTAAAAATATTCTACAAAAATACAGTTTTCATTTTAATTTAATTGCGACTTTTCAGTTCCTAAATACTATAATGTTATACGTTATTTGTAACTTTGTTCTTTTCTATGTCCATATGCTTATAAGTTCTTGATTTGTTCTTATTTTATTTTCCTTATTTTTTACCAAAAACTGTAATGTAATCCATAATGTACTGTAAAATTATGTAATTTAAAGGGACACTTCACCCATTTGCATTAAGCTTTGTATAGTTAGAAACACAGTCATGTTTTTGAATGGTCATGCATCATTCCCTCTGTTTCCCCTGAGACAGGAGAAATATGGATTTCAGTGAGGCACTTCCTTCTTTCAATGATGTAAAAATCATCATTTTGCATCATTGAAAGAAGGAAGTCCAATATCTTTGTTAAGGGGGTGAGACTACAAACACTCCTTTGTCATTTGTCAAATAGACACCAAATTCTAAATGTATGTTACATTTCAACTACAAATATGATCCACTTTTAATAAAGATTAATGTTTCTACGGGTGAAATGCCCCTTTAAGAGTAGCCATTGAGGTCCACCTTATTTCACCAAGGTCCACATAGTTTAAAATGTCTGGCCTTCCCACTGGGCCATTTCACAAGACTTTTTTAAGATGTCAAATAAATCTTTGGTGTCCCCAGAGTACATACATATGTAAAGTTTTAGCTCAAAATACCATATAGATAATATAAGCTATTATAACATGTTAAAATTGTCACTTTGTAGGTGTGAGCAAATGAGCTGATCTCAGCACTAAATGCAGTGCTGAGGTTGGATAGTGCAGATTAAAGGCGGAGTGCACAATGTTTGAAAGCCAATGTTGATATTTGAAATCACCAAAACAAACACGCCCCTACCCCAATAGAATCTGAACCTTCTTTTAAAAGACCCGCCCCACACATACGCAACCTGGCAAGGATGTCGGTTAGTAGACACGCTCCTTACTGCTGATTGGCTGTGTGTTTTGGTAGTCGGCCCGTCTCCTTTTCCAAAGCGTTTTTCAAACATTGTGCACTCCATCTTTAAGGGGCAGTATTATCCCCTTCTGACATCACAAGGGGAGCCAAATTTGAATGACCTTTTTTCACATGCTTGCAGAGAATGGTTTACTAAAACTAAGTTACTGGGTTGATTGATACAAGCACTGGGGACCCAATTATAACACTTAAAGTCTGATTTTCTTGATATGTCCCCTTTAAATGAATTAAGTTTATTACATATGCAGAAATCTTGGTTTTGTCTTTTTGCATTTTTGTTGTTGTTGTTGTTTGACGTATTACATTTTTAAATGTAATACAGTATATAAACTTTCCGCTCTACTTTATCCACCTTATAGTAATGGATCCGTCATTTAGCTGGACATTTAGCCAGGACAGATCCATTTCCAATGCCTTAATGCATTTTTGCTTTTAACTCTAATAAGGCACACATAAACACACGAGTCTCTAAAACACACAGAAACTTGCACAAACGCTTCTTCACTTCTGCACAGATTTAATTTGCCTAAAAGATTTTTTGGCTTGTTTTGCCATGCCTTGCAGTTCACTAAATCTGATGTAGTGCCGTAAATGCAGTCTGTTTATATTCAGCACTAAAAGTCACACAGTGAGCTGTCAATTATCTAGAGTCTGACACACTGTATATGAATCCATGAAACCAAATCTTCTCATAAATATGTGTTCAGTAGATGAGATGTGCACTGATACCTTCCTATAAGCATACTGTTCAGATTACTGTTGTTTGTTAGCAGTTTGTTGTTTGTTAGATTTCTTGATTTGATTAAGTTGTTGGTGTGTTCCTGCTTCGCTCATCCCATCATCAGTATCAATCTGGATCAAATCTTTTCTTACAGCATCAAATCAGACCTCATTATATAAAATCAGACCTCACAGCATCAGATCACTCCTTACATCAAAACATTAATCTCAGTATTAGAACTCCTCGTAGGATGAAATCACTCATCTCAGGATGAAATCACTCCTCTTAGCATCAGATCACTCCTCCGAGCTTTTAATCTTTCATCAAAGCATCAAAATCATTCCTCTCAGCATCTCTCTGTGCATCAGATCACTCCTGATGCATCAGGTAATTCCTTATTCTGTTAATGTCATTTTCTTAGCATCAGACTACATCTCTCTGCATCAGATCACTTTTGTAAGCATCCAATGACTTCTCTCTAGGCCAGAGCTCTCATCTCAGCATCAGATTGCTTCTCTCACCATAAACATAACCTTTACAGCATCCAATCACTCCTGATCATTACTTATAATGATGGGTTTTTCCTTTCCCTACTTTCCTAAAGCTAAAAAAGTCATACGCTACAGTTTATTTTGCAGTAGTTTTTCGTTGTTTTTAATTATGTGGTGGCATGTGGTTAAAAATGTTATTTAAATGGCTTCACACCATAAGAACTTCCCTACATAAAAAAAACAATGGCATAACCTTTCCACCTATAAGCCAGACACATAGACATATGGATAGGTGAAGATTAAAGAAGAATGTGCGGTCTTAGATTAACTGAATTAGACCTAAATTGGACTAATCTTTCAAACAAAGATAAGTTAGAATTTAAAATGTATTTCAATTGAGATTCTTTTGTGTAAATAGTTGCAAGAAAATATCTAAAAATGAAACACTCAAATGAAATGTACTCGTACTTTGCATTTCTCTAATCATTTCTTAGTTTGTTTAAAAATTATTATTCTCTTTTGTCCACAGTGCTTTCTTTATTCTACAGTGCAACTTTACATACGCACAAGGCCTCACAAGACGTATTCAAGCTTCACGCGATACCTGATCATCAAGGTATCTTCATCACACACAGTAATGCATGCACACGCCCAAACAGACTAATAATGCATTAGGATCCATGAAATGATCTCTCCAAACATCTTACCTTTGCAGGTATTGTGAAGGTCTTGAGCAGGACACACTTTCCTGTCCTTCAGTACGGTGACACGCCTTATTCTGTGTTTCTTCCCTGTCTTTCTTTCTGTTCATCCCATCCAATGGATGAACCCTTTCATGGATGCTGCAGTGAAGGAAAAACACACCCTTTCTGCCTCTCTCACCAGCAGTCCGCCCCTCCTCCCTCTGTCTCTCCGTTTGCCCCTCCCGCCTACCTTTCATTGGCTGCTGAGCAGAGATGACATAATCTCTTTCTTTATCTTTCAGTAACATCCAGCCCCTCCCTTCTTTTCTCTTCCCTTAACCACAATGGAGCGGTTTATGCATACCCCCTCATTCATCTATAGCCCCTCACATCGATAAAGAACCAACAAATTTAGCTCTTGACTTCAATATGGTGATTTCTATAGGGTTTTCAAATTCCACCTCAAAATGAAAGGAAAGTTATAAATCATTTGCATAAAGGAGCCCATTTTATGAACAGTAACAGGATTGTAACTGACATTATATTACCTCATTATCAGTACTGAAAATAAAACTCAAATGAAACAAAATGTCATTCTTTTTCATTATAAATAAATGGGTTTATTAAAAATCTTTGTATCGCAGAAATGAGAATAAAATACAACAAAATATTATGTGCAAAAAAGACTAGGGCAGTATATGATTATATTATACGTAAAGCAGAACTATGTCTATTTAGACCTAATAATATGATGATTTACCACCTATTGTTTTCTGAAAACCTAAAAAAACATACAGAAATGTGATATGAAAAATCAAGGAGCACACACCCACCCACTCTCTTCCTGGCCGGTGGTCCCAGTGAAGTCCAGCAGGAACAGATGGAGATCATGTGGGGGTGATGGGTACAGCCTTTGTTATGTATGCTGACCAGCAAACTGAGCTGCCATGAGCCCTAACAAGAGTTTACAGACCTCTGATTCCAAATGCCTGTGACTATCTGTCTATCTGTCTGTCTGTCTGTCTGTCTGTCTGTCTGTCTGTCTGTCTGTCTGTCTATGTCATTTGTCTGTCTATGTCTGTATGTCTGTATGTCTGTATGTCTGTCTGTCTGTCTGTCTGTCTATGTCATTTGTCTGTCTATGTCTATATGTTTCTGTCTGTCTGTCTATGTCTGTCTGTCTGTCTGTCTGTCTGTCTGTCTGTCTGTCTGTCTGTGTCATTTGTCTGTCTATGTCTGTGTGTCTCTGTCTGTCTATCTATGTCTTTTGTCTGTCTATGTCTGTCTGTCTGTCTGTCTGTCTGCCTGCCAGTCTATGTCATTTGTCTGTCTATGTCTGTATGTCTCTGTCTGTCTGTCTGTCTGTCTGTCTGTCTGTCTGTCTGTCTGTCTGTCTGTCTGTCTGTCTGTCTGTGTCATTTGTCTGTCTATGTCTGTGTGTCTCTGTCTGTCTATCTATGTCTTCTGTCTGTCTGTCTGTCTGTCTGTCTGTCTGTCTGTCTGTCTGTCTGCCGGCCAGTCTATGTCATTTGTCTGTCTATGTCTGTATGTCTCTGTCTGTCTGTCTTTCTGCCTGTCTGTCTATGTCATTTGTCTGTCTATGTTTGTGTGTCTCTGTCTGTCTGTCTGTCTGTCTGTCTGTCTGTCTGTCTGCGTGTCTGTCTGTGTCATATATATGCTTACATGTCTGTCTGTATCTCTGTCTGTCTCTCTGTTTTTCTGCCTGTATGTTTGTCTAGTTATGTCTGTCGGTCTGTATGCATTTCCAGTGGGATCACATTAGAAAAATGTGTATTTTTATGTAAAAATATTACACACTAAATGTATAATATTGGCGTGTTGACAAGACTAATACATGAATCATTTGTAGTTCTAAACGTAGTTTCGAGAGGAGCCTAAACATTCAGGTCTGTCAATCATCATTATGGGCGTATATAAGGGAGCCTTCCGGCCTCCGGGTCCAGCTGCAGTTTTTCCGGCATCCCTCCTCCTCCCCATCTCCTCCTTCACTGCTCTCTTTCTTCCTCTGTGCATTTCTGTTGCAAGGGGGGGTTGAACTTGGGGCTCGAGCCCCGGCCTCAGGTTCGCTCTCTCTGAAAGTTCAGAGCTCAGCTGTAGAGCTCCCTTCGAGGACAGCAAGCCAAGTTTGTTTACCATTAATCATTAAGATCTGAATGCGCAGGCGAACTATTGAATTACTTATTAACAGCTTTACAGACGTACGTATGTTTTCTTATTCATAATTATTAAATTGCGTAAAATCCCATAAATGCAAATCTCGTGTTTGTTATGAATTTACATTCAGATATTGCACCTCAAGAAGCTTTACGACACATTGCTTTACGGAAATGATATCAAACGCTCATTGGCTCTTACGTGCTACGTCACAGATTTGCAACATTTCCGTCTTTCAGTTGATGTACCTTTGAAATTTGAAATGCACACCTTGTCATAGAGAAGCTGAATTAATGTTTTCGTGGATTAATAAATTTAATACTTCTCTGTACTTCTTTATATACTCCAGAGAGGACCACGGCTGCAGCACATCGTTATTTTAACTACTTTTGGTACTGATTTTAAAATTTCAAATTAAATAAACTATTGTGATTACAATCTGTTATGCTTTTTATTTCTTTTTTAGCAATTAAAATATCTTTTAAATGCTATATCGTTACAATTTTTTGTTTAGGTTAAGGTTTGGGGTAGGGTTAGGGTGGTAATATTACCGATAAAAAGGAAAATATACAGCAATCTTTATGGTATGAAAGATTTGTAAATGTTTTACGTTTTGTAGCTGTATAAACGTAATAATGCTACGTTTAAATGTTGCAAATACATCTACTACATTGAATGCTTTAGCATCTAAACGTACAAAAAATTAAAAGTTACATATTAATACTACATATTAACAGTGAATCCAGTGAGTAAATATTGCTTACATTGAAATCTATCAACATTTTGTAAAGTCTATGCATTTTTCATGTACTGTACCTTAGTGTAAACTTCTCCAAAGCTCCAAATATGCAGTTTTTTTTGCATTAAGCCAGATTTTAATTATGAGGAAATATAAAAAAACATCCATGCTAATTGGTTTAAAATGTTTTATTAATAGTTTCATGGCCCATAACAAACATTTCTGCTCAGTCATTTTTCACCATTGGTATCTTTGGAAAACTTCCTTTGCTTATGTTCTTTGTATTATAATGAAACCATCTCCCTTTAATTGACCTTCATGTTTGATGTGAATATTGCCTGTACACACAATCTCCTTAATGTTTCCCTCTGGCCCCGCCCACCCCCTCCTTTGGCCTATCAGTTTACAGTAAGAGTGACTCAGCATATGAATCAGAAAGAGCTTTATTGATGTGTGTGCGTAGGTATGCATGTGTGTATGTATGTGTCATGCAGGCTGAGGCATGGGTTAGATCCAAATGCAGTCTATTGAGAGTAATCCACAAAACAGGCAAGGGTCAACAACCATATGTTATTGTCATAAACAGCAAATGTAGTCCAAAAACAGAGTAAAATATCCAAGCAAAGGTCAGGGTAGGCAACAAACAACCAAAACGATAAACATGCACAGGTCAAGAAACATAGCAACATGAAACTGAAAGACAGGATGTACGCTTGTAATGCAGACAGAGCTAACAATACTTCGCAATGTGAGTGAGAGTAAGCAGGGTTAAATAGACCAGGTAATCAGCCAACAGGTGTGGTAATGATCAGTCTAGTGTAAAGGGGGCGCACACCAGATGCACAGCTCAGCGCCGCGTTGAGTCGAGGCGCGTCTAGGACAACTCGGAGGTATCGTAAACCAGAAGTGCACATTAAATAGCGCGAGCTTAGTCAGATAGCGACTACTTCAAAATGCAAAAAAATATTAGCAGCCAATGTTAATCGTTAATGACAAGTTAACTCGTCAATTAAGAGAAATCGCTTGCCTGCCAATGCTGGTATTTTCGGCTTTCTGTAATACTGCTATTTTCCACCAGGTGGTGCTCTCCCGCAACTTATAAAACCCGGAAGTATCGCCCGAGGGCAAACAGCTGTATGTCCGTGTATGTTTTGAGGATCGCTCTGGATCTGATCTCTATCAAAAGTCCTTCACAAAAATGGAATTATCTCAGCTTTTTGTTCAAAATGTGGTATTTTTGAAGAAACCTACCCATATTTGAGAGGTGATAAAAAGAGAACTAATAAAGCAGAGGGTCTGTTCTTTCATTTGATATATTGTATGTTTATATATTTTAAGAAGAACATTTTCTGAAAGGCATTAAACTTTTGTGAAAACCATGAAAAATGCGCCCTGTGTCCCTGATTGGCCAGATAATCTGTATGTTGTGATTGGCCTAAATACCTCTGATGTCAGAAATGTGACGCTCCTTACCATGTTTGAAAGATTCGGTCACAATGCAATGCTAACAGGAGTTAACTTACAGGCTGTGAGTCCAAGTGGGAGAAATTATGATAATGTCGGTCTTGTCTACATCAACAGGCCCAGGAAGTAAACTGTTGCCTACAATCCGTGTTTTTGTTGTACCCCAAGAAAAGAAATTTATGTTGGAAACAATAACTCGCGTGTTTATCTTATCTTTCGGTATCTAGTGATGGCCAAATGAGGCTTCCTGAACCACTGACATGTCGCAGTCCATTGCTTCACCCAAAGATTCTTTATTCGAAGATTCATTCAGCATTGCTCCCTAGTGACACCGAGCTATTGTCTGAAATAGCAGATAAATAAAATAAATTTTATGCAATGACTTTGGCAGAATGTTTTTTAATTGTCTGGTTATAAAATATCCGAAACCAAAACGCTACAACACCCACAAGGTGGCGCGCGTTTCGATACTCAGACCGAACCAATGACGTGTTCCACACAAACCAAGGCCTTGTTTGTCATTGGTCACGTGATTTCTACAACAACACAAGCCTAGAATCAAGGCTTCATCTGGTATGCCCATTTATTCTTGACACACACTCCGAAGCTATAAATATCCCATCACTATCTGTATCGTCTCTCTTTGGTTCCTGAACTGTGCCTGTTTAACGTTTTAATTGTTTGTTGCCTGCCCTGACCTTCGCTTGGATATTTTACTCTGTTTTGGACTTACCTTTGCTGTTGATGTTTAGCTGGTTGTTGACCCTTGCCTGTTTTGTGGATTACTCTCAATAAACTGCATTTGGCTCTGACCCATGCCCCAGCCTGCACGACAGCTTGTTTGAAGTAATTGCTGCCAACGGAGGTTCAGCAAGCTATTAAACCCTAGGGTTCACTTACATTTTCCTCCAGCACTATGAATGTTTAATGGGTGTTTTTCAATAAAGACACAAGAAACTAGTATTAATGGTGTGTTGTCAGCTTATGCACATTGTGTTTGTCTATTGTTCTGACCTAGATGAGGATCAGATGACATTTTATGGCAAATCACTGCAGAAAACCAGTTTATTCCTAGAGGTTTATATTTGGCACTGTATATATGATTTGACCTGAAACATATTTATCTGTCATGTTAACATCAAGTGTCACAGTACTGAAAACTAATTAATTTTCATTTTGCAGCCATACTTGTAATTTACTCTCCAATAATTGAATGAAACACCAGGTTTTATTTAAACCTTAAAGTGCACCTATTTCATTGCTAAAAACACAGTTATTTTGTGTATTTGGTATAATACAACGTGTTCGCATGGGTTATGTTTTACACACATTATTTAATTATTATTGAACACAAACAGAGTTATAGTGACTATGAGAGATGTTATCTCATCGTAATAAAGTAACATGATACATACTTATGTAATCGATATGATGAACACGTTTACTTGTGACAAAAATCTTTTAATGAACAGATTGATTCTCAGATGGCCAGCTACACCTGGTAAATAAATAGCAACAGGCGAATATTAAGTGCCAATGTAGATACTCAACACGACTGCATATCAAAATTCCGATTGGATGGAATATTGATTGACATTGGCTTCGCCCAGTCAAAATCCAACCCAGGCAGATAACTTGGCAGTTTCAAAAATGAATGTAGCGAATGGGTGACGTTGTATCGTTCAGTAGCCTAAATTAGAAAATAAGCTGAAGGAAAATAAAGAAAAGCTATCCTTCTAGTAGTGAGAAGAAGAAGAAGAACAAAAGAAGATGAAGCAAAAAGAAAGAAAGACAGTGGTAAGCGGAGCAGATATTGATTTAGGCATAAAATAACATTAACAGTACACTAAAAAAAAGATTAATTGAATTTAATCAATTTTTTTAAGGTAAGTGGTTGCAATCAATTTATTTAAGCTACATTTAAACAAAAGTTTTATATTTTATTTTACCTTGCTCATCTTTTTTGTTTAAATGTAGCTTAAATAAATTGATTGCAACCACGTACCTTAAAAAAATTGATTAAATTCAATGAATCATTTTTTTCAGTGTAAATGACTGCTGTTATTGAAAAATGCTGCTACTTTAACAATTTTTTTATCTACACTACTGGTCAAAAGTTTGGGGTCAGGGGCACTGTCACGGTGATCTGTGTCATGTTTTGTGTCTGTTCTAAATTGTCATCACCTGGACACTTGTTAATTATCATCATTCATTCCACCTGTGTGTCATTAGTCTTTGTGTATTTATACCAGTGTTTGTGTCACACTCTTGGCTGGATCATTGTCATTGATACCCTGTCTGTTTCCCGTGTCACATTTTGGATGTTCCTGTGTTTGCTACCTGTTCGTCATTTTACTCCTCGTGTTTTTGGTTTCCTATTTTATCATTAAATGTTATTTATATTTTGAACTATGCGTTTGCGTCCTGTCACTCCACCTGTGTCATGACAGAATGATCCGGCCAAAATGGACGCAGCAAGTTCACGGAGGGCGGCTCCCCCAGGAGTTTCGTCGAGGGGGAGTAGTGACATCGGGGTTCATTCCCCATCAGCCCCGATGTCTCTTGGGGACCACCGTGAGCGATCGCTCGCTCCTGCGGGCCTGCGGGAAGAGGATCGGCCCAGGCGGTCCCCCAACGGTTGAGTCGTCGTCGACAGTCCCTCGGAGGACCACCGTCCCGCTCGTAGGGGGATCCGGAACGGACCACGCCCGATCATTTTCCCCGGGGTGGCTACCGAGTGAGGGTCTCCATTTCCGCGAGGGGACGGGAGATGATTTCCGGGGGGCACCTCAATTCGTCTGCCTCGGTTCTCGGAGCGATCGCTCCCGTTCTCCTGGCGCAGTCCGGCCAACCGTCCTGTTGGTCTCATCCCGGCGGCTGCCGGCTTCGCCAGGGTCCCCAAGCCCTCCACCCCTCCCTTGGACTCTCGCTACCAGACTTTGTTTTGTTTTGTGTTTATGTGAGTGTCTGGAAGCCACTCGTAGAGGGAGGGGTTATGTCACGGTGATCTGTGTCATGTTTTGTGTCTGTTCTAAATTGTCATCACCTGGACACTTGTTAATTATCATCATTCATTCCACCTGTGTGTCATTAGTCTTTGTGTATTTATACCAGTGTTTGTGTCACACTCATGGCCGGATCATTGTCATTACTACCCTGTCTCTCCACCTGTGTCATGACAGGCACTCGTTCTTTATTTATATTTTTTCCATATTACATATAATAAACTCGTCCAAACTACGGCATAACACAAATGTAACTGTGAGAATTATGTTGGTGACTAAAAGTATGCAAAATAAATCAAAACTCTCAAAAAAAAATTATCATTTGAAGTGCAGTCAGCATTTGCCTAGAAATTGAAAAGGGTATGTGTGTCATTTTTTCAAGAAGCTTTTTAAATGTTCAATTTAGGATGAATTTTAAAGAGTATAGAAGAAGCTCGTATTTAATCTGTGCTCTTATTGGCTGCTTTTTATTCAATATTCAGTGTAAGTCATCTATTTAAAAAATTATATTTTGAAATAAATCTTTTGTTGAATTGCCATGAATTTAATTCTACTTCCTGTCATTCAAAATGTAACTTTCTGTAGGGCGGAGTAAATTCAATTCAAATTCTAATTCATGAATTGAATGGAGGCCAATTCTGAAATTCTGAATTTATTTTTTATTATTTATTATTTATTTCATCTCATCGAAAAGAAACGGAAAGAAGAAGTAAATGTTATAATACCTGTCACTTATGTATGCACAGTCAAACAAAAAAACACAAGCAAGCCTGATAGACGTCGTCATCGCCTGCTGCCTCCTCCCCGTTCTGTGTTTGGTTCCCTATTTCAGGGGCAAAATTGGTCCATAGTTTCATACTAGACTTGCAGCGTGAATAAATTTGCGCGCAAGGCAGCATGGGAAAACCCAGGTTACACAAACTCTAGAATCGCCTCTGTTTGTGACTATTTGTCTGCAACTTCAAAATCAGAACAAAAGTTTACGAGTGCAAATCTCAACATTCAACTTCAGATTTTTATTTTGTACGTTTTCACATCGGGACTGTGAGTGTAAATATTAGTGTACAACTACAAATATTTATTTTGCAAGTTCTCAAATAAAATTTACAAGCTCTCAAGATTTGCTACTGATAGATATTCTTTGGTTTTCATGTCAAGCACCCCCATAACAATAACCACCTCTATATTTGACCACTGAAATGGTGGTCATTTTCCCAGCAGACATTAGGCTGATCCATGTGTCCAGATAGTGAAAGTTCGGTCACATTAATACTTTGTAAAACATTCTTCCAAAACCTGTAGATAATGTTGAATAAAAACACAATATGTTGCGAAAGTGTTTCACTTCATAATTTTACTTTCGTTTTGAAATGTCTCATATGTATTGATGATATTCTGCTGTTTGTTTCAATGCGCCAAATGTGCCAAATGCCACTCTTGTCTAAGAGGAATATAAAGACTGACTTATACATGCAAAAATTCATTTAAAGGTGTTTTTTGTGATCAATCTTTAGTTTGTTGGTAATGTTGCTGTTAAAGCATAATTAACTGCAAAATGATAAAGCTTAAAGTTCAATGCAAAGTGATATATTTTCTTTAATAAAACTCTCTTCTCAAGGACTACAGAGAACGGGTGGTTTGGACTAGCAGTACATTCCAGGTAGATGACGACAATATTCCGAATTTTTTACTAAGTTGCGGCTACAGGAATACGTCAAAAAAGGGCGTGATCTTGTTGCACTTCTACAGAGAAGAGGAAGATTTGCGTTAGTTGAGTGTTTTTGCCACCATGCTATTTAGATGCTGTTATTTTCATCCCCTTTGTTTGGACTTTGATGAGGGCAGCTTCCTCAATCTGGGGTGACATTTCCGGACTACTTGCGCTAAGCTGCTGCTGAATCACAACACACTGGACCAGCTTCACAATCAAAACAATTTAAAAAAAAAAAATTCTGAAGGAGGGACTACATAGATCAAGGAAGACATCAATTCGTTTTCAGGAGAGAGAAACCATGGTTTTTGGGTGTATTGATTACTATCAGCAAAACCATGGTTTTACTACACTTAACATGGTTTAACTATGGTTTTTAAAAAACATGGTGGTCAAACCCATGCTTATTTTGTGGTTACCACTATGGTTGTACTACAGTAACCATATTTTTTGGTTTTAACTGTAGTAAAACTATAGGTAATTTTTCGTAAGGATGTAGCCACAGAGTCTGTTGTGTAATAAAACTAATTTGTTTCTCTAGTTTCTGTAAGAGCTTTTTTTAAATATTTGTTCACCCACTGTAGCACATGTTTGGGCTAAATATTTGTACAGAATGTGTTACAGAACAAGCTCATTCATTTTTTTTTTAAGGATTTACCATACCATAATACAACAGTGTTAAATAGGGGTTGAATCATTATGACATTGGTGTATTACAAAAAACCCAAAAGCAAGTGCATTTTTGACATAATCACTTTCTTTGCCACACTGTAAAAAATTCCTTGTTGCACTTAAATGCTTAAGTTTAAACAACTTGAATTAATAAGTCATTTAAACATTTTGACTAGTTAGACTTTGCAATAAATTATACAAATAAAGTTGTAATAACTTAAGCCCATTCAATGTTATTTTTTTTATTCTAACGCAGCACTATAAAGAAAATTGAAATTACTTGTTTTATTCAATTTGTTTAAATTTAAACAGTTACGTGCAACGAACAGTTATTTATGCAGTTAAAAAAAAACTCTGTTTCTTTAAAAAGGATAAAAATGTTACTGTCTCTAGGGGGGAAAATTTTGATTGCAACTGAGTCATACATTATAAACCACACTATAAACCAGCTCAGAATGTACAGGGGTCTTGTGTGTTTGAGGAAGAGTATGAGGAAGATGTGGTGAATAAGGAAGATTAAAGGAAGAGTATAAAGGAAGATTTTTTTTATTCTTATTACATTTTATAGTACAGCATTTGGTATAATTCTACGCCTGCCCCCAGCAGCAACCAACCGCTTCTTTTCATTTTTCATTTAAATTGCTAGTTCCTATAAAATTTTATAATATAGGCTAGTATTTAACATATAATATATTGTATCTTCTATTAGATCTGCTAAGTCTGACTCTCTCTCCGTCTCTCTCTCTCTCTCTCTCTCTCTCTCTCTCTCTCTCTCTCTCTCTCTCTCTCTCTCTCTCGAGGGTTTTTTCTCCCTAGGACGTTTTTTCCCCTTGGAGTTTTTTCACCCCTGGAGAGTCAGCTAAAATTGGCTTCTTCTATACGAACTCTCTACTATATGTTCACTAGGGTTTAATCTTAGCCGCTTTGCTACTATTGTTGTACTCTGAAACAATTTAAAATAATTGTGAAAATAAAATAAATATATAAATAAAACTGAATTGAATTATGAGGAAGATGTGTTGGATAAGGAATAAATGCAGTAGTTCCAAGATTTTTTTGTGTGTTTAAGGTTTTGATACGTTCAAAAAAAATTAATACGAGTTTAATATGATGATGGTGTGTGTTGAATGCGTTGTAATGTGTTATGTCTCCATCTGCTGGTTTGTCTGTGTAAAAACGCGTTACACGTTTCAAATGCGATGTGTCTATTCTCGGCAATTTAGTGGCTATTACTAACTTCTAGTACATAACTATCCGCATGTTTATTGTGCTTGACAGTATAATTCGGTATTAAGTTATCAGTATCAAGTATTCGTGTCATACAGTGTGTTGTGTTGTGTTTGTAGTTAACGTGATGCTTTAAACAGGAAACCGAAAGTGTTTCACTTCATACTTTTACTTTCATTCTGAAACGTCTCATATGTATCGATGATATTCTGCTGTTAGTTTCATTTCTTCATGCCTTTTAGACATGTGATGTGATGGAGGACAAATCGAGACACATGAGACTTAGAGAATGGCTCATAGCACAGATAGACAGCGGCAAATACGCGGGATTGAGCTGGGAAAACCAGGAGAAAACCATGTTCAGGATTCCCTGGAAACACGCGGCCAAACAGGACTACAGACAGCACCAAGACGCTGCACTCTTCAAGGTGGATTCATCTTACTCATATATAACTGACCTAAGAACAGTAGATATTTAGTTATCAGATGATTTACACTTCAAAATGTAAACTTTGATTCATGTCAATAAAGTGTGCGGCGCGCGCGCAGCTTTATATATTGTGGGGTCCAAATGTCCCCACAGTGAAAGTAAAAGTCTTACACATAAATTGTGACGAAAGCTGTCCGGTCCCCACGATTTTAAATGTTTATTGAACAAACAGAATGATGTTTATTTGAAAATGTCAAAATGCACAAAGTTTTGTGTGAGGGTTAAAGGTTGGGTCGCCTATACAGTTTGTACAAAGTCATTACGTCTAGTCATAACAATGTATAAAAACAAACGTGTATTTGTGTGTCTACTGTTTGTGTCAGGCATGGGCCATGTACAAAGGTAAATTTCGGGAGGGCATGGATAAAGCAGATCCTTCCACATGGAAAACCCGTCTGCGTTGTGCCCTCAACAAGAGCTCGGACTTCCAGGAGGTTCCTGAACGCAGTCAGCTGGACATCTCTGAACCATACAAAGTTTACCGGATCATGGACGATACAGGACGAGTAACAGGTGCTACATTTTTTCCCTCACCTTCAGAGAAGCAAACGTTTACATATCGTTGCTTTCATATTATTACATAATGCGCTTTCAGGTTTCTTCATTTTGCATGCCTGTCATGTTTGTGAGACAGCATTAATTGACCTTAATTATTAATAGGGCACTTGAAAAAATCTAAAATCTTTTCACACTTAAATTTGTTCATTTGGCAGATGCTTTAATCCAAGGCAACATACAATAAAAGAGCATTTAACATTTAGTTTTTTAATAGTCTCTGAATCATCCACTTGCATTTACACTCATATAACATAATACAGTATGAGTCCATTTCATTATAAAAAGCACTTTGGCAAATGTTTTGGTTTTTGTTTGTTTTAGTACTGAGGTTATTATGCAAACTGCTATTGTATAACTTAACTGAGAGTTTAATATAAGTTTCTTTTGTTTGTTTTCTAAAGACATGGCTGGGAATGCAATGATGTTACATGAAGATGACAGCAGCCCGGCTCTTAGAGGGATACAGGTACTGTATTGTGCGTCACATGAAAACTCTTCTGGAAATCCCCACTCACACTGCGCTCACTTGTTTTCCTTCCACCTACTGGACAAACTGGAGATGTTTAAGGTTGAAGTTGTTTTGTGTTGGACTGCACATCAACAAAATGTTTATAATGTTTTTTTATTTTTCACCTTTTAGCAGGTCAATCTACCTGGCGACTCAGACAGAGGATCGAGTGGTTAGTGTTTGTTTTAGGTCACACAACAGTTAACAAAGAAAAATATGTGTGTAGCAGTGCAAAGCAATGGTTTCAGTTTCACTCTCTTTCTCTGTGTGTGTTTGTGCAGAGAGAAGTGTGAATGGCAGGCCGTATGCGTCTCCCATTATAAACACTGAAGGTGGTGGTAACGCTGTTCCTCAAGCCGTACCTTTATATCTATCTCAAGTGCCTTTGTCTGGTAAGAGACTTATCTTAATATTTATATTTTACACATTTATCTACAGTAGGTTCAGGGTTTTTTGTCAAATTTCAAACATCACACTTCACAAAAAATTAAAAAACATTAAAAAACTTTCTTTTATAATTTTAATGTAATACAGTAGCATTGAGATAATATCTCAATGCTACTGTATTAGATTAAAATTATAAAAGAAAGTGGTGTTTTTTAATGTTTTTAATGTAAAATTATCCCTTTATTTCTTTGTCTTTTAAAGTTTTATAAGGGAAAAAATATTTTGTGTTTACCAAACCCCAATTTTTATATTGATTTTTGAATGCTTTGATCTGCACTGCAAAAAAAATGACTTTCTTGCTTAGTATTTTTGTCTTGTTTTCAGTAGAAATATCTAAAAATTCTTAAATCAAGATGTATTTTCTAAATGAGCAAATAACCTAAGAAAATAACTCAGTTTTTAGACAAAACATATCAAATTTAAGTGAATTTGTGTTTAAAACAAGCAAAAAATCAACATGATCTCACAAAGTTCAGTGGGATAGTCACAGAATTTTTGCTAATTTTTCCATGGCATTCTCATATATCTTCACATTTTTACTTTCTTTTCCATGGCATTCTCAAGGATTGGTTACTCAACTGCTTTTTCCTATTTTCAAACCATTGTCGCTTCAGTTTAGTTATATTTGGTGTTTGCGTTAGTATGTCACTTTAAGTATTTGTTTACACTTTTTTTTCTGATTTATTCTTTTATATTTTCTAAACTTTAAACAATTGTCGCCGGGTGTTGGGGTTAGACTGTAAAAAAATTACAATGGTATTGCAGCTGGATTGCCGGTAATTTGCCGTAGATTTAAATTTATGTTATTTACTGGCAAGAGTTTGTTCAAAGTTAAATAAATTTTAAACATAAACAAGTCTTTATCTTAACAGAATAAAACTATACAATAGCAGCCTCATGCAAAGCATTCTGGGAACCAGAAATCATCATCAACCTTTTTCTGTTTTTTGCTTCAGATTTTGTTTCCCAGGATGTTTTGCTTGATGCTGTTTTTTTAGTTTTACTCTGTAAAGAAAAAGACTTGTAAATGTTTAATATTCATTTAACTTTGAACAAAATGTTGCCAGTAAAAAACATAAATTTTAATCTACGGTAAGTTACCGGCAACCCAGCTGCGATTTCTATGGATTTTTTTTACAGTGGATGTCATTATATGTAAATCTAACCCTAAACCGAAGCGACAATGGTAAGTAAATAGGACAAAACAGTTGAGTAACTAATCCGCGAGAATGCCACGGAGAAAGACAGGAAAAATGCGGAGATCCGTGAGAATGCCACGGGAAAATGAGCAAAAAATTCTGTGACTATCCCACAGAAATTCGTGAGATCAGGTTGAAAAAAATCTGCCAATGGAATAAGACATTTTTTTCTTGAATTTACTTAATACAAGAAAAAATCAGCAAAAAATGTCTTATTCCATTTGCAGATTTTTTTTGCTTGTTTCAAGCACAAATTTGCTTAAATTTGATATGTTTTGTCTAAAAACTAGACTTATTTCATTAGGTCATTTGCACATCAAGAAAATACATCTTGATTTAAGAATTTTTAAATATTTCTACTGAAAACAGGACAAAAATACTAAGTAAGAAAGTCATTTTTGCAGTGTAATGGTGGTGTTCAGAGCTTAAAAAAATGCAAACTTTACATGTAATTAATGATCAGGCTGTAGCCCTCTGATCCAGTGGCATATCAGATTGACACCTAATGGTGCTGGGGGGAAAGCAATCACATTTTAGGGTGGCTCCGCCCAGGTTGTGCACCGGTTGGGCCAGGGGTAGGCAAATATTTTTGACTCAAGGGTTTTGACTTATCAGGTTTTGAAATACATTGGAAAACCCAAGACAACTTTAGCTTTATTTATTCCAAACAAACACTCAATTATTACTGTACTATAGTCACACATGGACATTTATCTGTACCCTGCTTTTAAGAATACAATTTTATATTTTGGAAAAAACTGTACCACTGCTCTTGTGCATATCATATTTACAGTTCTGAGGTAAACATCACAATCAAAGTAATATATTTAGCATAGTAAGACACAACTTTCATTTCATATCAATTGTGAGGCATAATTACAGTTATCATTATGAAGAAAATGAACCACGATTTTATTTTTGTAGTATCCATGATTTTAGCAGATTAATTACCATTTGCATTACAATAGTTTTTCTACAAATAAAATAGCCTACCATTGTTATTATGGTGAGAACATTTGTGGGTAAAAGTGTGGTTACTTACTACAAATAACAATATGTTTACTATATGTTCAATCATGATTCATTTTCGCAAGATCAAATGATCACAAGTGCAGTACTTGATAATTATTACATATATTTATCATGAAAAAAATATGTGTTAAAAACAGAGGAAGCCGGTTGTTGCAATACTTTTAGGGCAATAACACACACCACCTTCTGTCTGATGCTGGTGAAATATTTTGCTGTCCATTATGTATTAAACATGCATCATTCAGAGTCTTTTATCATCATTCATTTTTTATTTTATTGTAGTGCTCATTTTTTCACTCATTCATGTCAAAATGTATATGCGCTCTTTGGCGCCCCCTGCAGCTGGTGGCGCCCAAGCCGACCACCTAGCTTGCCTATGCCTAGAAATGGATACATTTGTTATTACATAGTTTTGATTAGTTAAATTTTAAACTTTTGAAAAGCAAATGTTGTCTTCATTATGAACATTTTATAGTATGTAATGTTTTATTATGATTATTATTATATATGTTTTTTTTTATTTAAGCCAACCATTTTAAAATGGAGTTCTTAATTTGATAAGTGTCGTGTGTGTGTTTGTAGACTTTCGTCTGGAGGTACGATTGTTTTACTATGGTAATCTGGTGCAGAGTGACGTAGCTTCATCTCCAGACGGCTGCTTCATCCTGCAGGGCTGTGCTCCAGTAGGGAACGAGCGCATCTACGGGCCTTGCGAAGCTAAGAAAGTATTCTTCCCCCGTCCAGACATTGTGCCCCTCCCTCCAGGCATCACCGAGGCCATGAGTCGTCTGCTACCGCACCTAGAGAAGGGCGTGCTGGTGTGGGTGGCTCCGGACGGTGTCTTTATCAAACGCTTCTGCCAGGGCCGCGTGTACTGGGATGGCCCGTTGGCCGAACACCGAGACAAACCCAACAAACTAGAGAGAGAGAGGACCTGCAAACTGCTCGATACGACCATCTTTTTACAGGGTGAATAAGAGCGAGGGCTGGGAAACCATCACTTTCTGGCTTCATTACACAATATTTTTCTAATGTGATTTTGCACTTACAATGTTTGCTGGATTTCTCACAGAGTTACAAGGCCATCAGCAGGGCGGAGGCCCTGAGCCACGATACAGCGTGGACCTGTGTTTTGGAGAGGAGTTCCCTGACCCCAACCAACCAAAGAGTAAGAAGCTCATCACTGCACAGGTGAGAGTATCCAAAAGGGTTGTGTTGTTATATTCAACCTTTCTATGACAACAATTCAGGATAAAGCACTTTAACCGGATGTGGTCAGGGTTATAGAGTCCAGTTAGTATGATCTATATTTTACTAGGATATGGTCACGCAAAGACCTGCGTGAGACACATGGTGCCTCATTCATTTGACTTTGGCCCAAAATGTTTGTTCCGAAAGTACCTATGGAAATGCAAATGACACAGATGCTTATAAAGTCTGACTGCAGACAGTGCTGTATAGGAAATGTTATGTATGGAGTTAGTATTTCTTACATTTATATTGGCTCATACCTCAGAAATGTTTAAAGTGACATTATATGACATATTATGACATTATAATACCAAAACATTTTACTTTTCATAGCATACTTTGTTTGTGCTCCAGATGAGTGATATTTTATTTTCCTCCATATTCAAATTATTGCAAAGCGCTTGTTATTTCGAAAAGGGTAATGACTAAATCATTGATTGTTACCTAACGAGCATGCTAGTATAATATAAAAGACTGTATTTTTATTAAAGCTGAAGTGCGTAACTTTTACCTCTCTATTGCCATCTCTGTTTGAAATATAAAATTGCAGAAAGTGGGGTTAATTTACCATCATCGAAACCCTGAACTTTTGGTTGATTAATGCTGCAGTCTGCAAGATTTTTTTTTTTTTTTGATCATATTCACTGAAACCGACACTATGCTCCGATAGAGCAACATAAATTAGACTGTTTAAGAAAAAACCTGCGCTTCTACCTCCAACTAGAGCCTGTTTTTTGTTTGGCAAAAATCCACCGTTCCTGGTTCATCTGGTCCAGTCAGCGCAGGCCGGTTCATCTGGTCCAATTAGCCAGAGTTGTGCCTGTCAATCACAGTTCCTGCACAAGCCACAGATCCACCTCGCACGCGTTACAATATCACATGCATCCGCCTAAAGTTCACAGGTGTGTTGGATTGAACGCAGCGTGATGGGGGAGAAAACATTCACTAACAAATTTCCGAGTCCTCGGTTAACAACCAGAGCTAGGAGAACAACCAAGGAAAATAAAACAACCAAGGAAACAAAGAGAAAAAAGTGACTGTGCCCATAATTAAACTAGGATCAATATCAGACTGACATTTAAAAGGTGGAGAGATCAATGAGATTTTAAAGACTTCAAGCTGGATGTAGAGCTTGCCACATTTCTTCTTGACAGGTAATTGTGATTTATCAACCATTGATTGAACTTCTGAGTGTTATGTAAGTAATCTTAAGTATACTTGCACACGCACTGACGAGGACGAGCTCGATGGAAGGTTGCTCGGTGGTAGTGTGGGAGGGGCATGAAAATTGTAAACATTCGAAATCATCTCAATCATCCAGAGTTGCAGACTGCAGCTTTAATCTAAAACCTGCTTACCTTGATAATGTCCGTTCTGGGGGCACCTGATAAGAGTAAGTTCAATCAATCTTCTACTGGTAACCTAGAGTTAATGCGTGCACACAGGGAATACATAAAGACATTTAATTTCAAACATACCCAGGTATGTCACATAACCAGCTTTCTGAAATACCCCCCAGGTTAGTTTACAAACTTATCTTTACATTTGTTGAAAAACAATTGAAATTTCTCAGAAAATCCAACTTGACAGCTCAACTTATTGGGCATGATGATAAGCTTACCGTTGTGAATAAGGGTAAGGCCAGAGTAAATTACTAGTTTTGTTAGGGTTTTCAATAAAAATGTTCAATAATATTTGTTACTGATGTTACTGATAGCAGCTAAACATTTTCCAGAATTTTGCTTACTTTTTAACACATTTTTTCCTTATAAATTCCTTATTACGTAGTTTTAACATTTTCATGAATCTGGCCCCATGTCCTTACTCTTAGATGTCCCAGTCACTTCAACTTCGGATCCCTTAAAGGAACAGTATGTAAGAAATTTATATCAATTAATCATAAAATGGCCCTGATATGTCACTAGACATTAAGAAATCATTTTCATTTCAAATACTTATAACACTGACAACAGTGGTCCGGCCAGGATATTGTCATTTAAAAAGTGGAGTTGCAGCCCTCAACTGATGTTTATGTTGTCATTTTGTGTATTGGCCACCAATGTGTGATTGCAGTACCAGTTTTAGCCACAAGTTTTGTGATTGCAATATCAGTTTGGGCCACAATCCTACATACTGTTCCTTTAAAGCAACACTATGTAGTTTCCATGTAAAAATGACTTACAGCTCCCCCATGTGGTTGAAAAGCGCAACAGTGCCTAGTATCAGACACTCTTCTGCAGGCAGGGGGAGGGGCGGGGCTGTGTGCTCTACCCTCCACCGCCCCTTTCAGAGTGTGCTTGTAGCAGCTAGGAGACTGCTTAGGTTGCAGCAGCAGTACAATTTGTCCAGTTAAAAGTTGTTCTATCACTGAAATTATTTTAGAGACATTATTTAAAGGTAAAAAAACTACATAGTGTTGCTTTAACTCCAAACCTTAACTTCAACTAACCTGATGTTACAATTCAATGCTTTTATATGAAAGGCATTTTCAGCCAGTTTTAAAGAAGTTAAAATTAATTAAATAAAAGAATGAAATGAATTTTTATTAATGCTCACTCACACAATGCAAATTCAATGTTAATCAGTGGGTGGAGCTTACTAACTCATGTAACAGAGAGTGTCTGGAGCAGTATTGCCAACTTAGCGAATTTTTTCCAAAGACTGTTTGGAGAAACCTTAGCCTTACGTCTTTTACTTTTTCCCCACCAGCAATTTTTTACGTTTCTAGTCAGTGCCAACATTTTTATCATTTTCAAATAGTTTAATGCCTTCCAGAAAACTTTCTGTATTAAATATATAAACATACAATGTATCAAATGAACAGACCCTCTCCTTTCAAACAAAAATGCAATTCATCCTATCTACATTTGTTTTCTTTTTATCACCTCTTAAATATGGAAACATTTCTTTATACCAAATTTTGAGCATAAAGCTGAGATAATTACATTTTTGTAAAGGACTTTTTATAGTGATCAGATTCAGAGCGATGATCAAAACATACACATAGTTTTTACTGTGTTTGGGTCCATAGATGATTTAGTGTTTTATAAGGTGGGTAAGAGCACCGCCTAGTGCAGTGCTTCCCAATCCTGGTCTCCGAGCAGCCCCTCCCAGAAAGTTTTAGCCTCCTTCCAAAATGGTTAAGCTGATGAGTTAAATCACGTGTGTTAAATAAGGCGACATCTAGGACTTTCTGGGAGGGGATGCTCGAGGACCAGGATTGGGAAGCACTGGCCTAGTGGATAATAGCAGAAATATGGACTGCCATAAAAACTTGTCATTTGCAGGGAAGCATTTTTTCTTAATGGGGACATTTCACAAAACTTTTAAGATGTAAAAATAATCTTTGGTGTCTCCAGAGCATGTATGTGAGGGAGGTTTTAGCTCAAAATACCATATAGATAATTTATTTTAACAAGTTAAAATTCCCACTTTAAAGGTGTTTTTGTAATGCAAACACTTTACACCATGATGGTGTTTTTTATTTTTATTGAAACTCAGTTGTGCTGTCAATTATTTTGTATCTTTCTCTCTGCACTAAATGGCAGTGCCGTAGTTGGATACTGCAGATTAAGGGGCGGTATTATTGTAATAAGATCCCCTTTTGACATCACAAGGGGAGCCAAATTTCAATGAGCTATTTTTTCACATGCCTGCAGAGAATGGTTTATCAAAACAAAGTTAATGGGTTGTTCTTTTTAAAATTTTATATTTTAATAGATGGAATATGGAACCAATTATAGCCCTTAAACATAGAAAAAGTCAGATTTTAATGATATGTCACCTTTAATTAACAAGATAACTCACCAATGGTGGGGAAACAATCAAACAGTCTGTGTCGTCTGTTACGTCCCACGAGTGCCAGGGCTTTCCTGGTGACCTCCCTCGACGTCTACTCCATACAGTGAGCTGATGTGTGAATGAGCTTTGCACATACAAAACAGCAAAAAAAAATTTAATTGTAAAGGAGGAAGCAACGATGCACAGATATTGACTGGTCCTTGGAAACACTATTTTATATGTGCACAGCTCATTCACAGGTCAGCTCTGTACGGCCTGAAAGTAGTAGTCGAGAGAGATGAGCATTCAAAAATGTACAGGCCACACAGAACGTGTAACGATGTGAAAGTTCATCCAAACTATCCAAATAGATTTGGCACTAGGCGCTTTCTATAAAAAAAGTTTGAAAACTCGCTAAATCCAGCAACAAAGTCCGTTAGTCCGTAAGTTGGCAACACTGCCTTAAGGCCATTTCACACGGTACGCGGCAAGCGGCGGAATCACCGCACGGCTACAGCTTTTCTCATATAGTGGAAACGTTTTGTGCAGTATTTAGTGGAAATATGTTTATCTTCAACAGCGCCTGCCATGAAGAGTCGTGTCCGTAAAAGGGACAAGATTTTGGGTGTACGAGCAAGGCGTGTGGACCAAGGTTATTATAGTTTTGCTTTTTTAAATTAGTTTTTATTTTAGTATCGTTTTCAATTTTGCTTTAAATTTAAGTTTAGTTTTAGTTAGTTTCATGAATGGTTTTGTTAGTTTTAGTTTAGTTTTTATTTTGCAAACACATTTCTATTTAGTTTTTATTTTATTTAGTTTCAGTTATAGTTTTAGTAATTATAGTTTAGCAGCTAACAGCAGCTAGACTGTCTGACATATTTATCAGTTAACTGAGGTTGCTGTCAGCCTCAGCTAATCTCACATGCATAAAGCACCATCTACAAGTAAAGACTCCTTAAAAGTTTGTAAACATTGCAACGTCTCCGGGTGGGCCGGGATTAGTTGGAGCCAAAAAGAGGCGCGGACGCAATGCTGACAAGCGTAAGCTAGGACGTTTTAGGAGGGATTTATTAAACATAGATGCAGAAGAAGGTTCGGAACTGTCCAAATATGTAAAGTTACTGACTCTGCGTGACAGCTATTTTTATTAAATTAACTCTGTAACAGTTCGTTTTTGTATCTTGTTCTCATTGGAAACATTTTAACCAGGTTTTGGATATTTCCTACATATAAAGTATTTTCGGCTGGTTTGGGGGATTTTGTCAAGGCTTATTGTCTAATGTAACCTATCGCTGGGCTAACTATGATTAGCAATGGGGATTATTTTAAGAGGTCATTCAAAGGATGGCACACACATCTATCGCTGTTTGTTTGTTTAACATTTAAGCTAGCTAGTGCACTGACGGTTGACTTATCATCACCTATAAAACAGAAACTTGCTGATTTGTACTAGATAAGACCAATACATATGATAGATTATTTTACCTGATATGAAGTGCGCGCTGCAAACACAAGCATTATTTGCGATCGTCTCCGTCCATTCAACCACAATTGTCTTCTTTATTTCTGTGAAGGAATGTCTGCCGGGATCCGGTAAAACTTTGGTTTTGAATGAAAAGTGCTGTTACTTCTATTTTGGCAGCCAAAAACACAAGACGACGTCAATTTAGAAGTCAAAACCTCAAACTTTTAGTGTGCCTGCTATGAGTTCTTCATGTTTTGCCTCCAGCTAGAGCGGCGACGTCACAGTGACGTAGGCGATTAAGGGGTCTATTATAAAGCCTGTTCAGATTTTCCGCCACGGGATGAGAGCTTATTAATTACGAAAACGAATACTTATTTTTGATAATTATTATTTTATTTCAGTTAGTTTTTCAATAACTGTTACTCGTTTCGCTTCGTTTTAGTTTTTCATTTATTATGAATTTTAAATTTTATTTCATTTAACGAAAATGTTTTTTAGATGATAGTTTTAGTCTTATTTTCAGTTTTCGTTCACGAAAATAACCTTGGGTGGACCAACTCCCCTTCACCTCTGTAACCGCCCCTGTTTTTCCGCTTTCCGCATGTCTCCTATTGAAAAAAAAACGCTGTTGCCGTGTACCGTGTGAAATGGCCATTAGTCGCTCAAACAAGTGTACAAATAAACCTCACCCACTGATTAACATAGACTTTGCATACAAGTTGACTTTAAAAATGTCTATTAATACAAATAAAAAAAGTATTTAAAAATCTATTTTTACTTTCTTTTTTACGTTTGCATTATTTTTGTAATTTTCATAGTCAAGATTGTAGTTAACCTTATGAAAATGAACCATGTTTTTTTCTGGTAAAAGTGTAGTAACCATAGTTAATTTCCACAAGGGGAGCCTCAAGATTGTAGTAAGAATGAAAGAGTTACAAGATTTATATTTCAGTTTGAAAGGGATAATGCATTCTCAGCATCATTTTTTTAATGTTTGGCACATATATTGTGTTTTTTATAATGAATTTTTTTTAAATTTAAATTTATACAATTTAATAAATTTATTAGCTGAATGTGCCTTCCATAACTCAAACCATGAAATCTAACAGCAGTGATAAGAGGACAGAAATGTTTTAGGATCATTGATTGCTTTTTAAAAACAGCAGTTCTTTTACTTGCCAAAAGAGGGCATCATGTAATGCTATTACAGTAAATACTTTCTCTCTGTTTCTCGCTCCATTTTTGTGTAGGTGATTCCCCTGTTTGCCGTAGAGTGTCTAGGGAGACATGATACATCTAATAATGTGGAGATGAAGTGTTCACCCTCAGAAAAGAGCTGTATGCAAAGCGATACATAGACACGCCTTACTGAGAAGAACACACAAACCTTTCATCATCGACAAAATCTGAAGGATCTGAATAGAGAGTGAGATAGAGAAAACGAGAGAAACCTTGTGTGCTTTTGTATTGATCAAGCAAAATCTTTATTCTAACCATAAAAGACTTAATAATGACAGAATAACATTGTGATTGCTTTATATTTTTATATGTTTGCAAAATTGAAGTAAAATTGAGAGTTTTTAGTTATTTTACTACTTGGTTAAGTTATTTCAGAAGGGAAATATGACTCAGGTGTGATCGCACATGTATGTGGCTTCTGAACTTTTTGTACTTTTTGATAATCCTATAAATCACTATCATTTAATCATGCATTGTTTTCATTTGTACTTTTGTAAAGATGGTAAAAATTGAGTTAGACTCTTCCCAAGTAAATCTAGAAAGCCTTTCATTTATTTCTAGCGAACATTGTATTACAGTTTCACAAATTTAAAAATATACAGTTTTAGAGCTATAACATTTACAAAGAAAAAAACCCAGCAAATGTTATTTGAAAAACCACAACAACAAAAATAAACCAGAGAAAAATAAAGTGATAGAGTGTGCTTGATCAAGAGTAGATAGATATATTTACCCGTATCTGAGTTCAAAACAACACTAGACTTTCATATTTATTCCCTGCTCTCAGTCACACAGAAACATCAAAGGGAAAAGCACAAATCACCAGAGGAGCTTTCTGATGTGTGGCTAGCACCATCACTATTTTAAAGACCAACCCCATGGCGGCGTGTGCAGGGTCATTATGTCTTTAGTGTCTTTTCCCTCGGTAAGAACAGACTGGAGTGTAATGCTAAAGTGAACTAGCATACTGACCCCAAACTGAAAGCTTGGCTGCTAATACATTCACCTTGCCTGCAGTTCCTAAGCATGAAACAAGAATGCAATACGAAAATAACAGTAGACTTCTATCCTTAAGTAGCATATTCACAGAACACTTGTTTTTAAGATATATTCCTATGATTTGTCTTTGTACACATCTGATATCATTTCTTGTTATAATACTCATTGAAAAGACATACCCTGCAAGAAAAAAGGCTTGAGATTAGCATAACTGAAAGGTGCGTGGCATCACAGGTAAGTGATTTCTGATTGTCTCATTGTGCATTTTGGGCTTTCCTAGCATGTCATTTAACTCACGTTAAACAGTAGCAACAGAGAAGGAACGGCAATAAACTGGTGATTCCATGAGGTTACCAGTCAGTTGCGAACCTTCCCGTTTGGCCTTACCACTCTTGGTCTTTTTACAACGACCGAAGGTAAGCGAGAGCCTCACTGCCTTCTTTCCCGCTTACAACCTTGAGGTAAATGGGAGATAGTCTTGCCTCCAGACTGGAGCTCGGGGGCAGACCAGCGTCTCTTGCGTGTACGCCCCCTTGGTGGACCAGGAGAAGTCTGGGCCACAGGGGGAGGAGGAGGTGCTGGAGGAGGGCGTGACCTTTCTGCTGTATCTGTGCAAGTATGCACCCCTGCTGCTGCTGCTGGCGAGCGGACAAGCGGGCATTGCGCCTGGCTGCTGGAGTGAGCGAGGGTTGGTGTAGGAGTCAGCGCCAGAACCACATCACCTGTACCCAACTGACGGCACTGCAAGCCATACAGCTGTGCGCTTCGCTGAGGACTGCACGAAGACCAGCCATGATCCCGGACGAAAAATGGATATTCGGCTAAGACTGTGAGTAACTCCTGCTGGTACAAAAATGTACATCTTGGTATGTTTGGAATATTACCATGGACAAAAGACGGTCAAAACACTTGTCAAAACACCACACATATCTCTAAAAAGGATGTGGAAATATGCAAATATTTAGCATGCACACTACATTTTAAGAGGTACAGTTTTTGAATTTTTAAATATATGATTTATTTATTCATTTAGCTGACGCTTTTATCCAAAGCGACTTACAATTGCTATATATGTCAGAGGTTGCATGCCTCTGGAGCAACTAGGGGTTAAGAGTCTTGCTCAGAGACACAATGGTATGTCACAGTGGATTTGAACCCGGGTCTCTCAGACCAAAGGTGTGTGTCTTATCCACTGCGCCATCCCACCCAAATTAAACTAGACTGCTTTCATACCAATATGGTCACATGGGTTTGGCATGGGACCAGCAAACAAATGCAAATGCAAAACACAAATCTTTTTTTTCAACATAAGTTCTTTCCCTGGACTCACCTGAGTATTGCGGTCTGTAAGCAAGACCTGCAGGTGGTTGAAACCGTGGGTGGGTCCAGGTGAGATGAACAGAATAGTGCAGGTGCTCAGGTGAAACTCAGGCAAGGTGTCGGCACTGCGAAAGAAATCCTCAGTCTTTAACTCCTCCACCTTTTTAAGACGGCCACCGGCCAGTTCAATCAGGGAACCTTTGGCAAAATGAGGTAGGACTGCAGAAGGGGGAGGGTCGGGGCCAGCGACGGCAGGGCGGCAAAACGCCGCAGAGGTATCCCAGTTTGTCTCAGACCCGTGGCTGTTGTGCTTTCTGGGTGGGGAGTGCTGGGAGTTTCTCTGTGGGGAGGAAGGATGATTCAAAGGGTTAAGTTGTGGGTACGCCTGAGGGTTCTGATGGGCAGAAGGGCAGAGGGATCCTAGGGCATAGTAGATTTGAGCTCCAGCTTGGGAGGCACTTCCACTGTAAAGGTGGTCCTGAGAAGTGATTGCCTTTCCTGACTTTGCATCTGATGAGGGGGTCATTGGAGCTTTGGGTGTTCCCCGAGGGTCCCTGTCCCGCGGTAAGGAATGTGCACTTGTGCTCTCTTCTGGCAGAAGGCCTTTCCCAGTGTTCTGTCCTACTTTGTCCTCCAGTGTTCTTCTGCCATTGGCATATGAACCATCCAACCTGGTTATGCTGTCGTTTCTATAGTCATTGCAAGAAGGTGTTCTTCTACTAGACCCAGACCTACTGTCTGGGCCATCTACACCATTGGGCCGTCTGCCTTGGTACCTGAGTCTGCTTTCAGGGAGGGTGTCATGGTGATAGACTGTTGGCTGAGGATAAAGATTAGAGGAGAAAAAGGACGAGTTATAGTCTCGTCGACTGTGGCTATAGGACCACATTTCTCTGGACTCACCAGTGTAGACACTCTTAAATGTGGGCATAGAGATAAATGGCTGCAGATTTAGGGGTGGGATGTCAGCACGGAGCCAGCGGGAATGGTGGGAAACAGGATGATCCTGTCCTCCATCCATTCCACGTTCACACATCGTGTCTCTCCAGGATGCAGAGACTGACCCTCGTCTCTCACCCATCTGGACCGGCATGTACGAGTGCTGCACGGAGGGGCCATAGGACACCTGCCAAGGCAACGACAGAGGAAGGGGTGGCAGTGTGGGCAGAGGAGGTGGTTGAAAGTCACCACTTTCTCTGTGAACATCAGTGGAGTGATGATGCCTTCTGCTTCGGAAAGGGGCGGGGGGTTTGAAGTCATCCTCTGGGGCCGGCTGATCCGACGAGCCCTGTCGGGACTCGCGCTTCTTGGGGGGAAGAGACTCTTTGCTGCGGTCTGGGCTTGGATTCATGGGGAATTCCCCCTGGCCTGCTGGGCCACTCTAGGTTACATGGGCAGCTGGGGAGAACGAGGGGCCAGGAGAGACGCACGTTCTTCTGCTGATCAGCATCACGCATACCACGTATCACACACAGGCACGTTCAGAACTCCTACCCACCTGAGATGAAAAAGCAAACATTATTGACTTGCTATTGGATACATTTTTTGTTTGTTATTACTATGAAATTTAGTGCAAGAGTGTTCATAACACATTTCTTTAATTATATAGCATATTCGTTGCAAGGGCTATTTAACCCTCAGGGGGCTTAACTTCTGAGATGCCACAGTTGTGTGGAGAGATTGTGACAAACTGAATTCTATGCTTGTGGAATTGATTGTGTTTACTGTTTTACGTGGAATACAAAATGTATAGAAATATCAAGAATGGCAATTTTAGAATATAGGTGTACATGCAATGTGAAAGAAAACAGATCCTTGTGTAATGCTATGACTATGACCACAAGATATCGTTCCTTTAGTTTCATAGCAGCACATCACAACATCTGAAAGTGCTTTCAGCGGGAGCCAGAAATTGGCCAGTGGAGACTCTGAACTGATCTAAATATAACTTCCATATGATCATCATCATACTGCTGATGTGCTACCATTTACCGATACTCCAAAACACATTTCTCACACAAGCATGACAGGAGACAATATGGCAGTGTGTTGAAAAACTGGTTCTCGTTGTTCTTTAAGCTGTGACCTCTTCCAGAATCTTTCAGGCGCTGTTTTATCGTAGTTCACTGTGGGTTGATCTTTACAGCGATTAAAGCAAGCGTGTTTCATTCACAGCAGTCAGTGTGTGGAGGAGTTTCTCTAATGTCACTCTGAAGGCTCTAAATGAGACACTCTTATATTTGACAGCACTCTGCTGCCAGCACATCTGGTCTCTTTCTCAACGCCTCTGTCTACCACGCTGTCTGTACGGACTGAACCCGATACCCTGCTGCTGTCTCCATGGAAACTGAGTCCATACATCTACAGTGACCAAAGAAGGTTGAGAGGGTTCTCTATGGAAATGTATTGTGGAATTAAGAAAGAAACAGTTGGCTTAGTTTGTATACAGTGACCTCACAATCTAAGTATTGAATCACGCTGAATACAAGGAGTTGATATTTACCGATTTGATATCAAAAAGATGAAATCCAATTCTAATAATAAACAGCACACGTTTACATGAGTAATGTAATGTCAGTCTACCCAGTCTCACGAAATGACGTACCTATAGTCACGTAATTTTTTAAAAATTATTTTTCGTAATACTGCCACAGACCTCCGCGCCTTTCCGCGATCGTATCACGAAATTTTGTTTATGTGTCACTGTCACGAATTGGTTACTTAACTGCTTTTTCCTATTTTCAAACCATTGTCGCTTCGGTTTAGGGTTAGATTTGGTGTTTGCGTTAGGATGTCACTTTAAGTATTGGTTTATACTATTTTTTTCGGATGTTTTTATATTTTCTGATTTTTAGACCATTATCGCCTGGCTTTAGGGTTAGAGTTGGGTGTGGATCTCATTTTATTTTATATCTATCCTTAAACCGAAGTGACAATGGTAAGAAAATAGGACAAAACAGTTGATTAGCCAATACGTGACAATGACACATAAACAGAAATTTGTGATACGATCACAAAAACGCGGAACTTCGTGACAGTATCACGAAAAAGAAATAAAAATTATGCGACTATAGGTACGTAATTTTGTGAGACTGGGCTGTGTCAGTCAGTTGAAACTTGAATTATTAAGATTCTTCATAAACACCAGTCACACACATGTTTTATGTATAATTTATTATGTAATTGAAAAATTCAATAGTAGGTAATTGACCTGTACATAACGTTTGCTTTTATCTCAAATGTTTCATATATATGCATAGAGCTGGGTATCAAGTTTGACTTTTTAGGCACTGACCGAATTGCCTCGATACCATCGAGTAAAGGAATTCGATACCTAAAGTGTATTCGATTTTATGCGACAGCACAAGATCGGACCAGCGAATGACATCAAAGTACTTTGATGCGTGCGACTGCATGCGATGCAATATTTGCAAAAAGATTAATGCTGTCAAGGCGGGAAAACTACACAGCATAAACTGAAAGAGCAGAACGTTGCTCCGTCTTCAACTGTAAGAAGACAGAGCCGGGGCAGTCATCTTTTCAGTGTTGTTCTCACACGAATCCTCCTTCACCCACCACATGAGCTCTTCTCGAAAACTACAGATGACGACATAGGTGCTATGACTGGCACTTCGACAGGTAAAGCTAACATTGCAAACAAACAAACAAAATTGCTAGCTTATGTATGTGTAGCTATTGTTAGGTTTACGTTAACATTTCTGTGCTCTGTGACTTATTAGTCCAATAACCAGGGACTTACATAGCTTTTGATAATGTTTAGATATATGCAAGATATAGCTACATTAAGGCTGACAGGAACTAGTCAAGTTTATCTCACATTAAACTAGTTATCTTGTTAAATTGGGCATTCACAGTTAAGCATTCTTGTTTTTTTCCTCTTCGCAGCCTCTGCACCTGCCGACCCTTGCATAAGGAGACCATCAAATCTCTCTCTGGCAAAAAAGCAAAAATGACATCATTGATATAAGTCAGGAGCGGGCTGATCTGTCTCCTGAAAAAGCAGACATGTATTTAAAGATCTTAAGCCTATGTTGCAGGGAGCTGCACGTAGTGACGTTGCATTGAACTTTAATAAAAAAAACTATTTGCAGTGATTTATTGTCCGTGTGTTTCTGCAGTAACTCTTTCAGTTTTTTAAAGGGGTCATATTATGAGTTTTTTTTAAAGATGTAAAATAGGTATTTGATGTCCTCAGTGTGCGAATGTGAAGTTTTAGCTCAAAATACTTCACAGATCATTTATTATAGCATGTTAAAATTGAAACTTTGTAAGCCTGAGCAAAAAAGTGCCGTTTTTGGGTGTGTCCTATAAAATGCAAATGAGCTGATGAAATGCAAACACTGATCACAATGATGGTGGTTTGTTGCAAACTTAATTGTGCTGTCAATTATTTTTCTCTCTCTCTTTATCTTTGCACTAAATGGCAGTGATGTGGTTGGATAGTGCAGATAAAGGGGTGGTATTATTGTAACTGGCCTTGCTACCTACCTCACAAAACAGGTGAAATCTTAACAAACTAATTTTTCACATAGTTCCAAAGAATGGTTTACTAAAACTAAGTTACTCGGTTGATCTTTTTCACGTTTTCTAGCTTGATAGAAGCACAGGGGACCCAATTTTAGCACTTAAACATGAAAAAAATCAGATTTTCACGCTATGACCCCTTTAAAAAGTAGACAAACTGAAAAAAGTTTATTTAATGTATAACGCAATATGTTAAGTCTGATTTTATGAAACTGATATCAAATAAAGTATCATTCAGGAACCGGTATCGAAGGTATCGGTATCATAATTGAAAAGTTTTAAACGACACTCAGCACTTTATATGCACCATTTAATACATGATTTTAACACATAATCCTGAGGGATCTATGTGGTCAAGTATAAGCATGTTATTGCTGTGTATACTAAAATACACAACACAAATACAAATGCATGCACAAATTATTTAGTCTCTTAGTTTTCATGATATTTACACAATAGAAATGCAAAGGTTACAAAATAGAAGAACTTAGTAGTTTGTGCAAAGATTTGTTTGCACAGGAAGTTCAGTTTTATGAATCTTTCCTTTTTGAGTAAATATTTTTTCTGTGATCAGATTATATATATATAAAAAAACATTACAGCCCCCTGCTTTGAAAGCCTCGCTTTTTATGAAGAAATTTCATGTCGTGTATATGATGAGGAGGTGAAGCCACAGAGAAACACAGTCTGATGGGTGCACGGACAGAACTGCTGTCAGAAAAGACTAAACATTAATTCCTTTACATTGAGTCAATACCATTACTATATTAACTACAGTATATATAAACGAATCTTACAGACAACACTGCAAATCAATACACCTGTTTGTGCATTGTAGCCAAATCAATCGGGCTGGATTTTGTAAGATGTTTGAGATCTTGGGAATCAGAGCTACGAGTTTTCTCGCCTACAGTTTTTACATAATGGAAATTCAGGCAATCCCACTCCTTCTGATGGCTCCAACTAACTAAAAGACACTATTCATATTCAAGTTGAGTCACAGGAGGGTTTAACACTCCTCAAAAAGACAAAACACAGCAAAACTGTGAAGTACACTGCAGAAGACTGATGCGAACCAGAGTCTTAATCAAAAACAGCCAAAGATATACTGGATATCAAAATATATCAAACTATATGAACTATAAACCCCAATCTCTCAAATATAGAGTTTCAAGCGCGTGCCCTGATTTTACAAAATCAAAATTGTCATGACTTGAGCGTGCATGCACAGTTCATCATCCAAAGCGCTGTTGACCCGACGTGACTGACCTTGCTGTGGTGCGATGTGCAGATGTCATCCGTGTAATGCCACTCATTACTGCATCTCTTCAACAACACGCACACGTGAACGCACACAAACTTACAGACACAGTGTGTGCAAATACAGCAGACAAACTGTAGAGTCACAACATGTCGAAAGGCTGCGAGGCTGACTGCGATAAAGTGTGAGAGTTTGTGCGTGCGTGTGTGTTTGTGTGTGTGTATGTGTGTGTACACAGGGCTGAGGAAATGAGTAATATCGTGCAGTGTGAGGCATGTCTGCTATGCAACAACACACAGGCAGACCAGTTGCTGTTGTCGCCCACTCGCCTTACTCACTGCGAAAGGGATAAACACACACACGCATACGCACACATACACACACGCGCATGCAATAACAGACGGGTAATCACACACACACACTCACTCAACTGTGAGCATATGCATTTACATACGTGACAAGCATGTAGATGGATGATATATTCTCTGAAGGTTTTAAACACATTGTGATGCTCTAAAAACAATTAACACAATATTTTTCATTTAGTATTGGGATGCTGTGAGATCAATGCATGTAAATTTTTTTTGTAAAGTAACAACAGTTCCATATCATAGTCATATAAAATCAGCATTAAGACTAAGACAATATAAAACAGATTTTCTCCCAGCCAGTGTAATTTGGTAAAAAAAAGAAAGAAAATAAGCTAGATCTAATGACAAATAACATCTGCCTCGATAAAATAAACCAGTGGAGAGTAAAGAGAAAACATCCCTGTATCTTTTATTCATGTTGCAATGCAATGCTATGCTGGGTATCTGTAGACGTCACACTTTTATAATTAATTTGTAATAGATTTCAACATTCTTTCAATGCTCTCAACGATTGCATTGACTGTAAATATCACAGAAGTAAATTCACATATTTTACAGTGGAGCGCACGAGTAAAAGCATCTGATAGATCGAGTTATAAAGAAAGAAAGAAAGTCAAAAGGGCAAATCCGAACGAGACGGTGAGTTTACTTGAGAAGGAGAGAAAATGTTGAAGATGCTTCCCACACAAAGCCTCTATCTCAACGCTGTTATAGAAACCTGTGAGTCAAAGCAAAACCGTCCACACACACCCACAGTGTCCAGCAGATGCAGTGTCAGCGTTCTCTTTGATGACATGTATCTGGAGGAGAGTACCGGCACGCTCTTTAAATAGACTCTTGTTTGGAGGAGACTGGATTGAATTGCAAATCACTGAACAAGAACTGGTGTGCTAAACAGCTTTCATCACATTTCTAATCGTTTAAACTAAGATTCATTTGTTTTTACTGATAAAAAACTAGACCATTTTACCAGAATTTAGTCAATGCTGGTGAGCATCACACCTTAGAGATTCGACAGCACCAAAACTATAAAAGCTTTTTGCCGATATAACTTTGAAGAAAACCTTTGCAACACAAAAATCTGCCTATTGGGTATATGAAAGAACTAGTTAAAATTATAAAAACGATTTATAAAATGGCAAGTATGGGGGTGAGCCACTGAAAAACATGATTATATAGGAGCTGACACATAATCCACAAGAAAAATTCAGCCGTTTCAGCATGTATTTGGATATTGGGTTTAATGTGTTTAATGGGACTTTCCATCACAAACACTCAAGCTACTTGTGGTGAAGTACGAGAGTCAGAAATACAAAATTCTTATCTGATAGTAAAGAAGATGTTCAGATATTATGTAGAAAGGCCACATATAGTATACTGTACACATGTGAAGTGACACACCAGGACCACATAAAACAAACACACACATTTATCACAGTTTGAGCTTAAAGAGACTAAATTCAGTTTTCTTTCCTGTCTTTGCGTATTGAAACAGGAAGCTGTCAAGTCTGTTAACCATGATTTACTACTTGCTATTGCTAGTCGGTGGTATTTATAATTTAGGCCATGGGACATTTTTATATTCGAGAGCATGACATCTACCAAGTGCTTGATGATGCCATCAATATTTTCGTTCCTTTTCCCAGAAGAGAAACGCTATACTTTAAATCTGCTAATGTTATTTTTGTCAACTCTAAGATACTACTAAAAATACTTAAAACTTTTGCTAAAGCATGAATGGAGTACAAAATGTTTGTAAAATACAAAATAAGACTAAGTAGTATGGTCGATAGATTGTGATAAATTCGGATGCTGGAGCCGTGCGAGTCGGTTTTCCCGTGTGCAGCACTTCTCTGGGCGATCGAGTTTCTGAGCTCTGAAATCTTTATGATTCAGCACAATTCTGCAGGAGATCAGTGGAGGTGAAGGTGAGGAGAGGGACACGTTGGCTGAGGACACACCATGTATGAGTCTGTCTACAGCTTAGGTGAAACATTTGAAAATGTCCTTACAATTATCAGGTCAATTGTGAATTTTTCAACTTATTGTTTTAGCACCCATAAATAGTTCAGTACTAACTGAGCAGCTCCCCATGAGCAGAGGCCAAAGGTGATGATGGTGAAAAAAACACAAAACTCTTAGAGATAGATATAGATTATGGTGTGTTCACACCAGACGCGGTAGAGGCGGCAAGTGTGAGTGATTTACATGTTAAGTTAATGCGAAGACGCGAATAGGCATCCTGCGGCGCAGTAAGTAATGAGTTAAAAAATCTGAACTTTGGTGGATTTCCCTGCCACATTAGCCAATCAGGAGCTTGCTGTAACAGTGACGTGATTACAGGAAGCGAGCGGAGGCAGGAAAACAAAACAACAATGGAGGACAATCATCATCGCTACACGAGTACTTTTACAGGAGTTAAAAGGATCTTGTTTGGAAGACAGTGAATGAGGATGTCGAACAATCTGGTAAGTTTACTCAATTTGAGCTATATAAGCCACTCCCATGACGCGAATTTACATGCGGATGTCTCGAATGACTAGAATTTCACACGCGAATGAAACGACTAAACTCAGAATGTTCAAGCGTCCAACTACGTGCGAATAGTACGTTTTTGCCGCCACTTCAATGTTTGGCGTGAACGCACAGTTAGAGAGTAAAAAAAAGATATCGATATATCGGCTGATATTTTTTATGTGTATATAATAGGTACACATATACTACAGTATATTCAACCCATTCTTACTCCCCAAGGCGTCAAAATCTGAAGCATGTTCAAACGCATTCAGCGTCAGTATGAAGACGCGAAGGGTGCCCCTATGCGTCACTATATCGACGAAATGGGAACTCCGTTGCTTTCATGCTAATCCCTCAGCGTCGGATATAGACGAAAGGTAATCCAGGAAGGTGATGCCGTCACGTTATGCGACGATCGGCAGGATCATGCCGCTTCTGGACCGTAACTACTCAATTTTTATTCCAAATTTTTTCCCATTGTCACTTGGGGTTGGGGTTAGAACCACTTTCTGTTACATAAAATTACATCCTAACCCAAACCCAACTCTAACCCTAATCCCAAGCGACAATGGTTTAAAAATCAGAAGACAAAAAGTATAAACCAATACAGACATCCTAACCCAAACCGTAACTCTAACCCCAACCCCAAGCAACAGTGGCTTAAAAATCAGAAGACAAAAAGTTTAAACAAACTGACATCCAAACCCCAAATCTAACCCCAACCCCAAGCGACAATGGTTTAAAAATTGGAAAAAAATTGAGTAGTTACCATCCAGAAGCGGCATGATCCTGCTGATCGTCGCATAACGTGACGGCATCACCTTTTCGTCTATATCCGGCGTTGAGGGATTAGCATGAAAGCAACGGAGTTCCCATTTCGTCGATATAGTGACGCATAGGGGCACCCTTCACATCTTCATACTGACGCTGAAGGTGTTTGAACATGATTCAGATTTTGACGCCTTGGGAAGTGAGAATGTGTTGGTATATAATATGCAGCAGGGGGCCAAACTTTTACCCTTATTTTTACCTTTTACCTTTTATATATATAAACTCTTAAAGATGGGTATTTTTCTTCAAAAATACAAAATTTTGAGCAAAAAGCTGAAATAATAGCATTTTTGTGAAGGAATTTTGTCAGCATGGCCGGACTTACCAATGGGCTTGAGCCCAGGGGCCTCGGCCAGTAGGGGACCCCCGTGCTTGCTTGCGTTCGTTTGATTTGTTCAGTCATTTTAATTTGGTTGGTGCTGAATTGTTTGTTGCTGCATTTAATTCGTTAACATATATGTGTCAGTCATCTTGGTGCTGAATATGACGCGCTGTGTTTACTGCTTTTGAAACCCATAGATGCTAGTATATAGCGAATTACGCGAAATGAGAGTCATGAATGAGCTTTACAGATAACGAGAAAGGGCAACGCGAAAAGGAAGCGCTTGGTGAAATGAAAAAGATTACTAGAGTAAGTATGGTCTTGTAACTCTGTTTTTCCTTGTTTGTTTGTTTCTTCAGCCGTGTAGTATAACGTGATACGCAGTATACCCACTAGGAAAGATCAAGGATTTCCGTATACCCACTTAAATAAGCGCGAGGATACGTAATACTAGCGTGTGACAAACTTTTGACACTTTCATTCATAAATTGACATCTGAATCACTCACCATTCGCATGTTCCACTTGCTACTTTGGTGGGTTGAACCTCATATACAGTCGGCTATTTGGTATTTGGCTTCATGCGGCACTGCGCGATCCAATCATCATATGAAATCAAATTATCGCGGATTTGCGGCGCAAAAGTGACTGGAAAGCAGACAGGTTTGTTCATGTGGTGCAACAACAGCCAGACGAATGACATCAAAGTACTGCGAGAGCGATTCAAGAAATCACACGGAGAAGTCTGCTTTCTAATCGCTCTCGCGGTAATTTGACATCACCAAACGTTCTGCGTAGCGCCAAATGAAATCCAATCTGCTCGCAGTCTGCAGTTCACACGACACTGTAACCAAACACTCCCTGTGGAGAAGTGAACGAGTGGAGCAGAGCTACAAACATAACAAAATCCGGACAGTTAACAACGCACATATGACTATATCAACATTTAAATCATAAGTCCAGACTCCAGTTTATAACTTCATCTGGAGGTGAGGATCACATTTTAAACTTCTGAAAAGTGTTCATTTTATATCTACTTCAAGGTTTAAATGTATTACGTTCATATCAGACAAAAATTAATTAATGATCATCTTCTCCACTTTGGTTTTTGGTGTCTAACATTATATGATGTCTTGTCATAATTATTAAATAACATCCTAAAATCTTTTCTTTTTCATTCTTAAACACTGCACCACTTGTATTAGGCTATATCCAAAAATACACTTGTTGTACCCTTTCAAATAGTACACATTTGTACCTAAAGAGTGCATATAATGGGTACAAATGTATCCATCTCTGTACCTAAATGGTAAATATTAGGACCGTCCCAGTGATACCATCCCAGTGACAGCTTTTGTACCTTTAATTCTGAGAGTGTAGGGCCCAAAATGTATTCAAGCCCAGGGGCCTCCACCCCGGTAAGTCCTGCCCTGTTTGTCAGAGATCAGATTCAGAATGATTATCAAAACATACACAGAGTTTAAAATTAATAAAAAAAATTTTGCTTCAGTTTTTTTTATAAATTTGTAAAAGGTGCCATCTAGTGGATAATTGGGGTATTACAGATTCCCATAAAAATTCATCAGGAACACATTTTTTTCATCCAAATGATTTCTCTTAATTGATGAGATAACTCGTCAATGGTGGGGAATGAGTTAATTACTGAAAACTAATTTTCTTTTTTAAACAATTGCAGTTTAACATTGCAAGAGTCAAATGTTAATAGTAGAACTATGAACATTTGACAAAAAAACTTATTTTGTTTACAACTGTTTAACTTTCATAAATTCTTACATTTCATGTATTATTTATATTTCTTTCTTAATATTTAAAAAATATATAGGCCAAACTGTCTTTCCATTGTACACTACATAGTGCCCCTAGTGGCAGTCATAATCAAATTTCAGTTTAATCATAAATCCTTGCCCACATAAGAGCTACTTCCAGCGCAAGAGCCTTAAATCTATGAATATATTTATACTTAATAATTTACTTATCAGTAAATCAACCATTTTAAAGGATGCAAGTGTTACTCATAAAGTTGACTGGCCCTGTACTACAGTACTGGTGGTGAGGCCAGAAATTTTAAACTGAGTGAACCTTGGTGAAATAGGGTGGACCTCAATGCCTAACCAATATGGTTACACAGATTACATTACATTTTTTGAGTCATGGATCAAATAATGTTTGATGTGGATCAGCAAAAAATGGGAAAATAAAATAATGAGAACAAATCAAGAAATTATAAGCATATGGAAATAGAAAATGTATATTTTTGTATTTAGGAACAGAAATGAAAACAAATGAATAATAACACAATAATAACAATAATAAATATAATACATTTTTAAAGCTACAAAAATTCTCTTAAGCTCGTATTGCATTAACCCTAATAAGACCCTTGGGGTCAATTCTACCCCCAAGTCACTTTTCTTTAGTTTAAAAACATGGTTCCCTTTATCTCAGTGGAATAAGATTTTGTGACTTTTCCAGATTATCTGTCAAGATTCATATAAAAAAACTGGGCTTTATTCGGTCGTTCTAAAGAGGCGTAAAAAATTCCCTTAATTAGTCCCTTTGAGGGTAAAAATGGCCCCAATTGAAACGAATGGAAATGCAAAAAATATTTTTTTTTTTCTTTTTATTTGTCAAAAAAAAAATCTATGCATCCAAAATAAATCTGAACATTTCAACACAGAAAGGTAGGCCTGGTACTAGAGTACAAATGTTACGTAGAAAATACATGCTCAATCACACACACACACACACACACACACACACACACACACACACACACACACACACACACACAAACACAAACACACAAAGGTATGACTGCCACAAAGAGTATTTTTTTTACAGAATTTGGCAAAAAACAGCCACAGATGCAAAACAAAGATGTAAAATACTCACACAGGTGACACACACACACACACACACACACACACACACACACATGTGCGCACTAGTGATGGGAAGTTCGGATCATTTTTCTGATTCGGATCTTTGAATCTCGTTCATCAAAATGAACGAATCTTTTTTGAGTCATTTCGTTCTTTTCGTTCATTTAAAATATGATTACCTATAATTTCACAAATTACCCCAAAATAACCACTTATGCAAACAATTATGACATTTCTAACAAGTTATGAGAAATTAAAATCCTCATTTCATTATTTCTTGACACAAGCTCTGAAACCTGCACAAGAGATAGAAATGATTAGCTTACCTCCTAAGTCAGTCCCCATGTACAGGTCAGGGTAATGCAGCCAAAACCAAATTATAAGAAACTGAACTTCATATTTATCACATTTGTATGCCTCCTCTTGTGTCTACAGATGTTAGTTCTCAACTCGTCACTGTCTTACTGACTCTCTGTGTTCGGCAAGGCTGTGCCGTGTGATATACAGCACAGGACCGGAAAGAGAAATGATTAGTTCATCATTCTCTTGAGTTTGGGACGGGTTCGAGTCTTTCGTTCTTCCTGTCAGCCTCATAGAGGCTATGCTGTCAGTACCGGAAAGATAAATGATTAGTTCATCTTTCGAGTCGAGTTCAGCCGATTCCGAGTCTTTTGTTCTTCCTGTCAGTCCCATAGAGGCTATGCCGTCAGTACCGGAAAAAGAAATGATAAGTTCATTCAAGTCTTGAGTTTGAGTTCGGCCGGGTCCGAGTCCTTATGTCATGTGATCGCTGGTATATCACATTAAATACAACATTAGATTCGTATTATTGATTGCATCTGAATGTATCCTATATTGTTTTATATTTAGTCATTAAAATACAAAATATGTGCAAAAACATTATTTGAAAAATAGAAGTTCCATCTTATTGAAGAACGAAAGACTTGGACTCGGCCGAACTCGAAAGGTGAGCTAATCATTTCTCTTTCCGGTACTGGTAGCATAGCCTCTATGGGACTGACAGGAAGAACAAAAGACTTGAACCCGTCCCGAACTCGAGACTCAAGAGAATGATGAACTCATAATTTTTGTTTCAGATTCAGAACCAATATATTGCGCAATGCGCATGCGCGGTCAACACAAAATGAACGAATCACATTCTGAGACAACTCGGTAGTCCCGAGTTATATTAAAGATTCGTTCAAAATGAACGAATCGTTCATGAACGACACACCACTAGTGCGTGCACATACACACACACACACACACAAACACTTGAGGTTCATAGACTCCACCTTAAAGATCTAACGGGTACCTTAAATGAGATGCTGAAAAAGGCGAGAACCTGTTTTTTCTCAGCTTATATCCTCAAATAAGCAGAACCCTAGAATTTTATTTGACACCATTAATACAATAGTTTCTCCAACTAGCCCAACTACTTATCTAAATCTGACTGTAATGAATTTCTCCACTTTTTTGTAAATAAGATCAGAGATGTTAGGGCGAACCTCTCACCATCTCTGTCCCAGTATTCAGACTGTGACTCGTCTCCTGCACATTGTTGGTCCACTTTTACACCTGTGACATTACATGACATTATCTCGCTGTTAAACTCTATGAAGTCCTCTTTTTGTCCTATGGATATTGTTCCTACTGTGCTACATGGTTTATTTCACAAATTCCAGTCTGGTTTTCGTAAAAACCATTCCACAGAAACAGCATTACTAAAAATTTTGAGTGATATTATGATGTCGGCTGATTCTAAGGAATACACAGTGATGGTTTTATTAGACCTCTCATCAGCTTTCGACACTATTGATCATAATATTATGATAAATAGACTTCGTGATTTGGTTGGTATGTCTGGATCAGTTTTGAAATGGTTTTCATCTTATCTGTCCAGCA
This sequence comes from Misgurnus anguillicaudatus, assembly GCF_027580225.2. Classification (NCBI taxonomy): domain Eukaryota; kingdom Metazoa; phylum Chordata; class Actinopteri; order Cypriniformes; family Cobitidae; genus Misgurnus; species Misgurnus anguillicaudatus. The sequence goes on from NC_073349.2 coordinate 5,731,023, forward strand.
GAAGCTTTAGTGTCTACGTGAATCAGATTATGTCTGAAACTGCTGAATTATCGGGTGGTGTTCCTCAGGGTTCTGTCTTGGGTCCCATTCTGTTTCTCCTTTACATGTTTCCTTTAGGTCAGATAATTAGCCAGTTTAGTGATATATCCTACCATCTATATGCAGATGATATCCAACTGTATTGTTCCTTTAAGGAAACTGAGTTCTTTAAATGATCATCTCTAATCAACTGTCTGACTAGTATCAAACAGTGGTTATGTGAGAACTTTTTGCTTCTAAATTCTGACAAAACAGAAACACTAATTATCGCCCCTGAGAGCAAAATCCCAAATATAAAACAACATATTAGTGACTTAGGCTCGTCTGTCAAACCGAGCCTCAGGAGTTTAGGTGTTGTGTTTGATTCAGCTATGTCCTTGGAGCTCCACACTAAACATTTAGTGAGAAACTGTTTCTTTCAATTGAGAAATATTTCGAAATTAAGATCTTTTGTGACTAAGGGTGAGTTGGAGATGATCATTCATGCGTTCATCTCCTCTCGTTTAGACTACTGCAACAGTCTTTTTACTTGTTTGAGTAAGAAGGACCTTTATCGTTTACAGGCTGTCCAGAACTCTGCGACAAGGCTTTTAATCCACATTAAGAAAAGAGAGCACATCACACCACTCCACTGGTTACCGGTCCAGTATAGGATACATTTTCAAATTCTGGTTCTCACTTTTAGGGCCTTACATGGCCAAGCCCCTACCTACATCACTGATTTGATACAGCCTTACACTCCAATTTGAAGCCTTAGGTCATTAGATCAGAACCTATTAGTCGCTTCCCGTACTCATTTTAAAACTAGAGGGGATCAGTCATTTAAGGCGGTTGCTCCTAGGCTTTGGAACGCTTTGCCTCTTTCTTTGCGCTGTGCAAATTCAGTTGATTCTTTTAAAAACAACTGAAGACTCTGCTCTTCAAACAGGCTTTTGGTTAGTCGGAGGTTTTTATGGTTGTTTGTTGTGTTTGTTAATTGTATCTTGTATTTTGTAGAATGTTTTTAAATGTTTTGTATTATATTTTATTCTAAAGCACTTTGTGATTTTTATCTGTAAAAAGTGCTATATAAATAAATTTTACTTACTTACTTACTTACTTACTTACTTACTTACTTACTTACTTACACACACAAACACAGACTCACACACAAAGACACAGTAAAACTTACACACACATAAAGACACACACTATTACTTGTGTAAGTAATTTTTTTCTATTACTTACCATTTTTAGACAATTACACCTAACATGACAGAAGTGCAAACGTCACAACTTACCCCATAGGCGGGGTTAATTGTAACAGGCAGGGGGTTAGTTGTAACACTTGCTAAAAATTAAGTTTGCAGACAAATATTTCAATACTACTTTGACTATATACTTGAAGTGGATATTGTTTATATATCTGTCTATAATAGACAGGTATCCACACTATTCATCCCTCATCTGAACATAGTTCAAGAAAACGCAGCACAATTATTGCAAAAAACATTTTTATATGTGACCCAGTCTGTAAAAACCATACTAAAGTCTCAAAATCTAATTCTGAGATAATGAGCATCAAAGCCATTAATTTCATTATGATTTTAATCTTTAACATTACCGTAGTCAATCAATATTAATTTACCAAAAAAGTTGCTAGGAGCCGCAGACATATTTCAAAATGATGCTATGTTTTAGTCAACAAGACACTGATTGAGACGACATAATTGACAATAACATAACACCGAAAAAACCACCCCAGTCTCACGGAATTTCGTTATATAGTCACATATTTTTTTATCAACCTGATCTCACGAATTTCCGTGGCATAGTCACGGAATTTTGTGCTCATTTTTCCGTGGCATTCTCACGGATCTCCGCATTTTTCCGTGGCCCTGCTACGGACTGTCTTTTTCCGTGGCATTCTCACGGATTGGTTACTCAACTGTTTTGTCCTATTTTCTTACCATTTTCGCTTCGGTTTAGGGTTAGATTTACATAAAAATGACATCCCTACCCAAACCCAACTCTAACCCCAACGCCAGGCGACAATTGTTTAAAGTTTAGAAAATATAAACGAATAAATCAGAAAAAATAGTATAAACCAATAGTTAAAGTGACATACTAACGCAAACACCAAATCTAACCCTAAACCGAAGCGAAAATGGTTTGAAAATAGGAAAAGCAGTTGAGTAACCAATCCGTGAGAATGCCACGGAAAAAGACAGTCCGTAGCAGGGCCACGGAAAAATGCGGAGATACGTGAGAATGCCATGGAAAAATTAGCACAAAATTCCATGACTATCCCACGGAACTTTGTGAGATCATGTTGTTTTTTATTCTTTTTCGTAATATTATCACGAATTGCCGCGTTTTTTCGCGATCGTATAACGAATTCCTGTTTTTGTGTGATTATTACGTATTGGTTACTCAACTGTTTTGTCCTATTTTCTTACCATTGTCACTTCGGTTTAGGGATAGATTTACATAATATGACATCCATACCCAAACCCAACCCTAACGCCAGGCGACATATAAAAAAATAAATCAGAAAAAATAGTATAAACTAGGGCTGTCAAAATTAACGCGTTAATAACGCGTTAACGCAAATTCATTTTAACGCCACTAATTTTTTTAACGGAGATTAACGCAACGCGCAATTTCTGTTTGACCCTTGGTCCAGCCCATAGTTGAATGAACAGAGACGCAGACAAATGTGATTCTCTCTAAATGAGTAAAAGGTTTTCATAGAAATAAGAACATTAAGCAAATCGTCTACCAAATCCAATGCTCTAAATGCTCGTTGGACATCTGATATGATCTTTATTTATACGTCTGAGAGGTGTAACGTTCCCGTCCTCCTAATGCTTAATCTAATACAAAAATGCGTCTCAATTCATTTTGGTTTCGCTTTTATGCATGACTTAGAAAATAGACTGCAGGACTTGCTTGATGTTAAAAGAGTCATTAAGAGAGATAAAGTTCGGTACCTGATTAATGTTAAAGAGTTATTAAGTGCGATAAGACTCAAAAGCGATCCCCTCACGCTGACTGACTAATATCTGAACCGCGTGCACACAGACGCGCGAGTGCGCGACCCGGATATATAGACATCTACACAAAATTACAGTTTTACAAATATCTGTTTTGATAAGAATTCACGCAGGTAGGCTCTATAATCTGTTATGTTTTAAGTAAATGTTTGGTTAACTGTTGGGTAAAACTATCTGATGTGTAACATTATATTAGATCACTTAGATTTTAAGCAGTCTGTCTCAATGTCAATCAAACAAAAGGAAAAAAAGTTGAACATACATTGATGATGTTTTTGCTTTGTGTGTGCTAAATCTATTAGTTTTACCAGTGATTTTAAGGGATTGATGTGGTAATATAATGTATGGATGTGGAAATTTTTGTGGTAATTTGACTCTTTCAACTTCAAACACGTGTAGCTCTGTCATATTTTGTTATATTTCAACAAATCATGCATTGTTCTATGTTTTAATAGAGAATGTCAAAATATTTTTTTAAATTTGCTTATTCTGACTCAACTTGCCTGCACAGGTCACAAATGATGCAGCAGCAAACAAAAATGGAGAAAGAAAAATCTTCTGAAAGGAAAATTCATATACAAAACAATGGCTGGTGATTCTGTTAAAATGTAAACAGGCTGTTGTTAACATACATTTGCATAAAGCATCTATATATGTATATATGATTAGAATATTAAAAACCTGAAAAGTGTTAAATTAGGGTAAATTTAGAATGGATAAAAATGTGCGATTAATTTGCGATTAATCGCAGTTAACTCATGAAATCATGCGATTAATCTAGATTAATTTTTTTAATCTATTGACAGCCCTAGTATAAACCAATAAGTAAAGTGACATTCTAATGCAAGCACCAAATCTAACCCTAAACCGAAGCGACAATGGTTTAAAAATAGGAAAAAGCAGTTGAGTAACCAATACGTGATAATCACACGAAAACAGGAATTCGTTATACGATCACGAAAAAATGCAGAAATTTGTGATAATATCACGAAAAAAGAATAAAAAAAATATGTGACTATAGATGGTTTCAGCAGTAACAACATAAACAAGCGGCTGTCGCAGTCCGCAGTAACTTCCGGTAAACTCCGCTAATAATAAATAACAACAAAGTTCTTTAAACGTAGTTTATTTATATAACAAGCAAAAAACAACACATAGATTACCTAGGAAACCAAAACATTTGTTATTTTTGACAGGCATTTGTTCAAGAGATCAGTTTCGCAACTAATCAGACCTTTAAACAAACGAAACCGGAAGTAAGGTTCGGATCCAGAGGTGTATCACGTGCGTCCGATGAAACCGTCTATATCACAAAACTTTGTGAGACTGGGTAGAAAAAAATATGATAAAAAAATTACTTGCATGCCAACAAAACACTCTTTCATCAATAACTAAAACATTATACATTTCCATAAAATTGCAGGAGACCATCTTTTGGCAGCGTGAAAACAATACCAGAACAACAACTCACTTAAAGTTAGGGTAACACATTTTGAAAAATGCTAACGGTAGCCGCCTAGCAATGAAATCCCGATCCCACCCTCAAGTCAAATCGCCATCCAAAGTCACGCCTCTTTCAAAACACATGAACACGCACAGATCAGACGGTCACATCTCATGTCTCATTAGTACAAAGACGAATAACACTTCCAAAATAACCAAACAACTGGTTTACATCAGAATTAGTTAAAGCACACTTTTGGTTGTGTAGACATAGTAACTGTATCGTTACACTAATCCGTAAACGAACACAAATTTCAGAAGCAACACAACGTTTAATCAAAGTAAAATATTTGAATCCATTTAAATACAAACATATCGCGTACCTACCTTACCAAAATAAACAGTGCAACGACTCTTTCAGACCCTTTGCAGCTCCTGCAGCTGTTTCATCTCGTGGTAAAGCAGTAAAGTTACCGATGTTCATTTCGGTTTTTGCTCTTGCTGATCCAGGCAGTTTTTGCTGTTGTTGTTATAAAAGATGCCTTTAGTTTTGTGCCTCCTGTGTAGGTTGTCAATTTAGCAGAAAAGTTTGCTGTTCTCACTGTTTACAGGCAGGAGGTGAGCGCACGTGAACGCGCTGATGACTTATGGTGTCTGCGTGGACTCGCTGCGCGGTTGGCATTCAAATTACGCTTACGTATGAGGGACAAAAATGGAAACGTCCGTTCGGACCGACATCTATGATTTGTTGAACATTTTTTGGTCCTACGCCTTTCACAGATAACATACATTTCTACAAATACATTTAAACAACTTAACACAGTGATTGCTATCAGGATGTAAGGAGACTTTTAACCAGCATAACAAAAAATGTTTCAGGATCAAATCTGTTACCCTACCTTTAGTCTCGCGTAGCCAGACCTTCAATACTGAAGGTCTGGTGTTTTTCGCTGCTTTTTCTGGACAAAGCCCGCCCACGAGCTGTTTGACCGACATGTCAAACAACCAATCACAGTTTGTTTCATCTAGCGTCACGTTTCGGACTCCCCACAATAACGAGCCGGCTGGCAACAAGTTAGTATCTAAATAAACAACATTACTCACCATAGAACAACGTTGTGCACTTCATCAACAGCCACACCAATGAGACGCCCCCGTTAAACATCTGTTTGAAGCGTATCTCTCCACTTTTTAACACATACAAGCAATTCAGGAGAACCAAACTTTTAAACTCCACTAACTGCCTTAAAGAAAACCCTTGGACGTCTTTTAGAGAGTCGATGCCGCGAACTTTGCATATTTTTGAGAATCCAATGTTTAGCTGATCATGATAACTGCTCATTATTATCCACGTGAACACGACTGATTCTCTTCCTCAATGGAAAGTCAGAGCTTTGTTTTCCAGGGACCGAAACTAATCGGGACACTCGCGTCTCCTGGAAATCCGTTTTTTTCCAACCCATCAAAGACGACTTTAACATTCTCACAGGGTTTCCAGAAAAGTGTACGAAAAACATCAGACGTTCAGCCAACAGTTTGTGGGCGTGACGTCTGAGGCTGAGACTACCCTACCTTTAACCCTGTGTAACAATGTAAAGAGTGTGTTACAATTAACTGCGTAAGTTTGTGCCCCGCGCACCCCTAATTCCGAAATATACTGGAGCTAAAACTGATGTTGTAATGTTTGGACCAAGTGATTTGAATGACTCTGGTAATTTGGCAATTTAACATAATTTGTTACTCCATATGCAAAAAACCCTTAAACAACTAAATGCCGTGGTTAAAGCACTTTTATTTTCCATTAACAACGCCTTGCAAAAGTGACACCTCTCCTTTCTTTGAGGGCATGATTGAAAGCCAAGATTAATACTACAGTACGTAGAGTGCTTAAACAAGTAAAGTCTTGTAACAACCTGATTAAAGTCACAACTGCACTGAAACAATCAATGATCCATTGAGAGCTGTGTGAGTGTCTGTGTGTGTGCTATTCAGTAGCATTGCTATTCCTGTGACGGTCCAGGCTAAAGCAGGATTAGATGAGTACTGAGTGAAGGGTTCGGTGTGAGTGCTGGGTTAGCCCGCCGGTAAAAATAGGGCTGCCGCATATAAGCCTGCTTTCATGCAGTATAAGTTAAAAATATGACTCGTCTAATTTCATCCCCAATTGGAAACCCTTGCTGTTCTCAGAGAGGGATTGCAGATGTGGCTGCTGCTTAAGGTTTGATTTTTAGGAGTCACATTATAAAAAACAATCTCATATGGGATTTGTACAGTAGTTTAGTAATAGTAGAGCTCTGAAGAACAGCTTGGGTGACATGCGGTGATCTTTGTGGTTATGCACGTGTGATAGACTTTAAGAGCAGTGTGTGACAGACAATAAACAATATCACCACTCAATATTCATCTCTCTTATACAGCAACAATAATTGAGGGAATTCACACAACCCTAGTGTTTGTCAGAAAATAGTTTGTAATTTGGCCAGGAAATGATCCGTTTGGTGCGAAAGAAAAGCAACTACAATAAAAATTGAAAGCAATTATATATTATATTCCTACAATTACCATCTGAATAGGACTTTAAGCAGCCCAGTCTCACGAAAAAAGAATAAAAAAAATGACGTGACTATATCACGAAACCTCGTGAGACTGGGTAGCAGCATTAATATCTAACAAAAGTTCAGTTTTTGTATTGATCTGCCAACAAGCTGATAATCTGAATGTTTCTGTGAATTGGCTGCTGATCTAGTGTGTTTCCTCTCTACAGCCATTCAAACGCTGTCTCGCTGATAGTCATGTAATTTTTTTATTCTTTTTTCGTGATATTATCACGAATTTCCATGTTTTTCCGTGATCGTATAACGAATTCCTGTTTTCGTGTGATTATCACGTATTGGTTACTCAACTGCTTTTTCCTATTTTTAAACCATTGTCACTTCGGGTTAGATTTGGTACTTGCATTAGAATGTCACTTTTTGTATTGGTTTATACTATTTTTTCTGATTTTTTTTTGTCACCTGGATAGAGTTGGGTTTGGGTAGGGATGTCACCCTAAACCGAAGCGACAATGGTAAGAAAATAGGACAAAACAGTTGAGTAACCAATATGTGATAATCACACGAAATATCTATAACAGAGGTGTCCAAACCAAAGTTGTCCCGCAATGACCTTTAATTAGCATTTTAATATAACATTTTATGTTTAATTTGTACATTACAAACATTTTAATTAAATGCAAGGAATTTAAGTGAATAAAAGGAAATTTAAAAATGAATGGCAAAATTATTATTCTTTTTTTTACAACAGTTACCTTTGGAAATGTAACTGCATTAGTTATGTAATGTTTGTTTATTTGTTTTTTACATATTAGAACATTTTAAATTAAGAGAATCAGGGCAACTTTAATTTTAATATAAACAAGCAACATTTACTTTCGCCCCGTGGCCCTCAGTCAGGTTTGATTTTTGGCCCTTGGTAGGAAAAGGTTTGGGCACCCGTGCTCTAAAAGAAGATAACACGTTGGAACTGTAATATAAACTTTTTTGTTTGTGTTCAACTGAAGAAATTAAGTTTTATATAAATATATATATATATATATATATGTGTGTGTGTACATATACAGACCCTTTTACAGCTCACGTGATCAAATAGCCTGCGTGCGCATCTTTATTAGCAACGGAAGTGGTGTTGTTCCCCATTGGTTACTCCGCTATAGTACACGGATCTGGAGCAGTGTTGAAAAAGTGGATGAGTCAACTTTTCAAAATAACTTTCTCTGTATGTGTTGCTTTACAGTTGATTCTTGCCATCCTTCCGTTGCCAAACTGCGCGTGCATACGTTGCCACGTCATCATTGTGTACAAACAGTAAAATGGTCTATAGATCTGGGATGAGTAAATTATGTGAGAATTTTACATTTTCACTTTAAGAACCAACACTATAGACGGTTTCAGCAGTAACAACATAAACAAGTGGCTTTCGTGGTCAACACGTAACTTCTGGTAAACTCCGCTAAGAATAAATAACAACAAAGTACTTTAAACGTATAGTTTATTTATATAACAAGCAAAACAAACAACACAGAGACCACCCAGGAAACCAAAACATCCGCTATCCTCGACGAGGCATCTGTTCAAGAGTTCAGTTTAGCAACTAGTCAGACCATTAAAAACTGAAACCAGAAGTAAAGTTCGGACCAGACGCGTATCGCGTCCAATAAAACCATCTATAGATCAACTAGTAGAGCCAGCGCTAGCAACACAACTGTCAAGGCTTCCATTCTTAGGGAACACACATTATGTGTTGCTTAAAAGCACTGTAAATTGCTTTGGGTAATCTGATTGGCTGACACCTGCATTCTGAAAGTGAGTTTGGTAAAACTGTGCAGGAGGACTAACGGTGGTCTGGTTTGTACACATGTTTGTCTCTCGTGGAATCGCTGTAACCCTAATGGAGATATGAACTGTGAAGGTTTCTTTAATCTGAAGGTTTGAAATGGACCTTCTGTCCTCCACAAAGTAACCTTGTGTCAGCTGTAATATGACTTGGCGATGGTGTGAAAGCCACCATTTCTGATATTAACTTTAGTCACTCTAACTATGAGTACATATATCCTTCATTGATATTTGACGTTTAGACAAACGGTATTCAAGCTGCTAATGTATGTGTAGCCCATGTCAAATCACTCACGTTACAAAATACAAGAATTTTACAAAACTACTCATTTCAAAACAACTCTAATTTCAAGTTCTCAGTTAAAGTTTATATTGACATTCATAATAAATTATAAATAATTATGGCATTTTCTGTCAGCGAGTAGTTATTGGTGCAAACTATAGAAGTAAACATGGTATATCATGTTAATTAGACATTCTGTCTTGTGTCTCACAAGTTTTCTCACTTAGTTTTCTTGTTTACTGTATTTTTCATGCAAGATCTGGAAACACTCGTGCCTCTGTCATTTTCTGCACAGAAGACTTTTTTCCCTTCTAGGCATTTATGTCCATGATGCACGTTTAAATACTTCAACAACTAGTTGTTCAGTTCGGTTCTGTCACTACCTGGATTTTGCGGGGGAAAAAAATCTTTTAATTCTCAGTTAAATTGTTGATTTTTGAACCTGTCAAAAATTCTTATAATCTAATGATAAGATGAGGAGCATCAAAGTTTGATTTATATATTTGACACAATCTTACTCAAAAGTCAATAGTAAAGATATAAAAATTTATTTTCACAGAATATTCTTTTCCGTAATGTTGAATGATTTCATGTCGAAAACCGTAAATCACAAACAAATTAATTCAGCTGGGTTTTTCACAGACCGAGTCACAATTAAAATCACCATGAAACGGAAGTAACGATTGTCTTATTTTCCCCGTAGTGATTTTTATCCAAGTAAAACCATAAAAAAGGTAGGACTTGATTTGGTCCATCAAGAATTAATAGGATTGTTGGAAGTTGGGTCATGTTGCTATTTGCTAATTGCTGCAATTTTTAACCGGGCCCCACCCTCTCGCCATTCCTCGCAACCGGAAGTAAAGAGAGATCGTGTCGAGGAGGGGAGGAGATTCGCATTTTTGATTAAAGATTAGAAGGCACATTAATTTTTTAAAAATAATGAAGCGCACAGATAAGTAATTTAAAAAAAATACCACAATATTTCAAAAATAATTAAAGATCTTAATTTCAATTTCATTGTGACTTTAAGTTCTTAGATTTTTTTAACTCACGTACGCCTCAGTCTTTTAACTGTTTACTCATTCTGTTTCAATGTCTGACAGATGTATGCAATATGTTATCAAAAACACAACTTTATAGTTTCAATTTGTACAAGATGACAGTCATAGTGTTTGTCTATGTATGAGTCAAACGCATAAATGCAATTTACAGCCTAAATATTTTGGTGAAACACAACTTTAACGGTCTTTCTAAAAATTGTGAAATTATTTAATTATTTAAAAATGTTTAAATACGTGTATTCTCATTCATTCACATTAATTTACATATTCCAGAACAGCACACATTTTGATTTGAAGTTTATGCCGAGATATTTATTTCATATGATTTATTATGACACGCATGTATATCGGCCATACTTCTTATAGTAGCTCTGTACGCTCAAGACAAATGTCACATATGTTAATTATTGGCCCAGTTTCACAGACAAGACTTAGCTTAGGGCAGGACTTTGCCTTATGATACAGATATATTTGAAGATATGTCAGTGCAAGTTATTTTCAGTTAAGACAGCTCAAATATGCATTTTAGTCTGAGACTAGAGTTAAGTCTTGTCTGTAAACCGGGCAATGGTGTGTCAATATACACAGACAGGATGCTACTGTATTTACTCTCTCTTTTATCAGGTGTCGTCACTAAGAAACCTTGAAACTTTATAAGTTGATACTCAGACCGGGGGTGCCTTTTTCCCGAACAACGACGTAACACGCTGCTGAACCATGCATAGTTGAAAAAACAAACTACCTAGTCAAGACTGTTTCCCGAAACATAGTAACTTTGTCGCACATTCGTAGTTTGAACCATGTTGGTTCGACAACAAAGTTGATGATGTTATGTGGGAGGTGGAGTACTAATTAATTTGTTTAAATCAATTTAATGTCAGATTATTGCTGTAAATAACGTAAATTGCATCGGAAGACTGATTTTGTTCTTTGTTGTTTAAATTCAAGATTTTTAATTTTTGTGCAAGTTCCCTCTTACGTCACTTCTCCCAGGGATTCCTCAGGGTCTTAAAGCTTGTAGATGCACATGCACAGTTTTTAAATACAGCGCTTTAATTCTGTTTACAAACTTAAAGACGTAAAATAAAAATTTTATATATTTAGACTGATGGATTAGAATGTACTACATGTTTTTTTTTCAAAAGTATGACTAACGTAAGTCTACATATTATAATAACAAGAAACCATGCTTCTAACCACAGGTGAAGAGCTGTCGTTCAAATCACACAATTTTGCGATGCAGCTTGCTAATGTTCGTTTGAACTGGTTTCGGGAAACACCAAATCCTTGAACTTAGTAACAACAAAACTTATGACAGTAGTTGGCTAACAATGCTTTTGGGAATGCACCCCTGAGCGATGTTTATGGAGAGATGAAGGCATATCTTTCATAAATTCACGTTTTTAATAATTTGTTTTCCAGTAAATTATTCGATTCTTTAAATTATCTACATTTGGATGAGAGTCATACATTGCATAAGATGTAAAAAAAGTACACCTTATTTTAAGTATTTTTCTTACCCTTTTTGTTTTTATTTTCTCTATGTTAGTAAAGCTGAGCTCTGACTACAGGAGTTTATAAACCCTGAGCAATTATAAAATCATACAAAGGTGGAGAATCTTGACTCATTTTCTCCTCTGGAATTTCAAACATGCTTACACTACAAGATTTGAAAATCACATCAAAGACTAAAAGATATCATTAAGATGATCATGTCAGAGGAAGTACATCATGTGACACTATTATTATATTATTATTACTGACATTAGCTTTCTACACTCACCCAATATATTTAAATCCAGTGTGATGCAGCTCTTGACTTTAATGGAACGATCATAAAACATTATTGTATTATACAGCGAGTCGTGTTGTTTTCACACTTTTACAAACTGTTTGACAATCAGATTCAGCTTTCAAAGATATAGTTTGGAATATTACTGTATTACTTATTGCAACAAATTTGAATACCTCCATGGACTCCATCCTAGTTCATTATGTAACGCATAACACATTATTTAAATAAGGACATAAATGTGAATAACTCCATGTAGCATCTAATACTCCATCCAAAAATATATTTCAAATCTGCCATGGCTTGTTGCTTGTTTTTCTTAATTAACTTTGTTTCTATTTCATGTAAAGTTTCTTTGGAACAACAAAAAGCGCTATATAAATAAAACTGAAGTGTTATTTCAAAAGTCCTGTCATTTACCTTCTCAGTGGTAGAGCATTGCATTAGTAGCGCAAAAGATCACGGTTCGAACCCAGGGAAAACACGTTGATAAAATTGTATACCTTGTAAGTCGCTTCGGATAAAAGCATCTGCCAAATGCATTGATGTAAATGTACAGTCTCTCACTGCCTATAAAATACTGATGTAATCATCCAGATTCAAAATCTTAAACATCAAACATGTTTAATACAATCTCTGAGCAGATTGTGAGGTTTAAGATATGATCTTTCAGCACCTCACATTACTAGATAATCTGGGCCAAACAGTGAAATCAACCAAGATTTTTTCACAGATTGTCGGGAGGGGAAAATGTGTACATTCAGACCGAAAATTCTGTAGTCTTACAGATTTTGCCCAAAAAATGGTCAAACGTGAGCAGCCAGCAGTCCTTATAAAAAACGTATTGGCTCCATGAGAAAGAGAAGCCCTGCAGTGTATGACACATGGTCAATTTCCATTCATACTGTACAATAAATCCCTTAACTCATCATGCATGCGATCTAAATCGACTGTAAAATGAGGACATATACCGAGCACCTAACTAATCCACAGACTCAGATGTTAACTAATGCTCTGACAGCGCTCTTAACTCCTCCGCGGACTCAAATCATAACTAAGCCACAGACTAAACTTTCAACTAATCTACAGACTGAGCTCCTAGCTAAGTCACAGGTTGCATTATTACCCAGCATTTTCTTTGGCTCTGTGCTCTACACAATATTGAATATTAAAGTTGAATATAATTGAGTGTGTGTGTGTGTGTGTTATAGAGCAGCAGAATTACTCACATGAACCTGCTCTTGCTCTCGGCCTCCTCTTCATGCATGTGTATGTGTGCGTGTGTAAAAATAGACATCTTAAAGAGGCAGTAACCTCCTGAGAAACTGACAGAGAAATCCTAAATCAAAAATACAGAAACCCAATTGAATAGATGACCATAGCAGTGCACTGCATATCCACTCGTATGAATACATTTTATACAGCCACAAAACAGTGCTAAAGTGAAAAAGGCTTTCAGAAGCGATATGTTGTTTAAAAATGAACTCTGCAGTTATGAACCTAAATAAATATCATTTAGTTGTAAATGTGTTGTGTGTCCTTTTATAACCTTGATTGTGTGTCACACACACACACACAGAGAGAGAGAGAGAAGAGAAGTGAGAAGCATCCCTCCTGACATCATTATAAAACCGATTCTCAGACCAAACTTCACAATGCTAAAAATGGATCGTGAGTCTTCAGGAAATGTAAGATCAAAAATCACCACTGATTCATCATACCGCGTTTTATTCATTTCACAATCTGTGATGATGGATTTTCGCATTATTAAACATCCAGTATAGCGTCATTCCAAAATGAACTTTAACTCGACTTTTAAATAAGGAATTGAAACCACACCAACTCATATCATTCAACTTTGTAATGTTTGAATGATTCAGACAAGTTCCAGTTGGCTGTCAGCGCAAAATCAAGAAGCTCTTTGAATGGTAAACAGACAGAGATTATCATTAAAAACAGCATGATTTCTATAAAGTGACACTGCTTAATGTACACTGTCAGCTAATAACCGCTTATATTCAAGTCTATGAATAAATCAAGCAAACTTTGTTAGATTTAACCAGATACAGACCATTGTAAGATTCAGACCAGGTAGAAATAGATTTTCCCGTACAACTGACTTTTTACAGTATAAAAAGGAAAGCAATGTGTTACGCCACATTATTTTCCCAGTTTCAGCACTATCTTCTATTTCAGTATAAGCTCTGTATTCCTGTGCTTTACATGCAAAGCTGGTGAGAGACTTAGACGCTAACACATCGATAGTCTTGTTATTGCTCGAAAACACACACACAAACAAGACAGACAGACATGTGAATCCCTAACATACCTCGCACACTCTCTAGTGCTTCAAACACTTATAACAGGCATTCTGTCACACACACACTCAATAGTGTCCTACCTCTCTGGGTGTCACGCACTGAATGATCATATGAAAGCAAGAGTGACACTGCAGACAGCATGATGCTCTCTAGTTTATCTTGTCCTCTCCTAGACTATCTTTTGGCTCGTTGCTCTCTCTCTCTCTCTCTCTCTCTCTCTCTCTCTCTCTCTCTCTCTCTCTCTCAGCTTGCTCGCCCTTTGTGACCCCCCCTCTCTCTCTCTTTCTCTGTGTGTAGGTGTATAATTAGACTCAGCCCTGTGGTGATACAGCTTTTGCTCATTGTGGAGCTGCTGGACGTGCCGGCAGGACGCAGAGCAGCTTTGCTCATTAAACTCTTAGGGAATGTGCCGTCACTGCCTGTGTCCCATTGGCCACTTGACTTTCATCCCGGCTATGGACTGCTGTGATTGGCTACTGCACCGCATGCTGCTGACAGAGGCTTATGCCATTGGCCGCAGTGCCACATGCACCGGCTTGAAGCTTGGGCACGTTTGTGTGACATTGTGTGACGTCTGATTTTCTGCAACTAGTTCTAGTTTATTTGTGGTGACTGTCATTAATCTTTGTTTTTGTCTATATTTATATAAATGAGATGTAGGCTATTTAAAGTGATGAGTACTTGAAACGTTTAACTGCAAATCATAATCAAGAATATTTTGTTTTGGCATAAGAAGGCACAACCTGTGATGTAAGAGGACATTAAGTGTAAAACTATGTAACAATATGTCATTTACAAATGCATGCATTCTTATGCATGCATTTCAAATATGCATATATTGTTACCATTACCTTATGTAATGGTACCAATATGCATGTTTTAGCAACGAGCAATTTGTCTGTTTATGTTCTTACTGTTTTGTAATTACAGCCAATACTTGGATTTTTTTTGAACATGTGCAGTGGTTAGGACACCTATTTTTTTGTGATTTATGTCATGCCATTTTTCAGTGTGACTAGCACATGGTCATCAAGTCACATGCGCTCTGTGTGTGTGTGTGTGTGTGTGTGTGTGTGTGTGTGTGTGTGTGTGTGTGTGTGTGTGTGTGTGTGTGTGTGTGTGTGTGTGTGTGTGTGTGTGTTCTCTGGTGAGCAGTAGAGTGAAGAACAGAGGACTGCGGCCTTACTTTCATTTCCTCTTCATTTGAAACACTCAGTTGTACTGTTTCGCATGTTCCCACTCCTTGTACACTCCCAGACAGTTCATGAAGATTCCTGGTGTTTATTCATGCACACACACACACACACACACATGCACACACACACACACACACACACACAGTAGTGAAAGCAGCTGTCAGTAAATGATGAACTTGGAGGACGTTCTTTGCATAAGAGAGTCATTGTGCACAGGGCTTTACAGGATTCACACAGTTTGTATTAAGTACCGCATGGGAAGATCACAGGAGTGCTGCACTGCTCACACCGCATTCAATGACAATGCACTTCACATTGGATACATGCACATTGCTTGGCTCAAAAATGAGATTAGTAGTTTCAATGAGTCTAATCCACCAGGTTATTGTTTGTCATAAGCATGAAAGGTTGAGGAGCAGATTTTGCTTCAATACATTTATGGTGACAGTACTGATGTTAGTCAGAAGCCTAGGTTCAATTCAGTTCTTTTTAAGGAACTGTGCTTACTATGACATTGTCAATCTTAAGAAAAAAGCCATTGTTGTTCTTTGTTCTCGTTACTGTACACAGATAACAAGGGCACCATACAGAATTTTAAGTTTACCAGATATACAACTTTACTTAACCCTTGTGGGTTGTTCCCATTCACTACCCTTTCGGGTACAAAAAAGGCAACTGAAGTAAACGGCTGTAAAAATGTATCAGATTAATTTTTTTCATCAATCTGCCAATCAACCTCAGCACCGATCAAACATACCAAATGTTTACAAAATGTCCATGACTTAATCCAAATTCATAAGTGGGGTCACTGATTTGGGGGAAAAAAACACAAACTGACTGATTTTCAATATAAAAAGATTGGATTGTGGACTGGATTTTGTTTACCTTTTTCACAGTCTTAGGCATGCCAAAGATTGGTAAAAACATTGGCTTTGATGCAATTTTAGTTTTTGTGCAGCATCAGTTTTTATTCTTTTGTGCAGTAGCAACTGGTGAACGAGGGAGGTGATCCTAAATACTAACCCTAAATCTGAGTTGATTCAACAAAAAATTTAAGGCAGCAAAGTATTTTTTACAGTGTACTTATGAACTTGGCAATTAAAGAGTTAAAATCATGAAAATATTTTAAGCATTTGGTAGTTTTGATCAGTACTGAGGGCGATTAATAGATTTATGAAAAAATGTTTTTACATTTTTACAGCCGTTTAATTTAGTGGGTTTTTTTGGCCACTAACAACCCGAAAGGGTAGTAAATTTGCCCACGGTATATCGTTGAGTTTTTGAAAAATTTCAAAGCATTTTCTCAAAATATGTGTAAATATAAAATTTGTCACCAAAAATCATTCCATTTGCTGAAACACAGAGAAAGTTGTGGCCAAATTAAGACATAAAAAAACTAAAATGACCTCAACAACCCACAAGGGTTAAAGGGCTACACAGGGCCAACAAGAGGGAACCAGGCTGCAAAAGACATCACAGAACTAGAATTTCAAAATAAAAGCACAAGACTGGGACACACAGACAGGATTATTACAACAACAAGGTTTGGGGGACTGTGAGTAATGGTGTAGTAGGTGTGTACTTTGGTGTGTATTTGTACATGCTAACGATATGCTAAAGGTACAAACCCCAAAGTAAACGATGATGCGAGTTATCATCTCCAACGTAAATCTTTTTTTTTTTTGGACTACAACAAACACATGGATTGTAGGCAACAGTTTACTTCCTGGGATTGGTGATGTAGTAAAGACCGACATTATCATAATTCATCCTGCTTGGACTCACAGCCTGTAAGTTAACTCCTGTTAGCATTGCATTGTGAGCAAATCTTTCAAACATGGTAAGGGGCGTCACATTTCCAGCTGACGTCAGAGGGATTCAGGCCAATTGCAACGTACAGATTAGCTGGCCAATCAGGGACACAGAGCTTTTTAAATACGTGTGTTTCAGGAAGAGAGTGAAACCTGGAGCTACAAAAATGTAAGGTATGTGGAAAATAATGTGTTTTTAATCATAAACAATGCAAACATATTGTATTATACAAAATACACAAAACACTGTTTTTAGCAATGAAATATGTGCACTTTAAGCAAGGAAAAGTCAGATTTTCATGATATGTCCCCTGTAACAAAATGTATCCACTATGTCTTGTTCTTTTAAAGGTAAGCAATGAAAATTAATATTAAGCTGTTCAAAAAATACCAGTGTCAACATTTTTCTCTGTAGACACTTAAAAATAAAGAAATTTCTTAAACTAATGAATTATTAATATTTAGTTGCATAACCATTTTTGTTGAAAACTGCAGCACATCTGTGTCAAATCAAGTCAACCAACTTCTGGCACCTAGAAACGGGTATTTCAACCCAGGATCCACAGTTCCTGTCAATCATTAGGTTTTGCTGTAGAAACTGTCACCCCACAAGTTTTCAATGGGGTAGAGATCAGGGGATTGAGCTGACCAATCCATAACCACTATCCCTTCTGTCTGGAACCAAGATTTTGCTCTCTTGCTTGTGTGTTTGGGGTTGTTGTCTTGTTGAAACACCCATTTTAGGGGCATTTCCTCTTCTGCAAAAACATAATCTCTTCTGTATTCTGATGTATTCAAACGGATCCATGTTCCCTATACAATAAATAGGCCTAACACAATAGTATAAAGACATCCCAATATCATGATTAACTGTCTTTACAGTGTACTGTGGCTTGAATTCAGTAACTGGGGGTTGACAGAGGTTCTGTTGATAACCACCAGTGTTGGGTGTAACGCGTTACAAAGTAACGCGTTACTGTAATAATATTACTTTTTTCAGTAACTAGTAGTGTAACGCATTACCCGTCTGAAAATGGTAATATTATTACAGTTTTCCCGAGCTAGTTACTTGCGTTACATTCGCCAGTAGCACCTTCATCACACAAAGGCACACAACACAGAGAACAAAAGGGAAGTGGAGGAGGGCGTGAATGGAACAGTGATTGGTCTAAGTTTGGCATGAGGTATCATTTACCATCACCGATTGGTCGACACCCGGCAGCCGGCAGCAGAGCGGCACACTCAAAGACAGATCGGGAAAATGGAAGCGTCAACAACGGCAAGCTTTTTTTCAGAGGAAGGTTCGCTAGTTTCGACGGGCGGAGATTCAGTCATTATTTTATTATGTTCAACGGAAGGAAAATAACTTGACGGTGAAGTGCACACTCTTTAATGTTTCTCCGAACGCTGTGCCCCACGTCCGGTAGCGGGGAAGGAAGCCAGCAGTAATTTTTATGTTGTATTAAAATGTGGTGTATTTACGGTGGGTTTTCTCGCCGTGGAGACCTTGATGAATGTGAGGTTATGCCACGGTCTCCCGGCGCTCATTTCATTGTTTGTTTGTATGTAAACAGGGGTTGCGTGCAGGTTGTTTATCCCATCAATTTTGTATATACATTTTACCGTAATTGACGAAGGCTGTGTCTTTAGCTTGAGTGATTTTAATGATATTTATTGAATTGATTGTGTATTTATTACTTTGCGGTGTTAAATTGATATATTTATATGTTTGGGTGTTGGATGAATTTGCTGTGCATTGCTGTGTATAGTGGGTGGGTAAATAATGTGCACTAACATCATGGTATCCCCCTGCTAAGAATACAGAACTCTTGGAAGTCTTAATCAGGAAATAATTTATTGTGAACCGTCATTATTTTATCAGCTGTCCATTTAAAGGTGTCCATCTAAAAATAATTGCAACCTGTTGTCATCCCTGTATTTTGAATGAGTAAATTGTTATCAAATTTAATCTAATAAAATTGTAACTTTTTATTGATTTGGGAGTTTTGTGTTTGGATGTTTTCTTGGCCGTGGCTTGCACAAATAAACATTCTTGCCCAAAAAAAAAAATGTAACTAGTAATATAACTAGTAATATAACTAGTTACTTGCTCCAGGGAGTAATAAAGTAAAGTAAGGCATTACTATTTTTGAGAGTAATATGTAATAAGTAATATATTACTTTTTTGAGTAACTAACCCCAACACTGATAACCACTAGACCCCAAAAGAACTCAATCAGTCCACGAAATATTACACCGTGTTTCTTCAGGTCAGTTGATGTGTTGACATGCATTTTTTTCAACAATGCAGCTTTACGGGGGCTTCTTGCAAACAGCTTAGCTTAAATCAAACGTCTTCTGACTTTCACAGTACTTACAGATCATTTTAGATCATCTTTCTAGAGGTGATCAAAGGCTGAATCTTTGCCATCCTAACACTTCATCGATCTGTTTTAAAAGTATTGCTTGTTTTCTTATATGTGCTTTGGGTTTTTGTTGCCATTTTATAGCATTTGAGATAATTTTGGCTGAGCATCCTAAACTTTGCTGCATTTCTTTATACGTTTTCCCCTCTGAAATCAACTTTTAAATCAAATTACGCTGTTTCTCTGAGCAATGTCCCATTTTCCTAAAAACATTAGCAGCAGATATATTTTATTCCTCCCTTCCTCCCTTTCTTAATAAAGGACAAAAATGAGCTGTTTTTTCACAGAATAAACTCATTTTCTAATTAAACTTTACACTGCTATTATTGCGGTCACACCACTCAGTCAATTACTCAGAAGAAGTGATGTGGATATCATTACCAATAGGTCTATTGTTTTTTACTATCTCTAAGTAAATAATTTCCAATGCAGAAATATTACTACTAATAATAACAGTGGTTTATCAGGTTATTGATGCTGCACTGTCTAGACTAGAGCACAAACTAAAAACTTTCACTCGCCACTGCACATGATGAGAAATATAAATGCGTTAATAATATTTAAATGTGTTCTTCAGGTCTACAGGTAACACCTCTTTCAGTAAGTTATTTGGAATGGAGTCTAAAAAGCATTTTGTAGGTTTAGATGCAATTATCATTTTATTTTTACTCTGCTTGTCCTATGGTTGTAAACATTGAAGCTGTTTTTTAGGAATAGTTGGTGCTGGGACATAAGAAGCTGTCTGAGGTTGTATATATAAAATTGTACTTCTTATGCTTTCAGTTCTCGCTTTGAAGAACATCATTACTACTAAAGTATGTTGAAATATTCATATCAAGTGACATCTGTTTATATGTTGGTTTAGCCACTGTATTAACCCTAATAAGTCCCTTGGGGTGAATCTTACCCCAAGCCACTTTTATTTAGTTAAAAAACATGGTTCCCTTCATGTCAGTGGAATAAGATTTTGTGACTTTTCCAGATTAAAAACTGGGCTTCATCGTTCTAAAGAGGTGTAAAAAATCACCAAAAGAGGCCCTTTGAGGGTAAAAATGACCCCAATTGAAATGAATGGGAAATGCAAAAAAAAATTTTTTTCTTGTTATTCATCCAGAATAAAAATTTTGACACAGAAAGGTAGGCCTGGTACTAGAGCACAAATGCAATATAGAAAAGACATGCTCAATCCCACACACAAACAGACACACACAAACACACGAAGGTATGACTGCCACAGAGAGCATTTTTTACAGAATTTATCAAAAAACAGCCACAGATGCAAAACAAACATGTAAAATGCTCACACAGGTGTGTGCGTGCCCACACACATACACACACACGCACAAACACAGACTCACACACGCACAAAGACACACTAAAACTTACACACACAACCCTTTTGAAGGAACTCTATGCTGCGTCATGAAATGGCACTATTGGGAAATGTCAGCAGCGTGAGCACATCTGAAACTTTTGGAAAATGAATTGTTTGAATGAAGTATTTTCATAGACACAGAGTGATGACATACTGGAATGTATAAATAGGAAGCGGAAACACTTCATTCCAGCTTCGGTCATTTTAGTGAAATGCTCTGGTTTTATGTGTGTTGTCATACGTTTTGACCACACTGTCCAAGTTGTTCTGTGATAACGTCCAGTTAAAGTGATTTGTTACTCCCTCCCCTCACTATATCACAGGGGGGTGGGGGGGTGATACACAAAAGCTATGTGTCCAGTGTTGGGTGTCAGGAAATAACAAACAGACAAGGATCCAATTGCAATGTGTTCTTTTAATAAAGTCACCAAAAACAGAGAGAGAGAGAGGAGATCCGCTGCTTGAAGAGCAGGGTGAAATAGATGTAAAGAGTCTAGCTGGAGAGTTCCGATGTGAATGTATCCGCTGCTTGGTGACAGGGTGAAAAATCTCTGCTCGATCATATACGTATCCACTGCTTGGTGACAGGGTGAAGAATTCTCTGCTGATCAAGTACGTATCCACTGCTTGGTGACAGGGTGAAGAAATCTCTGCTGATCATGTACGTATCCACTGCTTGGTGACAGGGTGAAGAAATCTCTGCTATAACTGACAGGCGAATAGACAGCGCGGTGATGCTTGATCTCTGACACTCGCTAGCTTCAAATTGTGACGAGCTCCGCTGCGCGTAGACAGGGTGATGAGATCGCTGGTCGTAACCAACGTGTAGATTTCTCTGTATAAAAACAGGGAGAAGTAGTGGTAGATTACAATGGTAAGATAATCCACAATACCAACACTACGAGAAAAAAAACTCGCTGTAAACCGCAGGGAGAGCAGATGGAAGCAAACAGTCAGTAGAGTCTCTGAACTAGCAGCGAGTATGGTCAGCAAGCACCACTGGACAGCGCCAGTACTGAAGATCTGTCAATCACAGTCCAACACAGCAGAGATACACAGAGCGTAATCCTGAAGCAGAGAAAGTAAAAGCACACCAGGCAGCACGGGCAAAAACACGACAGAATGCACAAGGGAAAAAAAAATACTAGACTAGAAAACAAATAAACAGGGCAAGACTAGATTGGCGATAAACATAAGACAACGGACTCGCAGAGAACTGCAGGAAGAGGGGAATTAAATAACAAACCGAGAGGAGGAATTAATTACCATCAGGTGCGGGCGCAGGTGAGAATGATGAGTGAAGGGAGGAGCACCCGAGTGAAACGGCGCGCACATGAAAGCTGTCAAAATAAGAACACACACAGACACAACACAAAAACCCAAAGCAAAACAATCGACCAAACCGAATTCGTGACAGTACCCCCCTCCCAACGACCGCCTCAAGGCGGTCCAGGAAGGGGCTTACCTTGTCGCCGACGGAGGTCTTCGATCAGGCCAGGGTCCAGAATATCCCGGGCCGGTACCCAACACCTCTCGTCCGGACCATACCCCTCCCAGTCAACTAAATATTGAAAACCTCTGCCCCGACGACGCATATCTAGTAATCTTCTGACAGTGTAAGCAGGAGATCCGTCCACTAGTCGGGGTGCAGGAGGAGCGGGGACAGAGGGAACAGGGTTAATGTGGGAAAAAATCACAGGTTTGATCTTAGACACATGAAAAACCGGGTGAATCCGACCGAAAGCAGGAGGCAATCTGAGCCTAACCGCCACCGGACTAACGACCTTAGTGATAGTGTATGGCCCAAGGAACCGAGAAGCAAGTTTGCGAGAAGGCTCCCGGAGAGGCAGATCCTTGGAGGAAAGCCATACTTTCTGCCCGCAAATATAACGAGGGGCAGGTCGCCGGTGACGATCGGCCGCGGCCTTGGTTCGTCTCGCTGCCAATAACAAGGCTGACCTAGCTCTGTTCCAAGTGCGCTTGCAACGTCGAACAAAAGCTAGAGCAGACGGAACCGCCGCATCGGGTTCCTGAGAGGGAAAAAGAGGGGGCTGATAACCAATCGAGGCTTTAAACGGGGACATATTGGAAGATGAAACGGGCAGGGAATTATGAGCGTATTCTACCCAGGGAAGTTGTTGGCACCAAGAATTCGGATATCGCGATGTCAGACAGCGGAGGGCTCGACCGAGATCCTGATTAGCACGTTCACATTGGCCGTTGGTCTGCGGATGATAACCTGAAGACAGGCTGGCAGTGGCACCGATCTGTCTACAGAACTCTTGCCAAAAACGGGAAACAAATTGAGGACCCCTATCAGATACCACGTCAGTAGGCAAACCGTGTAACCGAAAAACGTGTTCAATTAATACCTGGGCCGTCTCCTTGGCAGAGGGAAGCTTGGGCAGGGGAATAAAATGAACCGCTTTGGAAAAGCGATCCACCACCGTAAGAACCACGGTGTTGCCTTTAGATAAAGGTAAGCCGGTAACAAAATCTACGGCTATGTGTGACCAAGGGCGGGAGGGAACAGAAAGGGGATTAAGCAGACCAACAGGTGACTGATGAGAGGTTTTACAGCGTGCGCAAACCTGACAGGCCAATACAAACTGTCTGACATCCTGACTCATAGAGGGCCACCAAAAACGTTGACGGACGGTAAGCAACGTTCTCCGAATTCCTGGATGGCAGACAAACTTGGACTCATGACACCACCGGACGACCTCGGAACGGAGTGCAGCCGGAACCCACAACAGACCCGCCGGGCACCCTTCTGGCACTTCTACCCCTCGTCCGGCCTCCCTCACCCGCTGTTCGACTCCCCAGCGGAGAGCTCCAACCACCCTTCCTTCAGGAAGGATGGTTTCGGCTCTCACAGCATCGGGACCCTCGAACAAACGAGAGAGAGCATCGGGCTTAACGTTCTTACTACCGGGCCGGTACGAGAGGGTAAAGTTAAACCGGTCAAAGAAGAGAGCCCAACGAGCCTGTCGCGAGTTCAACCTCCTGGCTGAACGGATGTATTCCAGATTCTTATGATCCGTCCAGACCAGAAAGGGTTCCGAGGTACCTTCCAACCAATGACGCCACTCACCCAAAGCCAGTCTGACCGCCAACAACTCCCGGTTACCTATGTCATAGTTTCGTTCAGTGGGATTTAACCTATGGGAGAAAAAGGCGCAAGGATGCACCTTTCCATCCTTAGAGGACCGCTGAGAAAGGACGGCGCCTACCCCGACATCAGATGCATCCACCTCAACAATAAACTGAGCCTTAGGATCTGGAAAAGAAAGCACAGGAGCAGAGATAAACCGGACCTTTAACTTATCAAAGGCCTCCTGAGCATCGTGATTCCAGAAAAAACTCTCCTTAGTGGAGGTGAGAGCAGTAAGCGGTTTAGCAATCTGACCGAAATTTCTGATGAACCGCCGATAAAAATTGGCGAAACCCAGAAATCGTTGCAACGCTTTACGTGAGTCGGGAATTGGCCACTCGGCTACCGCCTTAATCTTAACTGGGTCAGGACGTATCTCTCCGGCGGCGATAACAAAACCCAAAAACGAAACTGACTCCTTATGAAAATCGCACTTCTCCGCCTTAACAAATAACTGGTTCTCAAGCAGACGCCGTAAAACTCTGCGAACGTGTTGAGTGTGTATCTGTAAAGAGGGAGAAAAGATGAGAATATCATCGAGATACACAAAGACAAATTTATTAATCATGTCTCTCAATACGTCGTTGACCAGAGCCTGGAAGACAGAAGGGGCGTTACAAAGCCCGAAAGGCAGAACGGAATATTCAAAATGTCCGGACGGGGTATTAAATGCTGTCTTCCACTCATCTCCCTCTCTGATACGCACAAGATGGTAAGCGTTGCGTAAATCCAATTTGGTGAAAACACGAGCTCCCTGCAGCAATTCAAAGGCTGTAGACATTAAAGGTAGGGGATACCTATTCTTAACAGTAATGTCATTTAACCCTCTGTAATCTATGCACGGACGCAGAGAGCCGTCTTTCTTTTTAACAAAAAAGAACCCTGCTCCAGCTGGGGAGGTAGAGGGGCGGATGAGACCGGCGCGAAGAGCATCATTAATGTAACTATCCATAGCCTCTCTCTCAGGAGCAGACAGAGAATAAAGTCTACCTTTAGGCGGAAAAGTGCCTGGGAGGAGATCGATAGCACAATCGTATGACCGGTGAGGAGGCAGAGAAGTGGCCCGGGCTTTACTGAACACCTGAGAGAGATCAGCGTACTCCGCCGGGACTCCGGTAAGATCGACCGCTGGAACCTGAAAAACAGAAGAAGAGCCCGAAACAGCTGCACCAAGACAGGACACGTGACAAGAAGAGGACCAACTCAAAATAACATTATGCTGCCAATCAATGTGGGGATTGTGCTGTGCCAACCATGCATGACCCAAAATAATGGGAGATAATGAATCATGCAGAAGGTAAAGCACAATCTCTTCACGGTGATTACCAGAAACAAAAAGACTTACGGGTGGAGTGCAATGAGTGACTTGTGCAGTCTGTTGTCCCTTAAGTGTCCATACTGCCAGAGGTACCCTGAGTTCACAAAACGGAAGTCCCCACTCTCGAGCCGTCCTCTCATCCAGAAAGTTTCCTTCAGCTCCCGAATCCACGAGAGCCCTCGACAAAAAATCCGTACCCTCAAACGAAACCGTGACAGGTAGATGCGTGGAAGAAGAAGAGGAGATTTCGTTCACAGCAGTGCCCACCAGAACTCCCGGAACTACCGGTGGGCGTTGGCTTTTAACGGACAGCTCCTCGCCAGATGTCCAGACCTCCCGCAATACAGACATAGTCCATTGCTGAGTCTCCTCTCTCTCTCTTTTGGTGTGAGCCGCATTCTGCCAAGTTGCATGGGTTCGCTGGGGACAGCAGGATTAACAGAGTTAGAATGTGAAACAGAAGTAACGATCTCATCAGAAAAAACCCGATGACGAAGTGACTGGCGCTGGCTGCGATACAACATACGACTCTCAATGCGAAGGGCCAGCTCAACCAGTGAATCCAAGGTGCGAGGAATCTCGTGAACGGTAATCTCATCCTGGATATCGTCTCGTAATCCTTCCAAAAATTGTGCCCGTAGAGCCGCATCGTTCCAACCACACACAGTAGATAATGTCTGAAACTCCACAGAGAAATCCGTGACTGTCCGGTCACCTTGCTTCAGCCGAACCAACCGGGCTGCAGCCGCCTCTCCCTGTGCGGACCGATCGAAAAGTCTCATCATCTCCGTCTTAAAGACCTCGAATGAGTGACAACACGGAGACTGAGTGTCCCATACTGCCGTTGCCCACTCTCTAGCTCTTCCGGTAAGAAGAGTGATGACAAAAGCCACACGAGTATTTTCGGCAGTGAATCTTCGTGGCTGCAGAGAAAACACAAGAGAGCATTGAGAGAGGAAGGAACGACACGAACCTGGGTCACCATCGTAAGTGGGAGGATTAGTGATGTGAGGTTCTGATTCATTAGAACGGCGAGACTCCAGCCGCAGTCGATCCATCTGGGTGGTTAATTCTGTGATCCTGGCAGTGAGACCTGCAACCTCTCGAGTGGTGGCAGAAAGCTGGGAATCCTGCTGTCCCAGCCAAGCTCCTTGTTGAGTGAGTGCATTCCGTACCGTATCCACATCCGCTGGATCCATTTCTGGCGAGTCCGTCTGTCAGGAAATAACAAACAGACAAGGATCCCATTGCAATGTGTTCTTTTAATAAAGTCACCAAAAACAGAGAGAGAGAGAGGAGATCCGCTGCTTGAAGAGCAGGGTGAAATAGATGTAAAGAGTCTAGCTGGAGAGTTCCGATGTGAATGTATCCGCTGCTTGGTGACAGGGTGAAAAATCTCTGCTCGATCATATACGTATCCACTGCTTGGTGACAGGGTGAAGAATTCTCTGCTGATCATGTACGTATCCACTGCTTGGTGACAGGGTGAAGAAATCTCTGCTGATCATGTACGTATCCACTGCTTGGTGACAGGGTGAAGAAATCTCTGCTATAACTGACAGGCGAATAGACAGCGCGGTGATGCTTGATCTCTGACACTCGCTAGCTTCAAATTGTGACGAGCTCCGCTGCGCGTAGACAGGGTGATGAGATCGCTGGTCGTAACCAACGTGTAGATTTCTCTGTATAAAAACAGGGAGAAGTAGTGGTAGATTACAATGGTAAGATAATCCACAATACCAACACTACGAGAAAAAAAACTCGCTGTAAACCGCAGGGAGAGCAGATGGAAGCAAACAGTCAGTAGAGTCTCTGAACTAGCAGCGAGTATGGTCAGCAAGCACCACTGGACAGCGCCAGTACTGAAGATCTGTCAATCACAGTCCAACACAGCAGAGATACACAGAGCGTAATCCTGAAGCAGAGAAAGTAAAAGCACACCAGGCAGCACGGGCAAAAACACGACAGAATGCACAAGGGAAAAAAAAATACTAGACTAGAAAACAAATAAACAGGGCAAGACTAGATTGGCGATAAACATAAGACAACGGACTCGCAGAGAACTGCAGGAAGAGGGGAATTAAATAACAAACCGAGAGGAGGAATTAATTACCATCAGGTGCGGGCGCAGGTGAGAATGATGAGTGAAGGGAGGAGCACCCGAGTGAAACGGCGCGCACATGAAAGCTGTCAAAATAAGAACACACACAGACACAACACAAAAACCCAAAGCAAAACAATCGACCAAACCGAATTCGTGACAGTTGGGTGTCCAGTTAGTTGAAGAACTTAAGACGGCTTTGGTTTTTTCTCAAACCTTGGTATCCGCTGCCTTTCAGGAGCCTGTATGTCAACTTCTCCCACCCCGACCAGTTGCCTGTGACAAATCAGACAATGTTCGTGTGCCTCACGGTTCGAGCTGCGCCCCCAACCAGTCTTATGGCATTTTTAAATGTTGTACCCAAGCTGTGGCAGTAAACTGGCCAGCAGATAACAAGGCCTTACATTAATTTAGTTGGAATGTTTTTAAAGGAATGGGTGCAACCTTAACCTCTGGCGTTTCCATTCTTTCCAAACCTGTGCACTGAGGCGTCTAGGTCATGGAAAACAGTGTTTTCTCCTAAAATTGCATCATATAGTTTTTTCTATTATTCAGAGCTATAAAGAAATGGCTATGGGATAATGCCAAAGGTAGAGGAATCTTAGCTCATTATTTATCTTCAAAGTCTACATCATCTCTAAAACCCTGGACACTGCCCACAGAGCCTTGCCGCGTTATATCTAATATGGTGGGCAAAGCTTACATGACACTTATGGCTTTATCTTTCTGGTATTAAATTTATGGATAAAGTGTTGTTTTCAATTCTTCCATGTTCCTGTGGGCTTATTTGGTGGATCTTGGCCATATGAGGTGCTTAGGACTTTAGATAAATAGCCAAAAAGTGCAATTTGATTCCCCAGCAGAACACAGTGTATCTTGGGGTCATTTGGGACTCTTTGCAATGCAGACATGACTGTCTCCTGCATGTATCAAGTAAATCCTGACAACAGTGTCCAGGATAAAGCTAGGCCATACTTTCAGAGAGTACTGGGGTTAATGGCAGCAACGTCCAGCATGATTACTTTTAGCCTTCTGCGCATGAAACTACTACAGTGGTGGTGCAAGGGCAAAGCAGGTTTCCCCCAGGGGCAACCCATTCTGAACAATCAGGGTTATGCGCAAATGCCTTTGTTCCCTGTCTTTATGGAGGGGACTCAACTGAATCAGAGTTTGACCCTGAATGCGCAATGTCACAGGAAGATAGTGACGGTGTATACTGTATGTCCCACACATGCTGGTACAGTAAGCAGTAATGGAAGGCCGCTCAGCCAGAGATCTGTGGAGAAAGCAGCATCTCCTCTGGCACATGAATTGCCTAGAGACGTTAGGTGTACTACGAGCATTGAAGTACTTCCTACCAGTCCTCAGAGGCCATCATGTCATCTAGCGAGACCAGACAATATGACGGTGGTCTCATATTTAAATTACCAAGGGGGCCTGAGTTCGTATCCTTTATGCAGACTGGTGCATCAGGTTCTCCTCTGGGTTTAGGGGATATTTTTTATCACTCAAATGATAGCTTTTAAACCAAGGTCTTTCAACTGAGATTGTGGAAACAATTATAAACTCTAGAGCTCCTTCCACCAGAAATCTTAAATCGAGAGTGTTTACGGTATGTGGTGTAATGATAGATACATTGTCCTAGTTAACTGCCCTGTGGCTTCAGTAATTAAAGGGATACTTCACCGATTTAGCATTCAGCTTTGTATCTGTAGAAACCCGGCAGTATTACTGAATGACCATGTTTCCCTCCCTCATTTCCCCCTGAGAGGAGAGATATCTGCATTTTGGTTCTGCAAAAAAGTCCTCCGATGATGTAATATGACGATTTTTGCATCATCGGAGGACTTTTTTGCAGAACCAAAATGCAGATATCTCTCCTCTCAGGGGGGAATGATGGAGGGAAACATGGTCATTCAGTAATACTGCCGGGTTTCTACAGATACAAAGCTGAATGCTAAATCGGTGAAGTATCCCTTTAAAATTGTTACAGGAGTGCTTTCTTCAGGCCTAACATCTTCTACTTCAGACGTTTACATTGGCACTTTAAAATGAGACTGCCTAAAATGAGTTCTAGCCTGGGATATGGCAGCGGTTTTAAAAGGGCCCTCCATTTCTCCCGTTAAACCTTTATCATTAGCATCTGACAAGCATTTGTCTTTCAACTAACATTTCTACTTGCCTAACCCTAATCCCGGTAACATTAAGGCCATCTTACATTCTAGACCAGAATATATAGCTAAAGTTTTTACCTGTGCACCTTGGTCTTTAGTTCTTTAGGTCTTTCATCCTCCTCCTCATGAATCTGCAGATCATGGCTACCAATTGAAGCATGTTTCAGGTAAAAGTCACTACTGCTCACTTAAGCGTGTTAAGAGCGTCTGAATCTGCTCGGAAGCAAATCAGGGCCACTCCAAGTGCAAATCATAAATATTTAACATGTTGAATATTTATGATCAGAAATCTTGTTGTGTGGGGGAAACCCCAAGGAAAAATGCACACACACGCTGTAAATTGTCACGTGAAACGAAACAATACCCTATCAGAAAGCCAGCTGATGAAACATGAAACATAACAACTACAGTCATGGGCCAGCAGGCACAGTCCAAAGTGAGATAAACATCTGATATGTTAACAAAGGAGTAAATTTCAGGCCTTAACCTCCAGGTTTGGCTTGCATTTTAGACTTCTGTCAGCTATTTGGGGTTAGGAAGAACCATTATATAATAAGCAAATATGAAGCAGTGTAATTGTCCATGTTTGTGTACAACAGGGTCCAGTTACACATAATTAAGTATTATGATGCAAACAACAAAAAATTTGACGTCCATGTATGTCGACACACCTGGTCTTATAGATATTAATTCTTTATTCATGTTGTTTGCCATGTTTGTTTACTGTGAAGTCAACTTTGGCTGCGAGAGACATTGCAAGATCTCCGCAAAATTTTCTGTGTTCTCAGTGGAGACTCGCATTGTTTGTGAAGTTAATCTGATGTTGCGTAGTGTGCTGTCATGACCACATAGCGGCACTCCACACACTATAGGAACAATAGTGTTCTGCAACATTCTGCAACATTTCTGCAACAAAAATGTAATTTCTTGATCCCAAAAGAGTTCCATAAGTTTGTAAGTGCATGTCCTAATGCATTGCTTCCATTTTCTGTAAATGTAAAAGTTAAATTCTTCAACAATCAGTGTTTTATCAATATTAACCAATAGTAGGGGTGTGACAAGATCTTGTGAGATTTCTCATAGAGGTGAAATGCTGTCTCTTGATATCAGCCTAAAGTTGAGTTTATGATAAAAACCTTATACAGTTCATGCATTATATTCTGCCTTTTACTGCACATGTTTTTTTATTTTTGGGGGGGGTTCCAATAATGTTATTTTGGGAACTCATAAAGTCTTAGATGCGTTGTGTTTGTCTGTTGATCAGTGTCAGATGTGAAGTGTCTCAGCAAATTAACTCATTCCCCGCCAGCTTTTTTTGTGATTTTCAAAAAAAATTCTAAAAATATATAAACATACAAATATATCAAATGCAAGAACAGACCCTCTGTTTTCACACAAACAATAAACTAACAAACAAAACGTGGAAAAAATTTTATCCTATCTATATTTTTTCTCTGCTTATAAACTCTTAAATATGGGTATTTTTCTTTAAAAATAATTTTTTTGCATATTGTTAGAAATCAGAATCAGAATGATTATTAAAACATACACTGAGTGTAAAATTAATAAATTATTTTTTGCTTCTTTTTTTATGAATTGCGCCATCTAGTGTATAATCACAGTATTTCCGATAACCATAAAAACACACTAGGAACATGTTTTTTCATGTTTTCTCTTAATTGACGAGATAACTCGTCAATGGCAGGGAAAGAGTTAAACCCTCACTCTGAGTTTACAGGATTTAAGTAAGCTTTTTTATCTAAAAAGAAAGTAAAAACGCAATCATGCATCCACTTGCGCCCTATGTAGGCATTTGTTATAATACATAATGTTGGTTTTTATTACATATTTATGTTTTTTGTGTCGTACTGTATGTGTTAGTAAATAAACTTGATTTTGGAAGTATGCTACCGTGTTCTTTGTTACAGTTCGTTGAACTTTGTTCATTTATTAGGGCCCGAGCACCGAGGAGCAGGCCAGAATGGCCTGCACCGAAAGGTGCGAAGCCCTATTGTTTTTGCTCGGATTTATTATTATTTATCTTTTTTATTTTTTTTATTATTATTTTTTTTAACACTTTTGGGCATTTTGGGTGCCTAAACATACTCGAAAACTCTTGAAATTTGGCACAGACGTCAAAGTCGTCCGTCATTGCGACCGGGCAAAGGCTGGAACACGGGCGTGGCAAGGGAGCTCTGTAGCAAAAAAGTGAAGAATAAGGCCCAGCGTACTTGGTGAGGATTCAATCTCTTAACATCTCTGAGATATTGTAGGTTCTTGTGGTCTGTAAATACTGTGAAAGGGAATTGGGTGCCTTCCCTTTTACAGTATTCTTCTTTTACAGTAGAAGGCGGCGCATGGATGGAGTACATGGGTTTTACTTTGGGGTTGTGAGAGGACTGCACCAACACCTATAGTGGAGGCATCAACTTCTATGGTAAAGGGAAGTTGTGGATCGGAATGGATGAGAAACGGAGCTGGGGTGAAGGCTTCTTTCAGATCTTTGAAGGACTTCCTAGCTAAGGGGGACCAGGACAGGGACTTCGGCTTGCCTTGAAGGAGTTATGTGAAAATCCTCTTTAGAAATTTGCAAATCCTAGAAAGCGTTGGAGATCCTTGATAGTACAGGGAATGGGCCAGTCATGAATAGCTTTCACCTTCCCCTTGTCCATAGAAATCCAGGTAGATGACACGTTATTCCTCACAATTTTGAGCCTCAAGGTACAGTTGGTGTTCACAGAGCTTCTGGAGGACTTCTGTGATGTGCTGAATTTGTTTGGATAATGATTTGGAGAATATGAGGAAATCATTTATATAGATGATCACAAACTGGCCTAGGAAGTCACAGAACACATGGTGCATAAGATCTTGAAAGTTGGACGGCGCGTTCACTAGAAAATACGGCATCACCCAGTATTCATAGTGGCCAGTAGCGCTCACAAAAGCAGTCTTCCATTCATCACCCGAACAAATTCTGACCAGATTGTATGTGCTTCTCAGATTGAGCTTGGTGAAGATTTTGCAATCCGGTAGTTGTTCCAGTGCAGCTGGGATGAGGTGAAGGTGATTAAGGAACTTGGTGGTAATGTTGTTGGGTGCTTGATATTCAATGCATGGTCCTAAACCACCATCCTACTTAGCTACGAAGAAAAAAAATGGAAGCAGCTGGAGAGGTGGATGGACAGATATAACCTTGTGTGCCTATGAGGTGGTAGCCGCGAAGCTTTCTTTGGACAAAAGACGTTAGCAAAGTCTCGGTACTGGATTGGGACTTCAGAGGAAATATTCTGGTGAGGGCTTTCAATGGAGGTAGTACATACCGGTATACTGTATACTGTAGCACTAAAGGGTTCAATCTATACTTTTTAATTACATGTTGAATTTGAAAAGCTCATCATATTAATCCTGCATCTTCTGCAGATTGCGCTCGTGAGAAGATGTGAATGTGACAGACTCTCCGTATCACCTCCGCTTAAAAAGGTGCGGTCTAATCTTGTTTACATGAAATAAGCCTGCTCCCGAGCAGGTTTAAGCGTACAGACCTGTTGCTATGACAGCAACTCTACTGGCGCTTTTCCATTGCATAGTACCCCATGGTTTGGTTATAGTTTTGGGTCTGGTCAGCTTACTTTTGGGAGCTTTTCCATTGGGTGCAGTACGTAGTACCCGATACTTTTTTAGAACCACCTCGGTTGGGTTCCAAGCAACCCGAGCTGATACCAAAACGTGATGTGAAAACACTGTAGATCACTGATTGGTCTGAGAGAATCGTGACTACAAGCGTTATCGCTATAATGTAAAGATTAGCTTTAACTTAGTGCTAGCTTGCGCTGTCTCGAGCAAACATGTTGTTATCTGTGCTCTGCTATAAGTTCCCAAACTCCCTTTTAGCGATAAAAAACATCCACATGTTGAGAATATGGGATACCATAACAGTTTTTTCCAGACTTGGCCGTTTGTGATGGAACATTCGCAACGAGCACGTCAGCATTATATATGCTTAAATGCAACTTCAATGAGGCTCAGCGGAGCGCGTCGTCTGACGCCACGGGCGTTTGTACAGAAACTGTCATGTGAGACAAAGGTAGTGATAAACGCGATGTGCAAACATCTATTTGTGGTGGCTTATTTTGATTTTGTGGCGGACTGAGAAATAAATTAATGTATGGGGAGGTATTACAACAACGCTCTCACTTGTATGATGTCATAGCAGTAGGCAGTGCAAATATAATGACACGCCTATAATCCCTCCCACTCTGAAGTGATACTAAACTTGATGGAAAAGCTAACCACACCAAAGTGAGGTGAACTGACCGACCTGACCCAAACCAAACCGTGGGGTACTATGCAATGGAAAAGCGCCATTTGATGAGCTTCGAAGAACCAAATAATCCAAGATCAAACCAAATCATCAACAATCAAATCCTTGTACGAAGACAGACCCCAGGTTGGTGATAGTAAGCTAGTAAGCTAGTAAGAATTCTAGGTTTAAAGGCACACCAGGCAAGTCTGAGTATTATTTCTCTACTAGCTCCCCCTAGTGTCTGGGAGTAAATGCTTTCTATATCTGAGACTATACGAGACTGAAGGACACCGGGTCGGATACAGCGAACTTGCAAGTGGGGTATTCTTCCTACAGACGGTAGGGGCGGGCGAGAGGGTCTTCATTCGTCATGTAATGAGGCATATAACCATATACCGACTTACGAAGATGATTTATTAACATAAAAATGCTGCCTTGTGTCCCTTTAAAAATAAAATTCTAAGATAACTTGACAGAGCTCCAAACCATGCTGCAGCAACAAACATGATCATGGTTGCAGGTCAAATTCATACTTAGACTTAACAAATTCAGTGAAGACTTTGATATGCTGGCAAAGCCGAGATCAAATTAGGACTGTGAGATCTTTTCTGAAACACTGAGATAGCTGTGAGAGTACTGGGGGCTTTTCTTCAGAAGAATTCAAAGAATCAGCAAAGATTGAACTTCTACACAAGGACAGATGTGTGAAACTGAGGACTCTGTTTTGTGTTCAGCCTATGTATGAGGTATAATATTTTAGATTCAAAATGATGGGTGTTGTTTTTCTTGTTTCTTCGCTCTTTCAGCTTGTTATCAGAGTGACATTTGTGTGCGACGGGAGGAGCCATCTGGAATCTGCCTACACACATGTGAGAGCCATGCTGAGCATCGCTTCTGACTCACATACACACACACACATATACACACACACATACACACACACACACACACACTCAGCTGCCCACACGTTTGCACACACTGCAAATATTTCAGCCCCGCTGGCTTCCAGAAACAGCTAATATCTGACATTTAACGTGTGTGCGTGTGTTCATAAAGACATCATCTCAATGTCACTAGAGACACATAGCTGAAAACACACAAACACAACATTAGATAATGTACTGGAGCCTAAGAATATAAACACAGACAGACAGACAGACAGACAGACAGACAGACAGACAGACAGACAGACAGACAGAGAGACTGAATTTGATGGTTGATTGGTGCAATTTTTATGGTCTGAAATATATTGTTAAAATCTGTTTTCCAAAATAGAGTTTTGAATGGTTGCCTTTACTATGCTCTGTAAATATGCTTTCAGAAATAAGCTCATGCAGCATGTGTCTGGTTAGGCTTTAAGAAAAAAACTAATTTATTAATTAAACACGTTAATATAAAGTATATAAAAATATACATAAAACATTTAGTGATCACAGAATTTTTTAGGTTTATAAAACTTTTTTTTTATTCCATTAATCACCTATATAGCTGTACACGTTTACCAAGAACAGGGCTGTTTAATGGATGATATGTCACATTTAACGAAGTCATATGATGCGATTTTATGTTTTCCTTGGTCTTTGGAGTGTTAAAGTGAAGGCTCATCCATGCCTTTCTAAATCGCCTCATTCAAACATGCCCCCACATATCTACGTCACTGTGTGGGAAGATCTGCATAATTAGGGGCCGATCACACCAAACA
Organism: Misgurnus anguillicaudatus; assembly: GCF_027580225.2. Taxonomy (NCBI): domain Eukaryota; kingdom Metazoa; phylum Chordata; class Actinopteri; order Cypriniformes; family Cobitidae; genus Misgurnus; species Misgurnus anguillicaudatus. The sequence goes on from NC_073349.2 coordinate 5,766,948, forward strand.
TGTTTTAAACCCTTGAAAACGCAAGACAGGCATTTTTTGGTTACTTTAATAAAGAGCAGTGCGAGCGTTTGAGACATTTTGTTTGCTACAAATGTACAAGCAGAGGGTTGACTTCTGTCACCAAAACAAAAGGCCCACCTCTCCCCTCATTAATTGGACAATGGAAACGCAAATGACATTGGATGCTTTTCAGAGCATTCCTGCAAAAACACATGATGCAGGAGGTGGCCAAAACACATGGCGTTCAGCACGGATAAAAAGCACACATAATGCTCGCTGACCATAGAAAACTATTCAAAAAATGCACCTGCTACTGCCAATACACCTGTTCTGTGTGATCCACCCCTAATGCGGCTTTCACATAGGATGCGGTGCACGCTGCGCTATGAAACCCATTAATTTCAATGGCTTGTGCTGCGCGATGGTGGTTTGTTGCTGCGTCGAGCAAAGCGCGGGCGCAGCGAGCGCAGCTTGCGCTCACGCCGCGGTCACGCCGCGGTCAAAGTTCAAAATAGTTTAACTTTTGCGCTGCGCTCTGTGACGATTACCCGCGCGGCCGATAGAAACAGGGCATCCAAACAAAATGGACGAAGAGCTTATACTCGGGTCTGGCCAGCAGAGCACAAGCGGCGAGCGCAGCGCACACCGCTTCCTATGTGAAAGCCGCATAACACCGCTCAAATGTACATGCAAAGAAAGAAGGTGTAACTTTTATTCTCGCTGTAGTATTGTTGCTCCCGCTGACATGTCTTGAAAACGCTGTGCTTTGGGAGTTGATCTTCCAAATATGGTTAGGGGTGCATCATTTTCGTCACATGATTGAAGTATTCAGCAAATCACAACACAATGGATAGCTTGCCAATCAGGGCACACCGCTTAACAGAACAATGAGCTTTGTAAAAACCGTTGCATTTCAGTAAGGGGGCGTATAGAGGAGTAACAATAATGTACGGTATGTGGAAATAATGTGTTTTGTGAACCATAAACCGCTTATTCACATTGCATTACACCAAATACACGAAATATTGTTCATTTTAGAAACGTCATATGACCTCTTTAAGACTTTGCAGCCTTCATAATAATAACATTTTCTCCTTGTTTTGCTGTCTTAGATTAGCCTGGGTTTCCCCATGCTGCCTTGCGCGCAAATTTATTCACGCTGCAAGTCTAGCATGGACCAATTTTGCCCCTGAAATAGGGAACCAATCACAGAACGGTGAGGAGGCAGCAAGACGATGATGACGTCTATGCGACACACCGAAGCGGTTTTGTTGATCCAACACGGCAGCAGATGCAAAGTAACTTTTCGATGCAACCTTACATAGTGTTCGAAGTAGTTTTGATTGCAAGTTTATTATAAAAAGAGCAACTTTTGGCGTTAAACAATTTCATATCCAAGAAGGATGTTTGTATATGGCAAGACATGATAGCCACAGAGTTTTATAGCACCAACCTGCTAGGCATCGTCGTTGACGGAGTACAATTAACTTATAAATAGTAAGTGGTAATTATTAATATGATATTGTCATTATGCCTGTACTGTGGTTGTCACAGTGCCACTAAGTTGTGTTGCTTTTCAATATCAATATACAGCTACCGGTTTAGTTTCATAGCTTAAAGCTGTGTGCACACGTACCAATAAAAGTTGTTTACGTTTGAATTTATGTCGCTCTACACACGTCATGTTGTATAATTGAAACGATTGGCTACGTACAGACGGATTTGATAGACATGCGTAGCGCCCAATAAACGGCTCTGGTCATTCGTAACCCACGTCTCAAATACGAGAAAATTAACATGTGGTTCCCAAACCACATCTCATTCTCTATATGAGACTGGTCTGGTGTTATAATGTCCAAAAAAATGTCTCTTTTAAGACATCAATGTAAACACACAATGATATTTTTGGCTAACATCTTTGTTAAAAAAAACATAAAACGCAGCAGCTTCTGATGATGCATTACACAAATCACAAACTACTACATGCACATTACTAATAAAAACCCTCAAGAATACCCTAAGCATGCATGGATATCACTATAATCAGCAGATATGCTGTCTCCATATGCAAAGCAACTCAGTTGTAAGGCCTTCCATATTGACACTAAAGCTGTTTGGCATGTTGTTGGTATTGGTGTCATCAAAAACAAATGTAGTACTAAATGTGCCATTATGAAAGTAATAAAAGGTCAGTGAATGTAAAAGGTTACGGGACGGCCCCACATATAACACATTTCAAAACTGAAACACACCCACACAGATGGCACACAAGACTTTCAGTTTCAGACTGCTGAACCCTCTTGCATTACATCTATCTACATGCTATCTTTTAGCAGCAATCTAAAAAACATGCACATTCTCACATGTAACCAAGCAACACAACACGCGCGCGCACACACACACACGCGCACACACACACACACACACGCGTGCACAGACACACACACACACACATGTTTCATTGCTCAAAGGAGGCCACTGCTGGTGCATTGCTGTACATGCACACATACGTATACTCGCGTGAAATCCCCGCTCAGAGAGAGATTTCCTCCTTTACCACAAGCCTTTCTTCTGCTTGTATGATTCATTCACGTTCTTTCATCTTTGATTCATAGTGTATGTGTGACATTCATGTCAGAGGAAACACTACAGCGTGATAATACTTGCATGTTCACCTTTCGTAACATGGGGGAAGCTCGATTATCACTTTTTGCAAATGATAATCTGAAGTCCAGTACAAAGTAAATGAATAATAGTAGCCTATAACAATAAAGCTCTTTCAGATCAATAAAACTTGAGCGTATAATAATTTAATGGAAAAAAATAATGTTTGGGCAGTAAAGTTAAAATCTGGGTCATATCATATTTTCTTGAATCCTATCAGCAGCCTTTTAAAATGTGCTATAAAAGTACTTACACAAAAACTGCATTATGTTAATGCAATTTTAAATGCATAAAGAATATAAATATTGAAAATATCAAAAACAAAGGTTACATCTAATGATAATTTTCATTTACACAGAAGCAAAGCAGCGTGAGTACTGTAGTGTTTACAAAAACAAGCACTACAGGATTAAAACAAACAACATAGTGCAAATTGTGTCCATTAATACTGTAACCATGATTATTAGTTGTTGTTTTAAGGTTTTTATATAAATATTATTTGGTTTATATCTCTTTCACATCATATGGACTGTAAGTGTTACCTGCCAGCTGGAGTGCCATTATCAGCCTACAGAGGGCACTCCATCAATCTCCTTGATCTTGTCATGAACTGCATTTCCCATGATTCATTGCATGGACTGATTATGTTCTGATTCCTTCTCACTTGTGTTAGCCTGTGGATTGTGTTAGAATATTTACTCAGCATAACTTTTTTCTTGTCTTTAGTTTGGTCTTTCTGGTCATCTTCATTCTTTACTTGTCTGCCAGTGCCTTGGACCTTTGTAATTATCTGGATTGTTTATGTTGTGGTTTTGACTTTTGCCTGTTGTGAAATGGATTGTGATTTTGCATTTGGATCTCCTAGTGACATCTCCGCATTAGTAATCATTACAGTAGCAAGCACATGGAAATGATGCACTGAGTTACAGACTCCCAAGAAAGGCTGTGTTGTATTTCTCTCGACACTAGGTGTCACTGTGGGGGTAGAAATAGAGAAAATCAAGCTGTAGGCAGTGAAGAAATTATGAAAGGCTCTGTTGGTGCCCTAGGCGAGATTTAAAATTGTTGCCCCAATACAATAATAAGTAATAAATCAGTAAATATTTAGAAATTTAGTAATTTCAAGTGCTTGTGAGGTAACACTTTATATTATGACCCGCAATGTACCGCTTAATTAAACCGAATTTACAGCGTACCTATTTGTAACAACAGAGTACCTCTATAGTACATACTGGTAGGTATTAGGGAACAACATGGTAAGTTTGTGGTAATAAGGGGGGTAAGAATATGGAAAATTATAAATTATTTATACCCTTTATATATAAGTATTTTATAACTACAGGGTACCTATTGTAATATTACGTGGTATGTATATGGGTAATATGGTCTATTGATTTTTTGTTACCATTTTATTTAGATTTTTTTTCATATTCGCTACTTACCTGATAAAAGTGAATTGTATACAATCGATGTCAACGAGTCACATCAGCAAATAAAATATAACAGCACATCACTTTTATTGAGTATTGTATAATCATAGCAAAAGTGCAGTTGCTTTAATTTGATTATCTGTGTTTTAGCAATTATCTGTGTTAGGCAAGTACAATAAAAATAATAGCAACTTGTACCTCTTTGATCTGTAAATATAGTAGTTACCAGGTAACACTTACGTTTGCGGGCTGTAAATTAAAGTGGCACTTGTTACCCCCTTGTATTGTGTATTTACCAGGTAAATATTATATTTGTGGAACAAAAGTGGACAGTGACTGCCGTACTGTTAGAGCACACTGTCACCCAGTTAGTCGACAACAGAATTCTTGAGCTTAAAGATGAATACTGGCAGCTGATGGAAGACGTGGCACCTGTGTTGGCAGCTTTAAAGTTTTGTCTACAGAATCAAAAGTGTCTATTTCAAATATAGTCACTTTTTCAATTTCAAATATAATTTTTGGCCTCTCACAGTCACATTTTAAGAGAAATGAAGGGACAGCGCTCGGGTTTTGGAGTTTAAAGAAAGAGTGCATAACTCATTGACACAAAGAATGCAGGTGAAATCCATTTGAAAATCATCCATGTAAAAATTATTACTACATAATTATTGGCAGATTGGCGTAATTGTACAACTTGATTACATTAGGTTCACTCTGATGCAATACCATCAAAACCAGCCATGATCGCAAAGATTCTGCATGCCAGACACAAGCACCTGATCTTTTTAACGGCATCCGAGATGAGGCTGACTGCCAACACAAAGCTGCAAGAAATGGCATCCACAGTAGATTTGATCGGGTCAGAAAATGCAAATACGGTTACTGAAAGTGCACTGCAGGTCAATGCTAGAGGTGACAATGAAATAAGTGCCCTTCGTATGCTTCTTGGATATCATTATAACGAATAGTGCATCAACGACTCGGGAAAATGAAGTTAACAACTTTCTTAGAGAACAGATTCCTTCACTTGACACAAGTCCACTAGATTGGTGCCACACCAGATTTCCCAGATTGTCTCAGCTGGCAAAAGGATATTTAAGCATACCTAGAACATCTGTTTTTTATTAAGAAATGTCAGGTGTCTAAGAAGGATAAGACAAGCGTAAAGGTATCATCAATATCTGTTTTTCTATAGCTTTCAAAAGAAGTGTTGTCGTGTGTTTATCAGTGTCTCTCCAAAATTAAGATGTAATAATCATGTAAATTGGCTTTTTGATTTTTTGGATTCATCAAGGTCTTTTTGTGACATTAGTTTCTGAACTTTACTTTTGCTGTTTTTTTTAATACATGTTTGGGGAGCGTTTATGCTTGAAAAGACTATTTTTGAAAAAATCTATTTAAATTTTGTTTTGGATTTTAAGTTTGATTTTGTAGGGACAGACCGTGTGTTTATGTCTTAAATGTGAGAGCACATGAAGCATGGTGCTGCAGTTATGTCAAACTAGCTTGTGTTTATAAAGAAAAATTATAAAATTAATGCGAAATGGAATTCAAAACACACGTTCTGTCTGAATTGCTCCTTAGCCTTGCCCTGGAGTTGATTAACCCTCCTAACATACTGCACTTCTGTATGGTTTTCTAGCTGTACAGTTAATGACAAGAAAGCACTCCAGAGCGTCATCAGTTTCACAGGCATAAAGGAACAGTTGATGCTCCCCAGAGCCATTGACCCAGCAAACATGCCCATGCGGGCCCACTGTGGGTATGCTGTGGGACACTGTGGGCAGGGCAAACCCACACCAAACCCCAAATGGGCCCCATGCGGGTTAGCCCATGTGGGGCCCACAGTAGTTTGCCCTTTGGGGGCCCTACATGGGTTTACTAGGGGCAAGCCCACTGTGGGCTTGCCCACAGGAAACCCACACAGGCCCCATATGGGCTAGCCCCCTATGATTTTGCCCTTTTGGGCCCCATGAGCATTTTTTATGGGCCAACCCTCTGTGGGCATTCCCACAGAAAACCCAAACAGGGCCCATATGGGCCAGCCCATGCGGGCCCCGTATGACTTTGCCCTTTTGGGCCCCATGAGGGTTTTTTGTGGGCAAACCCACTGTGGGCTTGCCCACAGAAAAACCCAAACAGGGCCCATATGGGCTAGCCCATGCGGGCCCTCTATTACTTTGCCCTTTTGCGCCCCATGAGGTTTTTTGTGGGCCATCCCACTGTGGGCTTGCCCACAAAAACACCCACACAAGCCCCATATTTTCTAGCTAGCCCCAATTATTTTGCCATTTATTCTTGGATCCCTCACATCCAAGTCACCCCATTTTTGAACTTTTGCCATCTGGCCGGTGCTTCAGAGCCGCGAATACCAGAACAGTAAGGCACAAAAACAGTTTCTTCCCCCAGGCAATCTACCTCATGAACAGTTAAATGTTCCCCACTCATGCTTATGCAAAAAAAGTGCAATATCCTTATATTTTATTTGTTACCCCTCCATTCTAGTACATCCCTGCATCTTATTTAATCCTATTAAATTGTCATTTATAGCACAATTGTTTACACACCTATTTATTTGCCTACAATTTTTGTCTGTGTGTTGATGTCTTTGTGTACTGGAAGCTTATGTCACTAAAACAAATTCCTTGTATGTGCAAGCATTCTTGGCAATAAAGCTCTTTCTGATTCTGATTTCTGATTCATTTATCATATAGTAATAATATTTTTTTAATATTTGAATGATTAAAATAAGTATAATTATTATTAAATTATTAAAATAATTATCATTGGTTGTTATTATCTTAGCAGATCATTCCCTTTTTATGTTAATTGTTGTTGTTAAATCAAAAACAGTTACTACACTTGCTATAATAAAACAATTTTTATACATTTTTATGAAGGTCTGTCCATTTAGAACAAAATGTGCATGCATGTTTATGTAGAAATAATTGAACACACCCCCGGATAAGGATCCTAAATTAACATTTCTGTTTATTTTAATACAATAAATATTTAATGTTAAACAAGTTCTTATTTTCAGTCCGTCTGAACGCAGTGCTTCGCTATGAGAAACACTTTCTTTACCATCTTTATTGTGTTTTAACATGTTGTCTTTTGTCATGTGTTATTAGGCATGTTCGACTTCATGAAGCGCTGCGAGAACCCACATCATATGTTGATGACGTAAACGTATCGCGAGACTGAGTCAAGAAATTACACGTAGAGGTCTAATTTCGAACCGCTCTCGCGGTACATTGACGTCATCATCATGTCAGCGCCGCATGAGGTCGAACACACCTATTATTTGCGGGCACGCGCCTCCGTCCTCGTGAGTTCAAAAACTGAATTTAACCGATGTTTACCTCAGACGACAGTTTTCGTTTCTGTGATAAATTCTGAGGTAAGTTTTCCTTAAATGCTGGTTACTTCATTAAAATAAGTTCACAGTAATGTTCATTTTGTTGTTAGTAATTTGATATGACTCAAATATTATGAACTTTAATGTTTACTGTTGATTTAAGCTGTTTGTTTGACTGACCTCGTGATGTAGCTATGAGCTAATGTAGAGCAGATTTTTTATTTGTCTTTAGTTCTATAAAATGTGTTATCCTCGTTCTCAAATGTATTTTACATTGTTTAGTTAATTATTACGCAGGTTATTTCAATGTAGGGTTTTTACGCGTAAATAATAAGGTTATAACGTAACTTACAATACGGGAACACAGTTTACAGTAACGTTAGAAGAATTTAAACAGAAGCCATCAATTCTGCATTAATAACTATTGTACTTTTATGTTCACTTTTCTTTCAGTTAATTTTCTTGTTGTGTTTGATCTTTTCCATTGGCTGAAGAGTAAGTATTACTTTGTTTGTATTTGCACCCAAAATAAATGGGTCAGAAAAGTGCTCAAAACGCTCTCCTCAATACAATGGATAAATAAAAAATATAACTACAAAATATTAACTACCTATTAAATAGTCAGAGCTCACTTTGACTTGATGTACACCTCAGTCCCACATCATGTATTAGATGATGCATATAGTTTTAATTAAAAAAAATTCTGTCATCATTTTATATTTTATTGTGCTCAAGGTTAGAACACAGCTCATTCATCCAAATCAAATAGTGACTCGCTGGTTAATAGCCATCAGCTTTCTGCAATAAAATCCTAAAGATGTACCCTTTAACAAAGACAATTATAAGATCATCCATTTGGATCCAGTTAAACAATAAAACCTACTTGAAATACTTGGTAAGAAAAACTAGTGCAGTATACATTGTATAAATTATAGTATCTTAGCACTTATCTTATTATTGCCACCTTAAAGCTCACATAAAACACCACACACTGTTTCTGCTAATGTTAAAGGAGTAGTTCACTCAACAATGGTCCCCATTGACTTGACCATAGTAATTTTTCCTACTATGAAAATTCAATGGGCCCCATTTTAAGAATGGACTTCTCCTTTAATCTTATATACCTATAGAGTAGTATTAGATCCTTCAAATATATAAAGACCTTTTAGTTTTATCAGACTTATAAAAGACAGATCAGCTGTACGGATTCTTTAGGCATAAATCCAGGCGGGAGCAAATGTAAGTCCCTTTGCTTACATTTACAAGTATACATTTACTTATATATGCTACTACACCAATGTTATCTTGCACTGAACGATTTCTTATATATATATATATATATATATATAGCTTAGACTTTAAACTGTTAAGCGCCGCTGTCCCGAATACGGGACACCTATGTTTGCATTAATATTGTTGATGTAAATTTTAATCTATCACTAAAAACTATATATCGTTGGAAAGGTCTAAGCCTCCAGAATAGACATTTCAACAGTGTTTTATAAAATAAATTATGTAGGGAGAGTAATTGATTCATTTATGAAGAGAGTGTGCCTCAAAACATTTATTTCTGCTAAATGTCACTGTCCCACCAGCAGGACGCCTACACTTACTTCAATGTTTGCATATGAATTCTTATCTAATCATGACAAACTGTATATTGTTTGAAAGCTTCAAGAGTGTAGATTTAACTCAATAGGGTGGGGTGAAACTTAAAAGGTTAAGCACATAATAACTAGGTCTCAAATCAAGCAATTGAAGTATTTTAATAATTGGGGCTAAAAACAATGTTAAAATGTAGAAAACCCCTTTTATAATTAGCTTTCTACTTGGATTAATCATGATTGACTTTTTGTAAAAAAAAACCTTGTTTTAATGTTGATGTTTATATTGTTTTTTATGTTTTCACTTAGATGCTGTGACAAAAAAGCAACCAGGACACCACATCTGCAGTGACATAGAGCAGCATGGGGGAGGAATCAGAAGGACCAGAAGATAATATCAACTGGTGCCCCTGAGGAGATTCACATTGTTCTGTTTCTTTTGTTTAGTAATAAGCGGTTTTATGTGATTTTTGTAAAATAAAAGAAATTCAGTATTCAATCCACATGTTTTGCACATAATTTTCTATATTTTACTTCCGTGTATTTACAGCCAGGGTGCCTACTGTATTTATTGCCCAATGTGCTCACACGTTGCCCACAGTTAGCCCAAACTTTGCCCAGTGTGCCCACATTAAATTCACACTTTGCCCAGTGTACCCACAGTTAGCCCACACTTTGCCCACAGCCCACACTTTGCTCAATGTGCCCACAGTTAGCCCACACTTTGCCCAATGTGCCCACAGTTAGGCCCACAATTTGCCCACAGTTATCCCTTACCTTGCCCAATGTGCCCACAGTTAGCCCACACTTTGCCCACAGTAAGCCCACACTTTGCCTAATGTGCCCACACTTTGCTCAATGTGCCCACAGTAAACCCACACTTTGCCCACAGTTAGCCCACACTTTACCCAATGTGCCCACAGTAAACCCACACTTTGCCCACAGTTAGCCCACACTTTGCCCAATGTGCCCACAGTAAGCCCACAGTTAGCCCACACTTTACCCAATGTGCCCACAGTTAGCCCACACTTTACCCAATGTGCCCACAGTAAACCCACACTTTGCCCACAGTTAGCCCACACTTTACCCAATGTGCCCACAGTAAACCCACACTTTGCCCACAGTTAGCCCACACTTTACCCAATGTGCCCACAGTAAACCCACATTTTGCCCACAGTTAGCCCACACTTTGCCCAATGTGCCCACACTTTGCCCACACTTTACCCACAGTTAGCCCACGCTTTGCCCAATGTGCCCACAGTAAGCCCAGCCCACACTTTGGGCTGTCCCATTGTGGCCCCATAGTGTGGGGCCCACACGTGCCCCGCATTTCACGCCGGTAGTGGGGCCCACAGGGGCAGCCCACTGTGGGCCCCAATTTTTTGCCCGCAGTGGCCCCACCTGGGGCCCAATGGGACATGTTTGCTGGGGATGCTCTAAACCAGGGGTGCCCAAATCCTTTTCCTACTAAGGGCCAAGAATCAAACCTGACCATGGGCCGAAAGCAGGGCTGGACTGGGACAAAAATTCGGCCCTGGCATTTTGGCCCAAACCGGCCCACACTACATATATTTACAAATACCACCCATCTTTGCACGCCTTTAAGCAATAGCAACTCCAATTCCATAAAAGCACTAAGCCTAATCAATAGCAGGTAGAAAAGAGTGAGAGTTGACACAACAAACACTTCTAGAACGTGTTATTTATTAATGCAGTAAAACTGTATAATCCACATGAATCCTTAAACAAGCTTCATCCTTCAAACATTTGTAAACATTTTTGTTAGGTCCTAAAAACACTATTCACTACACACTGTAGCCTATAATAAATAATGAACACAACAAAAATATTCCTATCTGATTAACTGTCATATTATATGTTGATTACAGTTTTTCTGAATTGCTAAATCAATAAACCCCAATCTCTGAACCAAATTCATAGCGGCCTAAACACATTTGTCATGCACTATTTTGGCTAAACTCTAAACAAACTTCTGAGTAAAACACACATTTTACACTGCAATGAACTTGTTTTATAAATGCTAAACACAGGCAGGCTGCTAAAGATGAACACAACTACAACTCAGTTGTCATCAAGCAAACACAACAACTCAAAATTGTACACGCTTTTTTTTTTTTCTTTTTTTTTCTAATGGTATTCTTTACCAATTGTGTGGATTGTAAACAGTCTGAGAGGCAGATGAAGAGTACCCTATGATGAAGAACAGGACACCAGAGATGGTGCAATTGGCAAAATTTGCCATTGAATTGCTGACTTTTAACAAAATACAAGTGCTGCTTACAGTAATATTAAAAACTGATTATTACTTGCAGTACTTACAGGAAAGTATTCACTACTACATTCACTGAACTAAACTTGTGTGATTACAGTAATAGAGCTTTTTAACATTATCTGTCAATTGTGTTGTTATATACAATAAACATATATTTTGTCTGTAAGCAGATGTCCTGGATTGTTTGATTTTGCTTGAAGAGAAATGACACGTTTTGAAACAGACAATCAACGAAAAATCTACGAATCAGATACACTCTCGTAGTCGCCTACCCCAACGCCAGGTGACAACTGTTTCTAACCCCAACGCCAGGTGACAACTGTTTAATTTCGCGTACACTGTTTAATTTCGCGTACACTGTTTAATTTTGCGTAATCTAACCCTAAACCGACGCGAAAATGGTAAAAAAATAGAGTAGGGGGAGGCTGCAGACCTGGAGAAGGTAGATCTACGCCCCTGACAGTTTTACGCCCCTGTTGTTCCTCATGCGTCCAGTAGGGGGAGGCTGTATTTTAGAATATGAGCCTAGTCATATATCAGAACAGGAGACAGTATGATTAGCAGACCTTGAAGCGATACGAATTGAGGTATGTTAAATAATCTGCTAAAGTTATTGTTGTTGATTGTATTGTAATGATGCAACATTTATTATTTATAAACGATTGACGCGATATCAATTCAAAAGAGGGGTCAATAATTTATTTCGAGAGGCAGTACCCTACTTGATTGAGTCACTTAGCTAACCCGTGATGCGCGGGACAATCTATAAACAACCCACACCCCACCGACGTTTTCAACTAACCTCCCCGCAACTCAGACAAACTCGTCATTGGCATCTTTATTTCAAAAACGTTCTTATGGCATGTAATGTAGACATGTGGTTACATTGTTCTAGACAGAAACATCTATCTTAAAGGGATAGTTCACTTTAAAATGAAAATTCTGTCATCATTTACTCATCCTCATGTTGTTCTAAACCTGTATGACCTGTATGTAAACCTCTTTGTTAATTTGTCTTTTACCCAAATCTTAGGAGTATTGCACATCGTCTTGACCCTGGAGAGTGGACAGAAGTCACAGGATTGGATATTGGGGTGACACACAACTACAATACTACTGTACATATTTTCATGTCTGTGTATGTTATTATTTTAAATTCTAATATATTTTTTTCCTAAAGGTCTTTCCTCAGCAGACCAACACCATTGATTGTGGTGTTTTCATGCTCATGGTAAGCTATTAAAACAGGATACTAAAGCTATTTTTTTCTGGAAATTAATTTTTAATCTTTTCAGTATGCCCTTTACACTGTGCTGAACATTCCATTCAATTTCACTTCTGTGAGCCTTTCTATTTCTTCCTTAGAAGGTTGCTATAAAGTTTATTGTATTGTATCTAACAATGCAAATTAAATACTAATCCTGTGACATAACAATTTTTGTTAGCTTGACATGCCTGCAATCAGGGAGTGGTGGTGTCTACGTCTAATTGAGTGGTTTGAGACAGAGGGGTATGTGTATTCGTTTCTTTACATCTCAGTGTGGCGTTTCATTCTTTGTTCCTTCCTTGTCAGTAGGAGCAAATTGATGTTATTTACACTCACCTGACTTCAATTCTGAACAGCATACCCACACACACCCACAGTGACCAGAGTTGATTCATTATGGATGTCCCTTTTCCAGAGGTAGGTCAGAGGTTCGTTCCAGAGGTGTGTTAGTTGTGCTCTGCATGGTGTCATTCACATTTTTTTTAAAGGTATAGTTCACCCAAAAATTTAAATTCTGTCATCATTTACTCACTCATGTTGTTACAAACTCGTATAAATTTCTTTGTTCTAATTAACACAAAGGAAGATATTTTGAGAACTGTTTGTAATCAAACAGTTTGTGGACCCCATTGATTTCCATAGTAGGAAAAAAGAATACTATGGAAGTGAATGGGGTCCACGGTTTTGTAACAAACATTTCTCAAAATATCTTTGTGTTCATTAGAACAAAGAAATGTATACGAGTTTGTAACAACATGAGTGAGTAAATGATGACAGAATGTTTCATTTTTGGGTGAACTATACCTTTAATGTCAAATAGTTTATTCATAATGTTAGACCATTGCTCTAAAAATAATAGTTTTGTGTTAATAGAGAAAAGGCACTTTTGATTTTGTTGTAAAAACATGCAACATGCTAAAAATGCAAAATGATGTTTGGCTTATTTGGGCTGTGATCAATCTCAATTCTTTCTGTGGTAGTCCATCATCTGGGCTCTTGCTGTTGTGGAACATGTGTCCATCTTGGAGGCTGAGGAGAAATTCCTGGGGGGACCTGTCATTGACACAAAATACTGTAAGGATCCTATAAAGGAAGAAATGTTTAAACATGACATCCTGCCATTAATTATAAGTAACCATTGTTTCTAACACTATTCAACCTTTGCTTTATTTATTTTTATCAGTGAGCGGGAGCACTTTGACAGCAGGATAAAAAAACAGTAAAAGAAGAGTGGAAAACCATAGGAGAGTGATGGTGTTAATAAAAAAAAATGTGAACCACAATATTGTCTCTTTCTTTTAAATGACCCTTGGAATTTTAGAAAAGTTCAATTGTGTTTGTCTTCATAAAATGCTATGTAGGACATGTTTTGTAGCTGTATGACGACCAACAGGCTTTATGCCCAGCTGCACTACTACCTGAACTTCAGCCAGCTCCTAGTTTCCTGTCTGCACACCTGGATTAATCAGTTTGTTTGTGACTACTGAGGTCAGGCACTCCTGGATTAATCAGTTTGTCCAATAATGGCAGACAGGAAACAAGGAGCTGGCTGAAGTTCAGGAAGTAGTGCAGCTGGGCATAAAGCCTATTGTGGATTGTACAGCAGATATTAAATGTAGGATCCATATGATTACACAGTAGGCTACTGTATGTCTAATGGCCTAAATATGGTTAATATCTAAATGTAACTTAATATACATTCACAACATCATATATCAGTCAGTCTCTTGTATATAAAAACAGTTTATAAATAAATATAAATAGTTACGTGTGACGTCATCATCATGCGCCGCTTCCGGGTCCAATCGATTTTAAATGCCATAGGAAATAACAGGAAAACACGCTACTATTTAAACCCTTGATCCTTATTTTTATCTCCAATAATAAAAACCAAGAGGACCAGTTTACTGTGTGTAGTTCCGTTGTGTGCAGACTGCGGTGTACACTGTAAGTTTATACAATTTTCGCTTAAATGTGTAAGAGGACCAGTTTACTGTGTGTAGTTCCGTTGTGTGCAGACTGCGGTGTACACTGTAAGTTTATACAATTTTCGCTTAAATGTGTAATATTAATAAATAGTGCTCATAAACGGTTGTTTAAATAGACTAGTATCCTGTATTTCCCTCTCCCCCTACTGGACACATGCGGAACAACAGGGGCGCAAAACTGCCAGGGGCGTAAAACTGTCAGGGGCGTAGATCTACCGGCTCCAGGTCTGCAGCCTCCCCATATAGAGTTTTTCTGCACCTCCCTTGAGTTTTTTCTCCATCTCTCTCTCTCTATTTTGACACGTGAACTGACCGACGTTGCACGCTCGCTTGCACAGAGACCAAAGCGGTGATTGGGCCAGCTTTATGTCATTAAAAAAAAAAATAACCAATTGGCTGCTGCTTAAATGTGAGTGGGCCGGTCTATTTAGGGTAAAAAAAGGAAGATGACTGGGCTGGTCCGTCATTGGGCCAGCTTAATGTCGTTTAAAAAAAAATAATAACCAATGGGCTGCTGCTTAAATGTCAGTGGGCCGGTCTGTCTAGGAAAAAAAAAAAAAGACGCTAACTGGGCTGCTCAGACAAAAATAGTATGAGATGGATCGGCCCAAAAAGTACGTCGGCCCACCGGGAAACTGCCCGGTCTGCCAGATGGCCAGTCCGCCCCTGGCCGAAAGTAAATGTTTCTTTGTTATATTAAAATTAAAGTTGCTCTGATTTTCCTACTTTATAATTTTCTAATATTTAAAAATAAATAAGCAGACATTACCCTGTTTAATTATGGACAAATAATGGAGTGCCACTGCCTCGACCTCTCCATTATTATATAGTACCCAAGTTCATTGAGTTTCGTGATGCATGCTATACACCTTTAAGTATGCATGTACATTAAAAAATATTCACTTTAATTCCTATTAACATTTTTGTAACGTACAAACCTCTGTCTAGATAAATTCGTTCAATTCTTTCCCAGTAGTGGACGAGTGTGCGGTTATGATGTGGGGCTGTAGTGTCATGTGTCCCCCTGTCCGCTAGTGTCGCTCTTCAGTCCGTGAGGCGTTTCTGTTCCGGTGAGTCTTGAGCGCATCGCGTCCCGTTGTCACAGCCCTCTCATGGACAAAATGGATGAAGAGCTTTGTGTTTATTTTGAATGCAGAAGATATTATTTATCTGAGTAAGTTTATTTACATCCATATGAGAGATTGTGTGTTTTCACTGAGTATGCGTCTGTGTTATATACTACTACAGCGGTAACTGTTTGTTCACACAGTAACTCGTGCAGGTTATGGTTTATTGCATTTGTACTCGTGGTGCACATGGGTTACTTTTAAATTGATTCGGTCTTAAAAGCCGTGGCTTATGTACTAAGACAGTGATAATAAACCCCCCACTAACCATACACACCTTATTAAGAAAGCATACATTGTACAGGTGAATAGAAGAGCCCTATGAACGCAACGCTTTCATAACGTGTTAAGTACTGTCTTCATAGCGGTTTTCAATATCGCAAACGTATAACGTTACTTGAAAGCGTTACGTTTGTATTATGGCCTCTTCTACTTCTTTGTACATGGTATATTGTGTTTCTAAATTAGGTCTTGTAATGTCACTGTCTTAGTACATAAAGCCACGTTAAGCGGTTGTTTGTTTATACTGTATTTGTGCATACGTTATCGACCGTTCACACCGGACAAGATTATTCGCGCATGGGTTTAGCAAAGTATTTTTTTTTTTCGACAAGTATGTCGAATTTTGCCCCGGATCGTCCAGCAAGAGAGTTTAGCATTAGATTAGGTCACCTGCCTGAAACCTCTGCTGTAACACGAAATGTCAACATGGTGGCGTCTAAGCACAGAAAACTGTCTGCAGTAAACACACTGCTGTTCAGGAGCAGGGCTGAGCATGAAGCGTATTATATTTATATACTAATATATAATTCATCTCTATAATATTGGTGTTTTTTCTGAATTTCACCTAGATGTCCCATAGCAGCCCAGAAAATCAATGGTCTCGAAGCCACAGGTCTAACAAAGTATTTTATTTAGGGATGCACCGATAGGATTTTATTGGGCCGATACCCAGGGCCGCATTAATGCATGGGCTTACCTGGGCTTAAGCCCAGGGCCTCGGGCTGGGAAGGGCCCCCAGATGCCGGAAAAAAATAACAACCGCATTTTATAAAAAGTTGATTTTAAAATTTATGCTTAATCGCTTTGCTTTGAATGTCCGTGCGTGAATGCAGTTCCTGCGCAAGAAAATCTCTCACTTACTGTAGGCTACCCTGCAATCATTAGTGAGCTTTTTAAAATTTCTGTCTGAAATATCCATTATTGCATTTCTGAAGGCAACACAAAGACAGCTTTCTGATAAAGTGACCAAAAGTGCCTTTCAAGTGATGAACAATGACGAAACTGAGGACGCGTTTTTATCTTAATATGAAAGACAACGTGTATATAAACATTCATTAAATGACTCCTCATAACATTTTAAAGCCAATATGTACAGAACAGCACACAAAGATATTACACAAAACATTTTTGATAACTAAATCTAATAAATAACAAATTAGATTCTGTCTCGGAAGCCTATAAGTTCAGCGATCTTATTTCATTTTGAGATTTAGCGGGCAGGGAAATAAAAGACGAGAAATTACATATAATTTGTTACTGTAAATTATAAAAAAACAAGCTTTATATACAATTCCTTAAACGGTTCATTTATAACCAAAAAACACTGAAATTAATGATTTTATAGACACTATATATGCTTTATTATTTTGCACAGAAATATCTGATTGCTTTGATCATCTCTGTATTCACTTGAAACACCTGACGACTCTTATAACATTTGTTTCAGGAATCTCTTTTCTATCATTTGAAAGTTAACACCGACCATAATATTAAATCACAAGAGAGACCAACCCCGAGAGACAATTGTGTCAGATTCAGTAGAGATATTTTTGGTGTCATCACCAAAAAAAAAAAAAACTGCTTACCTGTTTTGTAGCTCAACCTTCGACAAGTTAAGCAACCTTTTTAAAAACATTTTAAAACTTATACTTGCCGAAAAAATCCGTTTGTTGATGTTTAGTTTGATAAACCCCTAAATACGATCACGCAAAGCACCTAGCACGTTCGGCTAAATTCAATGTGACAGCATGCAACAGCGCAACATCGACACAACGGAAAGCAATCCATAACTTACAGAACTTAAATTAGATCAGAATTTACCTTTACATTTAATAAAAAATAAAAACAAAATGAAGTCAGAATCAATAAGGTACAGAACATGGGTGCAAAATGCCTAAATGCGCAGGGGAATAAAACACAAGCCACAAATAGTTTAATCAGATAACACTAAATAATCTATAAATTAAATAAAAACAAGGAAATATTAAAATTAATTTTAAAATAACGAAAGTATAGAGTTGCCTGTTGAGTGACATTTTCTACGCGTCCCTTATTTAGAGACGCAAGCTGTTTTGGAATTAAATTTAAAATCTTAAAAACGCTGCTAATATCAAACTTCTTTAAACCCAGATGTAAAAAATACCCTTTTAGTTTTTTTTTCTTTTTATTTAATTACACAAGACCAAAAAAAAACTTGATAAAATGTTGCACTCTGATAATAAAATATTCATGAATATCTCCGTGTGACTCCTGTAGATGATCTTTTAATTACTTCTAGTCGAAGCAAGCTTTATGGTCAATCTAGGTGAATATAAAATAAATAAGTAAATAGATAAAAATATGAAAATGTAACATTTTAAAAGCTAAATTTAAATTGAAGATTACTATGAAATGAATTGAAATTAAAATAAAGTAAGTAAATAACAACTGAAACATTGGATTAAATCTTTCTAATTACCTTATTGTTTAAAATCATGTTGCTTGTTTTGAACTAAGTCAAAACTGATTTTTAAATAATAGAGAATACTGTAATTGTAAACGAATATCTGATTATTTATTTATTTAGGTGAAGATATTGTAAACGAATATCTGATTATTTATTTATTTAGGTGAAGATTAATGAGAGAGTTTTTTTATTAAACAATTCGATATGTTGGCACAAACGCTGTATGGACATAGATAATAATGAGCTCAGCAAGTTTGTTGTAATGCTTAATATGCTTTTGTAAATTCTTGTCAAAACAGGTGTTTTTGCGTTTCGGATCTATAAGTCAGCGTGAGTCTTGTTGATCTTAATAACTTTTTTACATAAATCAGTTCCCGAACTTTATCTCCCTTAATATCTCTGTAAACATCAAGCAAGTCCTGCATTTTATTTTCAAATTCCTGCATGTTTTTAAACCGAAACCAAGATGTCAGACATGTGGATGTATGAGGTGTATTAGGTTATATTTCACTCTCAGACAACTTACAAATAACGATCATTTTAGATGTTTAATTAGTATATTTATATCGCTAGACGAGGGATTAATGTAGGCTACTTATTTTTTTCTGAAAACATCCCACCACTCATTAAGACAGAATGGGTCCCATGATGGAACTGTGCTGACAGACACAATAAACGTTTAAAGGTGATGTAGCCTACAGTTTTGTCAATGTGCTTTCAAGTTTGTTATTTTAATGCTACAATAGAATGATGCATAGGCACAAGCTGTATGAGGCTTTAAAAATGAGATGTTTGCTTTCCATGCATAATAGTAACGAGAATCAAGTTATTGTCTATTTGATTAAAATTTTGTATTATTATTTTTATTAAATGTTTACAGTTATTTAAGTTATAATTATAATAAAAAGCTAAAATGCGTTTAAAATGACATTTTCATGTAATATGACAAACTTCCGGTTTAAGACCAGCCCAGTTCCGGTTCCATCAGAATACAAATACAGATACAAATAATTTTAAGACTGTTACAGATACAAATACAGATACAAATACTGACTCCGCTGCACACCCCTAGAATGTAGGCTGCAATTCTGGCGGACAAAGGGCCACACAAAATGGTAAAGCCCAGGGGCCCCTTATGGTGTTAATGCGGCCCTGCCGATACCGATTTAAACAGACAACTTCTGGCCGATACCGATGTCGATACCGATATTAAACACTGTATACAATACTATACAGTTGGTCTATTAGCTAGTTTATTTCTGCATCAAATTATTTTTACTGAACATGGATTGGATCTAATTAACATTCAACTGACCAACATAATAAGAGAGGCACAAATTAAGCTAAAACAAATATAATAAGACAGCATGACAACCTTCAAAGGTGGTTTTAGCTATTCAGCATTTATTTTATTAACAACATTAGCTCATTTTTTTTGCATATAATGGATTTTTTTATGCAGTTAATTAATAAACAATCGGTATCGGCTTTTCTCGTGCTATTGCTGATATGCCGATGGTTTCAAATTCATCAAAAATCGTCCGATTAATATCGGCGGCCGATACATCGGTGCATCACTAATTTTATTATTTATTTATAGCTTGATATCACAAAAAAATTCTTTATCATGACACATTTTTCAAATCTGGTCACTGGGCTGCTTCAAATGCCCCGCTAAACTTATACACAACCAGACAGAATTAGGCTAAAGTACAGTTTACACTGGCTATGTTTACATGCACAAAATTTTTCAATCCGACTAAATTTATTCCGATTAAAGGTTATGACAATATAGTTTACATGCACACTAAACATTGCAATCTGATTTAAAATGTTTGTTCAAATGTATATTCTATATAATCCGAA
This sequence comes from Misgurnus anguillicaudatus, assembly GCF_027580225.2. Lineage (NCBI taxonomy): Eukaryota > Metazoa > Chordata > Actinopteri > Cypriniformes > Cobitidae > Misgurnus > Misgurnus anguillicaudatus. Next base: position 5,787,273 of record NC_073349.2, read on the forward strand.
CGGAACGTCTGCGCAAGCGCACAGCCAGGGTTGACAGATTTGTGTATCAAAACAGTCCCAATGGACATTCAAAACTAGCCCAAAAGAGTCCCAATGACTATTCACATTCCAAATACCAATAACTAATGAACAAAATCCTTTCATCTTTAACCCACAGAAATAAACAACTGGTGGAAACAGTAAAACAGTAGCCCAAATCTAAACTCCAAAAAAGTAGAGGACTTTGCCATGCCAGGCTGAGCACAGCATCTCTCGTCAGTTCACGCTTTATCTCTGGATAAAAGTCAAAGTTGTTCTTAAGAGTATTTTAGCATCCCATTGAGAAAATACTACTAACATAGTGACTGGTAGTTGACAAGAAGATACAAAGTTACTTATAGTAAAAAGTCTATAGAGGACTGAAGCGTTACCGCCATAAATTTACCTTTCTCTTATGATTATACTACAATTTCCTCAGCTTTAAAAATAATGTAAGTTCACTTTCAGGGTCGTCTTTGTTTTTACTTGAAGGCTCAACTAAATATTTTTTATTTAGTTTTCTTAAAAAGTTATGCTGGGAAATGTCCATTTTGTAGTTTGACTTGCAAGCAAAACTGCATACTGACTAACTTACTGTTGTTGCGTTTCTTTTTTTAAATCTACTGTGTGATAGGCTGTTTTGGTTTATATAAAGGAAAAATGCTTATCATTGTTATTGGCATACATTTTTTTAAATTTAACACATGTGAGGAGTGGTTTCAGAAATTATTTACTGTCTGCAGGTACTAAGCTGAAAATCGAAGACTTGGACATCTTGAAGCAGTGCTGTAAAAACACAGAGGTACGAACAATTCAAATGTTCACAGATCTTTTTAATAGTTGTGATGTTTGCAAAAGCAATGCTTTAAGCTTTCTTGTCTGCTTTACTATACAGTTAGCCATGGTTCAATATGTACCTCAGTTTGGCATCTCTAGTGCAGTAGAGGGTATTAAGCTTGGACATGTTGTTTTTCTTTAGCAGGTAAGATGGATGAGGAAAGTTCCCTCAATAAGGAGAAGACCTGGGGCTTCAGACGAAGCACCATTGCCAGAAGGGAGTTTTTGGAAGCCGTTGGCACTGTGATCAGCGTCCCTCCTCCATCACGTGGTGGCGCCCGCCAGTCCAGGGGTCGGGGCAGGGCTCGTGGCCGTGGCAGGACGAAACAAGACATCGGGGCTGGTGTGGTTTCCGCTTCCCACAAACGATCTAACAGGGGCCGAAAAAGTGCGTTGTCCATGCTGGTGCATTCCGATGAAAAGTCTGATAATGATGAAGAGCAATGCAGGACAGATGGACAGCTGTGTGTTGCAACCGAGCTGATATCCATCAGTGAGGGAAGAGTATCGGATCGAGCAGAAGACAGCGACGATCTCACTCTCACAGAGATTCGGAAACGAGCTATGTCTCGACAGCTTGAGCAACTTAAATGTGAAGATAGTGATGATGTAAAAGACGTTGAAGAATATAATGCTGAAGAAACACAACTACAAGTGGAATGTAAAGAAGTTAACATGTTAGATGTCTCAACAAATCTAGGGACTATATTTTCTTCCCCAGCCAGAGGAGAGACTGAGAGTTCTGTCACCATTATCGCTGAAACAGTAAAGAAAGAGTCTGCTGAGGAAGCGAGCGCTGATAACTGTGAGAAAGACTGTGAGAAGATTGATGGAAGTGTTATGTGCTGTATATGTCAACAGACACACACAAACAGGTTAGTTGCATTGTGTTTTGATGGATATTTACCTAAATGCTCTTTGATGAAGACGATTAATGCCAGGCTTTTTGTTAATAAAATAAACATTGTGTACCTTTGATTTAAAATATGTCAACTTCACAATTAGGTGTATCGGTTAAAAGGATTTATTTGGATCCATATAAAAGCCTGTTTGTGGTCTTCAATGGTTTTGCCATTTTACAAAGCAACAAATTAGTCTGGCTAAAATGATCCAAAGCACACCTGGATTGCAAAATGCTAGGTTCCAGATGCAGATGCCAGCTACAAGACATGTATACTTCAAGTGTACAGGTGGCTCATTTATAAAGCGTGTGTACGCACAGATTTGATCGTAAAGTGTGCGTATGCAAAATCCACGGCGAAGTGTGTAGCGCCACGTCAGTATCTAAGCAGACGTACACTCTTTTGCTAATCTGATTGCTGCAGGTTTTTGGAAATATAAGACATTCTTGCTGCTCAAAAATGATTTAAACATTGACAAGCACTCTTTTATATGTTTATGACATTAATTAGGCATTGTTTAAAGGCGGAGATCTGAAACTGCTCAGCTGCACACAAGTTCAAGATTATTTGCGATTTATAGAGTTCACATTTGAAAGAAAGGGGTATGCGCGTTTTCTGCACGTACGTTCGATTTATGACGTATGCATTTTTGATAAATAATTGTAAGACAAATGTAGGATAGTTTCTACGCAGCATTTTATAAATTCAAATTTTTTTTCACTCGGGTGTCAGTCGCAAATTCGCGTCAAACGCAAAATGCACAGAAAGCACCATTTGCGCGTACCACGCCAGACGCTCAATTCACGCCATTTGCGCGAACGAGGCGGAATCGCGTCTACCGCGCCAAACTTCAAATATCAGTCAATAGCCTCTTTCACACAGTAGTTCTGGAAAATTACCATAAATTTACCAGAATGAATTTACCAGTAAATACAAAAATGTGCTGTTCACACATACAGTGACGTTCCGTCTTTTTACCAGTAAGACATCATTCACATATCAGTATCAAAATACCGGTAAACTCGGAGAGAAAGCGGAAGTTACCTGTGGCGCGCAGCCTGCGAGCTCCGCCCGTGTCGTATTTGTAAACAATGGCGGGTTATGACTCAATATCCACGGTCCGTATGTTGTTGTTTTCACGTTTGTGGCAAATCGTTGCGAAGTTGCTCGTGACAAAACAAATTGCGCTAGGCGACGTCAAACGGAACCTGCGTTTGGACATTAGGCTTCACAGATGGTGTGCTTAGGACGTCGGCAATATGGCAAATAGATGGTAAGCTGTTTTAAACAACTTTGGTGAAGAATTGTGGATGCTAACTTCAGGTGTGCTCGAATTTTAAGCAGCATGTCTGTGGAAACGTCGGTAAACAGTTCGGGGGTAAACCTGGCCCGAGCTGTCAGCGCGATCTTACGTCGTCCGTTCTAAATGCCGGTAATCCTATATTTTTCGTTCACACATAGCGCTTACCTGTAAATTACTGGTAATATTACAACCTGTCTTACTGGTAAATTGGGAGCACTGATTTACCGGAAAGGTTCTGTTCACACATGACATGTTAACTGCAATTTACCAGTAAATTACCAGTAAAAACTGTATGTGTGAAAGGGACTATTGATGGAAAATATTCAGATCCCTCTAGTGATGCACCGATCATGATTTGACATTAGTAGCAACAAATACATCTTAAACACAATGATCAAAGATGCAACATACTTGTGGCATCAGATGTTTTTGTTTTAAATTAAATATATTTTTTCTATAATTTTGGGTTGTAAATGTAAACAAAACAGAGTGGTCTGACTTCATATTTGTGAAATTAGATTAAATTAAACAAAACACCTGTACAAAACAAAATCACCAGACGGTCTGAATAAAAGTGCATCTTCAGTATCTGACAATAGATGGCACTCATACAGCACTAACCAGGGTTATCCTGTAAACAAACTAGGGCTGCAACTAACAATTATTTTTATAATTGATTAATCTGGCAATTGTTTTTCTGGTTAATCGACTAATCGGATAAAAACCTAAATATTTACTCAATAAAGTTTTTGCTTATTATAACTAAATAAGGGTATAAATGTGTAGAAGTGTACTTTTAAAAGTGCAAAAGCCACACATCACTACAGAGTTTTACTAATATATTCTTTTTGATTTAGATATTTTAAGCCTTAAATTAAAACTTTGTGCAGTGTTTAAATAGCTGTCAATATATAATCATAATCAAAACAAATTGAGTTGTAGTCTTCAGGGATGTGAGGAAATTTAGCCACAGATTAATAAACTCATTTTAATCTTCAACTTTAGACCTTAATGATAATTAACATAATTCGTTTTTAACAAAATAAATTAGCCACTATGATATGAAAGTAAAAAAAATACATGCTAATTTTACACCTTTAAAACCGATGCTTAGTTTGTGGTTCACTACTGTTTTTATGAAATAAAACCTTTATTAACCAGTGTTCTTGTTTTGTTAATCCAAAAGCATCTGCAGAAAAAGCCACAGACATGGCAACACTGCCTTGCTTTAACCAATCTGGTCACGCAGTAAAAAGAAGCACCTAATAAAAGTGCAGCTCCCATTGTATGAAGAAAAAGCTCCTGAATTTGGAAATGACGTTAGCGCAGTATAGACGGTTTCAGCAGTAACAACATAAACAATCGGCTTTCGTGGTCCTCGCGTAACTTCCGGTAAACTCTGCTAAGAATAAATAACAACAAAGTCCTTTTAAAGTAGTTTATGTAGGAAGCAAAATAAACAACACGTAGATTACATAGGAACCCAAAACATTTGTTATTTTCGACAATGTATTTGTTTAAGAGTTCGGTTTCAGCAACTAGTCAGACAATTAAACAAACAGAAACCGGAATTAAAGTTCAGACCAGACGCTTATCGTGTCACCGTACGTGCGCCCGATGAAACGGTCTATAAAGAAACAGTGTTTGACTTTAATCATAAGCACAAAAGCGCTGTATGTTGCCCTAAAACAAACTAGCCATGTTTGCTTATAAACAGCTCTTTTTCAGGCATTATACTGCGATAAGACAAAAGGAAATGCCACTGAGACTTTTGTAGAGACGGTTCCCTTCAGAGAAGCATTCATACAGCTTTGTGTCCATAAAACCGATCAGCTGAAATTAAACTCAAAACCAGCCAGTTGCCATTCAAATGTTAGGGAGGAAAAACCGTCTGGTTCTGATTTATAGCCGGTCAATTGGTGCATCTCTAGTTTACTCGACCTCTTGGTAATAAGCTGCAATAATTGCATAATAAACTAACAATTAGGGTAAGGGTTAGGGTAAAAACGTATGATTAAACAAAACCCCACCCCTATTTCTGCCCCTAACCATCATGGGGCAAAGGCAAAACGTACAAAAATGTACACACGTGGTTGTGCAAATGAATACGAATTAGCCACCTCGTAAAATACATATGAGTTGCCATGGGATATTCTCGGAGATGCAGCTTATATGCGACACCTTTTTAATTGAAGACTGTGAGTTTTAACACATCAACCCCTGCCTAGTGAAAGTCTATGGCTTGGCAGCAAAGAGTGGCAAACACACATTAACACATCTGGAGCGTCGGCAAACCCGTCGTCAAAAGGCTCATTCTGGTTGAGTAACATGTATTGAAGTTGACAGAACTATTGTATAGTAAAATATACTTGTAAAATAGTTGTAATAATTATGATTTTACAATATTTTTATTTGTTAAGGAATATATGATTTTTACCGTTTTGGAATCCATTCAGCCGATCTCCGGGTCTGGCAGTACCACTTTTAGCATAGCTTAGCATAATCCATTGAATCTGATTAGACCATTAGCATCATGCTAAAAAATAACCAAAGAGTTTGGATATTTTTCCTATTTAAAACTTGACTCTTCTGTAGTTACATTGTGTACTAAGATCGACAAAAAATGAAAAGTTGTGATTTTCTAGGCAGATATAGTTAGGACTACACTCTCATTCTAGCGTAATAATCAAGGACTTTGCTAATGTAACATGGCTGCAGGAGGCGCAGTGATATTTGGCAATTGGCACTGCCCGAAAATAGTCCCCTGCCATTGAAAGTTAGTAAAGGGACTATTTTCGGCTGCTGCGTAATATCATAAATGAGTTTGAAATGAGTTTGAGAGCTCTTTATGTGCAACTATCAAGGAAATTGTGATTTTCCTAACCTAACCCTAACATTTAATGTACAAATGGCTTTAAATGTGTGAAGATAAATCAAGTGTTTATTCACTCTTTAATGAGACATCCTTTAATTAAAATGGCATTGCAAACTGTTTTAGGGTTATATTGTTAGTATGTCTTTATTTGTCAGGTTAATGTTCTGCTGTGATACCTGCCGGAAGTGGTGTCATGGTGACTGTGTCGGCATCAGTGAGTCTGATGTTCATCTCTTGCAGAAGAACGGAGAACTTTACATCTGCTCCACATGTTCAGAGGACCAGAATATCACCAGGAAAATCAAAAATGCTAACAAAATCAGCACATTTTCTGCGGTAAAAACATTGATTTGTATTTGATTCCTATGATTTATAAGAATAAATGTGGAATACTGAAATGTGACTAAACTCTAGACCCTGATGAGGACAAAAACTCAAGCCAGTTATTTTTATACAGTTGCTCATACCAGCATGCTTTATTCATCCTTGTGCAAAACACAAAAGGAGATTCCAATAAATATCCCATTAAAGGTGCAGTGTGGGACTTGTGCATCGAGTGGTGAGTTTGTAAATTGCATCCAACGATTCAGTCCACAGCTCACCCCTTTGTTTTGAAAAGCATAGAGAAGCAACTTTAGCCGCTACAGGACAAATACGGCATCGTCTGAGACAACGTAGAGACGAAACACTCTGTGTAGATCAGTTTGTCCGTTTAGGGCTACTGTAGAAACATGACAGTGATTTCCCCATGGTGTATGTCGATTAAAAATGTATATATTAATTTCTCCCAAGGGTTTTTGTCCTTCTAGGAGTTTTTCCCAATGGGTTTTCTCCTAGGGGTTTTTTTCGTCCCAGGGAGAGTCAGCCAACTTTGGCTTAACTTAAGCACTTTACTGTATACGTTACATTATTAATATGCTCGCTTGTACGGTTTAACCTTAGCCGCTATATTCTACTTCTTATATTATCTATTGATTTTCTGTGTTCTCCTCAACATCTACTCATGTAAAGCTACTTTGCAACAATTAACAATTGTGAAAAGCGATATATAAATAGAATTGAATTGAATTGAATTAGAAGTAATGCATTCCAATATTAAGTTACTCCCCAAAAAAGTAACTAATTGCGTTACTTAGTTACTTTTTATGGAAAGTAATGCTAACGTTACTTTTGCGTTACTTTTTCTTACTTGGCTGAGGCTTGATCTCTTTCAGGCCTTGCAGGTGTTTTTATGTAACTCGCATTACTTTTTTAAAAAAGTAACTCAAATATTCATGTGTACATTTATAAAGTAATGCATTACTTTACTCGTTACTTCAGAAAAGTAATATTATAACGTAATGCCCGTTACTTGTAATGCGTTACCCCCAACACTGTTTAACAGATACCTCTAAGGGGAATAGCTGCATGATAAAGTGAAACTAAAGGGTTGATAAACACAAACTAATGCAGATGTTGTAGAACGTCAGGCGAACAATGATAGATAGCGCTAAGATTGTAAAAACTGATTATTTCCTAGTTTAAATACATTATCTTTATGTAAATAATGCACATAAATAAAGTAAGAAAGAGCGCTCAACAATTATATCTAATCAACAGGCATGTGAAACCTAGCTAGCAGGTTGCTCAAACAACAAAATCACCAGGTAACTTACTTTAAATTTGCAAGAACTATAGACTAATACAATAACAGGCTTAAATAACCCCAAAACATAAGACCACTTACAGTTCTCACGGACACGCGTTTTATCAACTGGCATCCTCCAGACATGACGGACCACGTCTTTATCTCATTTCGGCCATGCGGTGTGAAGCACGTCTGCGCTATTCTCCGAGATGCACTTGACGGCCTTTTGTGCAGTGATTTTTTTTTTTTAGGACGACCTAGTTAAGGCGGTAGGGTTTCCAAGCTTAGGCGGGCCGCCTGAACTGAAATGTTTATTTTGTTGGCAGCCAGCAATCATTAGTGTGTAGCCTATTTAAAACAATGGCAAGAATTACGCTAACGTTAGCTGTTTTCATATCATTAGTGCTGAGGGGTTAGATATAACACATTGTTACAACTAACTCCGCTGGGGGAAAATATTTTCAAGCCAACCGAAAAAGTTGCTAAGAGCTGCAGACATATTTCAAAACGATGCTATGTTTTAGAATTTACAATTGTAATCCCATAGTCATCGTGTGGTTTCAGTCTAGTTTCAGTCTTAATAAGCATTGATACTCCGTTTCAACAATGAGCTATGAATATTTAAATTTCAGTGCATCAGTCGATGGTTGCCAAGTAGCGATGGTAAGAATGATGGTATTATCACATGCTAGTATTATACTTGCTGTGTATCTTAGCACAACTTGAACGCTGTATCAAGTGACTATCATGCAACTCTACAACTACATATCTGCGGTTAACCAGTAAATGACATGAAACCACATTCTCTCTCAGGAGGAGGTTATGGAGGAGCAGAGGTCTGTGGAGAATGAGGTGAAAGAGGAGATTAGCATGTTGGAGGAGGAAGTGAAGGATGTTCCTAAATGTATTGGTCCGGGCTGCAGTAATAACGCTTTGCCAGAGTCTGTGTACTGTGGTCATCAGTGTATTGTGCAGCATGCAGCCATGGCCATGAAGGGTCTCTCTGAACCCAAAACCGAGACAAAACCTGCCGTTCCACCTACCAAACCTTTAATTGCGGTAAGTATCTTTTCCCATTGAACACTGAATGTAGCTGTATCTCCTTGAGCTTTTATGTCGAGAGATTTCACTGAGGATATACATTAGGGCTGCACGGTTAATTGTAAGAAGATCACGATCCCGATTCAAGCACCCACTCGATCTCAATCCTAACTTATCACGATTTGTCTGTCTATTAAACCTTTGACAGAAATCTTACAGAAGCATTAAAATATGCATGGGCGCTGTCGCAGAGTCACAGCAGTCCTCATGTACATTTTTAAACTGTGGGTTGCTATAACAATTCTTCATTGGTTCACTCCCAAGCTTCATCTGTGTTTTAAACAGATATGCAAGCGACATTTCCTTTGGTGTGTAAGTATGTATTAGTATGTTAACGATATGCAAAAGGTACAAACCCCAAAGTAAACGATGACGCGAGTTATCTTCTCCAACATAAATCTCTTTTCTTGGACTACAACAAACACACGGATTGTAGGCAACTGTTTACTTTATGCGCTTGTTGACATAGACAAGACCGACATTATCATAATTCCTCCCGCTTTGACTCACAGCCTGTAAGTTAACTCCTGTTAACATTGGATTGTAACCGAATCTTTCATACATGGTAAGGAGCGTCACATTTTCGGCTGACGTCAGAGGTATTCAGGCCAATCATAACGTACAGATTAGCTGGCCAATCAAGAACACAGAGCTTTTCAAATTTATGAGTTTTGTATAAAATCAGTGCGTTTGAGGAAGGCAGGATATCTTTTGTATTTATTACAAAAAATCCATGCATTTGGTATCTGATGCTTTTTTCTTTTGTACCGAACCATGACCCATGAATCGAGGTACACACCAAACCGTGACTTCTGTGTACAGTTGCATCCCTTTTAAATAGTATTGATTGCATTAGCCGTGTACCCCGGTTCATTCTTATGTTTTCACATTTCAGATCCCGAAACGGTCATTTCTTGCGAAGCTTTTCAAGGTGAAGATCAGTGAGAGTCCAACATGTGAAGAGAACGAGAGTGCACAGAAAATGATGAATGATGAGTCTGTGTGTTGTGCTGCACTTACTGACTTCTCACAATCATCTGATGTCAATGATCAATCCAGTATGTATCACACACACAAACACACTATATTTAAAACTTCATATGGCAAGAATATGGAAGATTGCTGGAACTTGATTCCAATGAGCTTTTACTCATTAAGACGCAAACCATATTCAGAGTTAGTTAGTTAGGGCAAAATATTGACCACACCCTCATGTTCATTTATTTTACAGTAAAAACACTTTTATCAAATGTAATCTTATGCAACCAATGTTCATGTGATTAGTGCACTGGTCAGATGCACTAACTGCCCAATGATAAATGATATGTTCAGTAAAATCCATCATGTTAATCTCGCGTCACTACAGCATGTGTCTTTAAACTGTTTAAAAGGTTGATATTATGTTTCTTTTATTATTTATCAGTGATCAAAAGTTCTAGAAATATTTTCCAGAAACATTTAGTGCATCACAAATTTATACAAGGGTATACATGGAAATGATGTTTTCTGCCTACACATCTATCTATAGCATGTGATCTTTTCAAAACACAAGCAGTAACACAGGGGTCCTAGTATTGGCACTTTTACACTTAAGGTACGGCTAACTTTTTGGGGGGTTTTCCACTATGTACAGTTTTTAGTACCACCATATTTGAGATCCCAAGCGATACTACTGATGCTAAATCTGATGTGTTTACACTACCGATCGCTGAATCCCGGAGTATAGTTTGTTTTAGACGTGTACGCGAACGTATGCACACGATTGAACGCACAGCCTTGCAAAGTTTATCTGACTCGTACGTGTAATCTGTACACAGATTTTTGACCCATGGGACGACAAGCAATGCATCTTCTGGGCTACATATTACATGATCTTGCAGGCACATGCGCAACATACGTGTACAATGTACGCAGAGTTTGAAAAATCCTGCAGTGCATATGCACACTTCTGATGACGAAAATTGCGTCGCGAGCTGTACTCGGACCCTCGCTCATGCGTTATACTTCGGCCTTGATTGGTCAGAGAGAATCATCACTACAAGCGTCATTGCTAGATTAGTTTACCTCTGTGCACTGTTGAGCAAACCAAGATGTCACCATCTTCGCTTTGTTGTATGAGTTCCCAAACTCTGATATTTTTAGCAGTGAAAACATCTACATGCTGAGAGTCAATAACTCCATTCCATCGATATGCTGCATTGCTCCTGTGTTGTGCGTTTGATTGTATCACGTTTACGAAAATGTCACTTAAGTAGGAGCGACGCAACTGTAATGATAAGACTTTAAACCTACTTGCTTTGAAGCGATACTAAATTGCTGTGGAAAAGCAAACAGAACCAAAATGAGTCGTAATGATAACTCAAATATCTTTCAATGCACATCGCATCAAACCTTAAATCAGATAGGTTACACTAGCAGTTCACCACACCATCTTTTGAACATGACATGGTGGTGGCCATCAACACCAGATCTCAGTCCTGCAGAGCAGCTTTAAACAGGCATTCCCGTCATTTATATGCAGCAACTGTGTGATGCAGTCATGTCAGTATGGAGCAAAATCTTGAAGGATTGTTTCCAGCACTTTTATTGGTGCCACTACAGGTTAACACACGGGGGACAAACTTGGAGCTAGCAATATGTAACTAATAAAGTGGCTGCTGTATGTGTTGATACAAAAATTGATCTGTATTATGGTAAGTGAATTTTGGCAGTTTTTTTGCATGAACCAAGTTACCACATGCATATAATACACATTCTGCACATGGAATGGAATAAGACAGTTTTTAAAGCTGAAGAACTCTCAGCTTCCACCATAAAAGTACACAAATTACAAAACGGCTAAAAGATCATCTGAGAGTTCACACAAGAGCATCCCACCTCACACTTACTTTTGGAATACTGTGATGTGATTAAACATTACACTTTGCATGTGAAGTCAGAATGGGAAAAAAGCTAAAGAGAATAATAATCTGTGTGGGATCATACTGTTGGAGGAGGAGCCGAGGCAGAAGTCTGTTGGCAGAAGTTTGCGGAAGTATATGAAAGCACTGGCTCATTGAAGAAGCCATGTTTACTGTTCATACACAAGGACTTGCAACATAAATTATGTCAAACATCGTGTTCCAACTAGTTGAAGTGAATCAAAGTGACATATGCTATCCCAGACTCAGAATGTGACCTCTTCATTTAACCCATCCAGTGAAGCACGCACGCACACACCCACACTAGTGGTCAGACATTCGGGGCACGACTGGGGATAAATATGCCTTGCTCAAGTCGGTCATTTTAGTCACTACCTGCTGGCACTGAGAATGAAACCTGCCACTATCAGCTTACAAAGCTGTGACGCAGTTGGTCTGTCTGAACTGAACTAAAACCTCTAGGGTCTTTAAGTTTATTGGTCCCCTTAAGTAGTTTTGACCTGCACTGACATTTGTGCTTTTTTCAGTTGCCTAAAAACATGATAATGGAAAAAGTCTCATAACACTGGGTTCAGCACAAACTGAGCTACAATAATATGTGAGCAACATGTATGTACATGTTTGTATTTTTTGAGAGAAAAAATTTTAAGTCACTGATATAAGTCAACAAAACCCATACTAATCATGTTTTCATAACACTCTTCAGAACTGGATCTAGCAATTTGGATCAAATTTTTAAGCACATTTATAGCATTGTAGACTTGTATTGAAGACTTTGTTACTTCTGTTGGTTCATCAAATGTGAAATGTTTAGCATGGTTATCTTGTATCTCTGGAACACCAAAGGGTCCCCACCACAGTTTGGTACAATTTAGCACATGTTAAAATGGTAAATGCCGTGTTTGCATAAAACTACAATTTGAATGTATTAATAATGACCCAAATTTTGCAAATCTTTCTACCCTTGTACTCATCATTGTACAATGGCAAGAAAAAGTATGTGAACCCCTAGGAATAAACTGTTTTTCTCCAATGATTTCCCATAAAATGTTATTGGATCCCAGGGTTTCCCGCAGAAAATTTATTATTTAAGGTGGTAGGGTTGGGTGGGTGGGTCCGAGAGCGTGCCAATCAATGGGGCGGTGCGTATTCGTCATGATGAAAATTAAAATATTTTTATTTAAAACACTCAAATAAAACTTAATTTTGAAGAAACTATGATAAAAAATGAACACTTACTAGATTATTAATTAATTAAATGTTTTTACCTCTAACGGGAATAGCTGCGTGATGAAGTGAAACTAAAAGGTTAATAAACACAAATTGAAGCAGATGTTGTAGAACGTCTGGCGAACGATGATAGATAGCGCAAACATTTTAAAAACTGATTATTTCCCACTTATAATTACATTATCTTAAAGGAGTGTAACTACATTAGCATGTAAATAATGCAGATAAATAAAGTGAGCAAGAGCGCTCAACAATTATATCGAATCAACAGGCACGTGAAACCTAGCTAGCAGGTTGCTCAAACAACAAAATCACCAGCTAACTTACTTTAAAACTGCAAGAACTATAGACTAATACAATAACAGGCTAAAATAAACCCAAAACATAAGTCCACTTACGGTTCTCACAGACACGAGACGGACCACGTCTTTATCTTATTTCGGCCGTGAGGTGCGCATGCACGCTATTCTCCGAGATGTTTTATCAACTGGTTATAGTTATCCTCCAGACAGTGACGGTCCGGACCACGTCTTTCTCATTTCGGTCGTGTGGCGCGCGTCCCCGTGATGCGTGTGCGCGCTATTCTCCGAGATGCACTTGACGGCCTTTTGTGCAGCATTTTTTTTTTTGGAAGACCTAGTTAAGGCGGTAGGGCAGGGATGTCCAATCCTGCTCCTGGAGGGCCTGTGTCTCTGCAGAGTTTTACTCCAACCCTAATCAAACACACCTGATCTAGCTAATCAAGGTCTTACTAGGCAGATTAGATACATTGAGGCAGGTGTGGTGAGGGAAGTTTTAGCTAAACTCTGCAGGACACAGGCCCTCCAGGACTGACTTTGGACACCCCTGCACAGTGGTGGTTCTACACGGAGGCCAAGGGTGGCCCGTGCCTCTGTAGACAAGTCCCTGGCCACCCCGTTCTGACCAAATAAAAAAGTATACATTTATTTAGATTTTACACGCGAGCGCCAAAAGCGGAACTAATGCAACATAGCGTTCTACACGGAAAAATTAGAGCGGCGCACCCAACCACTGTAGCCGGCTGAGGGTGCTGCTCGGGGAGTGTCTCAATTCGTTCCCAATCTCCCGATGTTGTGAATGTGTATGCAGGTTTGGGCACTGGTAAGGACTCTAGCTGACTTGACATTGGGACACTGTTCACTTGTTCTCCTGTGACGTGGCTGCTTAAGCGCGGTGATCATTCACAGCTGTTACTCATCAACAACCGGCAAAACCAACATCTCAGTAACTTTTTAAAGTTTACACATTGTAAAAAGCGCTGTAATTATTCTCTTACATATACGTGCATAAAATTGGAGGAATATAATTAAATGTTACATATAAAAATGTTTACAATTTAAAATAAATATTATTTTAAATACTGATTAGATTGTGGTCCTCAACTGTCTAGCAATGTGTGTTTATATGTAAACTAAAACAAACGTTTGTCTTTGTAAAAGTTTGCATTTCATAAAGTTTATTGAGTAGGCTCGCAAGATTTTCGGTTGGGGGGCTTTAGAAAAGAGCCAAGCTCCCCTTTTGCACCTGCACTCACTCTTGTATTAAATAAAAATGTTTGATTGTAAAGTAAAATAAAGTTTATGGGGCAGTTTTCCGGAAAGGGATTAGACTAATCCTAGACTAAAATAAATGTAAGAGCTGTCCAAACTGAAAACAACTTGCAATGCCATATCTTAAAATACATCAGTGCCCTTTGTTTTGCTTCAAAATGCACACAAGTAATGTATTTAGTAAGGCATGTTTGTTAAAACTAGTTATATTTCCTAATTAAACTAAGGCCTAGTCCTGTCTTAAACTAATTCCTGTAACCGCCCCATATAATCTTTAAATATCATTTCTTGCCATTTTTTATGTGCCCCTCTGGTAAAACACTGGCCCCTCCTTGGCCCCCCAAGTGAAATTTGTCTAGAACCGCCACTGCCCCTGCGGTAGGGTTTCCAAGCTTAGGCGGGCCGCCTTAACTGAAATGTGCTGCGGGAAACCCTGGGATCCTGATCTAGGTCACAACAATAGACAAGCACAATGTGCATAAGCTGACAACACACAAAAAATACATTTGAAAACACCCATTAAAATGTAAGTGAACCCATAGACTAATTACTTTAATGAAATTTGTGTCAGGAGTCCAATTAATAAAATTAGTTTAATGGTGTGGTTTAGTGCAACTTTGATTGATAAAAATACACTCAAACATTTTAGGATCTTAAGGAGCATCAGCTCTTATGAACCATGCCTCTCTAAAGAGTTATTGCACTCCATAATGCTGAAAAGGGATACAAAACAATCTCAAAATGTTTAGACATCCATCAATCCACAGTTAGACAAATTGTCTATACATGGAGACCATTTAAAACTGTAGTTACTCTTCCTAGAAGATGACTCCTAAGGCACATTGCAGAATACTCAATAAAGTAAAGAACAACCCACAAGTAACAGCTAAAGGCTTGAAGACATCATTGGAACTGCCACGCAAGTCTTTGAACAGGCACAGTGTCTATGGCAGAACACCACGGAGGAAGCCACTGCTTCATTGCTGTGAGCCTGAAGTTTGTAAAAGAGCACCTTGGCAAACCCCAGTGCTACTGGGAAAATATTTTATGGACTGATGAAACAATTGTTGTTCGGGAAAAATACTATGCCATCATCTCAACAGTGAAGTATGGTGGATGGAACATCATGGTTTGAGCATGCTTTGCTGCCTCAGGGCCTGGACCACTTGTCATCATCGAGGGAAAAAGTAATTCCCAAAATATTCTACAGGATAATCAGGGTGACTGTCTGCCAATTGAAGCACACACACTAAACACAAGTGTCACACAGTGAATATACAAAATTCACACAGAATGCAGTGTAAACAGAAGTAAGGATTCCAAAGGACTAACACCTACAATCCAATCAGTGCTCCAATCCACTGCAACAGAAAACATACACAGAACCAGTTGGTTATCACTGAATAAAATATAAACAAACAATCCCTCTATCGCCTTTTAACAATCAGCTAAAAGCATCCATAAAACGTAATGGATGCCTTGAGTAAAACAATCTAACCAAAACAAAAGAATCACATAACCAAAAATAAAGGGTAATGAAGGACTTTAGGACTTTTATTTAATTATATTGAAAGAGTTTAACATTATTAAATAAAACCCTATGAACTCATCCGTTTAAACAAGCCAGCTCAAAAATACCATTCTCAAATGGCAAACAAACAGCACATCCACAGCCCAGCAGCCAAAATCTGACCACCCTAAAACAAAACTCCTACATGCACTATAAGGTTTCCCGAATAGTGATTAGACTTGTCCTAGACTAAAATGAATGTAAGAGCTGTCCAAATTGAAAACAACTTGCACTTAAATATCTTAAAATACATCAGTGTCCTTTGTTTTGCCTCATTGATGTTGGATGAGAAGGCCTCGCTCGTAGTCTGTGCTCTAATTCATCCCAAAGATGTTCTATTGAGTTGAGTTAAGGACTCAGGCCAGTCAAGTTTCTTCACACCAAACTCCCTCATCCATGTCCTTATGGACATTGCTTTGTGCATGGTGCGCAGTCTTGTTGGAACAGGATGGGGACATCCCCAAACTGTTCCCACAAAGTTGGGAGCATGAAATTGTCCAAAATGTCTTGGTATGATGAAGCATTAAGAGATCCTTTCACTGGAACTTAGGGGCCAAGTCCAACACCTGAAAAACAACCCCACACCATAATCCCCTCTCCACCAAATGTTACAATTGGCACAGTGCAGTCAGGCAAGTACCGTTCTCCTGACAACCCTCAAACCCAGACTCATCCATTGGATTGCCAGACAGAGAAGTGAGATTCGTCGCTCCAGAGAACACGTCTACACTGCTCTAGAGTCCAGTGGCTGCGTGCTTTACCCCACTGCATCCTATGCTTTGCATTGACCTTGGTGATGTAAGGCTTGGATGCCACTGCTAGGCCATGGAGCCCCATTCCATGAAGCTCCCTTCACGCTGTTTTTGAGCTAATCTGAAGGTCACATGAAGTTTGGAGGTCTGTAGTTATTGACTCTGCAGAAACTTGCTGACTTCTGTGCACTGTGCACCTTAGCATGCACTGACCCCGCTTTGTGATTTTACGTGGCCTACCACTTTGTGGCTGAGTTGCTATATTTTTTATAATATTACTAACAGTTGACTGTGGAATATTCAATAGGCAGGAAATTTCACAAATTGACTTACTGTACAGGTGGCAACCTATCACGCTTGAAGTCACTGAGCTGCATGCTTGGGTGATTGATTTTATACGCCTGAGACCATGGAAGGGATTGGGACACTTGAATTCATTGATTTGGAGGGGTGTCCCAAAACTTTTGCCAATATAGAGTATTAAAAACCAGGATAACAACTAAACATCAAGAGGGGATAAATATCCTCTCTACCTCTCATTAAATTCACAACACTTGCATGTGAAGGACAAAAGCAGCCTAAAATGCTGCGTTCAGACCAGCCGCGGTAGAGTCATCTAGCGTGAGTGATTTCAATGTTAAGTCAATGTAAAGACGCGTTGTAGCGCTTCTGGAGGTCTTGCGGCGCGAATGAGGCGTTTAGCGCGGTAGACGTGATTCCGCCTCAATGCGCCACCTTAACCAATCAGGAGCTTGCTGTAGTAGTGACGTGATTACAGGAAGCGAGCGGAGTCGCAGAAGCCCGTCCCATGACGCGAATTTGTAACGCTAGTATGTGGAAACGCACTCAATTGGACACCTTTCCAATAGTGACTGATGTTGAAATTCATTTTTTTCCCTGAGGAGAACTGAGAGACTTATTAACAATATATTACAAAAGACAATACATTAAGTGATGTCTAAGAAACACAACACAATACATCAGAAGTTTACATCAATACTCATTACAGTCATAAATCTGGCCAGTTAATGCCCAGAATTTATCAATTTTCCAAATGAGGTGGATCCTGATCCATTAGACAAAGTTAGACACTTGCCTTGGGCCCTGAGCTACCAAGGGGCCCTAAACACAGGAGTGTATGTGGTGAGCTGCCACTTTTTGCCCTTGATAATCATCAAGATTCCCAGAAGCCTGAATTATAGTTAATATATATATATATATAGATCAGAAAAGATGATTCACATAAAATTGCAGTCAAAGTCTTTGCTTTTCACCACACAAACACCACCACTGTCTGTCTTCTTTTTCCCTCCAGACACAGCCCTCTCCCAGCCACGGACTGTGCTCTGTGCCAGTGAGTATGCTTTGTAAATAATACAGGTTGCACAGTTTGTATAATATCAGTGTAATCTCAGGTACAGTAGCTCTTTACTTAGGCTTTAGTCCGCCAAAATGTCTGCCCAGCTTGTAATTTATTCCCCAATCTGTACTCGAATTCGTGATCGCTTAAGTCCTATTTAAATCTCATATGAAAATGGCTGTGGCTCGGCCTTTTAATCTGTTATTATGCTAATTTTTCAAGTTCATTTAGATTCCACAGCACATAGCAGAGCGAACGTCAAAGTACAAGATGTGTACATTAAGTGATAGGTGACATCTGCATCTGTGTAGTCCATCATTCATTTAAAAAGTTTACATAATTTAGGCTAATGCATGAGCCATTCAGATTCTTTCCCATCCACTTTGGGAGAAAACTTGTGTAAACTTGTGATTTGTCTCGTGTGTGTGTGTGTAAGGGATAATGTATAGCTGGTTGTTATCAGCATCTAACATTCCAACAGCCTGTGTCATAAGGTTGGAAATAAATAAATAAATAAGGGTGGTTTTAGGTATCTACTTTTAAGCACAGGATACACTGCAAGATCTTTGGATGTCCCAGACGAAAGATTTCCATCATGAAACAATCGTTGCCATTTCTGTGATTGAACCTCTCACACTGCACTATATAGAACCATCGATGAAGAGCCACAAAGACGAACGTTTGCATCCCAGAATAGCCTACGATAGTTTTCTGACAGTGTCAGAAATTCTGCATGATCAACGCACAGTGTGTTGGCTGCTATGACCTGCGTACTGTTATTTGTTTACCAGTTGCACATGCTGGTGACGTTGTGCTAACATGTGACGCAACCGTCAAAGCCTCCAATTCAGTAGGTGTCATTGTACAGTCTACATGCTTGTCGTTCCCAAGTTTAAACGATCCAATTTGCACAGTATCCCGGACTTTAGACAGCTTAACTTCATTTTTACATGTTTCACTTTACAACACATACTGCCTAACAATGCACATTGTTCAGAGTGCTTTATAAATACAGTTATCCCACATCATCACTTGCAAACATATTTCATAACAGGGACATATTAAAGTGTGTTTATTTCATCAGGAATGTTTTCAACAGGTTGCATTACATGAAAGTGACGTTGCACTGATTTGCTGTGCTTTGGGGACACCCAACTGTTGTCAATGGGTTATATTCACATACAGTATTACAGCTACAGTATAATCATCGCAGGCAGGACTGAGTCTGTCACATGCAGGAGTCAGAGATACATTCTTCAGCTACAACGCTAGCTCTTCTAAATAACTCAAATCAATAAAATGCTTTGGCTAGAACAGTCCTGCATTGCTGTCTGGGCATACAGTACATGACTGCAAGCAATTTCATTAACATGTGTGACCCACTCTTGTACATATAATAGACTCAGAAATGGCAAAACTAGACTTACTGTTCACACACTCAGTGTGGGGTGGCTTTATTATTTCTGAGGGACCTAAAGGTATCTAAAGTACTATTCGGATGGGATTAGTTTTACATATGGAGATATGGGGTAAAGCAATTTTTATCAGAGCTTCTCAGTGATTTTAGTCCCGTCCGAATGCTCCATGTCAGTAATCATAACGGACAATGTCAGTAAAGTTTACGGCGACTTTTACCTTCTGTAAAAAGGTCTGGAGAAATTACCTCAGGTAATACTTATCTAGTTCGAATAGACCATCTGTAAATATACACGTACATTTCTTCATTTCCTGTTATTTTGTGGGTTTCTTTCAAATATAAAATCGCTTAAAGAAGCATTTACTTGCTTTCTTGGCAGTGACAAGTCAGTTTCTGAATACCACGACACAAACTTTAAAAAAAAGTCAAAATCACTTCTCAAAGGCACAGAACTGTTTCTGAAACTGACGTTCTCCCCAAACTGAAATTAAACACAGTGTTTCGAGTTGTTCTCATTTGTGTCATGTTGTTTGCACATGTGATATCAGGAAGCAAGGTAATGTGCACGTGAAGTGCTGCGCAATGTTACCCCTCCCACTTCTGAATGTTTTACTGAGATGCCTAATCCCGTGTGAATTGACCATCAATATTACAGACATCCTGTGGTAAAATTACATTACGCCATCAAAACTGATCCCGTCCGAATAGTACTATACACTGTCTAAAAGTCACAACCAGAGGGGGTTTCAGTCTTCTTTAAATGTATACCCATCAATGGTGGAAAAGTATATTTGTTTTTTTACTTCGTACAAATTATGTACATTGCAATGTTATTACAAGTAATAATTAGTGCCGGGATTTTAACGCGTTAATTAAGATTAATTAATTACATCAAAAATAATGCGTTTAACATGTATAACGCATTTTAATCACACTTATTTTTGCACCGCGGAACATTTCTCATTGGATGAGTTTCGGCGGACCGAAAAATACCGGAGCACCAACTAGCGTTCATCATGACTACAGACAACAACAAACCACAGTGAACATGAACGAAGAACCTGATGAGATCGCTTTGGTTGGCCCCGTGGATGGGAAATTTTTTTATAAAAAACGAACGGATGGAAGCGTCAATAAGAGCATGGTTGTGTGTAAGCTATGCAACAAGGAATTCGCATATCACCGCAGCACATCGAGCCTTAAGTATCATCTCAATGCAAAATATATAGCAGCTAGCGTGGACGTTAGCCCGACTCCGAGTTCAACGACTTGGTTGAACAAAAATAAACAATATTTTGTTGCTTAAGCTTATGTATTCAGTCATTATTCATGGTATACTAAAAATCCATGTGAAAAAATAACTTCTCAATGTTCTCAGGTCAAATATTTATGTGTGATTAAAATGTGATTAATTTCGATTAATTAATTACAAAGCCTCTAATTAATTAGATTAATTTTTTTAATCGAGTCCCGGCCCTAGTAATAATACTCAGTAACAAGTACTTAAAAAAAGTCATTAAAAATACAAAGTAGTCTTATTAAGAACTACACTGAGCTTGACCAGGGTCCCAAAACATGAATGCGAACCACAATGTTGTGGTTTTCTCAACTCTATTAGCTACTGATACTCTGTTTGAATTTTAACTATAATTTTGTCAGCTATTTTTACATTTTGTTTTATTTTTAGTCTTGCGTCAAATGTATTTTTTAGTTGTAGTCATAGTCAATCTTATGCAACGTTTTAGTAGTAAAGATTTGATTGAGTGAAAGTCATTTGTAGTCTTATTTTAGTTTGCGTTGAGATTTTTAACAATAACATTATCCATTAACAAAAGACTCAATCTAAACCCCACTACACATCATGTAAAGCAAACTACTAATCCATTATTGTATTGGTTACACACTGTGGGCAGATTTCATTTGGAATAAACATCACTGCTCCCTCTGAAAAGTATTAACTCTGAACGGTGTAGGGCAGTTGTATCAATAATAGGCGATAATAGCAATAATAATAACAACTTTCTCTTTATCTATAAAGACCCAATAACTGCTCATGACATTCAGTGAATGAACAGGATATTTAGATTGTAACAAAATGTTGAAGAATAAAGAGAGACTCCTTTACTGTGTGTTAGCAGGAATATAAAGGGCCATGCAGGTGCTCTAGCGAGAAAATAGGGCACCCTGACTGGACAGTAGATATAGAAGCTGCAGACTGTATCATAGACGCTTTAATGGAGCTCTGAGGGGCATGAATGTATTCACACTATACATTACTTGTGTGATATAACACTTTTCTTGGTTTGGCTGTTATTTATATTTGATCAGACGAGCAGACTTCCAAGAATCCTGTTACTGGACTATTTGTAAACCAGGAGGAAAAACAATATATTGCGTACACAAATACCAAACAAACTGCCCAAGTACTACCTAAGCAGATGATGCACTTGTAAACTAATGCATCTATCTGCCTGTTGTTGATGAGATAGTGAGCAAATCTTCACCGGTGAGAGCGAGTGGGAAATTAAAAGTGAGGAGCGAAATCAGTGAATCTCTAGCAAACTTATAACACAATTCTTCAAGCCCAGGATCAGAAATCCAATCTACTGATGCAGACTACAGTGCTGTTTCAAACAAAACAAAAGCCCTTTTCACACAGAAATATCAGAAAATACATTGAAAATGCGTCCATGGATTTGTCCGGGATCATTTGATTTTGGTTCATTCACACTGCCAATGATTTTCCAGAATCTGTGCATATGCATTCAAACACATCCCGTAAAAACACGTGACATATTTAAAGTCCTGCACTTGTTAGTTTTTTCTCGATACTTGTTAGTACATTTTTGTTTATGATAAGATCATAAAGGAGGGTGTGATGCCCTGTTCTGTTATGCTGTTGAATGATCTCAGCTTTTGCGCGGATAGTGACGCGCTCCCTGATCTCTGCTTCGGTCCAGTTTGGAGACATTTCTCGTCATGAATGTTAATCTTCATTTAATTCCCCCCTTCTGGTTGCAAAGACACGCGCGTCCTCACTATGGCACGCCCCTTACGGCATTGTTTCTGCCTTTTGTTCACACAGGACGTGATCTGTAAATGTTACAACGTTACTAGCTCCCCTTTATGGGAGCAAAACCCACAAACAATTATGTTTGCATTTACACAGAAGGCCCAGTGGCAATTTTAGTGGACTTTTCCGGGATCAATGTGCTGTCTAAATGAGGTTAAAGTGGCATCTCAGCCTGTGAGGGCAAATGGACAATGGACCATCCCCTAAACTCCCACATCATCCTTCAAATAAGTCTTCAGTGTCCCCAGAGTGTGTATGTGATGTTTCAGCTTAGAAATACCCCAAAGATCATTTATTATAGCATGTTTAAATTGCCACTTTATAATTGCCACTTTATCCTTAAAGAGTTGGACGTGTCAAAAGTTCTTGCTTCAACTTACACAAGCATAACAAAGCAGGATAATCTCACGCAACAAGTTAGTAGTGGTGTTCAGCCTTATATGTTTGAACCAGTTTAAAAAGTCAATCATTTGACTGTCCTGTGTGTATTATTTTTGTGTTTATTAGCAGACATTGCGATCAAAAATGAAGACATTTAGCTCAGGTCTCATGCTGCCTTCACGTGCCATATAGTTAATATTTTAAACGTCAGTGTTTTACAAACACTAGTAAAATAAACTTTAGACCAAACCACAAAAGCACGTTTAAATGATCTGTAACACAAATTGACCTTAACCTAAAGATAAAGAAGAGAATGAACATGCACACCAATAAAAATTCGGTTCTTTATTTCTTATGGCATAATGTGACCACAGTCTTGACCTCAGAACACAATTTGAACAGCAAAGTAAATTTGAGATAAAACAGAAAGTTGTTAGTCATGTACCTATTGTAGGACCCCTTCCATCATAGTAATGTTGAAAACAAATTAAACTAGTACCTGGAGAGAAAGCTGATAAGAAATCTACATGTACTTTGATTTTTGAAATGTTCAGACATAAATTAGTTTTGGACATTATTTAGCAAAATTTTACATTTATTTAATTGTAGTAGAAATACTGTATTGAAGACATAATAGGGTAGGAAAATAAATATTTGGTGGCTGAGATAACTTAAGAAAAAAACATTGACAATCTTTGAGGATTTTCAAGGAGATCTGCTAGCAGGGTGGTTATACGCAAGGAATAATTGACAACGGGCCAATTAATTATTAAAAAATAATGCACACACAAGGTGGCTTACATTGCGAGTCAATTATTTCTCTTATACCACAGTTACCACAGACATTGCTCTGGTCTGGTGGTTATTTTAAGACATTTGACAAGAATTACAGAAAATAACCAACACCCAAGGAACATTTCTCAACCAATCAGAATAAAGCATTCAACAGACCCATGATATAAAAAGATATTAATAGCTGCAATAACTCTGATACATATTTGTTTTATGCCAAGGTTGTGTGTGAAATGTAAGAAACAGTATAAAAATAAGTAACGGGCATTCTTTACATTTTCTTACAGCCATTAAGGACAAAGAAGAGCAGAGTACCGACACACAGAGCAAACCACCAGATCTGATATTAGACAATCCATCTGTTGAAAAGATACCTGTTGCCCCAGTGATCAAGAAATCCACTCCAGGAAGAGCCAGGAAAACCATGCCAGGCTCTCCACGGCTGGAAAACCTTAGAGGAGCTCTTAGTAAAAGTAAACAAAACACAAAATTAGCTACTGAAGACAACAAACCTCCAGATGTTCTTCCCGTCCCGGATGACCGTGCCATGGTCCCTCCATCCAGTCCTCTCCAGATCAGACAGAAGATTCGCCAGTCACTGACAGAAGTTTTGCTTTACGGGTGAGAGAAGGAAAAGTTATGCTTCATTTCCCAGAATACAAGTGTATGGTAAAGTTGCAAGAGAAAGTCTGTGAGCAGTTTTTTGATTTGAATGAATTTCTACACTGATCTTCTTAAAAGTAAGACCGTTAAAAAAAGAATTAGAAACTCATACTCAAACATACTCGCTTTTAGATTTAGCTTAATAAAATATGCAGACCTGCCAGGATTTATAAAGGTAAACCCTCTCTTTCTATTCTTTTTTAAAGCTCAGGGTTTCCTTTAAAACCAAACTGTGTTGGGCCAACAGTATCTGAAATCATAAACATAGTTTCACGTTTTTGCTTGGGGAGCACCTACAGGCAAATCAGGGTACTGCAGTACTTTGAGATTAGTGAGGGAGTGGGGCTTCATTGTTTTTAAATATGATTTAACTGAATCGAACATATTATAGCCTCATGTTGCTCAGTCTGTCTACTAAATAATAAGACAAATAAAATACGAAATGCTACTTGATAAGTCTGGAAGATTAATAGTTAAACTATTTTCGTAATTGAGAGTTCAACTAGATCAGTGACTCTATACCTTTTTTTTTTGTGCCAGTGCCCCCCTATCAAAAAAGCTTAACATCTTTTCTGAATATATGCTAATTGAAATTTTGTCTTAACAACAGGGCTTTGAACCAGATTTTTTTAACAATTGGTTCATTCCGAACAGAAACAGTATTTTAACGTTTCCGGTTTTCAGGTTCAACCCTAAATTTGACATTTCTGAACTGGTTAGAAAAAAAATGAAGTTCCTGAACCGGTTAGGTTCCGTTTCCATCTCAGCTGTGGGACATACAAATAAGTAGGCTGATCATTAGGACATTAAACTTAAATTATTAGTCTACATAATTTTACTTGAGTCTCTATCTTGTCATCATCACACATTAAAAAAGGCTACATTATGTAAGCGGCATAACTGTAATTCTGACATGCCTACATTTGTTGAGTCCACTTAAACACGCGCACACACAGACGGAGGACGAATTTCAAACGGCGCTTCGCGAAGAAGATGCAGCATAAACAGTCGATCCACATAAAGTGAAAATTAGGTTGTTTTTCAGTGCTTTCAGTGTATTTTAATGGGCTACAATATGAGACACAGCAGCGCAACTGTCTCTCAAGTTTATACATCAAGAGTTCTGATCTTTGATTGGAGTTAGACCGGACACATTCAACCACATGTGCGTCTGTGCGTAAGGAAAATTGCTCACTTTAGCGTCTTTTAGCGGTTAAATTGTTTAAAATCACTTAAGTGTGAACATTTGCAAGCCTTTGAAACACTGGCAAATTATCAACTTTCACCCTATTTAAATTTGCGTATTAATTCACGAATCGCATGTGAGCAGATCAACTGCGATCCATTACACCACTAATTAGTATTAAAAAACAAACATCTTGAGATACTTGGTAGCCTACAATATTAACCTCTTATGATTGAGCATTAGAGACTTGGGAATTGAGTAGACTAATTGCTGGTGGCAAGCTTCTCATTTCTCCGATGAGTCAACGACGACCGGAAGTGAACTTCATTGAGTATTGCACAGAAAACGGGGGGAAAAAACGGTATTAACCAGTTACCATTATTTTAAATAAATGATTCTGTTCGGGAACATATATTTTTGGAAAGTTTCTGGTTTCGTTTCTGTTCCTTGCAAAACATCAAAAGTTTCTGGTTTACGTTTTCGTTCCGTGAACCGGTTCAAAGCCTTGCTTAACAATAATAATTGTCATAAAATTATTTTCCTTTATATTATTAATTTTGTTACATAATTAAAAGGCATGTCACTTAAAGCCAAATGAAAGATTTGATTGGACAGTTGGAATATTAGTATCATAGTTTTTCAAAAGACATCATATGATACAAAATATGTGAACATTTGCAAATATATGTTTACATTATTTGAAACCGCTATGCAGTGGGGAAGATTATTATTAACATTATTCTGTCGTCATTTTCTGAAAAAATAAATAAATAAATAAACGAAACTAGCAAACCCACTTTCAAAACTAATTAAAACTAAACTGAATTTGAAAACAAAAAGTCAAAACAAAATACAAATAAAAACTAATAAAAAATGAAAAACTATAGTAAACTTATGCTGCTATAGGGTCGTTCCGTATGAGTTTTAAACGGATTCAACAGGATCATTGAAAAGAGTCAACTCATTCATGATTTGGACATCGCAATCGCGTTTTGTAGCGGACAGTGCATTATTATTTACCACTGCTAGTAATATTAATGATAACTAAAACTACATTTCAAAGGGTCATTAGGATTTCCTCACAACAAATGTAGGTGAAAGACTTGACAAACACATTTACTTTGTATTAATATTTGTACTAAACGTTTGATATGCTTTTTCATCACCAGGATAAAAACCAGTGATCATTTGGACACTGCTGAGTGTGGAGTGGAAAAACTGTCTGTGAACATAGAGAAAGAAGTGTTTAATATGTGTTACACCACAGATGACGTATACAAGAAGAAATGCCAACATCTCCTGCTTAACCTGAAAGACCCCAAAAACAAGGTGAAAAACAAAGATTTTTTAAAATGAAGTTTATTTTAGACTAAGATTTGAATCTTTTTCTGACTCTTCTTCTAACTCTTGTTTCAGGAGCTATGTCATCAGCTTTTAAAAGGAGAAATTTCTCCAATGAAAGTCATTCATTTAAGTGAAAAGGACGTTCAATCTGTTGAGGTAAACTCTAGACACTTTGTGAAGCATGCCTATCTAGTTATTTCCTCTATGTAAAGTGTTTTAACCACTGAGCTTTTTGAACAGGACACCGCTGACAAGTCTTTAGAGGATCATCAGATGTCTTCAGAGGAGGAATCTGACTCTGTGCAGGTGGAGGAAGCTCCTGCCACGCAGGTGGAGGAAGCTCCTGCCACGCAGGTGGAGGAAGCTCCTGCCGTGCTGATGGAGGAAGCTCCTGCCGTGCTGATGGAGGAAGCTCCTGCCGTGCAGTTGGAGGAAGCTCCTGCCGTGCAGGTGGAGGAAGCTCCTGCCGTCCATGTGAAGAGCGGCATCACTAACTCAGTGAGTCCACACTTGCTTGCTTACCAATGTGATGTTTCAGGAAATCAAAATCTTTACAAAAGCATTAATGCCCGCATTTAAAAAACAAAGTTGCCAGCCAGCGGCAGCATTTTTTATGATTTTTACAAAAGTTTAATGCCTTCCAGAAAATGTTCTTCTTTATATATATATATAAGCATACAATAAAAAAATGTATCCTACTTTAATTTGTTCTTTTTCATCACCTCTCAAATATGGTTATGTTTCTTTAAAAATAAAAAAATTTGAGCAAAAAGCTATTTGTTCTAAGGCAGGGGTGTCCAAAGTCGGTCCTGGAGGGCCTGTGTCCTGCAGAGTTTAGCTAAAACTTCCCTCAACACACCTGCCTCAAAGTATCTAGTCTGCCTAGTAAGACCTTGATTAGCTGGATCAGGTGTGCTTGATTAGGGTTGGAATAAAACTCTGCAGAGACACCGGCCCCCCAGGAGCAGGAGTGGACACCCCTGTTCTAAGGGAATAATTTTAGGTTTTATAAGTTGGGTAAGCGCACCACCTGGTGGATAATAGCGGAAATACGGATTGCTGGAAAAATTTGTCATTGGCAGAGGAACTGATGAGTTAACTTGTCAATGGCGGGGAAAGAATTAAAGTCCATCGCCCTCGGCTTACTTAAACTGTGTGAGATTTGTGTTCCTCCACGAAATTGGTGCCATTTCCGCTCATCTGAAGAGACTGCTCTTTCCTCTGTTGTCTTAGGATGAGAAATCATGTCCATCTTGGCGAAAGCAGACCCAGGCGAAGAAATTAAACTCAGATGTCCCAGACGTGATTTGCGGGATGCTGAAAGACACAACATCAGAACATAAATGCCATCTGTTTGACCTCAATTGCAGGATATGTACAGGTATGCCTTCTAAAGATCTGTTTTAAAATATACTTTATATTTAGTTTAAAAGATTTAATTCATTACCTTTTAAAAATCATGCATCTAATGATGCTGAAAAATGTTGTCAGTTTTCAGAAAAAATTCCTCACACAGTTAAGATAAAGATACAGCAGGGAAAATAAGTATTTGACACATCAGCATTTTATCAGTAAGGGGATTTCTAAGTGGGCTACTGTGACACAAAATTTCCACAAGATGTAGCCATCAAGCCAAATATTGAATTCATACAACGAAATCAGAACATTTAAGTATACAAGTTGAGTCATAATAAATAAAGTGAAATGACACAGGGAATAAGTATTGAACACACTTTATTTAATACTTTGTAGAAAAGCCTTTGTTGGTGATTACAGCGCCTCTTGTATGGAGAGACCAGTCGTCTGCATTGCTCAGGAGTGATTTTGGCCCATTCTTCCACTCAAATGGTCTTTAAATCTTTAAGGTTCCTTGTGCCTCTTTTATGAACTTTGATCTTCAGTTCTGTCCGTAGATTTTCTATGGGATTTAGGTCAGGTGATTGACTGGGCCTTCAAGCAACTTGATTTTCTTTCTTTGAAACCACTTCATTGTTTCCTTGGCCTTGTGTTTGTCCACCCTCTTTTCATTTTCAGCTTTCTGGTAGATTTTTATCCAGAATGTCCCAGTACATTTCTCCATTCATCCTGCCTTCAATAATATGAAGTCTGCCAGTACCCCTTGCTGAAAAGCAGCCCTAAATCATGATGCTTCTAACCCCAAACTTAACTGTTGGTATTGTGTTATTGGGGTGGTGGGCAGTCCCATTTCTTCTCCAAACATGGTGTTGAGAATGACTTCCAAAAAGTTCAATTTTGCTTTCATCTGACCATAATATACTTAATCCCAATAATCCACAAGCTTCTCCAAATTATATTTTGCAAACTTTAACCGAGTCTCAACATGCTTTTTGTGTAGCAATGGAGTCTTGCGTGCTGAGCGTGCATGGATGCCATGGCGGTCCATTGCATTGCTTATGGTTTTCTTTGAAACAACAGTACCTGCTGATGCAAGGTCTTCCTGAAGTTCTGCCCTAGTGGTTCTTGGCTTTTGGAGAACTCTCCTGGTTATTCTTTCTACTCCTCGGACAGGAATCTTACGTGGAGAACCTGATTGTGGCCGTTGTATGGTGAAGTGATGCTCTTTCAATTTCCATATAATGGCCCCCACAGTGCTCACAGGAACATTCAGCATTCTGGAAATGCACCTATAATCATTCCCCCATTCAACGATAAGATTACGAAGATCTTGATTAAGTTTTTTGCTTTTACCCATCATGAAGTCTTTCCTGTGTGCCTCATGGGTAATGAGAAGCCTTTATAGGCCATCAATTAGGACTAAAGCAGCTGATATCAATTAGTACTGATAGGGGCAGGGTTTCTCTCTCAATACTGACAGATTTTAGGTGATCTTCTGTATGTAATTTTGCACCTTGTTCTCTTCATGTGTTCAATACTTATTCCCTGTGTCATTTCAATTTATTTATTATGACTCAACTTGTATACTTAAATGTTCTGATTTCTTTGTATGAATTCAATATTTGTCTTGATGGCTACATTTGGTGGAAATTTTGATAAAAATACCTTACTGATAAAAATGCTGATGTGTCAAATACTTATTTTCGCCGATGTATGTGTCAGACAGCTGAGGATGTTCATAACACTTCTTAGGGTTTGGCACATGCGGTGAACTTATTCCTAAACTGTGCAGTAGTATAAACAGGATTGCTTGGGACAACTACATTAATGCATTGATGTATACTGTCCATTCTATAATAAGGGTCGCAAATCACGATCCTTTTGCAAATGATTAAAGACCAAAAGGTCTGAGAAGCCAGAGTAGAAACGTAAACAAGTAATGGACTAAAATGTTGTTGTGTGCACTGCTGCTCTTTTTCATTTGCTACATTTGAATTGATTACATATAGGGCAAGTATCCACTGATGGTGAACCTGAAACCAAGAATCCAAACACTGACATGACAAAGGATAAGAAAGAAGAGAAATCGTTGGTTGTTCATATGAAGGATGAAGCGTCTCCACCTGCTGCAGAAGTTTCCAGTATATCAGAGTCCCCAGCATCTCCCAGTGCAGACGATCGTGAAACGCACACCCCGTCAGTGGATTGCACTCCTGTTTTGATCCCGTCAACTCCAGTCGTGTCCCTCTCGAGAAGAGATCCTCGTACAGCGCAATTCAGACAACTTATGCCATCGTATGCTGACCCAAAGTTTGTCTCACCGCAATCACAACTTCCAACCCCAGGGCAGCACGTAACAGAACCGCTTAAAGAGACGAGGGTGGTCCCGCCCCTTGTGCCAAAATCTATCCTTATGAAACCTTCATCAGCTTCGGGGCTGTCTGCTTCATATGGCTCAAGTGCAAGGTATGCATGAAGTCACAGACTTTTCGTTACTATATGGGGTGGTTTCCCGGACAGGGATTAGCTTAAGCCAGGACTAGGCCTTAGTTTAATTTTGAAATATAACTAGTTTTAATAAACATGCCTTACTAAAAACATTACTTGTGTGCATTTTTAGGCAAAACAAAGGGCACTGGTGTATTTTAAGATATGTCAGTACAAGTTGTTTACAGTTTGGACAGCTCTTACATTTATTTTAGTCTAGGACTAGTCTAATCCCGGTCCGGGAAACTGCCCCTATATGTTTATTGCAAATAACCTGTGGGCCGTACACATCACTTTTTTGTCATTTTTTTCAGGCTGATGGAGTCTCATACACCATCTGACAAAGGGACAAAGCAGTTTTTATCTAAACAGGAGCCTTTATGGAAGGGTTTTCTCAACATGCCAACCGTGGCCAAGTTTGTCACCAAAGGATATTTAATCTCAGGATCCCCTGACTTTCTGAAAGAGGTGAAGCCCTTTTAATCAAACTATGGTGTATTTAAATATTATAACATCTGTAAGACTTTACAGTACGCTCTCATTCACTTACATTAGTTAATTCATCATCTAACGTGTACTAACAATGAGCAATATCGTTTTACTTTGTTAGTTAATACAAGTACAGTTGTTTATTGTTTGTTCATGGTTAGTTTGTTTTTGTTTTGCGTTAGTTTTGTTAGTTCATCTAATGATAACAGACACACAAAAACGTTCATTTTTAGTTAACCAACGTAGTTGTGGTTAAGCCTATGTAACTTTAAGCCATTAATTTATAAATAAGTACCATTAAATCATCAGTACAGTGTTTATTACATGTATCTATGTTTGTTTTTAGGACCTACCAGATACTATCCTAATTGGTGGCAGGATATTGCCACAAACAGTGTGGGAATATGTTGAGCTGATAAAGACATCTGAGGCCAAGGTAAGTTTAAAACTGTGCTCTTGTCTTAACCAGATGGTAATCTCCAAAATGAATGACCTGTATATGTTATATTAATGACCTGTTGTTCCAGTTTAGTCAGAAAATGTCATGTGGTGATATCTGAGCTATTTAATCATATGGACGAATGGTGTTGCGGAGCCAAGTCATCTGTGGCTCGTAATAAAGCACAAGAGTGCAGAGACAAACATTACAGCAGGGCAGACACACATAGAGAGATTGGTATTTTGACAGGGCCATTGACTAGTAATGGGTTTAGTTTTACCTAAAGTCATCAAATGAGGAGCATATATAAAAATCATCAAGTTGAGAACAATATTTACCCAAATTGCCTAAAGTCACAGTCACAATAATGTTAATAATGACACTGCCAATATGAAAGTGGTTCTTGATATCCTAAGAAGCATTGCCATGACAGACACAACCAGTGGCGTCCGGTGACTTCTTTATTTGAGGGCGCTCGACACGAAGTTCGTCACAACATGTATGTAGCCTGTCATGTGTGTGGTTCGTAATTTCATAATATGTATTCTGCGCGTCGAGAGATCCTGAGTGCATCACGTGTTTTGTCAAAATAAGTGCCTGCTGCAGACGTGTCTAAAGGGTTTATGATAAAAGAGACGCTCGCATGTATTTTGTGAACGTGAGCGTCCCTGTTATCATAAATGGTTTTGACGCGTGTGCAGCAGGCACTTATTTTGACAAAACACGTGATGCACATGGTTCACATGACGCAACAAACACATATTTTGAATTTGCACCCCTCGGATTATCAGTCACGAGCCGCCACTGGTCACAACATTACACATCAGAGTTGTAAGCCATCAGGTCTGAGCAAATATGGACACAGAAAGGGGCTCTATAGCACCCTCAGAAATACTATCGATGTTTTCAGGCTCTTAACATCCTTAAGAACTCAAGGGGGGATTACTGCATTTTCAGTCATTAGATATGCACTGCTGTCACAAAAATATATTTTGTGTGCCTCCAATCAGCAAATGTATCCACGCAGGACAGCAACATCAGCACAGAACACATGTGAAGTCATTTTATGGTTCAACCACAGATATTGATGGATAGGCCAAAGTTCTGTTGTGAAACTTTAATGCATAATAAGTGTCCTTATACACCTGACACATGGTCAAGACCATTTAATGTCCTTAATGGAATTTATTGTGTTTATTTTCAACGCAGGAGATGTCATTGATTCGCTTCCATCCATCATCTGAAGAAGAAGAGGTTGCATATGTTTCTCTGTTCTCCTATTTCAACAGTCGAAGGAGATTTGGTGTTGTTTCTAACATTGGTAAACGCATTAAAGATCTTTACCTCATTCCTCTGTGCGCAAAACAGTCCATCCCTGCTGCGTTTCTGCCTATAGAGGGACCAGGTAAATAATTAATAATCTGTTTACATCACATCAGAAGTTGATGAAGATAGTTAACATCTCTTTGTTTCCACTTCTGTTAGGGCTTGAACAGAATCACCCCAATCTTTTAATAGGGTTGGTGGTCATTCAGAAACCAAAGCGTCCCGAGGCAATCCTACAGGAGGTTGGTGAGAAGAAATCCAGCGTGTTGATCCGTTCGGATAGTAAGGAAGCAAATAATCCTACCTCGTTTAAGGCTCCAAAAGTTGACATTGGACAACATAACACTACGACTTGTGATCCCAATGCCCTTGCCAAAACTTTGACAAACTTCTGTGGACCTTCATCTTCATTTGTGTCACCAGGCCCATTGTACTCTTCCATTTCTCAGTCTGGCCCATCTCCTCACTCTAGTGCACTCTCTCTCCAAAAACCCATCAGTGCTGACCCACCCAGAGACTCTACCGGTTCCACTCCACTTCAGACGATACTGAGCACATTATTTGGTCAAAGAACACAAAACCCTGCTGTCAAAGAGTGTGAAATGAGCCTCTTAACAGAAAAGGTTCAACAGACGTGTAAAGAAGCAGTAAACTCAGTGGAGTTATGTGATGATAGGCCTTATGATCCTGAGGAGTATGATCCAGCTCTTCCATATGAAGTTCTGGATTGTAACGTTCCAACTACATTGGCTGCTGCTGATGATGATGATAGACCGTATGACCCCGAGGAGGAGTACAATGCAGTTGACAAAGGTGGTGCTGCCAAAAATAATCTACCCAAAGCATCAGAAGTTACAAATACACAAGACAACTTGATAGTGAACAGCGATGTAGCCTATGATCCAGAGGATGAGACAGTGTTTGAAGAAATGCAAAATTACCTTACAGCTAATGTCCTAACTCACAATACGTTCACCATCTGTGAACAGGCAAGCACTTCGGATACAACACTGTCTGAGCAGCAGAAAATTCTGGAAGAGCTAAATAGGCAAATTGAGGAACAGAAAAGGCAGCTTGAGGAACAAACCGAAACGCTTCGTCTACAGAAAGAAGCAATTGGTGTGTCCATGGCCCATTTCTCTGTTTCTCATGCTCTGATGTCACCACCTCCAAAGTTTGGCAGAGATGAAGATGACGAAATGGAAAACCTGTCCTATCCTACAGCAATTAATAGCTTCAGGGATCCATGGATCTGTCGAGAAACAAGCAAACATGTCGAGGATGCTTCTGAAGTCGAAATCGCAGCACAGCCATTATTAAACACAGAAGAGAAACAGAGTGAAGTCTTAGACACATCTGGAACCAGCAAAGAGGAGAATTTGGATTATGACAAAACATTACCAAATGAAGGGTCACCAGATGGTAAAACTGAAGACACTACTGGTTCCCGCTCAGAGAATTCTAGCAAAACAAGAGACAGAAGATCATCAGAGAGGAGGTCATGTCACGAACGCAGGTCTTACCACCGCGATAGAGGGTCCTCAAGAGCACCACATAAAAGTAAAGACCTAAAGGATGATCTAGACAAAGACCACAGAAGTAGACGCTCTACAAAGCATCTGTCTAGGCAAAGTCACAGTGACAGAAAAAGGTCGACATCATCGAGAACAAGTCGTCATCACAGAGACTCGCGGTATAAGAGGAGAAGTGAACATTCCACAAGATCACACTCAAGCCGGAGAGAGCGAACTCCTCGGGATGACAATGACCAGTCACAAAGAACTGACCAGCAACAATCCAGAGAATCAGTGCATTATTCCGGATCATCAGAGTCTGATCGTGTGCAGGGTCCAGGCAGCAATGAAATGCTTGAAGAGACTTCTTGTTATAGAAAGAAACAAATGGTAGAAGTTCAGCAACGTGACCTTTCAAATCCAAAGCACCAGAAAGGAAGCAGCCAGACCTCTGCCACATGCCAATTCCCTGGGGACGATTCTCAAAACGAGAATGCATTTGACAGAAATCAGTTGCTTTCTGGTCATTCTGAAATGAAGAGAAATAATTTGCCCCTCAGCAAAATTGACTGCTCCTCTGAACAAAAAGCGTCACTGTCATCACCCTTTATGCAGAATGTAAAAACTGCCCAGCCTTTAAACAACACTGCACCACCTCAAATGCAGATAGATGTTCCTCACCTGGATTCAGCGAGTCAATATATTGAGATGGAAGCAACATCTAGCCGGCCACCTTGTAACCAAACAACTCGTTTTTCTGATTCAAACCATACAAATCAAGAGCGGGGTCCACCATCAATGCAAAAGCATACCAATATATCCAGTTTAGCGGATTGCCCACAAAAGTCCTTCCAGTCACAACATAGAGACTTTCCACATTCCAACAACAGCCAGTTGAAGTGCAGGAATGAATCTAACTCGGAAGAACTAACTCGGAAAAAAAGACGAGAGTTTTTATTGCACGAGGCAGACCGCAGCAAACAGTTAAAATTGTCTCACAAGCAGGAAGGGTTTACTACTTGTGAGCTTGACAAGTCCGAAAAGCAAATGTATCCTAATCACATTAGAAGAAAAATATTTACACCGGAGAGGACAAATCTTGAAAATCAAGGGAGTGAACAATCCAGGCCACCCCAATCACATGGATGCAATGTTCAGGAACCAGAAATCTTTCGTTTCCAACAGAATAAAGGTCAATCTTACGCGAAGGGACAAAGTTTTCAGGGAGGTGAGTCTTCTCAGTTTCAGCAAAGAGGGTCACTCTTAGGCCCTGTCCCTGGTTCTGCAGATAGGGACAATTTCAATCCTAAAGAGCATTTTCAACCCCAGGCATTAAACACTTCAAGTTTTGATAAAAGCAAACCTTCGAGAGAGCCTCTGTCATTAGGAAAATTTGGTCAGCCCAAGAACTCCAACACGAGTACTTTTGTACCCTCTCAATCCATTCAGTCTTCATGGTCAGGTCCGTTTCAACATGGCTTGGACAGTCACAGCAGTTCACGTCCGATAAGGCATGGCGTCACAGGCCCCATGACTGTCGAAGAGCCACCTGAAGGTCAGTTTAACAACAGAGACCCACAGCTGTCCCACTGTGATTCACCAAAACACTTTGCTGTGCCTAGACAGTTTAACAATGAACGGTTTGACAACAGGGAATCTAATCGGCCACATCTTAATAATGCAAAAGGTTATGCAACATTTGAACCGTTTAATGAAGGAGGTCCTGATTACAGAGGTTTTTCACATAATCAGCCTAAAAGGTTAAGAGGGCGTGTTCCTCAGCATGACCAACCATTTGGAGAGGAGGCAGAAGACTCCAGGACCCAGACACGTTTGCCAAAACAGTTTCAGACACATTCTCAGAAGCTAACATGTGAGGAATCACATAGCCTATTTGAAGGCCATGGACATCCAGAAATCAAAGATCAATCAAGAGGACCTCATCAATCAGGGTTAAGAGGACAAGATGGGGGAAATGTAGAGACACATTTTGCAAGAGGTCATGATATGAGGGCACAAATGAGGGGACCTCGCTTTGACTCACCACAACAGTTTATGGGCCAAAAAGAACCATCTCCTAATTATCGTGGTCAGAGAAGGCCTTCATCTCAGAATCGTGATAGTTTTGAGAAACATAGCCAATTTAATAAGCCAGAAAATCAAAATACTTGTGAGATTAAGAATTTGTGGCAACCTCTCTTTGAGCGTGCTCCCGGACAGACAAATATTCGGCCTTTGCGGTTGTCGGGTGCATTACTCCCTACTCCGATAGGAGTAGCAATTAGGCCAAACACTCCCCGGCTACAGAGGCCTAACTTGCACAGTAAATGCGACAGGTCTTCCATGAGACAACATCCAATCGCAAATGACATTACTGGACCCTGGGTTCATGGGGAAAGGCCAAGCATTGGTCACAGTTTTAAACCTCAGCAAAGTGATCACTCAGAAAGTCTCAATGGGGAGGAAGAAAGAATAGGGTTTGAAGGTAGAAGGGGGCAACAAAGTGTCCAGCCCTGTAGTTATGGAGGGGCAAGAGAAAGAAATAGCATTAGAAGAAGGGCTAGAAAAAGGCCACATTTTGGAAATACTAGTCATAACAACAGAGATACAGAATATGCTTAACAAATGACTAGAGAGACTTGGAAGTTTAGAAATTAATATTGTGCACAAGTGAAAGAATTGATAGACTTTGTTATCAGTCATAAACATTGTTTTGGAAACAGATTTTTTATATACAAACTTGAGTTATAACTTTTGGCTGTTTTGGATTTTGTTGGAACTTAATCTGAGCAGGACATTAAAATGGAAAGTACTAGTTAAGCTTAACATTTTAGATTTTTATCTCCTGCAGTGCAGTTGATTTTTGTTCTCAAAGAATATAAATAACTGTACATTTGTGTTCATATATTTTAGGCAATTTTCTAAATGTACATTTATAAGTCACTCGGAATCAAGATGTGTTGTGTACATTTAACTGAGTAAAAAACGAACCTTAAACACAATCTATAATTGTTTTTCTTTAAATGTTTCTGGGTGTAAATGTGTGTAATATTTGTAATCATATTAATGCAGTTCTGGATAAACAACTCCTTGTCTTCTGAGATTATAACATTGAAAGGAAACATTGACCTCTTTGCCAGCACCGCCACATGGCGAGAACCGGTTTATCCATACACAAGTTAATCTATACACAGGAAGTTAGGTGCCTAACTTGCATGTTTTTGGCCTGTGTAGGAGGAAACCGGAGTAAACCCATGCTGACACAGGGACCTCAAACCAGGGACCTTCTTCCTGTGAGGCAACAGTGCTACCCACTGAGCTACTGTGCTGCCCCAAAACATGCTAATTAACCTCCTAAGATCTGGATGTCCACATATGTGGACATGACATTTTTTTGATGTTTGCACCATAATACTTAATTCTGTGTAACTGGAACCTGTTGTACACAAATATGGACAAATACACTGCTTCATGTTCTTAAAAAACAATTTGGTCATTATATTTATTGGTTCTTCCTAACCCTAAAATAGCTGGTAGAAATCTGAAAAAAGACAAACCAAAACCTAAGTCTTAGGAGGTTAAACACATATTTTATTAAAAAAGTTAAAGGTTAATATAAAATAATAATATAAAATCATTGCTGTTCTGTATTTACTTTACATTTATAAGTCAAGTTTAAAATGTATTTGTTGTTGAGAGGTTTCAGCAGCTGTTGTCTGTGTTTGCTGGAGTCTTTCATGCTGATGAACAACATCACTTTTTAAAAGACAAATACAACAAACTTCAGTAAGACAACTGGTTGAACATAAATGCACACAGTACACTCTTAAGAAAAATGGTTCTATATAGTACCAAATAAGGGTTCTTCAGCTTGTAACAATAGCAGAACCCTTTTTGGTGCTATATAGAATCCTTTTATATGGTTCTAGAACCTTGCCTTGAAAGGTTTTTACATAGAACCTCCGTGGTGCTATAAAGAACCTTTAATTTATCCGCTGTCAGGAGGGTTATGTTGTTATTATGCCCTTTTTATTTTCAGCACTTTATAAGGTTTACAGGTTTTTTTTTACTTTTATTTTTTACTTTTTTCATTACATGAGGTGTCATACAATAATAAATATTTGTATTAAAATCACATTGTTAAGTTAAAAAATATACATCAAAATAAATGTATCAATTATTATGCAAATACCACAAATCACTACACTCTAAAAAATTTGCTGTAATTTTGCAGCTGGTTGCCAGTAACTTACTGTAGAAGATAAAGTAAAAAAATGTTTCATGTTCATTTAACTTTGAACAAAATGTTTCCAGTAAATAACATAAATGTAAAATCTACAGTAAGTTACTGGCAGCTAGTTGCCAGTAATACCCATTAATACAGTGTACAGTGTACTTAAATGAGATGTTAAATAACTGCTTCAATATTAAATAAATTAACAATAATATTTGGCAAAGACAACCTTTCTAAATAGACAACAATTATATGAAATCATTAAAACCATGACATATCAAAACATGCAAATGATAACTAAATATTGACACATTCAGATGTATACATTTGAGCACAAACAGAGAGACGTCATAGAATAATAATGAATGTGATGTTAATAATACATTACTTACTTTAAAAATAAAATTCAATAGGATTGTGTCAATGTTTGAAGAATCAAAAAGTCCATATTTTGTTTGCTGGATCATTGTACAGTACAGTACATGCTACATCCAATGTTCTTTGTTTTGTGGCAGTGACGTTGAATATTTGGTCAGATAAGAGTAAGATAAGAGATGGTCTGCTGTTGTCATGTTGATCTTGAGACATGTTGATCAGAGGCTGTGATAACCACAGATTTCCATCACCTTGCAGTGGTCATCATCATACAAGGTTGAGCATCAGGCCAAAGATTTGGGTCTGTTAGTCATGTGAGAAAGGATAAGACATGGAGACAAAACAAGCCTGGAGTTTGCTTACATTCTGTATGTAAAACATGATTTGACAGAAGCTTTAATATGAGGCTAGATAAGATACCTGTTTTGTCAGTAATTTAGGTAAATACTTGGTGAAAGATTTATCCATAAATTGAATTCACATAAATCACTGTTATCAAGCCAATGGTTGACCTGCAGCTATCCAACTTTTTTTAAGAGCTTCACTCATGATCCACCTACAAAGGATAGACATAAATAGTAAGCCACAAGAACACACACACACTCAATCTCCAAAATGTTTAAACAGTAAATAACTATTATTTTAATGTCAGCATTGAAAGAAACATGCATACATCACCTTTAAAAACAGGATGTGTCTCTCATTTCAAGTGGTCATACACTGCATAAGCAAGATTACCTCTCATACGAAAACTCTCATATATCAATAAAATCACCTAAACACATGTTGTACCACATTCTTTTGATAATTAGTTTAATAAACTTAATGTACGACATACATGTATATGCTTTTTAACACTTTAACAAATCATTATCCTAAGTCTTAAAGCAGAGTCCCTTAAATATATAATTTAAAACAGTTTGAAGTTTACCTGTTATAAACGATATAAAGTACAATAAGATCACACATAACTTTAGTTTTTAAAATGTTTTTAACAGTAAATGATGATTATTTTACTCTCTTACCTGTTTGTGTTGTTAGTCGGTTCAGCAGGACTGATGATTCAGGGCTTTTACAGGTGAAAATAATCAGGAGGCAGCTTGAAAATAACAAAATTTAGATGTATGTATGTTATGGACAGGATGGTGGTTTTTTTGAGTCAATTGTTTTCGAATGCACCCCTGAAATTTCTATTGTGATTTTTTTTCTCCCATGTATGGTTTCTGGGGAGTCAGGGTCCAATTTTTTAGACGCCAAGTCATCTGGTAAGGTTGCTGGGGGAAATTTACCAGAATTGAACTTTGAGTATTTTTGATGGTTTCTCATGCCTCTTCCCCAAAGACTTTGGGATTTGTACAGGGGATGGTGTTTTCAAGTCGATCCGAGATTTCATTTTCAAATGCACCCTCAGTTGCATTTTCAAATGTGAATTTTTTTCCCCAGAGCCAACCTTTCTTAGCATTTCAGATGACGCTGAAGCACCTGGTAAGGTCACTGGGACCAATTTTCCAGGTTTTTTAGAGGCTACCGATTTTTTTCGAAATTGGTTTTTGATTTTGAGATGACCATTTTTGTTGACCAGATACACTATTTTACACACATTTCTGGTCAAATACAGTCATTTGAGATGCTTTTTGAGAAGAGTTTTTCAGTTGTGTTTTTGAGCATGAATCAAGTGTTTTTGAGTGTTTTTAAGAGAAGTCATTTTGATGGTTTGACATGCTTTTTTCCCAAAGATGGTTGGGTTTTGTGAAGGGGAGGGTGAGGGCATTAAATGTGTCAAAAACTGGCTGGTGTGTGTCCTGGAATGTTTGTTCATGCTTGCTTTGATGCAGCACAAGTGTGTCAAGATTATCAACAAGGTCACATTCAGTGACCCTCTCAAATGTATTTATAAACAATTATTGTAGAGCATCCTGCATGCCTAGTTGTGCTCCCAAGTGACAGTGATCCCATTTGTGGGAATGCTATTGTAAGTCTGGGCCAAAGGACAATCTTACCTTCATAGCAGTCTGAAAATATAAAGCTGCTTCTGGACCAAAAATGCAACTGTGTTTTTACATTAATGTCAGACTTCATGACAAATGTAGCATAGAAACTTCTTCTTCATTGTCAGCCCTCTCAACCTCAGCCCCTTAATGAGAGGTTGCAAAGTTGTGGGTTTCCTCCTGTTGGCAGTGGTTTTTGAGATCTTGTGATGAAGGCGCCGAGCACTAGCCTGGTCCAACCAAACTCTTGTACATTCATTTCATTTGTAAAGAGAGTCTGGCCACGCTCCATTGCAAAGCGTTACTTCCGTTAAGGAGGGTCCTCTGTTGAAGATTAAAACTATTGGATCTGCCCAGAGTCACTCTGAATCTGCCATAACCAATCGCTAACGTTTGGTCGTGACGTATGTCATTCAGTCTGGCGCACGACCTCAACGTCATCGTTCTTAGCCACCCCCCTCTGTTCGCTGATTGGACCTGCAGATTTTTGCCGGAGAAAACAAAACTCTACACAGCAGTCCCAGACGTAGTACTGAAGCTAAATGAAAATTAAGCGGAAGCACGTAGGAGGGCGGAGCCAGGCTAGTCGAGCACACAGCTTCTTTCAGTAGCGCCTCACTGCAGAACATGACATCCAGGGGGCAGTGTTGAATTCAGATCCAGGGCCGGGGCTGGATCCATGTCCAGAGATCTCTTCAAACTGCATTTTGATTGGTCGTCAGTTTTACCACAAGACACATCATACACTTGTTGTTGTCTTACCATTTCTGCATTGAGTTGTAACTAATTTAAGTTATTCTTTTAACAGAAAAAACAAACTTTACTTATGACCACAATAAAAGTAGTGCCTTTAAGGTGAAATGTAAGGTTTTTGCTATGATGTTTTGGAGTAAACATTTTGGGTACTACTAGTAATCTTACCACGCCCAGTTTAATACCTATGAATGTATACAGTATAAATATGCATAATTATTAACATATATGGCATGTTATTTAGAAATTAATAAATTGAATGTTTATCTTGGACTTTGAACTTGTTTTAAAGTGTCTTTGCTTACAGCCATTAGGAAACAGGTTTCCCTTGCAGAAGGCTTACTTTTCTTACAAATGTGCTAATAAAAGATATCAAATAAAATTGCATGCAACCCGTTGTTTTGCACTGATACGTTTGTCCTGTTTATGCCTTACATAGAAATGATCACTTTACTTGCAAAACACATTTCCCCGTGTGTTGTGGATTTTGTTACTTTCCAATGCTCATTAAAGGTGTAGTGTGTAACTTTTATAAGGATCTCTTGACAGAAATGCAATATAAAATACATAACTATATTATCAGTGGTGTATAAAGACCTTTCATAATGAAGTGTTATGTTTTTATTACCTTAGAATGAGACATTTTATTCACATACACAGAGGGTCCCCTTACATGGAAGCCGCCATTTTGTTTCTACAAAAACCCTTGATGGACAAACTTTCTTTACTAAGTTGTCTCTACTAGGGTTGGGCGATGTCCCCTAAATTGGCAGTTGACAAAGGTTACATTAAACCATCGCGATGGACGATGATATCGTTAGGCAGGAGGGGGGGGGGTTAATTTTTCGTTATTATTCGTTATTATATAATTATTATTCGTTGTTTTACTTCATTACTTCCACTTAAGAAGAGTTGTGCACGTTTATTTTAATATATATCTTTACATAAATACTTTTTTGTACTTAAACGCTATAATTTTGTTCTTTTACTTACCCAACTAATGACTCTTTCCAATAGGATGCACATCAGGGGGAAAAGTAGCTTTATTCCACTTAAGAATTAAGAGTTGTGCACTTTTTAAAAATATCTCTTTACATAAATATTTTTTCTTCTATTTAAAAGCTACAATTTGTTATTTTATTAACCAAATGACTCCTCCGCGCTCTCCAATAGGTTACACATAAATATCTGTGCATGTGTCACCAGTACTCCGTCAGAGCATGTCTTCAGCACCGCGAGGAGCAGCCAGCACTTCAATCCGCAGCTTATTAAAACTAGACATAAACCCCATTCACACAGACCTTTGTTCCCAGAAAATACCCGTAAAATTGCCAGACAAGCGTCTGTGTGAACACAAACTCGTC
Organism: Misgurnus anguillicaudatus; assembly: GCF_027580225.2. Taxonomy (NCBI): domain Eukaryota; kingdom Metazoa; phylum Chordata; class Actinopteri; order Cypriniformes; family Cobitidae; genus Misgurnus; species Misgurnus anguillicaudatus. The sequence goes on from NC_073349.2 coordinate 5,830,521, forward strand.
CCGTTAATCTTCTGGGATCGTTGCCGGAAAGAGGACCTAGTCAGATACACGGATAACCCTCTGTGTGAGCCGAAAGAATGCCGTAATGGGTGTGTCGTAGTGAGGACGCGCGCATCATCACAACAAAAGTTATGGTTCAGCTTCTTAAAACGAGAGATAACATGCAAATAAACATTCACCACGAGAAATGTTGCAAACTATATTGACGCAGTAATCAGGAAATGATAAATGAGACGCATAAACAATGACGCACGTGCCGTAGTGAGGACGCGCGTGTCATGGCAACATGAAGTTGGTTCAAATCTTTAAAATGAGGGATTTAACGTTACAACATTCATGACGAGAAATGTCAGCAAACTGGACTGAAGCAGATATCAGGTAAGTTAGCTCGTCACTTACTGCGTTGAAACGGAGATCATTCAGCAGCATAAAAGAATATCGCGTCACATGCTCATTTGAGCTATAATAAACGAAAATATCCGCGCGTCATCCTAACAAGATATATCGTTCAGCTCCTCAAAATGCGGGTTTTAAATGCATGTAAACAATCACGATGAGAAATGTCTGAAAACTGTATTAAAGCAGAAATCAGGGAGCTCGTCAAATATCCACTCTGAACCTGAGATCATTCACCAGCATTAGAACGGTGCGTCACGCGTTCCTTTATAATCTTATCATAAACAAAAATGCACGCGAGTGGTTCTTGGAGAGAGAAATAATATATAATATGCAAACTTCAGACGCTGCGTAGAAGAGAGGGCGGGACTTTCAATAGGTCACGTGTCTTTCCGTGACCGTCAGATGCCGGGTAATCATGGCAGTGTGAATGAATAAAAAATCTAAGGATCCCGGAAAAATCCCGGATGCCTTTCCCGTGTATTTTACGGAATGTCTGTTTGAAAAGGGCTATAGTGAACAAGTTGGTATTTCTGGCCAGAAACATCGAAATTGAAATATGGTCTGTGTATGTAAATCCCGCGTTTCGGTCGGAGTGTTGTTCCCGTTTTCTTGTTCTTGACATTTGCTGAATTCTGGGTTTATATCTTAATCTGCTGCTTCAGTGCAGTAACGCCACATAGCTATGTAACAATGAGCACGATCTCCCAAGACACTACAATAGGCTACTAATAATGTATTAGTATGGGCTGTTTTCTTGTACAAAATAAAATATTTTAAGTTAAATGTACAACATGTAAAAAGACAAGATTCTAACAATGTCAAGATCAAATGCCTGACAGGATATTTTCACAGACTAACACACGTCATGTCTCTGGCATAGACTACCGTATTTAAAATAGCATATATGCATTAGTTATATTTTCAATTTAATTTATAGACCGACTCCTGCAAAGATTTTACATTAACTATAGTCTATAGAAGAAAGTTAGTGTATGTCGACTCGCAGGGGAGTGGGGCGGGGGCATGGCATCACGATGGACGATGATATTGATTAAAGCTGAAGCATCCAACTCATTGGTCCTTGTAAGTGCCTCACATAAAAATTACCACTTTACTTGCAAATCACATTTCCCAACTAGTTAGGTGTTTTGCTTATTGTGATCTTAAATCGATTAAATGACAATAGTCACAGTCAGTCATTCAGCTGATGTTGCCATTATTCTGACAGTTTATAATTCTGGTGTAAAACAGATACCTAGGATTTATGTTTTACATAACATGTCTCCTTTTCTTAAGCTAAAACAATATGATTCTTGCAGACAAACCTAATACAGATAAAGGGAACACAGTCCTCATCAGAAGTGCTGTCATTCCCCGTGTTGAATCATCTGGGTCTTTACATTCAATCCTGCAAATGTAATAGTAGTAATAATAATACAAAAAATAAATTATAATAGTGTCAGAATGTAAAAGATGTTCCTCCACACCCCCATTGGTTAAACTATAGTCAAACCCAATCTTCCTCACGTATATCCAGTTTTTGCTTTACATTTATGTGTGTATGGCTATAATAATCCTTTTTCCTTATTGGTAAATCCTGTTACAATATAGTTCTCATGCAAAGCTTATCCTGTTATCATTACTAAGGATACAAAGGTATACAATGCATATTATAAAATACTATGTCTTGAGTGTATGTTTTGGTTCTATCCTCTTAACATATTGTTGACTTTTATGGCCTGTTAAGTCAAGGTTCCCTTTTATGATTGATGATCTTGCATTTGCTATGTTGGTGAGGCATTTCAAAATATCCTCCAAGTCTCATTGCAGGTTGACTGTGGTTGGGTCAAGAAGGGCACGTTCAGGACGTGTTCCAGCTGGTTCCAGCCCTACTTCTCTGTTTTAAGCATCACTTCCCCAACGTAGGTCAAACATAAAACTGTCTAAGAAAAGTGCAGAGTTATTGATCATGCCATTGTTTCGTCTCGACGGATTTGCTCAATGTGTAGATCATGCGATTGTGCCAGACAGAACCCATTGTCTAACAGGTGACTAGTATTTCCTGCTAGTATATCAGCTCACAGCCTAAACATATAACACAACTAACTCTTCCTCCCTGCTAATTCCTTCCAGCCCCCACTCCAACCAATACACAATGCTCCTTACCGAAGCTCAGGTGAGAATGGAGCTCAGGAAAATCAAAGTAAAGAAGGCTGCGGGTCCAGACGGCATCAGCTCCAGGCTACTTAATACCTGTGCAGACCAGCTGTGCGGCATACTGCTGTACATTTTTTAACTGAGCCTCAAGCTGGGGAAGGTGCCACAGCTATGGAAAACATCCTGTGTGGTGCCTGTACCAAAGACGTTGCGCCCAAAAGATCTGGGGGATTATCGCCCAGTAGCACTGACCTCGCATCTGATGAAGATATTGGAGAGGCTGGTGCTAACTCATCTGCGTCCTCAAGTGAGCCCATTAATGGATCCACTTCAGTTTGCCTACCAACCTGGCACTGGAGTGGAAGACACTGTCATCTTCCTCCTAAATCGGGCTATTTCGCACTTAGAAAAGGCTGGGAGCACTGTGAGAGTCATGTTTTTTGACTTCTCTAGTGATTTTAACACTATCCAACCTATGCTTCTGAGGGATAAGATGATGTACATGAGAGTGGACCATCATCTGTGTTCCTGGATATTGGACTATCTTACGGACCGATTACAGTATGTGAGGATCCGTGACTGTGAGTCTGACATGGTTGTCTGAAACACTGGAGTCCCGCAGGGATCGGTTCTGGCTCCGTTCCTTTTTTCCATCTACACTGCAGACTTCATGTTTAATTTAACAACCTGTCACCAACAGAAGTTCTCTGATGACTCTGCCATCGTTGGTCTGATTTTAGATGATGATGATGATGAGTGCAAAGGACTGATCCAGGACTTTGTGGACTGGTGCCAACGGAGCTGCCTCCAGTTAAATGCAGAGAAAACCAAAGAACTGGTGGTGGATTTCAGTAGGCGTAAACAGACATTTTTACCATCAGTGAACATTCAGGGAAAGGACATCATGAGAGTGGACTCTTACATATATCTGGGTGCGTATTTAAACAGCAAACTGCACTGGACAGATAATACTGAGGCAATCTATAAGAAAGGGCAGAGGCAGACTCTTTCTGCTGAGAAGACTAAGGTCTTTTGAGGTGAAGAGAGAGAGCTACTGAAGACCTTTTATGACTCTGTGGTGGTCTCGGCCATATTCTATGGTGTAGTATGCTTGTGTAGTAGCATTTCTACTGCAGAAATGAAGAGATTGGACAAGCTGATCAGAAAGGCCAGCTCTGTCCTTGGGATTCCTCTGGACACTGTGCAGGAGGTGGGAGAAAGGAGGATGGTAGTAAAACTATCATCATTGTTGGAGAACGACACTCATCCACTGTATGAAATGGTTTCAGCTCTGAGAAGCTCCTTCAGCGATACAGACGTTCTTTTCTCCCTGCTGCTATAAGACTTTACAATCAGAGCTGCTCCCAGTGAACCAGTCACCATTACATACATTTTGTTAACAAAGTATTTTTAAACATGGGCAATAGAAATTTTGAAAAATATCTCCTAGGTATAATATGTCTTTAGTGGAAACACTATTTATGCTTTTTTGCATATATTTATTATATTATGTCTTTTTTTTGCTGCTGTAACAGAAATTTCCCCATTGTAGGACGAAAAAAGGAATCTTATTTTCTCTTATTCCTGGGGGGCAGCTTGGGCCAGTCTTTTATTTGGTGTGGCACTTGATTGTCAAAAACTTTAAAACTCATGCACCACATCACTCAGAATAGTTTACTTGCGGCTCGACAGGCCATAAACAATGGATTGAACTTCCTTATGGACACTTATAATTTCTTATTGATAATCCATGTTATTGGGATGGGTGCTTTCTTTAAATTTCTTTAAAAAAAATGGCAGAATTTAAAAGGTGAGAATTTGTGTAATATGTTTAATATCCAAAGTAACCTGGACTGTCGGTGCGTTGTCAGTCTACTCTCTGCTCCGCTATGCATTTTCACTGCGTGAGAGCGGCGTAGGCAAGGGGTTTTCAAACCTGTTCTTGAGGACCACTAGTACTGCACATTTTGCATGTTTCCCTTTTGTGACACACCTCATTCAGTTACCTTACACACCCAGTTCAGGTCTTGCACTCTCTACTAATGAGCTGAAGATTTAAAGCGTAACTAAACCCCTGGTCAGAGCCTGACTCCACCCACTGGCAATATTTGAAAAATGCAAGAAAAGTGGGCAGATTCCAACGAAGATAAAGGGGACGAACTAAGCTCGTACCAAGTGTGTGGTGAGATCGTAACAAGGGCGTGGGGAGCTTGAACCTGCTTACGTCAAGAGTTACTTTTTGGACCCAACATCCAATAGGAAAATTCAACTGCAGTAGCCACCGTTCAACCTGAAGAGGGCAGCACTCAGACGTTTTTACACCATATATTATAGTATTGAAACACTTTATATCCAAATGTCAAGAAACCTACTAAAATCAATGAACAGCACTAATAAAGCATCATTCTTACAGATCATTAACTAAAAAAAGTTGGTTAAGGGTTTAGTTACTCTTTAAACCAGGTATGTCTAATGAGGGAGACATGCAAATTGTGCAGTAGTAGTGGTCCTCCAGGACAGGTTTGAAAACCCCTGGCGTAGGCTACGAAATGTATTTCCCCCTCCTCAGACTAGGGGTGGAGGCGTGAGGTTGGAGCCGTGAGGTAGTTAGCAGGCCCTGGCCTGGGTGTTACAAACCCTCTGTTTGTTACAATTAACCCCACCTATGGGGTAAGGTAAATCTTTTCTCTGTACTTCTAAAAAATATTTTCAACCCAGTGTTGGGTCAGAAAAGAATGAACCCAAGTTTTGGGATAAATTAATCCAGAGTTAAAACAGCATCTTGGGTTAAAATATCTCAAATGTTAAATTACAACTCAACTGATTGGGTTAGTTTTACCCAAAGACTCAAAATAACCCATAATTTTTATTTAGAGCACACACAACCTTTGAAGCAGAATGTGCAGATTCTGCTGAAAAGGGCATATTTTGGAGTTTGCCTTCAATTAAGCAATTTTCCGTTTGTAAAATCCTGGAGGGACTTATTTAAAAAGCAAAATACCTTAACTGTATAAACTTTCTAATACAAAGGTTTAATAAAAATGGGTGGTGGTTAAGCCCGAGGTGCACAAAACTACAAGAAATTCAAAACAAGCCATCCCTCATTACTGCCATCCTCGCTTAACTTTTAAAGCATTAAACACAAAACATGATACAAACACTCCTAGATTAAATATACAGCTTTGTGAAAGACACAAACAAGAAACGGTAAGTTATTGTGTTTATTAACTTCAATTATTAAGTACAAGATCCCACACTTTACACATACAAAAAAAAAACAAGGGACCACATAGCATAGACTAACACAGTCAGTCTGAATTATTCTTTAGTCAAATAACCCCATATGCGCAAATAAGTGTCATTTTAATTCAAATTAAAAATCACAAAGATTGTAAAGTGCACTTGCATTTTAAAGGGCAATCTCTGGGTTCGTACACAAAATAATTTGCCTTTTGCCGTGGGATTAACATAAGTATTGCCACTGAAGATTTTAGGCATTGAAAATCAAAAATTTTTTACAAAACACCACGTCACTTCCAATTCAGTCTGATGAGGCAACATGTATCTGGAAGAACGAGAAATAAAAACATTACTTGTAATGATTCTGAAAAGTAGTCATTCACTTCAGTAAAACAACAATTGCAAACAAAATTGACATTCTGTAGGTGGTAGGGCTGTCACGGTTATGAAATTTGGCTGACGGTTAATTGTCTAATAAATTGTGACGATTAATTGCCCATTTTATTGCTCTGACATTTAATTCTCATACAGTTTCTTTTTTTATGAAATACTTTTCACATATTGTTGTGATTAAATGAAATCTTTTGCATGGTTTACCTGGCAGTAAATATTAATACATAACACATATTTAAAAGAAATCTGAGGCGCTCTCATTTATACAGGTGCTACAGCCAGGGCCGGCGTCAAGGGGGGCATTCGCGGGCAGTGGCCCCCCGAACAGGTTGTTGTGCCCCCCACAAAGTTTTTTATTACTTTAATATATATCAAGAATAATTAAAATAAATTAAACATTGAATGTTTCATGACTTGTAATGTAATCAAATGAGGAAAATATAGTTGATATATGTTTTCTTTAATTAAAATAGACCAGTTTCTCTGATTGGATGTATTGCCGCGACTCACCCGTCTTACGTCTTTAGCATATTTGTGACTTGATACTAGCAACGTGTTTTTTCGCGGAATTTTATGGATCGTGTAAAATATGGATATTAGAACGAACCAGCACCGCCTGCTTCATCTTCATGCAAACACAGACTGGCTATGCCTGCAAACTCAGAGATTAGAGGTCGAGGTGGAATTTACAAATCTACAGGACACTGTTTTAAGGAACTTTAATGTTCTTACACGCCGTCTTCAGCTATTTTAAAGGTAAGTTAGCGTTGTTTTAAATTACGTAAGCTTAAATGTGAAGTGTGACTATAGACTATTAACAGCATTACGACATGATTATGGTAAAGCGGCTTTTTTAAAGCTAGGACGCGGTGTGCGCTGCGCTATGAAACCCATTCATTTCAATGGCTTGCGCCGCGCGAGGGCGGTTTGTTGTTGCGTCAAGCCAAGCGCGAGCGCAGCGGAGCGCCGCTCACGCCGCGGTCGAAGTTCAATAGTTTTGCGCATAGTTTGTGGTCTTCTGCACTTTATACGGGAAATGAGCTGACAGTCTGTACTAGTTGTATGAGTGTGTGCTTGCTGTATTTGTTGTTTTATTGTCTTGTTTTTGCAAGTTATTGATGCTATTGCGTGCCCCCCGTTGGAAGCCGAGTGCCCCCCTGTTAGTTATGGTCTGCCGCCGGCTCTGGCTGCAGCTCCCCCTTGTGTTTTTAAAGAGATGTGCAATCATTGCGGTGATCTGAAACCATCAGAATAAGATCAAACAATCGCGAAGAGACGATTATTTAATCATTGTGACAGCCCTAGTAGGTGACACTTGGTTTACCCAAGAATACAAAATTTCTGTTAATTTACTTTCAATCCAAAATGTAGATTAGGGCAAGGATTTCACTGCTTGTGAGAAACCGGACAAATCTCTTAATCCCATGTAAACTGTGCCTTATTCTGTCAAAAAGTCCATTTCAGTACTGTAACTCAATGTTTGAGTTATATTATAGAATATGCTATCATAGAAAAGCATGGTGGTTTACAAGATAAATAAAAAATACTGGCTCCTACGGCAGCATTAACTTACACATTTGTTCTCACAGCCGTCCACTTCCTACTCTTTGTGGCAAAGAACGCTGCCCTCTGCCTCGTCTTCCTCTATAACTACCCCGAAAGCCACGGCCTCTCAGATACCGACCGGGTACGCCAAAGGTCTCCACATTAAGCTTTCGCTCCTCAGCCCACGTGGTGCGTCTGGAGAAGAAATCTACTCATTTACAGAAAACAGTACCAATTTAACATCATAACTTGTCATACCTTGACTTGAGTTCTGAGGAGATGTTATCAAAGAAGCATTTTGCTTTATTGTAGAAACACTTTGGCCCAAAGGGATCCTCTTCCATACTGCTCTCAGGGTCAAGCTTCTCCGGATCCTTATTTCCCTCTTCTGGGGTTTCTTGTGTGCCATACATAAAGGAGGAGAAAAACACATAACACAAGAAAAACACTTTCAAATTACCGCATGCAGAAACAGGCCAATCATCCGGGAGACGTACCGGGAACATTAAGCTTGTCTTGAATCTCTTTTTCTAGGTCATCTTTGTTAAACTGAGCATTTGCGGTTTCAAAATCAAAGTCAGCTTCAAACTGAAGGGTGCTGGGTTTTGCATTGCTTAAAAGGATTTGACCACGACCACGGTTCCTGGATCTTCGAGTTCCTGTAAGACACAACGCAAAATGTAGACAGAATATTACAAAGGATTCACTCATTTTACAATCTGGAACCTATAATGCCAAAAAATAATGAACTTGGAGCCCCTGGTTTATTGTTAAAGCAACACTATGTAGTTTTTTTTACCTTTAAATTATGTCTCTAAAATTATTTCAGTGATAGAACAACTTTTAACTGGACAAATTGTACTGTTGCTGCAACCTGATCAGCCTCCTAGCTGCTACAAGCACACTCTGAAAGTGGCGGTGGAGGGTAGATCACACAGCCCCGCCCCTCCCCCTGCCTGCAGAAGAGTGTCTGATACAAGGCACTGTTGCGCTTTTCAACCACATGGGGGAGCTGTAAGTCATTTTTACATGGAAACTACATAGTGTTGCTTTAAAACCAGACAGACTAAAAACCCCTATTGAACGCACATCCCCACAGTTCCAATTCTCGTAAAATTTGCAGATAACAACCATAATGGGACTCATAACCGGTGACAATATGCTGGTTTACAAAGATGAGGTCCAGAAACTAAAACACATGGTGCAAGGACAATGACCTCATCATAAATACAAAAAACTTAAATATATTCTATTAAAATCAAAGCTTTGAACCGGTTCACGAAAACCAGAAACATTTGATGTTGTGCAAGGAACAGAAACGAAACCAGAAACTTAAAAAAATATGTGTTCTGGAACAGAATCGTTTATTTAAAATAATGGTAACCGGTTAATACCGTTATTTTTCTTCGTTTTTTGACCAGAGTATTGCACAGAAATCTTAAGTTCACTTCTGGTCGTTGTTGACTCATCTGTGAAATGAGAAGCTTGCCACCATCAAGTACCCTACTCAAGCCCAAGTCTATCTCGATCATAAGGTAAATATTGTAGGCTATCAACTATCTCAAGATGTTTGTGTTTTTAATATTAATTAGTGGTTTAACAGATCACAGTTGGTCTATGTCCATACAGACCCACGGTTTGGCTGGCATGCGATTCGCAGATTAACACACAAATTATATAGGATGAAAGTTGATCATTTGCACGCATTTCAAAGGCTTGTAAATGTTAGCAATTAAGTGATTTTAAACAATTTAACTTCAAAAAGGCGCTAAAGTGAGCAATTGTCTGTACGCACAGACGCACATGCGGTTAAATGTGTCCGGTCCAACTCCAATCAAACGTGATTATCCCTATGCCCTTTGAAGATCAGAACTCTTGATGTATAAACTTGAGAGTTGCACTACTGTGTCTAATACTGTAGTCCATTAAAATACATATGGCGAAAAAAGCACTGAAAAACAACGTAATTTTCACTTTATGTGGAGCGACTGTTTATGCTGCATCTCCTTCCCGAAGCACCTTTTGGCATTCGTCCTCCGTCTGTGTGTGTGCGCGTGTTTAAGTGAACTCAAATGTAGGCATGTCAGAATTACAGTTATGCGGCTTACATAATGTCGCCTTTTTAATATTTGATGACAAGATAGAGACTTAAGTAAAATTATGTAGACTAATAATTTAAGTTTAATGTCCTAATGATCAGCCTACTTATTTGTATGTCCCACAGCTGACATGGAACGTTATTAACCGGTTCCGAAAGTTTATTTTTTGTTCTAACCGTTTCAATTTTAAGGTTGAACCGAAAACGTTAAAATACTGTTTCTGTTCGGAACGAACCAATTGGGAAAAACACCTGGTTCGAAGCCCTGATTAAAACATTTAGTTACAATTGTACAAGTATACCTTACAGAAACCATGGTTATAATACAAAAAAAGTGCAACCATGTTTTTGGCTACAAATGCTATAGTAAATCATGATAAATTTAGTAAGGAATGGATTTTATCGAGCTGTTATTGAACCCTGGTAAAAGTACTGTTTGGCCATTTAAAAAAAATGATCACAGAGTTAGAGTTTCGTTGGCCAGTTCATTAGCTAAGAGAAACAAGTAATCGTGTTAGTGTTTTTACTTTTGCGCAATAAAAAGCACAAAAGAAGAACTGCCCATCGTTGTCTCGACTGTGTTTTTGTAATCATAGTACAAACACAACAAGGGATGAGCATGGTCAACTCATCAATACTGTGTTTGTTTGCAGATGCCATTACTCCATCGCGTGTTAATGTGTGTTTAAAAGCCGCACAAAAGGAATGCCTGGCCAGGTGTGTATTTAATGATATTGCTGTGCAGAGATAGATATAAAAAGTTGTGGATGTCCAATTTGGAATCGCGTCATTTATAAGAATACCACAAAGCGTGCCAAACAGTGTTCGAATTGAGGGGGTCTGGGGGGGTCCCGGACCTGCTATAAGCCTTGAGGGACCCCCCATAAAGCACAAAAATATAAATTAGGGGGGGTCCCCTGGTTTTAATTAAAATACTACATGAATTTTAAATTCCCATGTTGCGCTGTAACAAAGCAATAGACAACTGTCCGTTATTTGGCCCAATTTCGCAATAAACTAATTTAAATGATTTCTGTCTGAAATAAATATAAACTCGCAAGTGCGCCTCATGCTGTTTTCTGGAGGAATTGACAGACGAGTTAATGTCTCTGTCTGCGTGTGGATTATTTTCACCTCAGTGACGGAAAAGAATATTTAGTAATCTTTAGGGTTAGGTTTTTTATTCTTCTCAAACTATTATTTCATCATAAAATACTATGACGACACACTCAAATGAACGCACACTCATAAGCGGACGCACGGAGACGTGTGAGCATGCGAACACAAAATATTTTATTGGGAAAGCAGAAGAAATCATGCATAAATGACAGCCTAATTATAGTCTCTATACTAATCGATCAAATACGCATCATTCAGAAATAACTATTTATAGAAAGTTAACTTTTGCATGTTTTTTAAAGCAACACCTTAGAGTTTTTTTTACCTCAAAATAACGTTTCCAAAAAAGTTTCAGTGGTTCATCCACTCAAAACAGGGTGAGCGGCACTTTCACATTCGCTTTGCAGCCCTCTATCGGCCAAAACCGCACTAAAGAAGTTTCCAACCATTGGGTAGTGGTCCTGTAGTTCGAGTGAAAACTACAAAAAAACTTGCTTTACGGCAGACCTACAATCCAATCAGAGCCAGCTATGCTGCAGTATTTACGACAGTGGTAATGAACAATTACACTTCTAACCTGTAGGGGGAGCAAAGACCAAAAACTCTTTAGTGCTGCTTTAAACCTTACAAATGTTAACATGCAAGAGATTTTAAACAATTTGAGCGCAAGATGTTAAAGTGAGCTGTGGTGTGTGCGCACAGACAATGACACACACACACACTAAAATGAACGCACACTCATAAGCGGACGCACGGAGTCGCGCGAGCATGCAAACACAAAATTGCGAAATAACAGTCTTTGCATCTATGCTCATAAAAACCTTCAGTTATGTCTTAAAGTCAATGCAAACAGTTCAGAAAGAAGTCAGATCTTTGTGTTGGTCTGAAAGTAGCAGTTCTTATCCGCTTATGTTTCTGTCATTTATATTAATTAAACAACAGAAAACAAGTGAAAATCACTTCTGTATCTTTAAAAAGATTAATTATATTTAGTTTTTATAATAAAGACAGTGTTAATGTTTATTGGATTCTATTTATGTACCTAAATGCTACTGTTAGATCTTACTTTATTATTTTTATGCTTATCATTTCTTAATTTGTTCTTATTTTATTTTCCTAGCCCCAGTTTTGCTGATCAGAAAATTATTCGATATATGATTTAAAAAAGCAATGTAATCCATTAAACCAATACTATATAGTAAAATTATGTAATTTGGGAGTAGGCATTGAGGTCCACCATATTTTACCCCTATTCTGTTGAAAATTTCTGGCCTTGCCAGGGTTTCACACAAATTTGAGGGGTAAAAACGTTTAGGGTTTGAGTTAAGGGTAATTTGGGGTTTCTTTGATTAAAACCAGGATCAGATGATTGTTGATCCAGGATCACATCTTACTTTGTCAAATTACAGCGACTATATAATGGGGGGGGGCTTGGCTAGGGGACCCCCATAAGCTTTGACATAATGATGCCTCATGTGTCTGCGTGTGGCCGTCGTGTGTACCGTTTTACGGAAACACAAAGAAATCCCTTGCCCCAATCAAAACAATGAAGCATGTCAATATTTCTCAAATCCATTACATTTGTGTACAAAACTAAAACAGATGTTATATTGCAAATGCATAACACGGAGACTAGAGCAGAGCAACCCTCTTATGAATGTACTTGAGATATGCAGTTGTCCTACAAAATATAGTAGGAATGTTTCTAGACCAATTATTTTAAAAACAGCAAATCTAAACCCTCTGAAATTATATATCATATGAGAAGTTTGAAGCTGTTTTTGAACATAATGCATGGTAAACTTAATAGTTTGTAATAGGGTGGCCATTCGTGCCAGTTCCGCCGGACACGTCCCGAACATGTTTTCGGGTTCGTTCTCCGGAAGTCGCGTTGGTCGACCGCATACGTCATCAAGGTTTAATATTTCGGGTTTAATTTCAGAAAAGCAAACGTTACATTTCAAGGTAAGAATGAAACTACAACGATTGTATGTCTTAAAAGAAATAAATCTTAATTTTCTAATGTATTTTAACTGAAATGTGATGACGTGTGCGGTCGAGCAGCGCGGCTTCCGGGGGGCGAGCCCGGGGGCATGTTCGGGACGTGTCCGGCGGAGCTGGCACGAATGGCCACCCTAGTTTGTAAACAAAAACACATCTGGCCCGCCCACGTGGATCGGTTGGCTTAACATTAACCCTTAAGAGATCTTAGGGACATTTTCTGCCATTTTGATTTTTAAACCATCTTGACTGTGATGATTGAATATAGCCCAAATTTGCCAAAGGTTAATCATTTTTGATACATTTTAGAATTTTGGTTTCATTTTTTTAAATTAGCTTAAAATGGCTAAGCTACGCAAAAACCGACACATGTGATCCTAGGGACAAAAAATGCCCCATTGAAAACCATTATAACTACCATTTTTGACCCCCCATTTATCTTAACATAAACTAATACATACCTTTATGTCAATATATCATTTTGAACTACTGGCCTTGAAGTTTCGATTTTTATACTTGTCCACCAGGTGGCGCTACTTTTTACCATTTCATGCATTCATCAAAATGTCACAATTTTTGCTGTTTTCTGCGGACCGCATAGCTGCTGAAAAGATAAACCTTTAATGTTGAAAATTGGTGTGTGTGTAAAAAAAGTGTGTTTGAGTGGTAAGGGGGTGGTGGTGATGTCGGGGTGGAGTCGATGTTGAGTGGGGCAGGGGGGCATATTCAACATATCCAAATTCTTCTCTCTTTGAAGGGCACATTCTGCATTATAAACTAATTCAGTAATAAAAACGATGAGAGGTCAGAACCGAAACAAAATCAATGTTCATTTTGGTTCTCGCTCATGTTGTTTATGCAAGTACACTGCTTTAAGTATGAACAGTATAGCAGAAGTAGTAAAAATGGCAAGGCATTACAGCACACACAAGGCTCCTGAAATAATCATGCATTTCAAGAGCGAGGATGGCTCCTCATCTTCCTCCGAGGATTCTGAGGTCGACACGGAGGCCTCAGAGGTAGAAGTAGACCAGCTGGAGTCTAATTCATTAGAGAGATCTTCAGAAGACTTGTCAGAAGGTGAGAGCGGAGAGGAGATTGATGAAGTGGCGGCAGGATGGACATCAAAAATCGAAAAATCTTTTGGTCTCCCACAAACATGGAGACGCTCCGCTACTTCCCAGCAGCCAGAGATTTGATCCCAGGGCTCACACACTATGCCACTGCCCAAATCAGTGCTCTGACTTCAAGCTTTTCATTGATGCATGAAATCCTGCAGCATATTGGGGCCATGACAAACCTACATGGGAGACAGTCACAGACTGGAGAGATCTTGAGACAGAGAAACTGCAGGCTTATGTGGGGCTGCTCATTCTGACCGGTGTTTACAGATAAAAAATGATTCAGCCCTCAGTCTCTGGAGTGAGAAATGAGGACAGGTCACTATCTGGGCTACGATGTCCCACAAAAGTTTTCACGACATCAGCCGAACACTGTGGTTCGATTAATGTTAACATATTGGCATTTAAAGGGTTAAAATTTCCACAAATTTAATTAAAATTTGACATGTTTGTTTCAGGAAGAAGTAGTGGTAAAAGATTTAATAGTTTAAAGTGGAAAAAATGATTGATGTATGATATTTTTAGAGCAGTTTTTGGGAATGTGTCATTTTGGCCTTAGGATCATTTTGGCCTTAGGAAGTGTTAGTTTTGTATAAAATCTGACCCTGTTCAAAAAATAACAATGCATCAAAATCAATGTTACTACCAATCTTTTACCCATCCTAGGGTCTAATAATAATTATAATCAAATGGTAGTTCAAATGTTGTTTTGGGGGAAAATATTTAGATTTTTGTTTTTTTCTGTTAAAAAAACATGGGTTAATGTAAACAAACTGGCATGTAAAGGGTTAAAATTTCCACAAATTTAATTAATATTTCATATGTATGTTTCAGGCAGAAGTAGTTCTAAAAGACTGAATCATTTAAAGTGTAAAAAAATATTGACATATGATATTTTTAGAGCAATTTTTAGGAAGGTGTCATTTTGTGGCCTTAGGAACACTTAAGGAAGTTTTTTATAAAATCTGACCTTGTTCAAAAAATAACAATGCATGAAAATTAATGTTGCTACCAATCTTTGACCCATCTCAGGGTATAATAATAATAATAATCACATGGTGGTTCAAATGTGTTTTTTGGAAAATATTTAGTTTTTTTGTTTTTTCTGTTAAAAAAACATGGGCTAATGTAAACAAACAGGCATATAAAGGGTTAAAATTTTCACAAATTGTATTAATATTTGATATGTATGTTTCAGGCAGAAGTAGTTTTAAAAGACTGAATCGTTTAAAGTGGAAAAAAATATTGATGTATGATATTTTTACAGCAGTTTTGGGAAGGTGACATTTTGTGGCCTTAGGATCACAAGTGTGAGTTTTTTATAAAATCTGACTCTGTTCAAAAAATAACAATGCATTAAAATCAATGTTGCTAACAATCTTTGACCCATCCCAGGGTCTAATAATTAAAATAATCAAATGGTAGTTCAAAAGTTTTTTTTTGGAAAATATTTAGTTTTTTTGTTTTTTCCTGTTAAAAAAACAGGGGTTAATATAAACAAAATGGCATATAAAGGGTTAAAATTTTCACAAATCTAATTAATATTTGATATGTATGTTTCAAGCAGAAGTAGTTTTACAAGACTGAATTGTTTAAAGTGGGAAAAAATATTGATGTATGATATTTTAGAGAGGTTTTTGGGAAGGTGACATTTTCTGTCCTTAGGATCACAAGTGTGAGTTTTTTACAAAATTTGACCCTGTTCAAAAAATAACAATGCACCAAAATAAATTTTGCCACCAATCTTTGACCCATCCCAGGGTCTAATAATTAAAATAATCAAATGGTAGTTCAAAAGTTTTTTTTGGAAAATATTTAGTTTTTTTGTTTTTTCCTGTTAAAAAAACAGGGGTTAATGTAAACAAAATGGCATATAAAGGGTTAAAATTTTCACAAATCTAATTAATATTTTATATGTATGTTTCAAGCAGAAGTAGTTTTACAAGACTGAATCGTTTAAAGTGGGAAAAAATATTGATGTATGATATTTTCGAGCAGTTTTTGGGAAGGTGACATTTTCTGTCCTTAGGATCACAAGTGTGAGTTTTTTACAAAATTTGACCCTGTTCAAAAAATAACAATGCATCAAAATAAATTTTGCCACCAATCTTTGACCCATCCCAGGGTCTAATAATTAAAATAATCAAATGGTAGTTCAAAAGTTTTTTTTGGAAAATATTTAGTTTTTTTGTTTTTTCCTGTTAAAAAAACAGGGGTTAATGTAAACAAAATGGCATATAAAGGGTTAAAATTTTCACAAATCTAATTAATATTTTATATGTATGTTTCAAGCAGAAGTAGTTTTACAAGACTGAATCGTTTAAAGTGGGAAAAAATATTGATGTATGATATTTTAGAGCAGTTTTTGGGAAGGTGACATTTTCTGTCCTTAGGAACACATACGTAAGTTTTTTTAAGGATCTCTTGAGGGTTAACACCATTTACATTTATAAGGACTAAAGAAAAGCAAAAGCTTTAATACCTGGTCTTCTCCTAGCTGATGGTGGCTTGTTCTCATCATTAGCTTGACTCTGTCCTTGTAAAACTTCTTGATGCGTGACAGAGCCATCTGGAGACATAAGTTTCACATTGGGTCCATCATTCCCAAACTAGGTTTTCAATATTTGTTCCTAAACTTGAGTAAGCAACCTTAAAACATGCAACTGGGATTCATTTAAGTGTTTGCTAACGACCTTTAACTAGTAAAAACAGCACCTCTCTGGGTCTGAGGTCCTCTGGTGCCTCGCAGCACCCTGCCAGCTTCTCTGCCTTGCTGTGGAACTCCACTCAAACTCTTCTTTGGGGCAGATTTTTCAACGGGTACCGTCTGAACAGCCTGTTCAACCATCGGACCTCTCCTTACAGGAACACCATGCATACCTGATCCTAGAACAGCGTGACAGACATATGAATGGTCACAACAATAGAACCTGCAATTGAACACTTGGAAACATAAAATCAGTCAAATGAACCATATAACCATTTACTGACCTAAGCCTAGACCTGCTGGATACTGTTGACTGAATAGAGAGCTGGCAGCCAGCTGACTGTATGATGGCAGCATGCTTCTGTAGGGACTGTATCCACCCTGAGAGGGGTAATGGGCAGAGGATGTTCCGACAGACGACTAATGTAAAAAACCAAAAATCAGTCCTGCCTTTTAGGAACAGAGGGTGTTGATTATTTATAATATATAAAAAATAAACCTGAACAATGGCAGGGTCTTGAGGAAGACTGTGGTGAATCTTCATAGGCTCACAGACTGTGATATCCTTGATGTCACTTCCCCTAAAAATGATGTACTCAAAGATTTCATCCCGCGGTGGCACAGGTCGATCTGTAGGGCGCCCCTCCGTTCCAAAAGACCGTACTGTGGGACAGGAACTATAAGTACCCCATTTAACCCTATATGAAATCTTGCATAATTTACAATGTGAAAATGCCAGTTTAACAACAGATAATACAGTGACAGCAACCACAATAGACAACTTATTTACTACAGGGTTCCCACACCTTAGTTAACCTCAAATTCAAGGACCTCTCAAGGACTTTCCAGGTCCAAAAATACCCTCAAATTCAAGGACTAAATGCGGGGACACATTTCAAGTCGGAGCAAGGTTACATCATGTTACCTTTTAAGATACATTGTTACATTCCCCTTTCAAGGGAACTCACGCTGCGTCACTGCAGTGACACTTTGGGGATGCCTCCAGGGGTAAGTGCGCCTGAATGTTTATATCAAATTCAACGAATGGTGAGGCTTAAATATATCTGAAATATTGCCAAAGATGGCATTACAGGGACGCATGAAGTATGGCAAGGGAGACGCAGCGTCTCGTTCCCTTCTCAGGGAACAACAGTTACATACATAACCAGAGATGTTTTCATGTGTCAAAGACCACTATGCAAAAAAGCATTTTGGTATGAATCAACATTCGCACACAGAAGATTAAAGCAAACAGTTTGTCTAAAATGTTTATGATATTCTACACTACACAGGGAATGTGTTTTTTGTTTCAGAAAACTTGAAAATAGATTCAAGCACTTTTAATGACCTTTATCTATGCATGTATATTTTCAAAAACTTCCCAGGCCCTTGAATTTTTTCCCCCAGATTCACAAACTTTCAAGGATTTCAAGGACCCGTGGGAACCCTGTTACTAATCATTTTTTACATTATCTATAATTATACACACATTTAAATTTCTTACAAAAGCTTTTGCATCTAATTCACAACATGTGCACACACACATGAATGTGTTCTTAACCTCGTTCTAACAATTAAATGTCTAAAATAACTTACAGATGCCTAAGTTGCCAATTTGCAGATCACTCGTTTGTCAATTTAATACACTTGTTAATCCAACCAGTCTAATCACAATAGAAACATCCAAACTTCATTTGAAATGCAAACAATGCAGTATTGAATTGTCAGGGTCCTCTAGGCACTTAAAAAAAGAACCATTATTGATAATTACCAAGTTTCACTACTTCGTGTGTGCGTGTACTTAATTAAACATTATCTGTAGATACAGTCACAACCGCAATCTTCTTAAACATGAAGGCATTAATTAGTTTTAAACCCCTGCATGCATAACAGCATCTGAAGTGCAACGAAACGTGCGAGGAAGAGTCTGAGCCACACACATAAGCTCAGGTGCGATGAAGAGTGTAAGGGTGGGTCTCATTTCTCTGTCTTACCCCTTCCCCCTACCCCTCGGATTTGCGAGTTCATGGGAGGCGAAGTAGCGTCTCAATTCTCAGTTTGGTCAAGGGCTAGGTCCAAGGCGTAGGGATACATAGCCCTTGAAACGAAGTGTGATAAGGACCACACTTGAAAGAGAGGGGTAAACGTAGGAATTTCTCAGGAGAGCCAGCATCAAGAGGTTTTATGGCTGAACGTCGAACTGTCAAGGAGTCGCACAAATACAAGTAACGTTATTTTTAACAGTTTAATTGAGATTATATTATGACACTCATGTTTTATGATACTTTTAATAAAATGTTCAAGCGGTATTAATTATAATGGTTTTGTTTTGAATCGCTAGTTAGGACGCTAGCTAGCAGCTAAGCAGCTGAGACGACAGCATCTTCTTTGTTTACATCAACGCTTGTCTGTTTACGTAGCAGCCAGTATGGGCAAGGGAAGGTGACGCAAACAGTAATTGAGTGGCATCTCATTTTTAAGACGAACGATCTGTCTTACCCCTTCCCCTTCACTCGGTTTTGAGGGGCAAGGGGAAGATGAAGACAAAGGTTGCAAGGAAGAGTCTGAGCCACATGCATTATAAGCTCAGGTGCGAGGAAGAGTCTGAAACTCAGAAAAATTTCCAATAACATGAAATATTTTTTCTATAACTTGTTTTTCCGATATATTTTGAGTTATATAATATATGAATTAAGGAACAGTTTTGTCAGTTTTAACCCATTTTTGGTAAAATAAATTGTTCAAAGTTTTAACAAATTGCGTTTGGAGGAGTGCGTTTATATCCATGTGCCTGAAAAACTGTCTAAAGAAATATGGAAAAAGTTAGCATATAGAAATACCCATTTCATGTTGTTAATGCTAAAAGAATTTGTTGCTTGAATAACAAAGACGACAACTACTGCTTTCCGGTGTTTTTGCTGGTAACTGCTCGTTTCTGCCTCTAAAAGGCTGGATTTACGTCACAAATCTTGACGCCCAATTCCGATTTGTTGCCTCTGTATCCGATTTTTTTGACGACCCGATTACATAATCTTTTAATAGCGACTCGTATCCAATATCTGCATTTATGGTGCTTGTCCATTGCAAATTACCCCACGGGCCAGTTCGGGTCACCTAACTTGGCTCGGTAGGCTTTTCCATTGAGTTTAGTAACACTTCAGAGTGGGAGGGATTATATGTGTGTCGTTATACTTGCATTGCCTATTGCTGTGACATTGTAAAAGTAAGAACATGTTTGGAATGCAGTGTTTCCCATACATTAATTGATTTGTCTATCCGCCACAAAATCAAAATTGACCACCACCAATAGATGTCTGCACATTGTGTTATCACTACCCGTGTCTCACATGACATGTACACCTGAGGCGTCAGTCGACACTCTCCGCTAAAAGCTGCTAAAAACCTTGCATACATGCTAACTTGCACGTTGTGGATGTCCCGCCACAAACTGCAAGGAAATCACTGCACTGGTATGGTGTTCCTGAGCTTGTGGATGTTTTCACCATTAAAAGGAAGCACAGATGACAACACATTTGCTTGACACAGCCCAAGCACAAAGGCATTTGGCTTCTTGCATTTGGCATTACGCTTGTCACGATTCTCTCAAACCAATCAGTGATCTACAGTGTTTTCACATGTAGTATCAGCTCGAGCTTGCTTGGAACCCCAACTAAGGTTGTACAAAAAAAAAAGTAATGGTACTACGTACTGCACCCAATGGAAAAGCCCCCAAAAGTAAGCCAACCCGACCCAACCCGTGGGGTACTATGCACTACCAGGGTTCCTCAAATCTTACCCTGGAGGGCTGGAGCACTGCTGGTGAGCTTAAACCTGCTTACGTCACAAGGTATTTTTTGGAGCCAACATCCAATAGGAAAATTCAACTGCAGTAGCCACCATTCAACCTGAAAAGGGCAGCACTCAGACGTTTTTACAACATATATTGTAGTATTGAAACACTTCATAACCAAATGTCAAAAAACTTACTAAAATCAATGAACAGCACTAATAAAGCATCATTCTTACAGATCATTAACTAAAAATTTGGTTTAGGGTTTAGTTGACTTTAGCTGTATCTAACATTGAACTCTAGAGGCTGAACTTGGTTCTGCAATCCAAATTTCGGGTTGCCAGACAGATACAGGAGTGCAACTGAGGACAGAAAGCATACGTTTATCTGCTAAATTTTATGTTTGCAATGGTTTTGTGGATTGCAAATTATCTGCTGTTCATTTCGGAAGTTGCGTCGACTGGAGGTCACATTTATGGTCCAATGTTGTCTCATTTAAGCAACCATGATAACTGCTTTCGAAAACCCCAATGGGGAAATTGGCAGTAGCAGGATCACACAGACCAAAGCAAAACAGACATTCGGACCAGTAAGTACCATTTTAAAAAGAGAATAACTGGCTACAGCTTTTTTTTTAGAGAAACAGATGTGAACTTAATGTTTCTAAAATTTCTACAATTACAATATAGTATTTTTCTTGACTTAGTAAAGTCAAAATCTTACATACAATTTCTTTAAGTGTCTTGTTGAGGTTCATATAGAACACGATGTTATGTGTAAACTTTAAAACTAGGGCTATTAGCACTATTATCACCATCCATACATGCAGATGAGATTATTAATGAGCAAAAAAAGTACAAGAACAAAATTCCTCAGTGACTTATTCCGATTGAACTGCCTTATTTTTGAACAGTGCAAAGCCGTAGCTGAATAATTAGGCCTATTATGCTACATGATTTTAATGTTAGTCATTATGGTGGTACTTTGAGAACCAAATTTTCTGAGCTGGTACAGTACTTGGTGTCAAAAGATTAAGTAAATTTAATACATTTTCTGCAAAAAATGCTTGTGTCTACTTCATAAATAAATATAAAAATATTTGCAGCTCACTACAGTTAGTTTATGGTTACACATTTACACACTTTTCTGTTTCATTGAAGGTACATATTACATGGGTGGTTTCAGGTATTAAGGCTAGACTAAAATGCACGTTTGAACTGTCTTAATTGAAATGGCTTGCACTGCAATATCTTTTAAAGAAGCGGTGAATCAAACAACCAATTTTAACTTGATAATTTGTTATATAAGAGGTCATCATACTTAAATGAACATCCTGCAAGTTTCAAAACTGAAAATGTCTGTGCTACTGAAATATAACAGTTTTTGGCACCAAGCCAGGAAAATTGTCTATTCAGGAATGTGCCGAAATATGACGTCAGAGTAGAATTGAAACATCTCCCCAAACCCAAATACAACGAACACTTTTGTAGCCCTGCCCAGAGCTTCGCGTGACACGTGTGGGCCAGGGGTAAAGCAAACCATGCATTGTCTCAACAATCAGTAAACATGTCTTTAAAGATTGCCAAATGTAACCAAAATGACTTTTAAATACATTTTTCCTGAGAGACTGTTATCTGTTACAAGTAACCAACAGAGTGTTCGGTTGTGGAAGAACTGTCTATGGGAAGAACACAGCCGCTGTAAAACTCAGGCCCGGAACATAACATTAGGAATGCGTGGTTAAAGTTTCTTTTTAAGAAGTTCCAGCTCGCGTGGGGAGTGTTTGTTTACTTTGTGTACACGGATTCATTTGTAAAGAAGTCGATGTGGATTTGCAGAGAGACTATTAAAAGGACCACTAATATTGCATCTGGCAGGAATGACACAGCAGTATAATGTTATACAATAAGTAAAAAATTTTACTTTAAGTTACTACGTTTTACTATTGCTTAGTAAGAGATCGCTTGATATGTCCTGTTGTAACATTAGTGTCTAAACATGTATATTTCACTGTTTTAATTTACTAAAAACATTAAACAATTAATAAAGGTACAACACTTAACAATACGACTAATATAACGATAGAAATATACAAAGTTAGTGATAAGGACTTACCAGCCGCAATTTAGATTCTGATGCCCGCTTACTGTGTTGTATACGGTAATTTAAAGTTGCGTTTGAAAGGTCCAACACTCAAAGCTTTTTTACCATATAACTGTGGTATGTAACGTATGTAAGAGCAACCTCACAAGCACAATAGAAATATACAAAGTTATTGATAAGGACTTCTCAGCCGCGGTTTAGATTCTGATGCGCGTTTACTGTGTTGTATACGGTAATTTAGTCACGTCGAGTTTAAAGTTTTGTTTCTACTTTACTATACGCATTGTCATTTATGTGTATCACTTTTAGCAGTCAGAATCTTTTGTGGCTCAAACGTATGTGTGTTCGGCTGCTATTTTTACACATTAATGTTTTTAAAACATTTCCCCACATGTAAGGACGGGGAATGAAGCTGTCCAATCATAGCAGTGGGCGTTTACGTCCAGGTCTTCAATGCGGCCCGCCCCTTCCATCGAACAATTTCTCCAGACAGCCACTAATCCATGTTACAAAATAGCCTATTACTTATTGCTTTTGATGTTTTTTAATGTACAAACCACACGACCTTCATAAGACTCAGACAAAAGTATAACACACTAAAATTGATAGATTCATTGCCCCTTTAAATATATTACTTTCTATCAAGATGCACACCAGTAATGTTTTTGTAAGGTGTGTTTCTAGAAAAGTTTCTGATACAACCAAGGCCTTGTCCGGGCTTAATCTAAACCCTTTCTGCGAAACTGCCCCACAAGAGATTAACCTTAAAAGTAGTTGTTTACGGTGTAATTAACAATTATTAACGACCATATACTTTAAAATTTGCTCTATATTTTTACGCTTTATTTCAAGTAAGTTTGTGAAACAGATTTTTTCCAAAATTTAACAGAATCGGTCCGGAAACTTTGCAGCCAGACTTGACCATTTTACCTTTATTTAATAGCACCCAAATATGAAAATTCTGTTATCTGCTTGCAATTAAGTTGTTCAAAAACTAAAAATGTCTTTGTTCTGCTGAACACAGAGATATTTTGAAGAATGTTTTTGTAACCCAACTATAGTGCAGTGCACTATTGTGTCAATGACCTACCAAAATTGTTTAGTTTAAAAAAAATCTAAATATCTTTCAGAAGAAAGACACTCAGGTTTGGACCAAGCTTGGTGGCAAGTAAATATTACAGAATTTTATTTTTGGGGAAAGTATTTTTTAAATGCAATTTACATGAATGTAATCCATTGAATAAAAATCCATGAATAAAAATCAATTAATTCGAAAACGCTTGCATAATGGAAACGCATTTGCCGAAAAATCTGACGTAGCGAATTATTATTTTGTTTAGTGTTGGTTACTAAGTTACCGCCATCATTCGTTCGAATAACTTGGTGGAAACCTAATTCGCATTTGTTTGTGTTTTTTTGCGAATTGAAAAAAATGGCTTCACGTCTGGATGGAAACCCAGCTAGTGTTCTGCAACTTAAGGCGCCAATAAACACAATTGGACAGGTAAGATCATGAAACCGAATACTCGTCAGCAACAAATTTGACTCAAAAACAGAAGTGTGAAACACTGCGTTTTTCTGAACCAAGACCAGACTAATTGTTTCCTAAATCAATCAGCGCTTTTGGATTGTTTTCCACAAAATGTGCATGGGGGTTTCGTCATTTCTACCCCGTGACTAAATAAACACGCTTACCTTTCGCCAGTGCCACAGTGGAGTTGTCGGTGTCAATCGTGTATAATATTCCCTCATAACGAATCTGAGCTTTAGAGATCAGACTGATTTTACTCCCTATGTAAGGCGTACCGCTGCTCATCATGCCAAACTCACAGCTAACACGTTCAGCTTGTCAAAGAGTGCTAAAACAGATCCCACTCCTTGTTCAAACAAACACGAGCGGCAGAGCCATTACGTTCACACAACTGCAATACAAATTACAGAGCGGACGCCTCTTATTAGTAGAATTTATAAACCTGAGAGTCGCCCCGCCCATCATTTTACCCGCTGCACCTGTCACGCGTTGTCTTTTGTCTAATGAAAAGCTTTTTCTAGTGATGGAAGAAACGAACGAAGCTTTACGAAGCATTGAATCAACTGAATTAATTACCTAGCAAAATGATTCAGTTTAGAAGGGCTCGGAGCGCTAATGACATTATGAGAAAAGTTGCTGAGAAAAACATTGAAAAAATATCAGTCCAAACAGATTTTATACATTTTGCATAACAATAGCAAAGGTTTTCTTAAAAATATGCTGTTTTTAAAATAATGTCCAAACCATCAAGTAAAAGTGTATTCTATAGGGGATTGATCAGATCATCAACACACAACTAACTTCCATTTTAATTATGCACATGTTTGTCCCTAAAAAGCTGTCTACTACAGGCAAAAACGGTAGTGTTATCAGTCAGGAGAAGAATGAATGTTAAATAATAATAAATAAAAAATTTAGTATAATGGAAAATAATTTTTATTCTGTTTTAGGTTCTGACACAATTTGTAGAAACTACAATTTTTTATTAGTAGTTATTTTATATTAAATTATACAAAAATTATTAGTTGTTTGTAGTATGCCTGGATTTGAGGGCTTAAAACTGCTGCTTTTTAATTACTTTTGTCCTAGATGCCCAGAAGATTCATTGTCAAACATTTCATTCATACCTTGTCTATAAGCAGTGTACCACGAAAATGGTTAAACAAACTCACGGTTACAGAATTAGTTTTGAGTTGACAAAACCAAACCAATACAATCAAGCTTTGTTGCTACCATGAAGCATATCAACTTTCTCTGTCAACTTAGGTTTTAATCTTAAATTTATGATTAAGCCATCAGCATGTGCACATGAAAGTGTGACGTCGGCACCAAACAACCAAACGCGTTCAACATGGACAGAGCGAGTTCTGTATAATTCTCAGTAATTATTTCCCAATAAACATGCGTAAAAGTAGCGATGTTGCACCACGATTGGATGCTAATTTAAAGCCTGTCTGTAGTATTGATCTCTTTCCATGTGTCATGCCATAGGCCTACCTCTAATTTTGTAGCCTTCCATCTACACTTCATTTTTCTAGCTACCTTTGTAAGGGGCAGTGTTATGATCATACGATGGGGCAACTGCTTTTTCTTTAATCCTTTTTAACCTATAGTGGCAAACAGCTTCCAGCAAATCCTTATACGGCACGTTCCTTATGGGATTGTTTCTGCGTCTTGTCCACACAGAATGCTTTCCGCGTATGTTACGGGAATGTTACTAGCTCCTTTTTATGAGAGAGAGCAATCCAAGAACAATTACGGAACGTGTTTGTGTTCACACAGAAGCCTCTCTGCCTATTTTACAGAAATTTTCAGGGACCAAAGTGCTGTGTGACTGAGGTTTACCTGTAAAAGTAACAAGAGCTTTATCAGCTTTGGTTAGTCTGTCATGATTTTGTTTGATTTATTATTTTTCTGCTTTTTGAATGATACAAACATATCCTTTGTTTAAAATGATTTTGTCGGTCATTCTACTGGCATTTAAAATGATTACATATAAGTTGATCTTGACTAGTGTCGCGTCAGTTGTATATACATGTGAATCTATACATTTTTATTCATTAAATAATGTTTAAATAATATAATAATGATATAATAAAATGATGGAAAAAATTTAAAAACTCAGCTGTTGGGTCACTTTTAACCCAACTGGATAAGTACAAAAAACTAACCCAATTCATGGAGTTAAAATAACCCACAGTTGGGAAGGTGCTATACTAAGCATAGTTGGGTTACTTGTTGGGTTATTTTTAACCCAACATTATTAAGTGTGCAATTAATCATATTTAATCACAAATAAATATTGGCATGAAAATGGAGATATTACCCTCAAACTGAATAAAGAAATTTAAAATCAAATGTAAAATAATCTTTAATTACTGTATAAATTAAATATAGATTTATCCTTAAGTTACAAACACATTGTGATTTTCAACTCAAAAACAGATGTTCAGGAAAGTGCTTGTTTGTTTCCTTTAATTCAAAACACTAAAATGGAAAAGCCCCCACCCTCCTTCTCATACCCATTGAGAGATATTCTTTAATTTATGAAGTAAGAGAAAATTAGGTAGTTATCTTTACAGACCTTGCACCATCTTTGATAACGTTTGGCAACCCCATCGTGAACATGTCAAAACTCTTCAGCTTGACCCTGCTATCTGTGATTGATTCCCTGCCCCTACCCTCAATTTCCCACCTATTTTTGGTTACTACTTGGTCAACCTCTTTTTGTTTGGAGAGGAGGGACCTTAAGTGTATTTGAATATTTAAATCTGCTTGTTTTCCTGTTCTTGTTTTGGGGTCTTTATAATGCATTTTAAAATGGACAAAGAAACATAAAAAAATAATATCACTAAATGTATATGATTTGCTCGAATAATTAATAAACAACAACACAACAGACTTCTTTCTGAGTACATAAACATATATGTTTAGCATGTTTGTTACTTTTAATTGCTTACAAAGTGCCAGAAACATTGCAGCCATAAAAGTCAAACCATTTTATTGTTAAAGTATGACACAAATATAAAAACATTCTTACATCTGAACTCATGCTTATGTGTATAATGATAATACAGAGTTTTTATATCATTCCGTGTAACGTCCTGTGCTTCTTTAAGCACAAGTGCATTTAATATCATGTCTTCTTTAAATAAAACAACAAACTCATCTGCACAGCTCATTGAAAAATACATTTTATTTCTCTCTTTGTTTTTGATTAATTTTTCCAGCTTTGGTTTTATTAAAGGCACACTCCACTTTTTTTTGAAATATGCTCATTTTCCAGCTCCCCTAGAGTTAAATAGTTGATTTTTACGGTTTTGGAATCCATTCAGCTCATCCCCGGGTCTGGTGCTAGCACTTTTAGCATAGCTTAGCATAATTCATTGAATCTGATTAGACCATTAGCATCACGTCTAAAAAAATAACCAAAGAGTTTTGATATTTTTCCTATTTAAAACTTGACCCTTCTGTAGTTACATCGTGTGCTAAGACCGACAGAAAAGTTGCGATTTTTTAGAGTGATATGGCTAAGAACTATACTCTCATTCACATGGCTGCAGGAGGCGCAATGATATTACACAGCAGCTGAAAAAAGTTCCTTTTAGTAGCTTTCAATGGCAGGAGCTGGAAAATTAGCATATTTTCAAAAAAAGTGGAGTGTCCCTTTAAGCTCTCTATGGTAAAGGTTGAAGGGTTGATCAGCTGCTCAATTGGGTGTGTGCACCAGTAAAGCTCATTGTCCATCAGCGCCACCTATATTAAAGGTGTAAAACAGCTGAGGGCAAGGTTTGCTTGCCGATATGCCTTACTTCAGAGCATTGCGATCAATGTGGAAAATCCCTGAAAAGTGTATAAAACATTAAAGATATTGTTTCATTTCAAACTGTAAAAATAGTTGCCTGAAAAAATCTAGCTCAGCTGCCGCACATACAACACATAACAGTAAAAACATTTTTAATAGGTAGAATAAATTCTGAAAGAGGTCATAATAAAACTAAAGAATATCCCTGAGAACATCACTAAATTGTATTAAAAATGTTTGCTCAAAGATACAAAAACACTGTTTTTGTCTTCATAAAGTTTCAGATGATATCAAATTCTTCTATCATTTTCTGGAATAATAGGCCTAAAGGCAGATGCTTTCACATTCATTTTTACTGTGAAAGATTTACAAATATGTTTTGGGAAACACAGTAACAGTCAGGTTCTGAAAATAATAAAATAAATAATAAAAATAAGTTTTAAATACAAACTGCTTTTTGGTGACCTGGTATCACTGAAACACAATAAAACAATTTAAGAAATAAACATGATAGTTCACTCATTCAGGAAAGAATCAGTGTCAGACAAGTGGCATAAAAAAGGCAAAAGCATATTAACAATAATGCTAAATATTACACAAAACCTTCAAAACAACTTTCAAAACAATTTCCTTTTTTTTTAGCTTTGACCTACTCTTGAGAGTGAATACTGGCAGACTGGTGAGCATTTCTACCCAATGCCTTTGGATTTCCTCATGTTTAAGAAAAGCACAGTTGTCATAAAAAGTTATAGCTGTGAGAAAAAAATCCCAGTCAAGTTGTTCAACAAAGAGCAACTAAGCTTGAAAAAGGCTCACTTTTACGTTACGACCAGTCTTTTTGGGCGTTTTATCTGTAATATCAGTGTACTCATCTTTATCATCATCATCTATCTCACTGTCTTCATCGTCTCTTTCATTGGTTTGCCAGTTTTTTTTAAGGGGGGTGAGCTCTGGAGCAACTATATCTCCATCCTGTAACACAAGTAAGCACATAAGGGTTGTTTATATATGCTAAAACTAAAACCAACTATTGATTTAAAATATATATATTTAACACATTCTTGAATAAATGAACAAAAAAACAACAACCCTGAATAGCTGAAATACTAAACCAAAATAGGTTATTGCAGGTGGGAATTTAGAAAATAATGCACATCCAAGCATACCCGTCAACATTGGGATTTGAAAATTAGGGAAATTTCCCAAACCCTACATCCCCCTCTTCATTACTATGCAAGAAAATGGATGCGTACCCTGCAAAAATGACTTTCTTACTTAGTATTTTTGTCTTGCTTTAAGTACAAACATCTATACATTTTTAAATCAAGATGTATTTTCTTGATGAGCAAATGACCTAAAATAATAAGTCTAGTTTTTAGAAAAAAAAACGTATCAAATTTAAGCGAATTTGTGCCTAAAACAAGCAAAAAAATCTGCCAATGTAATACGACATTTTTTGCTGATTTTTTCTTGTATTAAGTAAGTTGTTTTAAGCACAAATTCACTTAAATTTGAGATGTTTTTTCTAAAAACTAGACAAAACAATTATTTTCTGGTCATTTGCTCATCAAGAAAATACAGCTTGATTTAAGAATTTTAGATATTTCTACTGAAAACAAGAGAAAAATACTAAGTAAGAAAGTCATTTTTTGCAGTGTAGGTAACTCTTAGGATTAGAGAAGTCAAAAGGTTCGCCAGGCCGACATGACCTGATCAACATAGCTCATAACGAGAAGTTCATCTGAAGACTTAGAGAAATAAAGAAGTGGAGCAGATGTCGACCTGACCTGAACCGACCCATTTATATCGGGGCTCGGTATATGCAAAAGAGAAGTTACATAATCTGGTTATTTGCAAGCTAGGACATATAAAAGTTATTATTGCTTAATCATATAGAGAACTCAAAAAATGAGAGACATGTACGATTAAAAACAACTGATTTAACTAGAATATATGAAATACAGATGTTGGGTGTGTGGAGCAGCTAATTAATTCTCACAGTATTGTAGTCTTGTTTTCAGTACAAATATCAAACAATTCTTAATCTAGATTATCAAAATGACCTAAGAAAATAATTCTAGTTTTTAGACAAAAAATATCAGATTTAAGTAAATCTGTGCTTAAAACAAGCGAAAAAAGTGCCAATGGAGTTAAAAAAAATCTTGAAATAAGTTTACTTTTTTCTTAAACACTTAATTCAAGAAAAAAATGATGTACAATTTGCATACCGTATTGGCAGATTTTTTGCTTGTTTTAATCACAAATTCACTTAAATGTGTAGCGGAGGATTTTCTCGAATTTTAGAAAAGAACCGCCTTTTCCACTTTTTTAAAAAAATGCAATTGCGCAACACTCCTGATTGACAACTAGGAGGACCAATAGTCTTGATGATCTACCTGGAAAAAGAAAATCCTCCGCAATACCTTTAACTTTGATATTTTAGACAACTTATTTTCTTAGGTAACTTTGCTCTAGGGGTGTGACGAGACATTTAATCTATGAGACGAGACACAAGATTGGGTTCACGAGAACGAGACAAGACTTTTACATTTTTTAAGAAATCCTCAATGATAAAATAAATGAATGGGAAACTGAAATCACATTATTTTTAAATGTTTTAACTAATCAATGACTGTCCCTAACAATTATTTTGAAGTATTTTGATGTTTTTGGTAATAAAAATAGACCCAATTTAGCAATAACCTTTAAAATTACATAATAATGACGATGCAATAATCATTTGTTCAAATAAAGTATCAAAACAAGTAACAACAGTAAATATAGCTGCAAGCAGCAATACTGTGGTCAAGCCGAAAAGGGATGTAAAGGATGTAAAGTTGAGTGTGGATAAGCAGATTAAAGGACCTAGGTAAACCTAATAATTTCAGATGAAACAACGCAAAAGTAATCAACAAAAATAATCCACGTTCTTGTCTACTGCAATTGTCCTTCTGTTATTGACAATCATGGAACATTAGAGCACTGAAGGACATGTGAGTGATGTTTGCAGTGGCAGTGGGTAACAACATGTTACAAGTTAAATGAGTCAAAAGAGACTATCCCCATGTCTTTACGATGTTCTGATGCTGAGAAAAAGCTCTTGCAAAAACGGTTGATAAGGTATTTTCATTGGTTGCTAGAGAGTAAATTGACATCCACCAGTGATTATAGTCCAAGCCATGAAAGAAATAATCCATGATTACTCAAAAATAGCCATTTTCTATCTCAAAACCACTAGGTGACGCTATGACAAAATCGTGCATGCAACCTCAGGTCATGACTGAGTTACATCTAGCTAGTTTCATGACTATACACTTTAGTTTAGCAATGACATAGGGCTTGCTGGATTTCAAAGGTTTTGTTCAATTATAAGGCCAACTAGTGGTACAGGTATAACAATATTTTTGTGTGGCCTCAGACTCTGCTCATATATCAGCGTTTCAAATCTGGTGAAAAAAATAAATTTCGTTGCGGAGTTATAATCATTTACGTGTAAAAAACACAACATTTTAAGGAAATTTTTTCGTTTTTTGCAAATTTCGACCATTTTTGATGAAAATTTTAATATTGCGCCAATTGAGGTTTTTGTTAAGAAGGTAATGCATTGTTCTTCCTATGGCATTTTCGAGTCAATCAGAATAACGTTTGCGGCGATATTCGTGTGTGTTTTTTAAGCGCTATTTTGATGCACAGGGCTAACCGTAAGGCGAATCCTGGCATGTTTGGTATCGTTGGACTCGGCAACTATTCAAAACTCCAAGGAATCAAGTCCCGTGAAAATAAATTGACCGCAGCCAAAGTTATAGGAGTATAAAACATTCGACTGACCACTAGGTGGCGCTGTGAAGAAACTGGGCATGCCCCCTCAGTTCCTGACTAGCATCACAAGTACCAAGTGTCATGTCAATAGGCTTAAGTTTGGCTGAGACACAGCCTCAAATCCGTTTTTTCGTGCTCTATGTAAAATTCGTTGACGCGGTATGAGACAATGAATTGGTTTATCAAAATTCTTTTAATTTTGATTTAACTTTTTGCCTTGAGTATCTGTAGATGCTACATACCATTTTTTGTAGCAATTAGGCAAAAGCTCTAGGACAAGTTCGCAAAAGTAACGTCGCATGAGATCTCGTCACACCCCTACTTTGCTCATCCAGAAAATGCATCTTGATTTAAGAATTTCTAGATATTTGTACTGAAAACAAGACAAAAATACTAAGAAAGAAAGTCATTTTTTGCAGTGTATATCTTGTATCATTGTTTATATGGCTCATAGGCCGCAGATGTTGCATTCCTTAACACCTTATGAGTTAAGTATTAAAGCACAAACAGCAGTCGCAAAGTAAAAAAAAAATGCACAACCGGCCACATGCATTAGACAGCACATCCAAATGTGTGAGTTCATGTACACTGGCTGGTGGGCGGACGTGCGCGCTAAATGCGCGTGGCGGTTGTAGCTTTACGTGCGGCTCGTCATCCTCCGCCCGTCCTCGAGAAGCTTTTCTTCTACTTTTTTCATTGGCGTGTGTCGTTTGAGTGATATGTTACAGATATACTGCCGCCTGCTTTAGCGGAAGTGAATGAAGCATCAAATACGACCAGTAGAATTTTTTTATACATAGACTAAAAATACGGGAGAAATACAGGAAATGATTTAAATGGGATGATGGCGGGGGGAAAAAAATTAATACCGGAGAATCCCGGCAAAAACTGGAGGGTTTACATGTACACACCCAAGGTGGTAATGCGACATGACCCGAAGCGGAGTGTGCATTATTTTCTAATAATTCAAAGGACCGGAGTCAATTATTCCACTTATACCACAGACATTGCTAAGACATTGCAGAATGAAACAAACAGTGAAGCAAACCGAGAGTGAAAAAAAAGACCAGAATGGTGTTGTACAAGAGTATGATCACTGCCTGGCAACATTTTGCAGTTCTGTAAACAAGATACTTGCAAATGTGATTTTGTACTGTGTATCACCACTACTGTGCTTACCTACCTCTCCATGCTTGACTAGATTAAAAATCTAGACTTTATTCATTTCTTTAAGTATCTAATACAAGACAAAGAATGACAGACAGGGCAGAGCATTTATATACAAGTATTACCTGTGGTTTATTGAAGTTTTTGTCCATGCACCATTGGACAAAACACTTTCTGGCAGCTTCCAGGCTCCTGTCATCAGTCTTTTTAAAGTACACCCTGATAAGCTGCTCAGCAAACCGCTCCGGCAGGAGTTTGGACACCTGCCATAAATTTCAGCATAAAGATAAAAATGTAATTTGTCAGGATTAAGAAAAAGTAAATGCTTAAAACTTAAATGTACCTGGTTTTTGCGAATCTTGATGGCTTTACTGGGATCCTTTTTACAGTAGAAGTGGACATTGTTGATGGGGTTTTTCTCCTTCATTCCATAATCCATTTGAATGACCTAATGAATTGATAGTTGACATTCTGTAGGTTATGTGCCAAACATCCAGTAATAAATGAACAAAGCAAAAGTGTTTTTCCACATACACTGACTACAAAGTCCTCAGGCATTAGGTTTTCATCTACGCCACTGGGTTTGCAATTGGCCACTTCTTTTGCCCAGTCAAGCTGTTTTTCCTGCAAAAGGCCATTAATGTTTCAATACTTAGCACTCAGTCACAGAAATATAATTGCAGGAAAACAATGATGCATGCAATTCAGAAATCATAACTGTATAAGCATTTAATAACAGCACTTTACGAAACCAAGAAAGCAACTACTACAATTGCTGGAGTTAGTCAGAATATCAGATTTACTAAAAGAGACATCTTAAATAAAGAGGCTTTTTCTTGAATTTTTTTTTCATTTTTGAACACTAAATTCAAGATAAATTCAAGAACAGTTTGCTTACTCCATTGGCAGATTTTTTTGCTTGGTTTTATACACAAAATTACTTACATTTGATGGTTTTGGTCTTAAAAACAGACTTATTTTCTTAGGTCATTTTGCTCATCAAGAAAAAGCATCTTAATTTAAGAATTTTTACTGAAAACAAGACAAAAATACTAAGAATTTTTTTTCTTAAATAATTTTTTGCAGTGCAGCCAGTGTCAGCATTTTTTTATTTTCACAAAAGTTTAATGCCTTCCAGAAAATGTTCTGAACGTTACAATATATGAAGGATACAATATATCAAATGAAAATAAAGACCCTCTGCTTTCAAACAAAAAACGTTCATCCTACCTTTATTTATTCATTTTTTTCTACCTCTCAAAAATGGGTAAGTTTTTCCAAAAATACAAAATTTTGAAGAAAAAAAAAGCTGAGATAATTGCATTTTTGTATAGGACTTTTGTTAGAGATCAGATTAAGAAAGATTTTTTTGATCCATGAATGCTTTAGTGTTTTATAAGGTGGGTAGGAGCGCCATAAAAAACTGTAAAAACTGAAAGAAATCTGGTCAATGGCAAGGAAAGAGTTAAATGGCTGGTAATTGCTTAACAATGCTTACGGATCCATGATGTTTCAGTAAAGAAAAAGTGATATACACAAGTAAATTTTTTTGGATTTTTTTTTAAGTGATTCTAATAAATAAAATAAAAAAACATAAAAATGTAATTTGTCTGTATGGGACAGATTATACAACTTCAAAAAGGAAACTAACAATCAAAGAAAGAAAGTTTATTTGTTTAAAATTGGGATAATTTGTCAAAAATGTTTTTGTCAAAAATGTATTTCCTACCTGTGACACATCAACATGTGTCTCTGGTGTGGTCTGACCCACACATTTGTACAAACGTCTACAGACGATGTTGTTTAAGATTGCACGAGCATCAGCCAGTTCCGGTGTGGATGAGTGCAGAATCTGCTCAAATATATGATCTAAAAACACAGAAACCTTTAATATTACATTTATAATTCACCAAAAAAATTCACTATGCAACACATGCCTTCCTCAAACAACATCAAAGTAGAAAGCAATGGGTGGTTTCCTGGACACGGCTTATACTAGTCTCAGACTAAAATGAATCTTTGAGCTGCCTTAATTTAAAAAGGTATTATAACATATATCAGTGCCATTGTTTTGTCTCAAGATGCACCTCAGTATTGTGTTTGTAAGGTTTGTTTGTAAAAACTACTTAAACGTCCTAATATAACTAAGGATTAATTTAAACCCTGAAACTAAGAAACTATTTATGCAGCATAAACTGAACATAAATTTTAGTTCAAGGTCTCAACCATCAGAACAAACCAAGCCTAAAGTATCATTCAAATGCAGAGCATGCAGGGTTTTTTCTGGCTTAAAATGAGGTGGAGGTGAAGATGTTGAGACTCAACATCTGCGAGATGGTGTATTTAAAGGAACAGTATGTAAGAAATGTATATCAATTCATCATAAAATGGCCCTGATATGTCACTAGACATTAAGAAATCATTTTCATTTCAAATACTTATATCACTGAAAACAGGTCCGGCCAGGATATTGTCATTTTAAAAGTGGAGTTGCAGCCCTCAACTGATGTTTATGTTGTCATTTTGTGTATTGGGCACCAGTTGTGTAATTGCAATACCAGTTTTGCCCACAATCCAACATACTGTTCATTTAAGTCACCAGAAAAGTTAGCTTGAAGCTTGCAATAGCAGCGGCGAACAGCAGAGAGATGCACTGACAGAAAACAGTGACCAAAAAGCAAAGGCTTTAAAATGGCACAAAAAAACAAATAAGAGAAAAAACGGTAGAGAAGCAGCAAACAACAAACGCCATGATACAAGTAAAACTGCAAGTAAACTGCAGTTAGACATCGTTCCAAACTGGGAAGGGTTTACTTTTATTTGTGTACATTGATAAAAAACAACAAAACTTTTTGCTTTGATCAAATAAAGAAAAAAAAACGAAAGATGTTCTCACTTTCATACGTCTCTGAGAACATCTTTCAGAAACAAGTTACAAAAATGAACTGAAACGCCGCAAATAATTGTCATATAAATGTGAAACATATGGCTGAATAAAGCCTGAAATGTCTACATTTAGAGAAACGAATTACAAATAAAAAAACAAATAGTGCCTGTTTATGTAATCTGTATGAAAGTGAAAAAGAGGAACAGTTTATCCTGTCCCAGTTCATTATCTCTAATGTGATCACACCCGTGGGTGCATTTGAAGAGTTTCGTTGCAAAATCTCGTTTTTTGGTTGTGCATTCCAATTATTATCAATTCAACTGCAGTTGGTTTGTTTTGATTTAAATGTTCATAACTAAAAAATACAGCTAAGTAGCACCATAAAACAAAAAATAACATGATAACATAATAATAAACATGCTTTGAAAAAAAAAATGGATTTATCTTGTTTTGCAATGAAACTCTTCATTTTAAAAAGCAACTGGATCCATTGGAACAACTTATTTTTGACATGCAAGTCATTTATTCTCAACTACCTTTGCTATCATGTCGTTTTAAATAAATACATAACTTTTGTTACTAGTGATGCACCAATGTATCAACCGCCGATATTTATCTGCAGATTTTTAATGAATTTGAAACCATCGGCATATTGGCAATAGCACGAGAAAGGCCGAAATCGATTGTTTATTAATTAACCGCATAAAGGCAATGAGTTGCATGTCTGTTGTTCAATTAAAATAATTTAATGTTCTAGTGTGCACTATACTTAAGCACCGACAGAAAACCTTTGTTGAGCTGGCTCAAATGTCTTGGACAATAAAAGAAAACAGACTGCACTTTAGTGGGGGAAAAGAAGTCCAACTTTTTTTGAAGTAGCAATCGGTATCGGGCAGAAGTTGTCTGTTTAAATCGGTATCGGTGCATCCCTATTTGTTACTTTTAATTGTTGTACACCAGGATATTTTAACAGTGTGCTGTAATATGATTCCACTGCACATTCTATTGTTTTGTATGTATTCTATTGTATGTTTATAGTGGAGTATCCTGTTTCAACATTTTTCTTGCGCCTGCACTGTTGAACGCTTACCGTTCACGCAGTCTCAAAAATTGGCCTGTACTTGGACAGGGTGTGCGGATGAGCTCAGGGCGGAGCTCTGAGCATGTACATGTTTGTGAGCAGTAGCCGCCATAGACAAACACACATCTCGCAGGTGCGCACAGTTGTGAAACGTCATTGACGAGCAGTACACAAACCCTGCACATGTGGTTTGCTGTGACCGTTTTTAATGATAGAGAGCACAAACCATTTGATATTTAAAATGCAATAAAACTCATCACAGAGTTTAGGAGATCTTACAGTCAAGCACATGATCATTTCAAATCTGTTTACAAGACAAATGCTCCTGTTATGTTTTGTATGGTTAAGTTATATCTACATTGCATTGTAAAATATTGACTTCAAGCTTATTTAGAGACACTAGCATTCTGCATTACATCTCTGTGTTATGAAACTGTTCAAATAATATGAATAAATGCATGCATAATATAGTAACATTTTGCTGTCATGTTTATACTTTTTACATTCAGGACAATGCCAATGGTATTTTGAAAGTTAAAAATGCATAGATGAAATTCTAAAGACAAAGTTAAACTCTGTACTTTATGCTATGCAAATGAGTTCCTCACAGTAAAAAAAATGCTCCTTCTGACATCAACACCCAATCACAGTGCTGCATCAGGAAAGCACCAATATGCAAACTATTCGTTATCTAAACATGAAAAAAGTACGCCTGAAACGCGTCCAATTCCTAGGCTAAACTGATCTCTGAAACAAATACTTTGTCGAAAATATAATGTTTTGGTTTGCTAAAAACAAGCACGGATCACAAGAGGTTTGGCAGCCAGGCAAGAACTCAAGGACCTGTAGCTGACATTGCATACATCCATTTTACACAGTACTCAAGCTCAGTGTAGTTGATACGCATTAGATCAGTGGTCACCAACCGTTTGTGCAGATCTACTTTCCTGCAGAGTTCACCTCCAACCCCACAAACACACCTGAACCTGCCAATCAGGCTTTTCACAGCTACCTAAAATTAGAGACATGTGTGCTGAAACAGTATGCAGGAGGGTAGATCTCCAGGGACAGGGTTGGTGACCATTACATTAGATTATGCAACTTTCATTATTCAACTTTCACACCCTTGGAAAATGAAACCAAAAATGTATCATGAAAAGTTGCCAAAAGTCCATAAAATAAAGATGACGATCTCTGTTAACTTGGTTCCAAAAACATTTTGGCGCATCTACAAGATTACTATAAATGACATATTTTGACTCAAAACTGCGAATTTCTCCAAAAAGCGACTAGTTTTCAGGTGTGACAATAGCATTTTCAGAAATGTTTCAACAGAAATGTGATCACTACCTGTAAGTTGGGTGTAGGCCTCCATGTCGTTTATAGCTGAAGAGATTGTAAATATCTTGCCTGAGGAGCCCTGGATCTTGATATGAGGATCAGCCTTTATAAAGGCCTCTGTGATCCTGAAGGAAACCCACAGATAATTTACATGACCCAGAAAAGTCTGACCCTGATAAATGCATTGTTTGTATTAGTAAATTATGATTTCTTGAAAAAGATACAAACATTGTCTCAATGATGTTGCCCACTCTATGCTGATACGCCCGCCGATGAAGGCAGTTCCGGGTATGAAACATGTCATAGAGATTACCAACTTCCTGTAAAGAGAAATAAGTATTTAAACTACAATTTCAATAATTTCACAATAACATTAATTCCTTGTTTTAAAATTCTGGAAATCATTTGTTACCCCTTAATTTAAAGGAACAGTATGTAGGATTGTGGCCAAAACTGGTATTGCAATCACAAAACTTGTGGCTAAACTGGTACTGCAATCACACAACTGGTGGCCAATACACAAAATGACAACACAAACATCAGTTGAGGGCTGCAACTCCACTTTTTAAATGACAATATCCTGGCCAGACATCTGTTGTCAGTGATATAAGTACTTGAAATGAAAATGATTTCTTAAAGGCACTCTAAGTGAATTGACACGTTTTAGACCATAAAACATTTTTTGTTACATACAGCAAACATCTCCTCACTATCTGCTTGCTCCCTGTCCACTGATCAAGCTGTAAAAAAACGCGATCTCTGTAGACAGCCCAGGCTTCACAAACTTCAATATAAACACAGTGGCCAAACCTGCACCACAAAACAAAACAAAGTGTTCCAGCCAATAAATGCCAAGAAGGATTTGGGGGTTGGGTTTGGGCAGTTTGTTTGAAAACACATTTCAAAAATCAACACACAGAACGCCTTTAATGTCTAGTGACATATCAGGGCCATTTTATGATTAATTGACATAAATTTCTTACATACTGTTCCTTTAATGTAACAGAAAGTTAAAACATAATGTTACTCTCTGGATGTCAAACAGCAATTCTTTATATAATATATGCAAACTTACCTTGTCTCTGGTACAAATGTGCTTTTTTCCTCTTACTTCACACACTCGGGCAAACTTGAGGAAACGATGATAGTCAAAATTGTTCTGTATACCAAGATGATAGCAGTCTCTGCCCGTAAGAGCACATATGTGATTAATTGATTATGATTAACAATAAAAAATGTCTGTAAATGATTAAACCCTATTAACAATATTAGGTAGCAGCAACTTATCTTACCGAGCAAAATAATCCCATTTGTCTACATCAATGCCATTCCTTTTATTAGCCACTACCTCATACAGGAATGATTTCTCCTTCGGTCTGCCCTTATATGGCCATTGCTGGTGTAAAATAAAGAAAAAGTTGAATGTTACATAAAGTACAGGCAAAAATGTGCTTACCAAAATACAATACCAAATGATGTAAAGGATTAGTTCAAGTAAAATGTACATGTTTACAAGAGTTTAAGTAAAATTAAAGTCATAAGTTTACATACACCTTGCAAAATCT
Organism: Misgurnus anguillicaudatus; assembly: GCF_027580225.2. Classification (NCBI taxonomy): domain Eukaryota; kingdom Metazoa; phylum Chordata; class Actinopteri; order Cypriniformes; family Cobitidae; genus Misgurnus; species Misgurnus anguillicaudatus. Next base: position 5,870,390 of record NC_073349.2, read on the forward strand.
GGATAAAATGATAAAAAATTGGGGGAAATTAAAGATATTTTTTTAATTTAGTCCTGCCCTGAACAAGTTATTTCACATGAAATGTTTGCAACAAAGAATAATGACAACATTTCTAAAAAATAACCCAGTTCAAAAGTTTACATACACCTGATTCTTAATACTGTACAATGTTACATGTACAAACAATCAGTGGTCGACCGATATGGGTTTTTTAATAGTCAATGCCGATATTATTATATATATATATATATATATATATATATATATATATATATATATATATTATAGTAAGTGACTAACATACAAACAATTTGTGAAACTAAATTAACATTTACTTTGCGTAATATTTATGCAATATTTACTTAAAATTGTTAAATAGGTTAATAATTTCAGATAATAATTAGTTAGATAATAATTGTTTATCTAACAAAAGATTATAGATAACATGTTGTAAGATGTTGCCACACATGGGAGAAGAGGAGTACAAAATATGGATATTTAATAATAGAAACAAGGCCAGGGTATACATTTTGCGCGCGTTCGACTCGCAATACACTATACGCAATAAAAATAATTTCTTATTCAAATTATTACTCTAACAGGCCGTCTGATTTGGTGACATTTACAGTACATTGAAACATTAGGATAGGTGAAGAAAAGTAACCGATCCACAATTGCAAACACAGTTTAGAACAAACAACAAGACAATAAAGAACAGGAATCAAACATTATGGTAACAAACATGCTCCACAGCTTTCTGTTCTTGGAAGAAGTAAAAATTAAAGAAGAAAAACGATAGTGTGTGCAAATGCTGTCTATTTCCTTTGTATAATTGTTTGTAGTGGAGTGCCCTGTCAAAATATTTTCACGCGCATGCGCTGTTGTACACGGACTGTACGCGCACTGTCCACGCGGTCTCAAATTTTGGGCTGCACGCGGACCCTCCTGATGACGAAAATGACGTCATACGCATATGCATGACGTCCCTAGTATACTTTCGGCTTTAGGCAGCTGACTTGATGCCTCGCTGCCTCATGAGGCAATGACTTCAGATGCATAAAGGTAGCTCTGGGAAATGCATTCGGACAGCCTTCATAGGCAGCATAATGGAAATCTGTACTAAATATAAACAGAGAGGGCCTTTGTAATAACTAATCCCATATTTGAAAACATATGTGTTACGTATGTAACCACGATTCCCTGATGGAGGAAACACAACCTTGTGTCGATGACGACAGTATGGGGTGTGCTCTTGAGAGCCAAGCAGGTCAGACTTGTGTGTAAATGACAATGAAATTGTGTAAATGGTATTTGCATACCAGTCTCTGCCCACACTTGCGTGTTTAAGGCGGAAAGGCAAACGTCATTCGCTGCTCGTGTCTGAGGAGCTCAATACGGGTCACATCAGATGATTGCAGGCACGTATGCACCGTGACAGCATGCTCATCTGGGTGTAGAGTATGGCAGGGCCATAACTGGACTATATCTAATACTTGTATTGCAGAATAGCTAGTAAATATGATATGATGGGTTACCCCCCATGCCCTGACTGGTTTCTGGATTTCAATATCAAAGTGGCTAGAGTCAGACCTCAACAATCTCAGTGGGACGTTTACAACTCCTTTATAACCCCTATGGTCACAGACTCAAAGCTGATAAGGTGATAAACGTCCCAGCTGCCCTAGCAGAGACTTAAGAAATGTCTTTGATGCAACTACACCAAAAACTAAGGTATTGACCAAAATAATGTGTCTAAAAATAATTACACAAAAAAAGTCTGATCTTGTCTTTATTGAACACACTCATTTAACGTTCAAAATGGCAGTGTAAAAAGTAAGTGAACCCTTAGAACTGGTTGACCCCCTTGGCAGCAATAACCTCAACCAGGCGCTTCCTGTAGCTGAGGATCAGACCTGCACATTGTTGAGGAGGAATTTTAGCCCATTCTTCCTGGCAGAACTGCTTTGCCTCTGTTATATTCTTTGGACGTCTCATGTGTATTGCCCTCTTCAAGTTAATCCATAGCATCTCTATTGGGTTGACGTCTGGCTCTGACTTGGCCACTCTAAAAGGCAAATTTTGTTTTTCTGAAGCCATTCTGTTGTGGACTTGCTCCGGTGTTTTGGGTCATTGTCCTGTTGCATCACCCACCTTTCTACACAATTTTAGCTGACGTACAGACATTCTCGCATTATCCTAAAGAACTGTCTGATAAACTTGGGAATTTATCTTTTCCTCAATGATTGCAAGCTGGCCAGGCCCTGATGCAGCAAACCAGGCCAAAATCAGGATGTTTCCTCCACCATACTTTACAATTGGGATAATGTTTTCATTATGATTTGCCGTTCCCTTTCTATGCGAAAAATGTAGCACTGTGTTTTTTTCCAAACAGTTCATTTCTTAGTTTTATCAGTCCACAAAACATTTTGCCAATACTGCTGTGGAGTGTCAATGTGCTCCTTTGCGAACTTCAGGCGTGCAGCAATGTTGTTTTTAGTAAGCAGTGTCTTACTTCGTGGTGTCCTGCCATGAATAGCCTGCTTCTTCAGTGTTTTACGTATTGTAGACTTATGAACAGAGATGTTAGCAAGTTACGTTGATGCCTTCCAATCTTTGGCTGTCATTCGGGGTTGTTTCTTTACCTTATTGATGAGTCTTCGTTGTGCTCCTGGTGTCATTTTGACTGGGCACCCACTTCTTTGTAAAGTAGCAACAGTCTCAAAGTGTTTCCACAGATTCACATACTTTTTCTTGCCACTGTATATCTTTATATACTAAATTTGTGCTCCAGCTGCTTCTTGGCCGCCATTTTATGTTTTCGAACTCCATCAGACTCGACCAATCACATTCCCCATGCATGTACATGAACAGATTTTTGGGACAGGACAATGAAGGTATCTCAGGAGGTAGGAAGTAAACCTAACATTGGATTCGGAAATGCCTTGAGGCCTTCATACCTTGGGAATACTGACTCCGAAGGCCGCATTTAAGAGATTTTGACAAAGCCACTGAGTCCAGATAATCATGAACAGGTGAAGACAATAATCAATGATGGTGGATGATGGGGTGCAAAAGGCAGATTTTGTTTTTCTCAAGCCATTCTGTTGTGGACTTTCTCCTGTGTTTTGGGTTGTTTTCCTGTTGCATCACTCACCTTTCTACACAGTTTCAGTTGACGTACAGACATTCTCACATTATCCTGAAGATTTGTCTGATATACTTGGGAATTCATCTTTCCCTCAATGATTGCAAGCTGGCCAGGCCATAATGCAGCAAAGCAGACCCAAATCACGATGTGTCCTCCACCATACTTTACTGTTGGAATGATGTTTTCATGATGATATGCTGTGCCTTTTTTGCCAGATGTAGCGCTGTGTGTTTTTTCCAAATAGTTCACTCTTGTGGAGTTTTATCAGTCCACAAAACATTTTGCCAATACCGCTGTGGAATGTCAATGTGCTCTTTTGCAAAATTCAGGGGCCAGATTCACAAAACTTTCTTAAGAAGTAAACCTAACTTTGGATCAGACATGCCTTGATGCTTTGTAATGTTGCCTCCAAAGGCAGCATTTTAGACACAGCCGTTGAGGTTGACGTGTGGCACAGGGTGCTGCAGGAGTGATTTAAAAGCATATGAAGCAGTTTGCTCCCAGGTTGCTCCCACGGTGCTTTGGTGTCATGCGCCAACTGGTCTGCGGGGCGCTGTGAGGGATAGAGTGTGTTCATCTTCCTAAGGAACAAAATGCTAATTGTTCGACCAAACCGAACAATATATAAGCCGAACGGAAAGATTTATTGGGCAAAACACCTTGGCAATATATCGGTCGACCACTACAAACAATGTCAGTTTCTTTATTTAGTTGTTTCAAGCTTTTCTCGTATTACTTGTTTGTCAACTATTACAATAGATACAATCTATTGAATAAGGGTACATAGCCTTGCCATTCATCAGCATTCCTGTGGGTACAATGATGACACATTTGCATACCGTAGTGTCTAGGATAGATGCATCCAGGGGCCCGGCAATCTGTTCTTTAATGAATATAAGGTCATCGGGGAGAGTCAACCCGTGCTGTTCCATCACCTTTTCAAGATCATTTACCTTCACAAGGTGGTCAAACATCTGAACTGAAGCCATCTCATGCTGTTGAGAAAACATAGAAATATACATTACACTACAAGCAGAAACTCTTTCTGAAAACAAATACTCCAGTACTTGGGGGCGGGGCTTACGTGACATTAATAATGTTGATGAAACTATAACAAAAAATGATAGCTGCTAGATTGTTGACATTTTTTTTTTTAAATGTAACAGTTTCTATGAAGCACCTATTTATAGTGCACTAGAAGGGAATTCTGTTGTATCGTGTAATGATTAATCACAACAACAGTTACAATACATTATAATACATATCTGTGGTTATAACTTTTAAAAAGATTATGATTTATAACATGATGAACTCAACATAGTTATCATTAGTGGTGTACCGGATTGCAGTTGATCTGTGATCCGTATGGATCACGACCCATGGTTCGGCTCGCATGGGATTGGCGGATTAATACTAAAATTTAAATAGGGAAATTTGCACATGTTTCAAGCCTTGCAAATGTTAACATTCAAGTGATTTTAAACAATTTAACCACAAAAATGCGCCAAAGTGAGCAGTTTTCTGTACGCACAGACGCACATGTCAACTTGATCATTCCTACGCCCTTCAAAGATCAAAACTCTTGATGTGTAAACTTTAGAAAGAGTTGCGCTACTGTGTCTCATACTGTAGTCCATTAAAATACATTTGGAGTGTAATTTTTTACTTTATGTGGACCGACTGTTTATGCTGCATCTCATTCCCGAAGCGTTTGAAATTCGCCCTCCGTCTGTGTGCACACACGTTTAAGTGCGTTTCAAAAAGCAAACAAACATAAAATCTTTCTGTTCTTAAACGAAATGATCTCGAAATACCACAGTATTCTTTTTTTAATAAAAACATTTGTTTTTGTCTTAAGTGTATGTATAGATTAGAGACAGAAACCAGGTCCGTGCTTATCTTAAAGAGACAGTAACTTAATTAACCTACTTAAGTCTGTGTCATTAATGTTAATCAAACAACCCAAGACAAAGAGAAAATCACTTCTGTAGCTCTAAAAATAATAATTACATTTAATTTATACAATAAAGACAGTGTTATTTTCCATTTGAATTGATTTCTATATGTAATGTTAATTTTAGACCTTACTTAATGTGCAACTGTGTTCTTTTTTATAAATGTTTTAATTTCATTATTTGTTTTTAGATTTTTCCTAGGAGGCAACGCGATGCTCTTGACTACAGCAGCACACTGCAAAAAATGACTTTCTTACTTAGTATTTTTGTCTTGATTTCAGTAGAAATATCTAAGAATTCTTAAATGGAGATGCTTTTTCTTGATGAGCAAAATGCTCTAAGTAAATAAGTCTAGTTTTAAGACAAATAATATACAATTTAAGTGAAATTGTCCTTAAAATAAGCAAAATTATCTGCCAATGAGGTGAGAAAAAAAAGTGAAATAAGATTTCTTTTTTCTTAAACACTTAATTCAAGTAAAATTTTCTCACCCCATTGGCAGATATTTTTGCTTGTTTTAAGCACAAATTCACTTAAATTGTATATGTTTTGTCTAAAAACTAGTATTATTTTCTTAGGTCATTTTTCTCATCAAGAAAATACATCTTGATTTAAGAATTTTTAGATATTTATACTGAAAACAAGACAAACATACTAAGTAAGAAAGTCATTTTTTGCAGTGCATCTGCAGTCAACAGCTCAGAAAGTGATCCCAATGATAAATGTACCTTTACAGTTATAGCTGTGGTGTGAACTCCGCTAATCTCTTTAATATAGAATGATTTTAAAACTATATATAGTTATTGTTTTCCATAATGTTATTGTTATTGTCCATAATGTGATATATAGTAGAGATGCGCAATAATTTTCATGTGATTGTCATGGTGCATCTCGTCAGTAAAGCCGGTTCCTTGATTAGTAGTAAATCACCATCAGCTGCTTTCAGTTGAAGCTGCATTTACTACACAAAGCCGTAGTTCACTTACAATCGGGGCAATTTATGCGATATGGCCCAGCTTATCAGTGAACCACGGCATTGTGTAGTAAATGCAGCTTCATCTGAAAGCAGCTGATGGTGATTTACTACTAATCAAGGAACCGGCTTTACTGACGAGATGTGCATGATATCGCATGCAAATTACAGCGCATCCCTACTCTACACTTAACCTGTTGTAAAATGACCTCAGGCTCAACAGGACCGGACACTGCAGAAACTTTGGTGCCAAACCAAAAAGAAACAGTACGTCAATTATTTGGGATTATTTTGGCTTTAAGAAAGATGTTGCGCAGCGTCAGGTATTGCGCTAAACCTGCCTTGCTAGCGTTACCTCATGGGACAACTCACAAAAACACCACAAAATCATGTATGATAGTGTCATGTCAAAAAAGCCGACCTCTACAAAGATAACCTTGCATTACGGTGGACAACACATCAAATCTGGTGGTAGAAACACAGCTCAATGAACAAGCTAGTGTAAGTTTGCATCTCGCGTGCATGTAAGGGAGAGATAAAAAAGTGTGTGACTGTTTTGAGAGAGTGCGCGTGCATAAGAAAGATAAAAAAAGACAGTGAGTGTATGTGACTGTTATTTGTTAAATACTTTATTTTTCTACACCTTTTTTGTTGTGTTACTGACTGAAGATCAGTAAGGTGTTTATTTATTTATTTTTGTGCGGTAAAGTTCAAAGACAACATTTAAAAAGTTGAGTCCACATGTTTAAATATCTTTGAATTCTGTAAATACTGAGTGTGGTAAAGCCAGATTTGTTTTTATATTTCTGCACTTTGGTTTGTGTGATTACTAACTTTCATATTAATGTTTACATCAGGTTTATTTGGCACTGCTTTATGTGGAAATGATAAGTATTGCATGTTTACAACAAGTTTGAATGTTCAGCAAATCATTCAGTATACTAGTGTATAACGAATTTAATTTCATCAAATAACATATAAGCCTGGCCTTATGCTTAATCTATCTAATTGTGTTGGTCATACTATATAAGGATTTATTGCTTGTCTTTGTTGAAGATTAATACAAAAGATAAAGAGCTCAAAAAATGCATATTAAATTGCAATTGCAATGTATAAAAAAACAATCGTAATTAAAATATTTTCCTAAATCGTTCAGCCGCAATTCTGAATAACTTTTGTTATGACGATTTTCCACACTTACCTTCCATTTCTCTCCAGGTTGAACTTTAGGGATGAACATGCTATCAAACATATGAGAGAAAGGGCCATGACCTAAAAAACAGATAAATGTTGTTTAAAAATATCATAAACTTGTAAAGCCTTTATTCATTTATTTTAATCACAATTCATCCAAAATAAATCCAAAATTCAGTGATTTGAAAAGCTATATAAAAAGGCTGAAATAATTTACAAACAACGCAGAAGATACAGAAGGCGACTCTTTAGAAGAGCTTAAAAAATAGCATTTTACATCAAAACATATAAGCTTAACAGTGACATTGAAAGGCTGGAGTGTGGTTGTAAGAATGACAGAAGAGCTGCCGAATACCTGAATCAAAATGAGTTTTGTTGTAAAGCAAAAAAAAAAAAGAATTCATATTTTTTCTCTTACCCAAGTCATGGCACAGCCCAGCAATCTGGACACAAAGAGTGTCTTGCCTTGTGATGAGTAGCTCCGGTTGTCTCTCATTAAGAGCCTGTACTAGACATCCTGCCAAATATCCCACTCTGCATCACACAAACATACAAACCAAAATAAAAGGTAATGCAGTTTAATTATTAGTTTAGCAAATAAAATTAAACCAAATCTGAGGTCACTCACAAGCTGCGTTCCCATTACAGATTTGCGCAAAACTTATGCAATATTTTCTAAATGCCGATAAAAAAGTTTGTAAAATGACAACATTTCCACGAAATGATGATATGCGACTAAAACATTGTTTTCCTCTCGCGATAAGTAATTGCAAACATCACGTCATCGACAGAAGTTTGTTATTTTAAAGGTCACGTTCCTCCTGACCCCATTTTTCAAACTTTAGTTAGTGTGTAATGTTGGTATAATAGAGTAAATAATATCTGCAAAATTTTAAAGCTCAAAGTTCATTTACAAGCGATATATTTTCTTTAACAAAATTCCCTTTCAAAAGACCCTTTCAGGTGCTAGTAATGCTAACCAGTAAGACCTCCAAATGCCGCCATACCACAAAAAATAAACAAATAAATAAATAAAGGCACATCGATTTCATGATCGATCATCGATGTCACGTTTGAGTACTCGTGCCCATCCCCAATTAAAACAGCAAGTTATGGTCCCACAACAGTTATACTACTTTTGACTGCTAAGTGGCACTATAACCATTAACCCTCACTAGTCCGGAGCTGAATGCATCAAACTCATTTACTTTAAGGTGAAAGAGGCATGTCTGATATGAATTTGGGCTTTCCCTTACACAATTGCCACTTTAATTCCCTCGAGGAACTGTGAGCTTAGCAGTGTTGTAGTCCTGAAGACTCAGTTTTGAGACCATGTTTTAATGGTTTTGGTCTTGTCAGGAGTTGGATACTTTTTATAAAATAATATTTTAATTCCTGTTATCTATTCATGTGCCCGCATTTTACGATAGCCCAACTCTTTTTCACGAAGGGCCGACCTGCGATCCGTCAGGACCTTCCAAGCTGAAGCCATGTAAATATCAATCCTGACCACGGAAATCGCTCTAAAGTATTACTACATTTTGCAAGAGGATAATGAGAGGATGATGATTTCCTACAAATACTATAGACCAGTCTGACAAAGCAGCTGTGGGTCACCGCATCGATTTAAAAGAGCACACTGTGTTTGATGGCATTGCTAAACAATGGTTTTATATCTTAAAGTACTCTCAATGTCTTACTTTCTCATGTAAAAACATTATTTTCATTAGCGCGTGCACTAAGCACTTAAATTACAGACTAAAAGACAGTCGTACTTGTAATACACGGTCAAACGTGCAAGAAGGTTCTTTATTTTTAAAAAAGCTAATTGGTTTTAGATTCTTTTCATCCCAAGTTGTCTCGTGATGCTGCTTAAAATCATGCTTTCCTGCTACTTAAGTAATTCAAATTTCTTCAAAATGTACTAAATGCACTTCATACTTACCCAATTGAATGTTCAAAGCGGTTGTGTGAAGCCCCAGGGAATACTAGGTAAGCTCCTCCCAGCTGTTTGATGTGACGAAGCCTCTGAAATTGAGGCGTGTCTATGATGCGGACTAGTAAAGGATGCATTTCAATATGGCCATGGATGGGGTCATTGAAAACCTGTGACAAACAAATCATCTAGGGTACATCTGAAAAGATCAAAAATATGAATTGCTCAGAAAAGAACGGTTATACCTTCATGTCATCATTTGAGATTTGCCAGAGCTTCTGAAGACAGTGGAGAACTTTCAGACGAGAACCCAGAGGGCTGTGAGAGGTTATACACATTTATTATTATTTATTCTTAACTGCACTTTTCTAATCCTAAAACATGTGCAGCACAACGACATGAAAAACATTGCTCATTTTTACAACAGGAACCAACTGTGTTGCATTTTATAACTACACTGTCATGTTAAAAATGAGAAAACAAACAAACTTGACACTCACGAAATGCCCATCTTTTCCAAATGTACCTCCGTAATGCATAGTAGCCCATGTCCTGATATTTTGTGTTCTGTGAAAAAAACATTGCAAGAATTGACATAAAGGCACAATATGTCATTATCACGTGCAGGAGGTCACTTAACCACAAGCGGATAGTGGTTGCACTGAATCTGAAGTGTATCTGAAGAGTATTGTGTGAAAAATACAATACACAGTATGTTACACTGTTTATATTGTTTGGTCAATCAAAAGACACTTGGCTAATAGAGTAATGAAAATTGTTTAAAATTGTTGATGTTAACATTTGCAAGCCTTTGAATCATGCAAATTATAAATTGTGTGTATTCATTCACGAATCGCATGTGTGCCAAATGGTGTGGCCTGGTCCGTACGGATCGAATGCGATCCGTTTCACCACTAGCCGTAATCGTAATCGCAATAGAACATTTTTGAAATTTGTACTAATCAGGGCTGGGTTTCCCGATAACGATTGAACTTAGCACTTAAGAGCGCTTTCTACGAGCTACTAAATGAACTCGTGCTTTCTACGAGCTACTTAACGAACATTCGTTGTTCATTTACGTGCGTTTCCCAAAGATGCACGTATAACGATCGCTCGCAGCTAGGTTTTAAGTGCTACTTGCGAGTCGCTATCCGTTTGTCAAGTGCTGAAATGTCACCTATGGAATGACTCGAATTTGTAGCACAAGCTTGTTTAGGCTAATGATCTTTAGCTGATGTGCACTAATATTTTTTATAATACTTTTTATTATTGTTCAATACATTTTTAAATGTTTTAAAATTTTTCATAATGAAATATTCTTTTCCGTATTTAGTAAGGACTCGTCCCACTGCGAAATGCCTTCTGCATTTTATATTATAGTTTAGATTATTATTATTATTTGTTGTTTATTATCTATGTTTATTTATTATTAGGGATTATTGCATTGTACCGTAAATATTTATTTGGTTTCTTTAATCAGATGCCATACCCTTCAAAACATTTTTTTTTACTGTAGCCTAGATGAATTATAGCAGCAATTGGTAGGAACCATTTATCATTTTGCTAGTACCAACTTTTAACAAAATTGTACCAAATACGTTTTCCTTCTTTATTAATTTATGTTTAGTCATTTAAATTGATTTCTCATTTGAATTTTAAATATATTATATTAAAGTAATTTAAACAAATAAACAAAGAAAACCCCAATAAATAAATATACATTTAAAACATTACATTATCGTTATTGCAGGAGTGCAATTTGCTGGTTGTCCTGCAGGTGACCTTGTAACACTGTTGTCTTACGATGCACTTATGAATTAACGATTACTCCAGAGCACTTGTCTTGTACCTCTACGATTTTCAAATGCTACTTAAGTTACGAAGCTTTTGGGAAACGGCCGGAAATTCTAAGATGATTCGTACGATCGTTTTTACGATCTACTTAGCCTTACGATGCTTTTGGGAAACCCGGCCCAGTTTTGTAGTGGCATTAATGCGATAGCATGCGATTAATCTTGCATCCCTTTATCATGCGCATCTCGTCAGTAAAGCCGCTATCATGATTAGTAGTCAATTGTCTAGGTGATATCACAATATCACATTCATTATCACAGACGATTAGCCCGCGGTTATGAATGCGATATTGCTTAGCTTCTATGTGAACTAAGGCCCGTGTAGGAAATGCAGCTTCATCTGAAAACAGGTGATGCAGATTTACATTTATGACCTTGCTTTTTCGACCATCGTAAAGTTTTATTAATTAAATTATTATCGACAATTAAAGGGACACTCCACTTTTTAAAAAAATATGCTAATTTTCTAGCTCCCCTAGAGGGAAACATTTGATTCTTACCTTTTGGGAATCCTTTCAGCTGATCTCTGGGTCTGGCACTCCCACTTTTAGCATAGCTTAGCATAATCCATTGAATCTGATTAGACCATTAGCTTTGCTCCAAAAAAATAACCGAAGAGTTTCAATATTTTTCCTATTTTAAACTTGACTCTTCTGTAGTTACATCGTGTACTGTACTAAGACCGACAGAAATTTAAAAGTTGCAATTTTCTAAGCAGATATGGCTAGGAACTATACTCTCATTCTGGTGTAATAATCAAAGACTTTGCTGCCGTAACATGGCTGCAGGAGGCGCAATGATACTACGCCCAAAAATAGTCCCCTGCTATTGAAAGATACTAAGGGGACTATTTTTGGCTGCTGAACAGTTTACAGTTCTGAACTGTAAACATTTACTTAAGATATAACTGACTATGTTTAGTTGCAGTGTTTACCACATATTGACTTTACTTGGGCGGGCCGTCCAGGGATATTAACGAAGCAAGCTCTGTGTCACAAAAGATGCAAAGTAGTAGTTCAGGTTTTTACTGACCCCGCCTAAATTATCACTGTCCCCACCAAAAAGCGACAGCACCCCAAATAAACCTTGCACTAGTATTAAGCCGCCTTTCCACTATACACGACATTCAGACACGACTGTTGGAGTTCACCCACTAGTGGCAGTCGTCATGAAATTTCTGTTTAATCGTAAATCCGTGCCAACATGGGAGAGAAGCTCATTCAAGCGCAAGAGCCTTTAATCTACAAATATTCACTTTAGTGAAATAACTAAATGAATACAAATGAATGAAACAATAAACAGTTATGGATATATGAAAAAAGACTGCCAATATTTTTGGAGAAAACATATTAAGAAAAGATTAAAAATAATAACGTGTACATTTTAAAATTAATAACTAATTAATTATCAGTAATAAATAGTTTTTAAAAGATTATAGTGTTACGGATAAAGTTAAACAAGAAAGGATGAATCATTTTCACACCAATTTTTGATTGGAATACACTGAAATACATCACTTCCAGTCAGCGTATCGCATGCGTTGTAGTCGCGCAAGTTCAAAATTATTAACGAGTACAACTTATTGATTTTATTTTACTTGTTGATATGTTTTATCATTGTTTTAAACGTTGACATACATAAAAGATGCCAAGCTAATATAAAAAATATGTAATAAATAAATATTTGAGGTTATTAATAGAATGTGTGGGTTGGTGTAGACAAAGAAAAAAAATCACTGTTTTTGACTGATTCAGAGTTGTTGCTTTTAATTAATTTCATGTTTTATAAAATAAAAAATATTAAATACTAAAATGTCGCATGTAAAGTGTGTTGTTGAGCCACAGTACACATGAATGCAAGTAGAGGTAACTGCAGACTGGAGCAATGGGCGTGGCAAGAGGTCGGAAAGAAATGGGGCGTGCCACGAGGAATGGGGCGTGCCGTAAGGTCTTCTCAATTGGACGCGAAAAGCTTCCTGATCCGCATAAAAGCGAACCATAAACTTAATCACTATATATTATGTTGCTTGCTGATGTATGTATATAAACAATTTTATCGTAACACACAGAGCAACACTCACACGCTGTTTGCTGATTCACTCACTTCTTTTACTGCTTTATTCAGTCCAGAACTCACTCTAATATAGAACACTGTTGCCCCCTAATGGCAACTCTTCATATAGCACAACATTTAGCTGCATATATAACACCATACAAAACACATTTCTTTCACTGTAAAAATAACAATGATGATATTGAGAATACATTCAAAAGTACGTTACCTTCGACACGTTCTGTATAACGCGGGTTACATAACGTCATCACCACCGCAACTTTTTTAGGATCAATCATTAAAAACATTCATAATGTTTGTGATAAATGCACTTTTTGTAAAACATCACTTAAAGATATTAAATATTTATTTTTGTATTGCCCCTTTTCTATTTCATTTTGAACTGACTTCAAAATAGGTATTCCTAAAATAGAAATTCCCAGTATTAGAATTTAGAACGACATTTTACTTTGTTTCCAAAACCCATATTTTTCTGGAAATAATTATATAATTAAATTATTTTATCGACGTTTTATATGCATAATACACAAATAAAAGAAACCCTCCTATATTAACTTTTATAAGACCTCGCAGTAAACTTGGAAACCCTTTCAAACATGAGATCACAAAACAAAAAGTTTTTGAAAATATCTATAACTACTTTGATTCATAAACTTTTATTTTTGTATTCATTTGTATTTTTCATGTTATACTTGTTATTCTCCGATTTACACATTTTGAGCTGTATTTACAATGCTTTGTATTCATCATTTTTTATTGCATTATACTTGAAATTTCTGTATTTGAACTAAATAATAAAATAAAAAAATCATTAAAAAACAAATTATTATTTTAAAGATAAAAATGTCTCTAAAAGTAATGTTATTTTTATAAAAATGGTACAGTAAATTTTTGGCTGTATAAAGGCATATACGTGTTTGATCAAACACTCACCATATAATTATTAAATGAAGTAAAAACGGTCTAATAAACTTATTTTAAGTGACATTAATCAATTAAGCAATACAAACACCATTTTATCCAAAAAACATTTATTCAGTCATTTTTACAATATTTTTTTGAAACGACAATTGAAGTTGTCATCAAAGGCTTGTGTTCTTGTGTTCAAAACTCATTCATTCGAACAGAAGCCATCAAACTCTCTCTCTTAACGCACAGTGACCCCCTTCATGGCGTACCGCGCGAAATCTGTGGCTTTGCAAATGGCTTTGTATCTTGCGATATTCACAAGGTCTAACAACACTGAGAGCACAGAAGGGACATCGACATAAATCGCCGACTCGGATGTCTTCGATGCAAATGCAGTCATTAATTTTTCTCACTGTAACATGTATCTGTCAACAACAATTAAAGAATCCCCGAAGCTGAAAAGACGTCAAGCAAAGAGACCATCAAATTTATCGCACATGCATTATATCCATCTTCTTCTTTCCTTCAAAAGAAGATTACGATTTCTTTTTAGCTAAAGGAAATGACGTATAACTATGGTTACGGCTGATTGGCCAACGCAGTTGCCAGGAGGAAGCTCCTTTGACCAATGAGAAACCTCTTACAACGCCCTTACCTCCTGCCACGCCCCTACCTCCTGCCACGCCCATTGCTCCAAGCTGCAGCTACCCCTGTCTCCATGAATGTGCATCAGGAGGATAGCAGCACCCTGGCAGTATTACTTAACATTTGATTGCTTTCAATTTCTGTACCTGAACAGTACAGTACTGTTAAAGCTATATGAAAATTATTTCATTTGTCTGCACACTACGTTTGTTTAATTTAATTACTGCCTGTAACAATATTTGAATTGTATTATGTAGGCTAGTAGTCTTTGGTGTTATAAACTTATAAGTTCGCATTGGTTTATAATATGCATTGATTAAAAACTATGAAGACAATAATCGGGCCTGTTTAATTTTAGTGCTATTTGGTATGGCCAATGATAATTTAGGCGGGGTCAGTAGCCTAAAAACCTGAACAACTACTTTGCATCTTTTTTGCATAACGTTACAAAACATGTCTAAACTGGGACGCTCGTTTGCAACAATGCAAATTGTAAAAAGTGCTTAAAAAATAACAATAAATTTGACTTGAATTATCCTCTACTGTAATGTCTTTTATCAGGAAATGCGTCTTAATAGACTCATGTCTTAGGGCTGCAGTTAACATACCATTAACCATCGTGATATAAATCGAATCGCATGATATTGTCCTCAATTTACCGATTAGATTATTTGTTTAATTTTTACAGATAAATTACAGCACCTCTGAAGACTTGTTCCCATTCTTCGAGTCCCTCTCTCTGGAGAAATGCGATTGTTTCATCAACGCCCCAGCGCATAAAATCTTCATTATGAACCCGTTTCACGTCCCACACAGACTCTTCATCTTGATCTTCTCTCGGTCGTTTCATCGGTCTATTCATCTTTAAACGCAAATAAAACACGTTGAACTTTCTGTTTCAGAGAGATACCGGCGTGTGCTGTCACTCGCTCTCTGTGTGTTGACTCAACTGAACTGTATTCTTCAATCGCGACGTCTATCGGGGTGGAGCGTAAACCCCAACGAGTTCAGCAGAGACCAGCAGAGGGCAATCCGTCACCATACACATACTGAATTTAGGGTTCAGTCATCACAGTAATTCTCTATCGTCGTATGCAATTTAATAATTTAATAATCACACTGACAGAATATTTTATAGAGACGATAATATAAACTGTCTAGGTAAAAGTGAAAAATAATTATGTCTAAATGTTAGTATAACCAGTTTATTAAAAGCCCAACAAGAATTACCTGGTTATCAAGGAGCAAATTACTAAAAACATACAATTGTTGACATGCTTTTAAAATTTAAGACATCGGGTAAAATATAAAGTTGGTCGATTTGATATAAAGTTAAATCATATTGATTGGGGTAATTGTACAAATGAATTAGCCTATGGGCATTTGTTGCAGTTATTTTGCCAATATGGAATCTTTATTATGGTAAATAGTGAAATTGCTAAACATATGAAGAAAAGAGACCTGGCTTTATAAACAGCTTAAGGTTTATAATACTTCATGTATTATATTATACTTAATGATAATGTTCAACTTTATGGAAAATTTTTAGACTAAAAATGCACACATATTTTACATGTTCAGTGGAGGAAATAGCTCAGAATTTTATACTTATAATATAGGTAAAAAAGGGTGGAGGTGGACACCAAACCTCTTTTGTATTAAAGAGCACCTATTTCATTGCTAAAAAACTATGTTATTTTGTGTATTTGGTATAATACAATGTTTGCGTGGTGTATGGTTAAAAAGAAAAATAAGATATTTTACATTTGAAAGCACATAACCAGTGTGGGTGAATGGTTGTTTTATGAGTTTATGGTTGTTATGGTTTGAGATCTAAGGTTTGTCTGGAGGAAACCAGGCCTCACTTATCATCTGACCATAACCATCCCAACAGTAAGGTGGTGGTAGCATCACCTGTGGTTTTTAGCAGCAGGGATTGAGAGAAGTTTATGTTTAAGGAGAAGGTGAATGGAGCAAAATACTAATACAGTATATCTTCAAACCTCTTTCAAAGCGCATAGGACCTTAAAATAAGCCAAAGGTTTACCTTCAAACATGACAATGTTACTATTAAGGTGTTTAGGTAACTCGACAAACTGGTCAAAATAACAAAAATTGAATTGCATAAGGTTGCAATGTTTTCAGACCTTGAATACTGCCAAGAAAACAATTTTTAAACAACAAAATACCAATTAGTAATGGGCCAATATATCACAGAGGCTGATATATCGGTCAATATTTTGATTTTGGTTATTATCAATTAACCTTTTCAATCGACCAGTAAATTTCTCTCTTACTTAAATTTGATGTTTGTAATGAAAAGACAGTGTCACTCAATGTAAAGCCAAATCTGACACACTGTAAAATGACCAATCATTATTCACTTTTTAACATGATGTAATGTACACTTATTCAAACAGGGCCGTTAGATGTCAGATCCACATTAATTGTCATGTAAATCTTTTTTAAGTATATTTATAAATGTTATGCATAACAAATCTTTATGTAGTTTCACCAATTTTGTTTGTCTAATATTTACTGTAATAACATTTGTGTTACATCTGCCATAAAGCTTTCTGATTATCAGCCATAAAAAACATACTGGCTACCACTAATACCAATGTCTATTTTTGTGAATTTAAAAAGTTGAAAATATGTATTTGTTGGAATAACCCTGATTAATACACTTTTTAAAACCAACAACTTTCCTGTGTCTTGGTATGCTCTCACTCGTTCATATTGCTGTTGGGTGACTTTATGCCACTCCTAAGGTTTGCTTTTGTTGAAATTCAACAGACACTGAAACGGAATGGCTGCCATACATACCGAAATGATGATTAAAGGCAAAACTTGAATGGTCTCTTAATTTTTTTTCTGTGGCTGTATGTGTCTATCTACCCTGGATATTCAATGTATGCACCAATATACAGCCTGGAAAATAAGCATTTGACACATCAGGATCTTTTATCAGCAAGGGGATTTCCAAGCGGGCCATTGACACAAAACTTCCACCAGATGCAGTCATCAAGCCAAATGTCGAATTCATACAAAGAAATCAGAACATTTAAGTATACAAGCTGAGTCATAATAAACAAAGTGAAATGACACAGGGAATAAGTATTGAACACATGAAGAGAACAAGGTCCAAAATGGCATTGAAAGCCAGATCATCACCTGAAATCTGTCAGTATTGAGAGAGAAACCCTGCCCCTATCAGTACTAATTGATATCAGATGCTTTAGTGCTAATTTAGTCTCATTACCCAGGAGGCACACAGGAAAGACTTCATGATGGGTAAAAGCAAAGAACTCTCTCAAGATCTTCATAATCTTATCGTTGAAAAGCATTTTGATGGGAATGGTTATAGGCTTATAAATGTTCCTGTGAGCACTGTTGGGGCCATTATCCGGAAATGGAAAGAGCATCACTTCACCATAAACATGCCACGATCAGGTGCTCCACGTAAGATCCCTGTCCAAGGAGTCCAAAGAATAATCAGGAGAGTTCTCCAGAAGCCAAGAACCACTCGGGCAGAACTTCAGAAAGACCTTGCATCAGCAGGTACTGTTGTTTCAAAGAAAACTATAAGCAATGCACTGAACTGCCATGGCATCCATGCACGCTCACCACGCAAGACTCCATTGCTGAACAAAAAGCATGTTGAGGTTCGGTTATAGTTTGCGAAAGAGCATTTGGAGAAGCCTGTGGATTATTGGGAGACTATACTGTTCTACAAAGCCAAAGTGCAGTAACTAAGCATTTGGTCAAAATTGAGTTAAGGGTTGAAATGGGCTTTGTGAGATTTGTTGTGTCTTGTGACAAAGTCTCCTGGTTCAATATTGTCCCATTTGAGAAAAACATGTACGTGCCAAAATTGCATGTTTGACTGTCTGGTGTAAAAAAAACAACTTTAAGGGCATTTTGCTCGGTTTCAGTGTTTGCGTAGTTGCCGCACTTAGCCTTTTGTAGGACAGTATAGTATGGTCAGATGAAAGCATTTTTGGCAGTAATTCTACACACCATGTTTGGAGAAGAAATGCCACTGCCCACCCCAAGAACACCATACCAACAGTTAAGTTTGGGGTGGAAGCATCATGGTTTTGGGCTGCTTTTCAGCAAGGGGTACTGGCAGAATTCATATTATTAAAGGCAGGATGAATGGAGAAATATACCGGGACATTCTGGATATAAATCTGCTGCCATCTACCAGAAAGCTGAAAATGAAAAGAGGGTGGACATTTCAGCAAGACAATGATCCCAAACACAAGGCCAAGAAAACAATGAAGTGGTTTCAAAGAAATCACCTAACCTAAATCCTATAGAAAATCTAAGGAGAGAACTTAAGATTAAAGTTCATAAAAGAGGCCCAAGGAACCTTTAAGATTTAAAGACCATTTGTGTGGATGAATGGGCCAGAATTACTCCTGAGCAATGCAGACGACTGGTCTCTCCATACAAGAGGTCCCTAGAAGCTGTAATGACCAACAAAGGCTTTTCTACAAAGTATTACATAAAGTGTGTTCAATACTTATTTCCTGTGTCACTTCACTTTATTTATTATGACTCAAGTTGTATACTTAAATGTTCTGATTTCTTTCTATGAAATCAATATTTGACTTGATGGCTACATCTGGTGGAAGTTTTGTGTCAATAGCCTACTTAGAAATTCCCTTAGTGATAAAAATGCTGATGCGTCGAATACTTATTTTCCCCGCTGTATAGGCATTTCTGTCTAACATCAATAAATTGTAAATAATAAATCGTTTGCTTTTTGGAATTTTATTGGAATTTCAGGTTTTCCTCACATTTACAACATTTTATCTGTATGAAAACTTCAAAACTTGCTTTCCTTAAATAATGTTTAATTATTTAAACATATATCCTGGGGAGTTACCATTGTGTAGACTTCAGATCCAACCCAGCTCCAACACACCTGTCTGTAATTATCAAGCAACCCTAAACACTTTGATTAACTGCTTCACCTGTGTTTGATTGGGGTTGAAGCTAAAATCTGCATGATGGTTGGAGACCCCTGTACCAGATAATCATCTTTATGAATTTCTGCAATATCACTTGTGACTGTCCAACGGGTAGCTGTCGTACAGCTCTCGCAAGTGTAGGATGAGCTGCTCTATGTTGTCTCCTGTTAGTGCAGAAACAGGAATGATCCGCTGATCCACATGCTCCCTTAAAGCCTCAAGGTTCTTCCTAGCATTCGGCAAGTCCATTTTGTTGGCCACGATGGCATTAGGTCTGTGTGACAGTTCTGTTTTGTACTGTTCCAGTTCAAAGCACAGCTGCTGCAGCTGCTCCCAGGGTTCTGCAGAAGACATGTCCAGTACGTACAACAAAATACGACAGCGCTCAACATGTCGTAGGAAAGAAATTCCAAGGCCACGATTCAAATGAGCATCTGGAATCAGCCCAGGAATGTCAGCTACTGCAAATTTAAAAAGGCAGAAAGGGATTTTAATGACGTGGCTTATCTGTTCTCTTATAAAGACCAAAAGTGCTCAACACACACCTGCCACCTGCTCGTGGTCTCTGTATTTAACAATGCCCACGTGAGGGTTTAGTGTGGTAAAGGGGTAAGCTGCCACAGCTGGTCGGGCATTAGATATGGCACGTAAGAGAGATGACTTTCCTGCGTTTGGAAACCCAATCTGCACAGAAAAACAAAGTAAAATATTTTCTACAGTCAAATATGCACAATAAAACTTTGGGTTCTTGTAAAACACACAAAAAAAACATTGTCCAGTATTACCAGAGTACTGCTATGCAGCAGTCAATGTGCTGAATGGTTGCTTACTTGTTTAAAGGGACACTTCACTTTTTTTTAAAAATATGCTCATTTTCCAGCTCCCCTAGAGTTTAACATTTGATTTTTACCGTTCCGAAACCCATTCAGCCGATCCTGGGGTCCGGCGGTACCACACCTAGCATACTTAGCACAATCTATTGAATCTGAATAGACCATTAGCATTGCGCTAAAAAATAACCAAAAAGTTTGGATATTTTTTCTATTTAAAACTTGACTCTTCTGTAGTCACATCGAGTACTAAGACCGACGGAAATTTTAGTTGAGATTTTCTAGGCCAATATGGTTAGGAACTATACTCTCATTCTGGCGCAATAATCAAGGACTTTGCTGCTGTAACATGGCTGCAGCAGGCGTAGTGATATTACGCAGCATCCGAAAATTGTCCCCTACCATTGAAAGTTACTAAGGGGACTATTTTCGGCTGCTGCGTAATATCATTGCGCCTCCTGCAGCCATGTTACATTAGCAAAGTCCTTGATTTTTACGCCAGAATGAGAGTATTATGCTAAGCTATGCTAAAAGTGGTAGCGCAAGACCCGGAGATCGGCTGAATGGATCTCAAAATGGCAAAAATCAAATGTTTAACTGGAAATATGAGCATATTTTCAAAAAAAGTGTCCCTTTAAACACAGCATTTGGGTGAAAACAACCCAGCATAGGTTTATCAATTAAAACAGTACACAAATGTTGCAGGATGAGTTATACACAAAGCTAAATTAGGGTTTGGAGTTTGTTGGAAACCTCTTTCGCTTGCTAATTTCCCAAAACATTTACTAAAATGCACATTAATGCTTTATGCATTGGTGTACTTTTTGCTAATCCATGATCTGGTCTTCTCAGATAATCTATCAAATGCAAGCATTACTCTTACCAATCCTGCATGGGCCATGGTACGCAGCTCCAGCTGAAAGATCCGTTCCTGTCCCTTGTCTCCTGGCGTGGCGGTAGTTGGAGCTCTGTTTTCATTGGACAAAAAAAAGTGGTTCCCCTTGCCCCCTGCACCTCCATAGGCAGCAGTATACAGCTGCCCATGACGCGAGAGGTCTGCCACCGTCTTACCCTCTTCCTTTACAATGGTGCCCATAGGAACCTGTGTAGAAATGTATTAAATACAACTCACAAACATTATTATGGGTGTCTTTAAGAAATGGTAAACCAAGAATAAATTAACTTCCACAGAACATAAAAGGGGAGATTTTGAAGAATGTAGTGGTAATTATTTCCATTGAGTAAAATGAATGGAGAGCTTTTGAGCCTCTTAAATAATCCAAATAACCCTTTTCATGGGATACATACAAGCAATGGAACCGAAGTTCTTGACAGAAAGTCCACAGTCCAAATGTATGAGGCCATTAGAAAAGTAGTGATTTGGAGTATTAATGATCTTATCAATTAAATGTTTGATTATGGAGTCAATATGATAATACAGAGCTACAAAACTGTATTTTATTACAAAAAGAAAAAATATGAAATGTGTTTCATAGGTAAAACTCACTAAAATGTAGGTGGGACTGGCATTCCGTCCATAGCGGTTTTTACTCCTTCCTGCCTCTCCATTTTTTCCATGATACACTGCTGCCACCGAGGCAAGTGATTTCACATGTGGATGCACTGTGGAAAAATTCAGAACGTCTATCAATTATAACAATTCTTAACGCTAACTAAAACTTGCATACACGAGGTGAAACCAGATTTGACCGTAGCCATCGCTCACGTCCAAATTGATAAAAGTGGAAAAAAACGTACGCACAGTTTTCTTTCGTTTGTTTGTTTCATTAAAGGATTAGTCCATTTTCTTAAAAAAATCCAGATATTTGACTCACCACCATGTCATCCAAAATGTCGATGTCTTTTTTGTTCAATGGACTTTAATAGACCCCAACACTTAACTCCACACTTAACAGGTTTTTTAACAGAGTTTCAAAGGACTCTAAATTATCCCAAACGAGGCACAAGGGTCTTATCCAGCGAAACGATTGTCACAACTGTTAAGTGTTGAGTTAAGTGTTAAGTGTTGGTGTCCATTAATATCCATTAAAATGAAAAATCCTGGAATGTTTTCCTCAAAAAACTGCATTTCTTCTCAACTGAACAAAGAAAGACATCAACATTTTGGATGACATTGTGGTGAGTAAATTATCTGGATTTTTTTAAAGAAAATGGACTAATCCTTTAACAAGGTCTAGTATTTATGGTTCTGTTATTTGGGAATGTCGTTGTTGTATGACCAGAGAAAATCATGCCATACCCTAAGCTTAAAGCTGCATTCAGACTAGCAGCGACTAGCAGTAGCAGAGCGGCGCAATTTCATTCATTTCAATGGAAGCTCGTCGATATCCGGCAACAATGACCATTTGGCGACCGGATGTGGCTTGTCCAGTCGCGCAACATAACTGAGAAAAGGTTAACTTTATGCAAATGAAGAGCGACTTTCTGGAGCTACTACCAATGACAGCGAAGCAGTGGAGTTCACCTGTCATCTGAGTCATCTGTCTCTCGTCAGTTAGTGGAGTGGATGTTAAGGCCAATTCACACTGGTCAGACAACTACCAACTCCAACAGACACCAACAGACACCAACAGATACCAACAGACACCCACGTTCTAAAGTCTCATTTACATAGACGCTGTCTTAGTTTGTCTGACCAGTGCGAATTGGCCTTTACGGTACATTCACATGGGGCAAAAGCGTTAACACTCCTCATTTACTTTTAATGTGTGATGTCATGTGTTGCCGAACTAAATAGTGGATTCGTCAATGTCGCGTCACTGTCGTTGCCTGACAAGACCGGAGCATGTGTTGCAGCCACTGTGATTGGCTGTTGCCCACGCTCCAGACAAGTCTTCCATCAAGCGTTAATGCTTTCTCCTCGTGTGAATGTACTGTTACACTGGGGCTGGGCGTACGCATTAGCGCTTTCCATTCACTTTTAATGGGTGACGTCAAGCGTTGCCAAACTGAACTGCGGATCCGTAGGTGCTACGTCACTGCCGTAGCCCGCGGCAGAAATTGAAAATGTCTCAACTTTTTAAGCGGCAACGCGTGCATCAGCCAATCAGATCGCCTTATGCAAATAACCTAGGCAAAGACAGCCAATTACATTTATGGAAGACCGGAGGATGTGTAGCGTCCACTGTGATTGGCCGTTGGCCACGCTTCAGACAAGCCTTCCGTCAAGTGTTAACGCTTCTTTCCCGTGTGAATGTACCGTTACTCATTTGTTTATGACAACCAGATTTAGAAACGCCCCCTAACAACCTTGTTGAAAGAGATGAGCGACACACAGCGACAAAATCGCTTATAATGTGAATGCACCTTAAGGGGGTGTGCACATCAAAGCTTTTACACCTGTGGCCGGCTTATGCTTTCAATTGTTTTCAATGGAAGCGCTGTGTTTTTCAAAAAGCCAGCAACTACCATTTTTCCCGCGCTCACAACGACTTTTAAAAAAACAGAAGAATCACAGCAAGGCCCAGCTGAAAAAAGCTGGCGCTCAGTTAAAAAAAACCTGGTTTTCTGCATAGCCAATTTAAACGCGGACGAAAACACGTTTCTATAATAAGCACATTTTTTGTGGCTTATTTTGTGCATGTAAACACACACACACAAGCAGCAGATCCTGTTCCCCTCAAAATGTTTGTTTCCCTTCTCGCTTTTTGTACACCCAGCTGTTTTTTCTTAAAATGTATTTTATCGATTTAATTGTTGTGAGCTGTATTAGTTTGTACAAACTATGTACTGTACATATGCTATACCACAATAAAAAAATAAATAAAAAACACGCACCTATTCTATTCTATGTCAGCAGAAACGGAATGTCTGGGTGGCTTTTTAAAGAGCCCCTTTCATGGATTTCAACTGTTTAACTCTAGTTACAGTATAATGTAGCAGTTTTGAGCATAAAAGGGATGTGCAGAGTTACAAAGCTCACAGTCCAATTTAAAGGAAGATATTCCCTTTAAGTGAAGGCATTTTTAATGTACTACAGTAAACGCCTGAGATGTAGTTCTACAGTTATTTCCGTGACCTGATGACGTGGACGTGTGCATTTGAATAATGCCCGCCCACTAGCTGCTTATACCCACCCACTTGCTGTTGTCAGAGAGAACTGATTTGTTAACTAGCCCAAGTCTGTTTGCTAACGGTATTGCGGAGTTATTGATTTCAGTATGTCTAGAAGAAACTGTTTTTTATACGAGAGAGTAAAAAAATATTGTACAGTATACAGAGTAAGTGAAATAGTGGTTACAGTTTATGCAATAAACAGTTGCAATGCAATTCATTCGCACTGTAACCAGAAACTATATTTCTCCTCTAGTCATTTTTGTGATCACTGCTTCCTTAAACATGTAGAGGTCAAGGCTGGATTTGTGCAACGTTTGCCCTCTAAAGGATTAATCTGTACCTAATTTGTAGTGCTTTAGGATCACATTCACAACCAGTATACATTATTATGTGTTTATTTATTTGTGTACGATCGCAGTGCTGTGGAAAATATAACAAATTGTTAAAAATAATTAAATAAACTGACATCCTATATGTGAATTTTTCACGCGTATTTGCGCCATATTGTGTGGATAATTCAGTAAATCATACAAAACTATACAATGTTACAATGTAATCGTTTCAAATCATGCAGTGTAGTGTTACATTGTAAACTTGTAAACTTCAGAGGACTGTAAAATGGATCGTCTCTTGTGCGTGCATGTTAAATTAAGCCTTTTAACGTACTGTAACCTGCTGTATGTCTAAACTCAACCGCTGTTTAAACCTGTATAGCTCTAAATCGACAAGCAAATGCATAAACAATTCGTTTTATTCGGTGTATAAAACGAATGAAGCAGTTCTCGCTTATACAAACTCATTTGACAAAAGCCGCGCGTGCAGCGGTAAAAGTGTGAGTAGTAAGTGGAGAGAGACGGAGCTTCTATAAACCTCGTAACACCTCTTACATTTATACTCAGTGCTGTGTTTCTCAATAACGTTGTTTTTAATTAAACATAGCGTGCTATGAAGACTTTAAAACGTTTATTACTTACGATGTTAGCGGCTGCTGTCCATGGGAATGGTGCTGAATTGGTAGACAGCGATCTTTCTGGATCCATATTTCAAACAGGCATGTTTATACATTCATTCATACTTATTTATAGATAGACTGTCTATTTAAAGAGAGTAAAAAATATTTTGTATTCACTGCGCCTTTTTTGCAAGAAAGTATTTGTCTACTTTCATAATAAACTTGACGTTGTACAACAATAGTAGGCGCAAAACTATCTGCATGTTGTGTTAAATCCCATGCGCAACACTCAGATAAATGTAGTGTGTTTAGATGAGAGAGTTTGGTCTGCGCTGCGGAGAACGCGTGTATGATATTTTATTTTAGCTATTTAGATGTTTGGTGTCTGGACATCGACTGTGTTTATTATTATAAAGCAATTCTGCACCAAGGTTTGCCGTCATGCTTTTACAGAATGAACGAGAGTAACAGGTTATTATGTGACAGACAACTAGTCCAGTTCTCTTCAGTACACAGCAGAGCTTCACCGAAAATGACTACAAGTGGCCACGTACTGCTGCACCTGTGCTCTCACTCTGTCTAAAAAGCCCCGCTGTGACATAAAGCGGGTTTACATTACAGACACTAAATATCTATGCAGACACTTAAATGAAGAATTGTAATACACTGATTATTTATTCAGGGGTTTACCTTTATTTCTGAATATGTAAAAATTACAGAGGTCTGAATTTTCGTGACCCTGTTGTTGCAGCCATAGATATAAAGGCTAGATGGCTCGTCCGCGCTGCTGGCCAATTGAGTGCAACGTCTGCATTTTGGCGGCCATCCTAGGACAGGGCGCTCGCTCACTCGTAGCATTGAGTTTAAAGATGCAGGTACTTTTAAATGACCATAACTTGCTTAATTTTTTACCGATTTTCAAACGGTTTGGTTTGTTATAAACGTCAAAGATGTACCTATGACACTGCATACCTATACTAAAAATAAAAAATAAATTCATGAAACATGTTAAAGCATCCAGAATTATAGCCACGTTAATAACGTTTGTAAAAACCCAAACCGTTTGAAAATCGGTAGAAAATTGAGCAAGTTATGGTCATTTAAAAGTACCTGCACCATTAAACTCAATGCTACGAGTGAGCGAGCGCCCTGTCCTAAGATGGCCGCCAGGTGATGCCGTTAGGGACTCCGCCTTGAGCCATCTAGCCTTTATACATATCTATGGTTGCAGCCACAACACAGCCGAAGTGTAAGGTGGTTACAAATGTAGCATTGTGAAGCATCCTGCTCGATTCGTCCTTGGGAAGGATTATCTGTTAGATTTGTTTCTTTCTGCAAACTCTCTAAATCTGATTCAGGCTCAAACTGCAAGGCAATACCGATGCAATAGCCTACTAGAGGCAGTTTACAGAGACCATTGTGTTTGATTATCTGTACACGCATGAGAAGCAGAAACCCGATTATGGTAATAGACATTTCGAACGCTACAAGGATTGACCAATCACAATCGTTTAGAATCCCTGACCAATCAGAGTATACTTGGCGTTTGTGGGGGTGGGGCTTTGAAGAGACGCCCTGCAATCAAGTGTTTTAGAGAGAGATGTTGCAAATATCTATATTATGAGAAAAACAAATGCGTTTTTTGAACTTTAATTCAAACAACAGTACTGTGGTACACCACAACAATAAATATGTAAACTTTTTTTGTGGTCATTTTAGTGGCTTTTTAAATGACAAGGCGGACTGCTTTTGGGCATAAATGTGTCCAACAATATAGTGTTTTGCTTAATTTTAAATCGCAAGCAAAAACATCAGAATGTTTGCAATATCGCTCAAACTCTAAAACCCTGCTGTTTGGTTAACGTTACTTCAATACCTTTAAGGATGATGTCTCCTCCAGAACCGCCATTACCTCCATCTGGACCACCCCACTCTTTCCTGGGCTCACTGTGGAAGGTGGAAGCTCCATCGCCCCCTGCACCTGCCACAACCTTTACCCTGCGATGATCCACAAAATACCGGCTCTGCGAGAAGACACAGCGGTCATTAAACACTGAAGATAAGCAAATGCGTTTATAGGTCTGTACAGTTGAAGGACACACCAGTTTCTTCTCTGAGAGCTGTGCTGTTGAGTGTTTGTGTGCTCTGTGAATCATCCGCTCTTTACATGAACACACAGTCCTCCAATACATCTGTAGGAGCCTCATTTTGCTATTGAAATTATTAAAAACATAATCAATTAAAAATGTTTATATTTCATTACGAGTAAACCTAGTACTTAACAACTGCAATCTACTTTATTTCGTCCTTGTATTCCAAAACAACTCATCATGTGCACAACTTCACACACACACACGTGAGTTGCACAAGCTGCAGAGAGTCGATCTTCTTCTTTTCTTCTTAATTGCGGTTGGCAAACCCACTTAAAGGCGCATTTCCGCCACCTATTGGACTGGAGTGTGAAGCATAACTTTGCTGACAGTATATTTTTAATAGAAAAAAAGAATATTATTCCATAATTAAACACTTATTTACTTAATTGTGTGATCTTCAAATTATATTTATTAGACCTATTGCTTTCAAAAATTAAATAATTGCATTATATTTTATACTGTGCTTGAGTTCTTTCTTCTTCTTCTTCTTCTTCTTCTTTTTAAAAGCGCATTAATACAGAAACTGCTTGATAAAAAGACAAAAGTTCAATAATAAAATGTGAAGTATGTGCACACCATCGTTAATTTGTGGGTACTATAAATTAATATATAGGCCTACATTAACTGTTCATAAAATAATAGAAACTAACGACAAATCGCCGTGTTCCATGTATGTCATAAAACGTCTGCTGCGGGCTCGCCCCTTACGACACCTGTCTGAGACGGGTGGTTTGGATCGTGTGCCCGAAATGTGTGGCGCTGTGTGGCTGCAGTTGGACACAGGGCTTGTTTTTTGCAGCATCCTTTATGCTTGCGCACCCTCTACTGGTTTACAACAGAACACCACACATTATCATTATGTTCCAGTTGTTTATTTATTTATCCAGCATGTTTTGTTTTGTTTATGTTACGTCATGTTTTATTTTGTAAATAGTAAACTTTACATGTCTCGTTCGCTGTTGGCCAAAACACATTTACGTTGTTTAAGCAGAATTACGCGTGCACACTTTGTATCGTCAGGTTGCACCTACACCACTCTGGCTTTCTATGAAAACATTTTTTGTAGTACAAATCTCTTCATGTCCCTGAACCTCTGCCGTAGAATATGTCCATATGTGACGTCATCGCGAAACTGAAAGTAGTTGCTAGGAAGTAACTCACTGGCGTCGTTGGCAATCATTTAAGAATTATTAAATTAATAGGAATGGAAATTTGTCCACATTTACCGCTGGACTGCTTGATCACTGTATTTTCCCTTCTTCCGGATGAAGATTTAATTAGTGTGTCAACGGTTTGTAAGGTAAGCGATGAAAAACTCGGGTTATGGATGGCCACCTAATTCGCTGATTGAACTTAGATCTACTATTCCCAAAGATTTTCTAAACCCAAGTCTTGTGCTAGTTGTTTATGATTGCAACCAAGGGTCTCGTCTCAAAATGTTGCATTCCACTGCGATGTTTTTAATTTGTTTTTGTCCAACAGAAGATTAATTCTTGTCATCAAGACCTTTTTCATAGATGTCTATGTACATGGTATATGGTTGATTCAAATTATGTTTGCATCCATACATGGAGCTCCGTGCTCCTTTGCATTGCTAGCCATTATTGAAACATTAAAGGGGACATATCATGAAAATCCGATTTTTCCATGTTTAAGTGCTATAATTTGGTCCCCAGTGCTTCTATCAACATAATGTGAAAATGTGAAAAATATCAACCCAGTAACTAAGTTTTGATAAACAACTCTCTGCAAGCATGTCAAAAAAAGGTTATTGAAATTTGGCTCCCCCTGTGATGTCAGAAAGGGATAGAGACAGAGCGCAATGCATCAAAACCTAAAAACCATGCTGTCGACCTTTTCATAGTACTACTATTACTCCACCCACTAGAGAGAAACGTATAGTCGTGATCCACTTTGTTCTCCTTAAAGGCTGGGTTTTACGGCTCGGCAGCTTATAAAAACGTATTTCTGTGTTTTTTGGCTTGTGAGCTGTACACCTTGTCACACAGCAACTTTTAGGCATTATTCAGTTTTTTGTTATAAGCCAGAAATTACAAGGAGGCAGCCTCTCGCAATAGACCTTTTGCGAGTCGATGTCACAGTTGCGCAATGTGGTGGCAGAAAAACTGTGGAAATGAATGAGACACAAGTGAAACGAACAATATAACTCACTAGAAAATGTCTTGTTGTGGTGTTGAGTGTCAGAATAGGAATGCCAAAATAGATGACCTTCATTTTTATTGTATACCGTCGTCGAAGACACCATTTGAAGATAAATGTAGGTGTTTATGGTTGCAATAATCAACCGGACAGACTGGAGTGATGAAATCATCTAAAAATCTTTTAATAATTTGAATAGAAAATAATTAGAGAAGATATCCGGTGTTCTGTCGAAGTCTGTTCCCTCTATGTGTCTCTTATAGCGTTTTCATCACATTACGTTTATAATTTATTTAGAAAGATTAAAGATTTGAATTAGTTCATAATATCAATAATATTACCATTTATTAAAGTTTTCATTTTTTTTACTATTACTTCATTTTACCTTCTATCTTAGTCTATGTCTTCTTACTGTTTGTTCTTAATTATGATGTTTACTAAGTGTTAATAATATATAAACAGGCCTATACAAATTAATTTGTATGTAAACATAATAGTTTTAGAACAAACGCGTAGGCTATAAATAAAAGGAAGAAATTGAAAACAGGAAAATGATGAAATATTTAATAAATGATATTATACAGAATACTCTTATAAGTACTTCAGCGATTCATACTGTAAAAATAATTGATTTACCAATAAAGAACAACACATATACATTACATACATGCACACATATCAGTAGCCAAGCCATTTAAACTTTTAATTTATTTAAAAAATAAACGTAACTTGGTGAAAACGTTATTAGAAACATTACACTTAAGAGAAATATAGGGGCATTAGACTTCTACAGAACACCGGATCAATAAAAATCACAGTTTAACGCTAAAACACTTCACACAGCTATTGAGAAGCATTCACTTTCTGCCACCAGTTGGGCTCCGCCCACAAAAAACGTCATCTCTGTTTGCAAACACGCAAAAGGTCTATACAAAGTCAATGGAGACGGTTGGATTGTTTTCCCCCGGTAGGCGTGGTTTTCAAATTAGTATAACTGCGAGCTGTCTCTATAATATTGCCCCTTAATCTGCACTATCCAACCACGACACTGCCATTTAGTGCAGAGATCAGCTCATTTGCATTTAAAAGTGCACACCCAAAATGCATATTTGAAGAGTTTGGTTCCAAAACGCAATAAATCCTTTTTAAATAATTTCGGTAAAACGTGTTTTCTATACCATGAAAGTGACAAGATGAAAACCACTATTTTCTTTTACAAACTTTCACATAGCATCTTAAGGTTATAAAAACATAATAAAAGTAACTCGTTTTTTTTTTTAAATAGCATTATTGGGTTTGGAACCAAACTCTTAATTTTTACTCACACCTACAAAGTGGCAATTTTAACATGATATAATAAATTATCTATATGCTATTTTTAGCTAAAGCTTCATATACATACTCTGGGGACACCAAAGATTTATTTGAAATCTTAAAAAAAGTCTTGTCAAATGTCCCCTTTAACAGCTCATAATAGTAGAGATTTAATGACATAAAGAAAATAACCTTAACTGTACTGTATGTATTAACTTAAAAGGATCTAGAGCTTTTGGTATTACAAATCCAACAATCAATATAGCATAATCTGTCCTTGTCAAAGTATGGCTACTGTTTAATGTCAAATGTTTTAATGTTTAATGAAGGTGCTGTTTTGGTTTAGAGAGTCTGACTTTAAGGTCACCCGAAGGTCACAGGTTTGATTCTGTGATGTCAGGTGGAAGGGTGCCCTTAAGCAAGAAACCTTTCAATTGCTTTTACTTGGTTTAAATAATTAAACTAAAGAAATCAACAAAAGCCCTTTCACAGAGTACAGAAAATACACTGATAACGTGTCTGGGATCTTGTGAAGTTGGTTCATTCACACTGCCAGTGATTTTTTGGAATATCTGTGCACATTTACACACGTCTCGTAAAGATCATGTAAAACATGTGACGTGTAGTGTAATTGCAGTTTTACACTTGTATATTATATTATATTATATGTTTTCTGCAGCGCCTTATGTTTTACTCTAAAATTAAAGAGACGAACCCAAATCATTTGTTTGTAACCCAAAGTCATTGTTGGGTCGAAAATAAACATTTGACAGAAATTAATTGAGAAGCACGGATTTAACCCAACAGCTGGGTTTGTCCTTTTATGAGCAGTCTGCAGATCTGGTGCAGGCAGGTATACGGCCCAGGTTTTACGCCCCTGTTGTTTAGACCATCTTTCCACTCTTGGCACCTGTAGTGGATTTCACATTGGTGGCAATTTAAGTAGGTTGTTACGTCTGAAAGTACAATATTAGAAAATTAAGCCGTACTACAATACCATTTAGGTAATATTGAGACCTGGGTTAATTAGTATTTTATAAATCTTTATTGTACAAGAACTACTTACCATGTATAATTTTTATATTTGTAAAACTTTCGGCCTTTGGTGTGATGAGCAGAAGGTCTGGTAAGGGTACATTTCCAGGGTATCAGTGGCAGAACATATCAGGAATGAGGCTGGTTGGGTATGTGCTTGAAAATAAAGAGCTGTAGGGATCGTCTTGTTATTCGTGATGTACTGAATCATAGATTACAGCTCGTTTGTTGGGGGGGTACATTACGGCTTCATCTTCTGCATTTTCACAAACTGGAGTAGTTTGATCTGTGCTTTGGACTGCCCTTCATAGCTGATGCTCAGTCTGGAAAAGGTGCCTTATTGTAATTTATTTAATATGGAGGCAGGATCTTCTTGACCTGGCACAAAGGACAATGCCAGGAGTTCTGCTTTACATCATATGTGACCGTTATTCTTTCAAGATGGGCATAATATGATGCATATGGCTCATAGACTGAAATTCATCTCGTTGAAGATTGGGCCTTTGTTGCTAAAGTTTGCTGTCTTGGGGTGACCAGGCTTGGTAAGGGTATTTTCTGGTTTTACACAGCGCACCACGCGTGAGCAGCGCATGAGCATTTGCCACGCGTGACCATTGTGCTTTCACACCGACTGCATTTGCAGCAAGTACCGTGCAGGTTACGACCAGTACAACAATCTCATCTCTTTGTCAGGTTCACATTGCTTTGTTTTACATAGTTTTATGAGCAAAACCTATACAAAAACCTCTGCTTTTTTGACTGTCAGTGTAGTTTATATAACTGTGATTTGTTTAATCCACATTGTTTATGTGCTGTTCTGGTCTGCATACTAAGACAGAAACCAATGGGTGACTACGTCCATCTTTTTTTACAGTCTATGGTGCCGCATAGACCGGGCTAATAGTGTCTAATATATTAACTATAATAATGTTTATTATGCTTTTGTGTTACTCAATAAAAAATAATTAATAAAAGTTCTACTTACAATTAAATTAGTCAAGACGTCATTTTTAAAAATTTTTATTACCTTGCCTTGCATGCATGTCTGCTCATAACCAAACAAAATGTTTTTTTATGTTTGTATATGATATAGTTTATAGAAATTTCCCTAAATTTCAAAATAAGTCCTAAATAAAAAAATTTAGGGATATAATTTGTAGTATTGTGCTCCTGTATAGCTCAGTGGTAGATCATTGAGTTAGCAGCACGAAAGGTAATGGCTTCAAACTCAAGGAACACACACACACTTTCCGAACTTGCTCCGGAGTATAAGTCGCAATGTCGCATCAGTCAAAAATGTGTCATGGAGAGGAAAAAACATATATAAGTCGCAGTGGACTGTACGTCGCGTTTATTTAGAAAATGATTTCACAAAATCCAAGCCGAAGAACAGACATTTAATCTGGAAAGGCCGTACATGTTAACGTAACATTAACAGTTACTTACATGATACACAATAGCATACAGAACATACCTGGAGATCTGAATAGGCTAAATTAACATAACAAGTGAAATCAAGTTCACCAAGCTCCCGAAGTCATTCAGCATCACTGAATCCATTGAATTACAGAAATACAGGAGCAGCATAGAGCGGACTCCCGCGGCTGTAGACGGTAATGGTTTCTCTTATGAACTAATTTTGACATATAAGTCGCACCTGTCTTGAAGTCGCAGGAACAGCCAAACTACAAAAAAAAGTGTGACTTATAGTCCGGAAAATATGGTACTGATAAAAATGTATAAATTGTAATGCACTTATAAGTTGCTTTGGATAAAAGGATTAGTGTTGGACTAGTTGTTGACAGGAAGACGCAGATCACTGGCACCCTTCAGAAAAATAAATAAGATTACATATATGTAGTTTTCTTACAAATGTATTTTTTTGTTTAGGACTGGTACCATGCTGCAGAGACACAATGGTTGTGGAAGTAAGTTACCAGACATTACATACTATATCTAAAATCGAGCCATTAGTAACTTTTTTTCTTGTGATGCTGAATGGCTTAATATCTGCTGTTGGTGGGAGTTAACCAAGAACAAATTCTTTTATAGGAGACTGTGTTTACAGAAATGGAGTTTCTGCAATGTTTCCCAGTTCCGCACAGACACCGGGACATCCTCATGGAAAATGTATTATCTGCGTCGATCTCATCTGGAGATGAAAATGAAATCAGGCAGGTCATGTGCAGACTACACCTGCAAAAGCCTGCGAGGCCATAAAGGTAAGTCATCCCTTTCAAGTATACATCCCTTTCAGATGCAGCAATGTCAGTGTTGGGGAAAGTTACTTTTAAAAGTAATGCATTACAATATTAAGTTACTACCCAGAAAAGTAACTAATGCATTACTTAGTTACTTTTCATGGAAAGTAATGCTTATGTTACTTTTTAGTTACTTTTGCGTTACTTTTTCTTACTTGGCTGAGGCTTGATCTCTTTCAGGCCTTGCAGGTGTTTTTATGATTGCAAAAATGTCGAGCTCTGGCCTGCCATCTCCGTTTCTGGCTCAAACTGTTCCCACTCAGGCGCAAAGAGTGTGTAATTCTCATAGACTGTAAAAAAGATGGACGACGCCTGTTCGCTCTCTTCCATTGGTTAAAAGTGAAGCCGTCAGTGTCCCGATATGGCGCTGACATCTTGGGTCTTGAGTCTGCGCAGTAGTGATTTCGGGACCAGTCCTGCGCAGTAGTGAGCAGGAAGTAAAGCTGCGAAATCAAGACCCCGCTCTCGCAGAATGCGCATATCACACGATATCACAGCTGTCAATCATGATGTGACACCACTGTTTTTAAATCATTAAATAACTAACTAAACACAAACTTATTTTAAAAACAAACATTTGAATTTACATCAGCGTGATAAAAACTACAGTAAATGACAGAAACCACCTTCGGAAAAAAGATAATTGTGTAATTAATTGGTCTCAAGTCCCATTGAATAACATGGGGAGGAGGGGTTTATGACCTATACTGGGACCAGTCACTGGGGGGCGATCGAGACGTTTTGGCTTCACTTTTCAGGGCTTGTGCGGCAGCTTGGTAATTCTACGTTAATATGTTCAGTTTACGTCAGTACGTTATTTTACTTTTAAATTGAATTAATTAAACTGAAAAGTAACTTGCATTACTTTTTTAAAAAAGTAACTCAAATATTAATGTGTACATTTATAAAGTAATGTGTTACTTTACTCGTTACTTTATTATTACGTAATGCGCGTTACTTGTATAGGGTTCGTTATAGTTGTGCGTAGGTCCTACGGCGTAGCCACATCAGCGTAGGTTCCGCGTCGGTTTTCATTTATACTTTTGCGTCGTCTTCCGCGTTGACATTCAAACACGCGCGCAGACCACTGGTAGGCAGTATCCACTCGTGTAACCACAGTAGCAGCGCGGCCGTCAAAGAAGAAGAAGCTTGGCAAGTTAACCCACAATTGAAGAAGAAACAGCAACTTGTTGTGTATGATTGAGAAGGCCAGCAAGGATGGAAGTAAATAAACAGCGAATTTTGTTGCAGTTTGAGTTAAATCACTCCTCAACTTGGCTCATCTTTGTTTTCACCGTCGCAAACGGAAATACCTATGACGCAGTTTTTTTTTACCAGATGGGAGGGGTTCTAGTGGACCAATCACAGCGCTTGGGGTCCGCATAGAACTGATGAGCTGTTCAATTTTTGCGAGGTGCACGTCAGGCTACGCACAAGCTACGGCTACGGCATAGAACTTACGCACGACTATAAATCGGGCTTGATGCGTTATCCCCCACACTGGTTGGAATTGCATTTTAAATTCTGCTAAATTAATTTTGTTTAGCAAATTGTTTTCATGCCTTTCATTCTCTCAAACCAAAGGCAAGGTTGTTGGTTTTGCATACTTGGTTGGAAATGATGACTGCTCAGACGTTTGGAAGTCTACGCCAGTTGTCTGTAGTGCATCCACAGATGGCACAGTCAAAGCATGGGACATCCAGAAGGTATAACAAACACGTTCAAATGTACACAAACAAATGTGACAGAATGCCCTATGAAAGCGTCTGGGCACATATGGGAAATATCACAAAGAAATAATGGAAGGAAATAAATAAATATTTAGCATTTCCCCCCAAAAAATGTAATGCCATAAAGTAAAATGTGACTTTCCAAGTGAATCTGATGTTGTTTTTTAGGGTGTTAATTTATGGACCAGTCCTGCTCAAAGTCCTATGCAGGACATCATAGTCGACCCGGTTCAGTCTGTTGTTGTCACATCTGACTGCACAGGAACAATCAAAGCATGGGAGGGATTAACCGGACAGGAGCTGGCTTCATATGAGTCAGGACTCTCAAATGCCACACTGATGTTATTCAATGACAAAAACAGCTCTTTTGTCATGGTATGATAATTGTTCATAAGTGTTTTTATGAATTTTGTTGCTACACAATAATAATGTATTGTTGTTGTTTTGGATCAGTTAGATGATTTTTGCCAAAGTTGGCCCAGTTGAACTTAATGTTTAACCCTTTAGGTGGGATCTATTCAAGGTCTAGTTGTCTTGACTTGTCCTGCACTGTCTGAAGTTTCAAGGCACGTGGTCTTCGACTCATTTAGGGTAGACCTACTTCTTTCATCTCCAGATAAAAAGTGGATATTTGCTGCCTCCAAAGAAAATGTGGATTTGAGCCCAAAGGTAAATCAAGTCTCCGTATCCATAGCATACATTAAAAGTTGATGAATATAAGAAGTTAATAATAGTGAATTGTATTTAAATGAATAACAAATTAAATCTGTTTTGGGAGGTTTTCTACAGTGAAACTGTGTGTTACCCAAAGGAGGATGAGGAAAGTCTGTGTCAGAGTCTGTCAATCAATGGCTGTTGTGCTGCTGTATTCCTTCCCTCCCATCATGCGCGAATCGCAGTAATCCATACAGACAGTCTCTTCAGCAACAAAACTGTCTCAGTCTTTGACCTGACCATGAAGGAATCCAAATATAAGAAGGAACCACAAGGTTAGACTAAAAGACAAAGAAACTACACTTTTTTGTAGTTTAAAGGCGGGGTGCATGATCTCTGAAAGCCAGTGTTGACATTTGAAATCACCTAAACAAACACGTCCCTACCCCAATAGAATCAGGACCTTCTTTTGATAGACCTGTCAAATACATGCGCAACACAGGCAACAATGTCGGTTAGTAGACACGCCCCTTATTGCTGATTGGCTATTAGTGTGTTTTAGTACTCGGCCCGACTTTCTTTTCCAAAGGGTTTCTCAAAAATCGTGCACCTCGCCTTTAAGTAGTTTTTGTGATGCAAATACATGATACTGTACCAATATGGCCGCCCAAACACTTACAATGGTTTCACTTCCTGCTGTTATTTTAATGTGCTATGTGCAATCCAGTCATTTCTATAGATCAGTGGATGCAAAATTAAACGATATCTCATCTCTTTCTATTTCAGCTCAACAAGTTACATCTTTTCAGATAGAACAAAGGAATCGTACAGACCTCACTCTTGAGGCAAAAGGGAGCAACACCCTTCTGGTTACAGATGGAAACTGTCTAAAGGTTTACTCGCTTACAGGGGATCTTGTAGCTAGTTTTGAGGACCATATACAGCCGATTTCTGCTCTTTGTGTGGTAGGTTGCAAGTTAAGCTTTAATTTTATTACCACCGTTTTTCAATATTTTACTATGTTCTTACCTCAACTTAAATGAATCAATACATACCTATCTTTTTCAATGCGTGCACTTAATCTTTGTACAGCACGTCGTGAATGTGTTAGCATTTAGCCTAGCCGCATTCATTCCTTAGGATCCAAACAGGGATGAATTTAGAAGCCAACAAACACTTCCATGTTTTCCCTATTTAAAGACTGTTACATGAGTAAGTATGGTGGCACAAAATAAAACAGCGATTTTTTTAAACGGATAAAAATGAGAACATATTGTCACTTAGTTTGCAGCACTGCGACCTCAGGTGCAGTAATATTGAAGGAGGTTTGAGGGAGAGGGGGAGTAGTCAGGAGTGATGATGCTAACTACGCGCCTGAGGTTGAAGTCATTGAACGATGCACTGGTTGGTTGTTGTGATGTTTATCCCACCCCTCCTCCACTGTGATTGGACGGCCAAGTGAGAACTGACATTGACGAGCTGAGTTTTTTTTTTTAATGTCTGTGCATGGCTCCAAGCATTTTACTGCATGTCGTACTGTCTGTGAATGAGTCCAATAAAACGTACAACTTGTTAAAGGAATAGTCTACTCATTTTATATTTTATTTTATGGCGTAATAGCACTTATGGGAGTACTTCGACTCGGAGCAGTAACACCCTCCCTCTCCCATTATGAGAGTGAGAAGGGGAGCGTACTTTTCAGGCGAGTCGAAGTACTCCCATAAGTGCTATTACGCCATACAATATAGTTACTCTTTTAAATCCGCTTAGAAAAGTGCTACGTTTTATTTTGTACCACCAAACTTGCTCGTATAACTACTCGTCTTAAATAGGAAAAACGTTGATGTGTTTGGTCACTTCTAACTTTATCTCTAAATGGTACCATTGAATGAATGGGGCTAAGCTAAATGCTATCGAAGCGTCGCAGCGCGCTCCAGCGCTTACGTGCACGCACACAGATGATAGAGGGATGTATCAACAATTCTTAGTTAAGGTAATAACATAGTTTAATATTGAAAATCAGTAGACTATTCCTTTAACATTCATACATCATACTGGGGTAAAATTGGGCTGGAGCCATGATCTGGGGCTGAGCCCGTGCACATACAGTCCTGTCCAAGAATATTGGCACCCTGGAGTGATTCTGGATGAAGGAATGGTCTTTGATCTCTTTTCAGGTGTTTTCTAACCTCATCAGGCGTTATAGGAGAAAATGTAGACCTGTTAAACTGGCAAATGGAGGTTTCAAAAAGGGTATTGAGTAAAAGGGTGCCAATAATTGTGGCCAATGTGTATTAAAGAAAAACATTTATTTCATAATGATATTTCCCATCCATTTT
This sequence comes from Misgurnus anguillicaudatus, assembly GCF_027580225.2. NCBI lineage: Eukaryota > Metazoa > Chordata > Actinopteri > Cypriniformes > Cobitidae > Misgurnus > Misgurnus anguillicaudatus. The sequence goes on from NC_073349.2 coordinate 5,909,560, forward strand.
AAATTCTTATTATCCAATGAAAGGATACATTTTTGTGAATTTTTAAAATAACAAAAATCAAAAGCATTAACAATGCAGATGAATTTTCACAGCCTTATTTGATCATACTTACCAATGGTGCCAATATTCTTGGGCAGGACTGTAAGCTTGTGGAAGGGGCAGGTGAAAGGGAATTTTACTTGCCCGACCACATAAGCAGCCAGATTAAAATAACAAAAAATCAGTAACTTAACAATCAGTAACTTTAAATTAACTAGGCAATCACAAAAACCTGAGAATGGTTTAATGCTGCATGCTGCCCAACCCCAAGAGTTTTCTGTGAATGAGAATAGTTTGTTTGCTTATAAGATTGGTTCACAATCAAAACATTTAATTAAATTCAAGTTTACCTCCTATATAAAGGAAAAACAAAAAATTCAAGTATGAAAATATATAGAATGCATGGTATTATTATTTTTTTCATAAACATCATCTCTTGCTGTACTTGCAGGATAGTTTTAGGGTGGTAACAGCATCTCGTGACCTGTCTCTCCGAGTACTGACCTGGAGAAATGATAAACAACATGGGCTTAACCTTGAGAGCCAGTATCACTTACTTGGAGGCTCCCACACAATGTCCAGGTACAGCATTGTCACATTCAATAATATTCACAGCAGGTAATCAACCAGAATGCATATTTCTGTTTACATGTGAAACTCACGTATGAAAATAGCATTTGCACTGTCCTATAGATTTTAGATAAGACTAAACTGGATGTAGGTCAATAAAAATATTAGGAATTAAAATACACGCCTTACAACACTGACTATTACCATGTTTCTATAGCTGACAGCTCTAGAAACATGAGGTGTAGTTTGATCACAATGCATGCCTTTGATGCACCATCACCCACCTAATGAAAGTCTGTGATTTTACTGCCACTTAGCAGTAAAGAGTAGCAAACACACACTGACACAACTAATACGCCGGTATTATTCTGGTTGAATACATCTGTAAACACATTGGGGCGGTTTCCCGGACAGGGATTAGCTTAATCCAGGACTAGGCTTTAGTTTAATTAAGAAATATAACTATTTTTAAAAAAAATGACTTACTAAAAAAATTAAATGTGTGCATTTTGAGGTAAAACTAAGGGCACTGGTGTATTTTAAGATATAAAAATAATTGTTTTCAGTTTGGACAGCTCTTATATTTATTTTAGTCTAGGACTAGTCTAATCCCTGTCTGTGAAACCGCCCCATTGTGTTTTGACTGTTATTGAGTAATTTTGTCTTTTTTATATATTCACAGAGGATTCACAAATGTTGCCTGTGATTATTCAAGTATAGTGGCCTCTGTGGAGTCAGTGGATGGAAAGGACGTTTTGAAGGCATATACATTTGATTTCTGAGCATTTTTCGAACATAACCTGATTTGGCCGAGAGATGCTCTTAAATGAATGAACCAACGTAAAGGAAATATTATTAAGTCAAAACTCTGATTGTGAGTACTTTTGGGTGAAAGGCAAAGGATAGAAAACTAATTGCAAGTACTTCTCTGTACAACTGTACAATAAGAAAAAAATAAAATCATAATTCTGGGAAAATATTGATTTATTGGAGATGATTGGGATTCGACTATATATTATAATGTCTTTCTTTTGTGTGTACAGTTTCTCTCTTAACAGTACCCTGTCAATTTTCAGGTCAACCAGTACATAAGTTAAAAATACCTGGAGTTGGCAACTTGGCATAGAGCTTGTAGTGTTAAATTATCACTCTTTACTCTTGTTTTAGTACACTCACCTAAAGGATTATTAGGAACACCCTAATACTGTGTTTGACCCTCTTTCGCCTTCAGAACTGCCTTAATTCTACATGGCATTGATTCAACAAGGTGCTAAAAGCATTCTTTAGAAATGTTGGTCCATATTGATATGATAGCATCTTGCAGTTGATGGAGATTTGTGGGATGCACATCCAGGGCACGAAGCTCCCGTTCCACCACATCCCAAAGATGCTCTATTGGGTTGAGATCTGGTGACTTTGGGGGGCATTTTAGTACAGTGAACTCATTGTCATGTTCAAGAAACCAATTTAAATGATTCGAGCTTTGTGACATGGTGCATTATCCTGCTGGAAGTAGCCATTAGAGGATGAGTACATGATGGTCATAAAGAGATGGACATGGTCAGAAACAATGCTCAGATAGGCCGTGGCATTTAAACAATGCCCATTTGGCACAAAGGGGCCTAAAGTGTACCTAGAAAACGTCCCCCACACCATTACATCACCACCACCAGCCTGCACAGTGGTAACAAGGCATGATGGATCCATGTTCTCATTCTGTTTACGCCAAATTCTGACTCTACCATCTAAATGTCTCAACAGAAATGGAGACTCATCAGACCAGGCAAAATTTTTCCAGTCTTCAAATTTCCAGTTTTGGTGAGCTCGTGCAAATTGTAGCCTCTTTTTCCCTTTTTGTAGTGGAGATGAGTGGTACACGGTGGGGTCTTCTGCTGTTGTAGCTCATCCGACTCAAGGTTGTGTGTGTTGTGGCTTCACAAATGCTTTGCTGCACACCTCGGTTGTAACGAGTGGTTATTATAGTCAAAGTTGCTCTTCTATCAGCTTGAATCAGTCGGCTCATTCTCTTCTGACCTCTAGCATCAACAAGGTATTTTTCACCCACAGGACTGCCGCATACTCAATGTTTTTCCCTTTTCACACCATTCTTTGTAAACCCTAGAAATGGTTGTGCGTGAAAATCCCAGTAACTGAGCAGATTGTGAAATACTCAGACCGGCCCGTCTGGCACCAACAACCATACCACGCTCAAAATTGCTTAAATCATCTTTCTTACCCATTCTGACATTCAGTTTGGGGTTCAGGAGTTTGTCTTGACCAGGACCACACCCCTAAATGCATTGAAGCCACTGCCATGTGATTGGTTGATTAGATAATTGCATTAATGAGAAATTGAACAGCTGTTCCTAATAATCCTTTAGGTGAGTGTACATATGTAACTCTTTTAAGAGTGTTATCTTAAATTTATAAAGACTAGGACAGTATGTACACTTTTTTGGAGATTCTTTAACTCTATCAGAGTTTAACACTGCTAATTTTGTGTGTAGCAAACCTAAAGTTTGATCTTAGATTACATAACAGTATTTAAACACTGTGTTTCCTATATTTAAAATATATAGATTGGCCTGTCATTAGAGTTCCAGCACTTAACAGTACGGGTTCCTAAGTCAAGAATAAATTCAGCAGTAAAGAATATAAAGTCAATTCACCAGTCGTTTTACCATGTGCTGTTTAATAAAACCGAAAAAAGTAGTTACAAAGTTAGTCCACATTTACGCTCCCTTGCTTTTCTGGAAGTGCTAGTTGAGATTACTTACCCAAGCACAGGTGAAGAAAATGAATTGTTTATATACATGACAGATTGGATTTGACTTGCTTTTTAATCATTTTCTTGGTTATAACTAATGTTAAAAAATGATTTTGCTGTGCAAATGTTTCCTAACATTTGTCTTGTTTTCTCTTAAGAAGATTAAAAGTTGATGGTTTCTTTCCCTGCAAACATTACATGTCAAGCCAAGCAGTGAATAAGGTACTGTACCTATTTTCAGACTTACGAGTCACGACTTACCAGCTTATCTACTTACTTCTAAAAAAGTTCTAATGAAATGGCCTCTGAACGTCAAGGACGGTAAATAGCATTTTTATATAGTTATTTATGATTTAATAAAAAATAGAAAGAAATTGCAATGCTTTCCCATAATTTGATCAGTTTATAATCAAAATATAACTTTTATTTATATACAATACAATATTTTTAAAGCAGTTGTGCAGAAAATCATACTGTATTGTTGTAAATGTCGTTGTTGAACAGTTTTAATAGAAAAGTTCACTGAAAGACATGATTTTGTCTTTGGTCCTTTAGTAAGCAACTCAGAGGTGACGAGGACAAATATTTAAAAACTCCACAAGTTGATAGCAGTAGAAACACCCGTTATGAAATTATTCATTATGTACATTATGTTGATAAATGTTAAGTCATAAGAGCATAAAAACAAAGTCTCCAGCATGTATAAACAAGACATTCAGCATATACAGTCAAAAATCACAAAGTAAACTTTCACTTTGGATCAATTTTGATGAATTCTGTCATCATTTACTCACCTTCATGTTGTTCTAAACCCGTATGAGTTTCTTTATTCTGTTGAACACAACACAAAATATTGTGATAAATGATGGTAAGTACACAGTTGACGGTACCCATTGACGTCCATGGTATTTGTTTCTTCTTACTATGAAAATCAACTGTGTGGAAACTCATACAGGTAAATGAGTAAATGATGACAGAATTTACATTTTTGGGTGAACTGTCCCCTTAACGTATATTTTTACACATAGGTAAGTTAATATAGTGTGTACTCAACTCCTACCAGAAGCAGAAAATGATAATGAGGTAATTTCTAAAAAGATTTAACAAACTTCAAATCTGATCTTCATAAGTAGGAACTGACGCAGGGTTACAGCATTACGTTTTAAATTGATACTTTACACCATAAATTACTGTACAAGATAATACATATTTAAAAGGAAATAAAAAAATAAAAAAATTTAATTAAATAAAATACCTACTGTATATAACTGAAAGCAAAAATATATTCATAGACAGAGATAATAAACACTGTTTAAACAAAAAAGAATAACCCTGACCGAAATTGAGGACATCTTTATTTTTTATTATTTTTTACAGTATTATTAACAGTGTATTACACAAGTGACTAAATCAATGATATCAAATTCAATAATCATAAACCACTGTTATTTACTCCATCTTTTAGACGAAGTAATCATTTGCATAATCCATATAATGGGACTATGGTGACTGAAAGAGCTCAGAGGGGATGATAGTGTTAAATTTAATGCAAAGCCATTATCTGGATGTGAATAAAATCTGTACTAGTATAACATAGAGGCATGTATGTTTATTTGATTTTTTAGCAAAGCCAAAAACTAATTTGTGAGATTACACTGTCAAAAATAAAGGTACAACGCTGTCACTGGGGCCTAATATGTAAAATTTAGGTACAAATATGTATCTTTGAACTGCCAATATGTACCTTTGAAGTACTAATATGCACTCTTTGGGTGTACCTTTTGGAAAGGGTACTGTCCCAGTGACAACTTTTGTATTTTTATTTCTGAGACTGTACCCAAGTTCACACAGGTTAAAGTCTGTCATTAAAGTATCTCTCAAACCTATAATGTGATCATTAAAAAAATAAGTTCATTCAATTAATGAAATGGTTCCCTTTTTAGATAATGTAAACACCAAATTGTACAATGATAAACTATTAATAGAAAAGCAAAAAAGACTCATTAACTGGCCATTAACTATTGAACACCACAGTTTTCTAGTATTATTACAGCATCTAAGATTTCACAGGTGTGAAGAAAATAAAAAACAAACCAAAAACATGCACTTGGTAAGTTCACATTGGTAATTTAACATTTATAATCGTTCAATTAATTTGGTTAAAAAACTAAATTAAATATCCAGCATAATAGGTGTATACAAATTGAATATATGGAAATAAAATTCTGCTATTTAAATAATTAAGCTATTTTTGTATAGAAAACATCTTGCCCTATAAATTTAAATTATAATTTTTTTTACAGCTGGTATTAATGTTGGTCATTATCATCCAGGAGATCTTTACTACTACTACTTCTTCTTCTTCTTCTTCTGATGGTCCCCTTTAAAACAAATTACAGTCAGTGTGAGATTTGATCAAAAAATGAAGAGTTTCGTTGCAAAACGAGATAAATCCATTTTTTTACATTTTTGTCAAAACATGTTTATTATGTTATCATGTTATTATTTTGTTTTATGGTGCTACTTAGTTGTATTTTTTAAGTTATGAAGGTTTAAATCAAAACAAACCAACTGAATTGTGAATTGATATTAACTTGAATGAACAACCAAAAAACGAGATTTCTGAACAATTAAAAAAAAACGGATTTATCTCGTTTTGCCACGAAACTATTCAAATACTCTTTCTGACAGTGGACTATATGGTTAGCCGGATGTTGTCCACAATACTGTTAAAATTAAGATTGACCCTGAACACACTGCAGATGAATTCGGTTGTCATTTCACCTTTTAGTGCTTAATCCTGTTCTGTACACACACTGTTCAGTAATGTATGGGAGTGACAACCACATTCTACTAGTTTTACTTTAATAATGGATAAATCTTGATCGCTTCATGAGCCAAGCCCAAAAACAGTTGTTATTGTTAAACCCAAAAATGGCAAGACAGCAGCTGCACAAATGCGTACATGCAACGCCGAGACTTAAATAATAAATTAGAGAACATACTGTTATAATATTACAGTTGCCATCCAGATTATTCAACCCCCCAGAGATGGTAATAATTTACAAGTGTGTGCAGAGTTTTTCAAAAATTGCATTTATAACAGTTTAGTGGCAAATAAAAATAAATAAATAAAAGTGATAATGTCAATAAATAATTATAGGATTTTTTTAAAGGTGCAGTGTGTACATTTTTGCGGCATCTAGTGGTGAGGTTGTGCATTGCAACCAACGGCTCAGTCCAATGCTCAACCCTCGCTTTTGAAACGCATAGAGGAGCTACATTATCCGAAACCTGACAAACATGTCATCGTCGGAGACAACTTAGTAAAAAAAAAGTTTGTCCGTTAAGGGCTTCTGTAAAAACATGGAAGTCGCCATTTTGTGCCTCCATGTAAGGGGACCCACAGTGTATGTAGATAAAACATCTCATTCTAAGGTAATAAAAACACAACGGTGCATTATGAAAGGTCTTTATACACCCCTGATCATTTTGTATAACATTTTTCATTTATGTCAAGACATCCTTCTAAAAAATACACACTGCACCTTTAATACAACAGTCATGATTAATCAAACCCTTTTTAAACAGTGGTGTTTTCAAGTCCATTATTTCAATGGTATGGTACCAAATTGTGTTAAAACACATTTAAGCCTTTTCATTCATTAAACAGAATAAATGTTTGATCAGAGAAACTAAGGAAAAAAACTTAATTTACTGCCAAAGACCTGCAAAATGACCCAAAGAAAGGAGGAATAAACATTTTAATGCATGGTATAAGGAACACACTAGACAAACATGGCCTTCATCTTGCCAAATGCCACAAAGAAAATGAAGACTTAAACATGCTAAAATGTATTTGATGAAGTTCTGGAAGAATGTTTTATGTAGTAATTTGACCAAACTGGAACTGTCAGGACCCATGGATCAGCCTTATGTCTGCGAGAAAAAAAGGCAAAGCTTCTGAGCAGAACATCATGTCCAAGGTCAAATATGGAGATGGTCCAGTCTGGGTGCCTTCCTTGGTACAGGAAGTGAAAATGTATGAAGGACATCATAAATTATTTGATGCAACAAGTCATTTAGGCAAAGATGGTGTTCCCTTCAGTGCAGACTTAAGTTTGATGATCCATATGGACTTTCCTGCAGCCCTCCCAAGGTATTTATCCAAATCTAGTTAAGCTTGGTTCAGGGATCAGTCATAGTGTGTTCTTGAGTGGTTTGTTTTCTCTGTGTCATTCATGGCATTTTTGGGAGTGAGTCTTGTTCGGTACACAAATGGAACGAACATTTAGGGGATTCTCTCCTGCATTTGAATGCAGCTGAGCTGTCACTCCAAACACTTTTCAGTTTGTACGGGTATAAGAACCTCTACAAAAAAAGACAGAAAAGCTATTGGCTTCAGCTTGGTCAGAGCTAATGTAACTATGGTGTAACTAAAAAGAAGCCATTTTAATTATGGAATTTGTTATGCAGTTTACTGCCTGTTATTTCAAACCAAATACTTTCAATTTAAATCCATTTAAACTCAGCCTCGGGCCATTCAGAAGTACCACTTTGTTTAGCAGAATCCATTAAAATTGATGATGCTAATTTAGAAGAAAAGATGTGAGAGACATTTAGAGGGTTCTGCATCTAAGCTCTTCAAATATCTGAAAAATACTGATAATATGCAGTGCTTTTTATATTGCCTTAGTGCAATTCCACAAATACTGGCTCATTTTTACTTCATTAAGTTAAATTCGTTCCATTTTAATTTGTTTTGAGGCTCTGTAAATTTGCACTTATTAAGCCTTTTTATTTATTTGCGTTTAAAATTTTCAACTGACTAGGCTTACCAATAAACAAATATGAATATTTAATTTGTTTTAAATCTTCCATCTTTGTCGAAAACAGCAACATACTACTTTTTTAGCACTAAAATCAGGATAATGAAGGTCGCATCACGGCATCGAGCCAACCAAAATCACAGCAAGAGAAAATCCTTCAGCGCAACAGCCCCAATGTACATAACAACACTATCAATCCACCAAACTTTTCATTTAATTATTGGAAATAGTGAATGAGCAAGTGTACATCGAAAGTGCATTGTGGGTAAAAGGTACAAAAAGTTGGACACAACAAAATGGCAGACGCCAAATATAGTGCACTATATAGGAGATAGGGAACAGTTTCGGACACAACCTTAGACTTTGCATGACTGTGGCCCTCCAGGAACTGAGTATGACAGCCCTGATTTAAGCGGTCTCTCACCTGCTGTACTCCAGATCATATAGTTGAGCTTCTCTCCTAACAGGTAAAGAGGAACCATGGTAAGGGAAGCACCGCCAAGAAAAAGACACAAACCACCGGGACCTAAGTGAGCCATGATGGGATACACCCAAATGTCGGAGACATGGTGCACCCACAATACCCTTAGAATTGACAAAAGCATACATAAACAGTCAATAATAACAATGTTAATATGAAAAAACAAGTCATTTAAATGTTTCTTTGTGAACAATAATAGAACAAAGTACTTACCATAACAAATACAGGACAACAAATAAAGCCAGAACGGCAATCCCTTTTAAACGACTGGGGTACTTGTTATTCTGAAGCCACGTCTGCATCAGCAGCAAAGGCAGGATTACTGTGTGCTGTGTGGAAAGAAAAACAGAAATCGTACTTGAAGATTACAACACAGACAAAAATCATAAATTAAAAATGACACATCTTAACATGTGGAGCATACTAGGAAAAATAATTTTTTTGATAGACTCATCTAATGATTATTTAAATGATTATTAAACTATTTAGGCTTTTAACTTTGACAAGTTATCTAGTCAAGACATCATAGACGAGGTTTAAAATACCTAAGTCTTTCTTGTGAGATAAAACGACTATTGCACTTTCAAAATTTTGTTAATTGTTGACATGGTTGCTAACATTAACCATTTGTTTAAGCCTTAATGAATACATAACATGGTATCTATAATATAAAATTTACATTGCAATTACTGAGTTTGCCTCACATGAAAATTGAGCTTCAGAAGATGATAACTTCAGATGCATATGATAACATATCGAACTCTGCAGACATAATTAAAATTAACAATTTATGCATGTTACCGTATTAATTAATGCACTTACCAATGCATGATTCATCCAGACAGGAATGATATCATCTAAGTATTTGGGATACACCAACTCTCGGTTGTAAATATAGAGTGTCCAGAAAGATGCAAACACGAACTGTGGGTAAGAAGAACATTTGAGGAACAAAATTGTCATATGTGTATAATGCACGGGGGATATGCACCCTAACTTAATAAAATAAAGATGATTCTCACCCCCCTGCACTTTTTCAACTTACCACCACCATTTTCACCAGCTCTGTTACTTAGATTTAGGTGAACTAACATTAAGCCCACCATAGGTGAGCGTTATAAGACGAATCATCTTTAAGCACGCACGTCTGTTTTGAGAGTCAAACTTTAAGAGATAGAAGCAGGAACAAGCGTGCTCATAAGTGCTGTCTGTTTCTATTTTTAAAATGTATGTTTTAATTCATCTATGGAATATTGCTTTAACTGAACTGATCTGTTTTTGTGTCATTCACCGCAACAGAAAAGTGACCTACTGTACCTTATCTCACTGTGCCACCCACATTTTGTAACCCCCTGCTGTACTGATATGGCTTGAATTTGTTTTCTTGTCTTTTCAAAAGCTACTACATCAACAATTTACTAAAATCATCTTCATTTCAACACATGAAGTCTACGAGCAGCCTTGGAGATTGATTCTTACCTCCCAAATTATCTTTGGCAGCCCTTAAATAGATATTTGTCTGGGAGGACCACAAAGGACACAAGACAATGAAAAGGTTTTGTAGGTAAGGACAACCCTGTCACAAACAGCTTCAATTTATATAAATCACTAATTTGCTGGAAACTGGTTGTTTATGCTGCAATGTATGGTTACAATGGGATGATCACATTTCTGCGTTGCTCTAAATAATAAGGCAAAAACTGTTAAAGATCGTTTTAGAAGCACAGTGGTGGGAGACCACTACATTAGAATTGTGTTGGCGGTGAGAGTGCTCAGGTTTTGGCAGATATGTGCAGGAAGCTCTCTCCATAATCAGAGTATTGAACATTTCAACTGATGCTGATTGCCTCAGGGAAGTCTTTTCTGACAAAATTTAATGATGTGTCTTGAAAATCAAGTTCAACATACTCTAATTAAAACATAAAATATTAAATTTAATTGTAGCATGCATGAGCTAAATCATACTTTGTTCATGTGCTATAAGAACTGTCACAACCTGCTCCTTTTATACAGCTCTGGAAAAATTTAAGAGACCACTTCACTTTTGCTCTTAATTAGCATGTATGGCGGCCATTCCAAAAAAGCAAACCTTTTTTATTATTTTACAAAAGCAAAATTTTTTTTTTACAGAAGCAAACCTTTTTTTTTATTTTACAGAAGCAAACCTTTTTATTTATTTTACAGAAGCAAACCTTTTTTTATTTTACAAAAGCAAACCTTTTTATTTATTTTACAAAAGCAAACCTTTTTATTTATTTTACAAAAGCAAACATTTTTTTTTTTACAAAAGCAAACATTTTTTTTACAAAATCAAACCTTTCTTTTTATTTTACAAAAGCAAACCTTTTTTTTAATTTACAAAAGCAAACCTTTTTTTTTAATTTTACAAAAGCAAACTTTTTTTTTATTTTACAAAAGCAAACCTTTTTTTAAATTTTACAAAAGCAAACCTTTTTTTTATTTTACAAAAGCAAACCTTTTTTTTTTACAAAAGCAAACCTTTTTTTTTTTTACAAATGCAAACCTTTTTTTTTACAAATGCAAACCTTTTTTTTACAAAAGCAAAGCTTTTTTTTATTTTACAAAAGCAAACCTTTTTTACAGAGCCCCTAAGGGGATATGGAGAAAATTTTAAATAAAGTTTACTAATTTAGTTTACTAAATAACCTATCGCGTGCTAACGTGAAACTATTGCATTTAGTTTTGCAGGTGTGTGCACACAAAACTAAACTTTAAAAAAAATTCTGCACATGAAGGTTTCACGTGAGCACACAAAAGTTTCACGTGCGCACACGAAAGTTTCACGTGAGCGCTTGAAAGTAAACTTTAGATTTTTTTTACTCCAATGTCACCTTAGGGGCTCGTTTTTTATTTTTATTTTACAAAAGCAAACCTTTTTTACATTTGCAAAAGCAAACCTTTTTTTTATTTTACAAAAGCGAACCTTTTTTTTATTTTACAAAAGCAAGCCTTTTTTTATTTTGCAAAAGCAAACCTTTTTTTATTTTACAAAAGCAACCCTCAGGAGTGACAACAGCAATGTGAAAGACTGAGAGCATGCCAAGATGCATGAAATATGTGATTAAAAATCAGGGTTGTGTCATTAATTATTAATTTTTGAACTCTTCTTAAATACATTCAATAGCATTAGTATTGGGCTGTTTAAAAATAAATACTTGTTTTTACTGCAGTAGGTCTAAAGCTTTCTTTTACTGTCTATGGTCTAAAGGCACCTCTATTGTTAATCTGACTTTGACTATTTTTTTCTGCAAATTTAACAATATTATGATTGACTATTTTTTTCTGCAAATTAAACAATATTATGATTGGGGTGTAGGAGAAATCTTAAGAACAACTGAAAACAAAGCAGGAGACTTCAAGGTTTGGCTGTCAAGTTTCAAACCTGTCAACGTCGGATTGGACTATCAAAGCAGTCGTGTGTTTCCCCAGTGTGTTTGCTTCAGACTTCATATTTCACGTGACTAGTGACGTAACGATAAAAGTTCCGAAAAAGGTTCATTGAAGAACTTTTTGAGCTTAAGGCAAGCAAGCAAAGGAGCCTCGGTGTCAGACGTAACGTTACTAGCTGAAGTGGTCTCTTTATTATTTCCAGAGCTATTTGCATGGAAATAATACATTTCTCGTGCGCGCGAGACAGGTGTAAATTAGAACATTATATCAAGGTTACTTACGGTGCAAATAGGAAAAGACAGAGCAGTAAAGTAAAAGTCTCTGGCTTCCGCGAGGATTCGAGGCGCTCCACTGCGAGTCTGTTTTACAGGTAGAACCATATGAATTACATCCACTGCTGCAGCTAATCCAAAAAATATCGTCTGCATAACCTACAAACAACAAAAAACGATATGTTACATGAACACACAGTGTGACCACGAGTGACAGCAGTAACGAACATGTAAGAACTCCAACCAGATTAATAAACGTCAAATATTTCCAGCGCCCTCCATATGATCGCACACCAGGATGTCTGTCCGCGGTTTGCAGAGAGCAGTTAGTCCACAGCGTAAATAAATACCAAGCAAAAATCATCAAATGAGCCAAAAGACAAATCTTTGGTCCTCGTCCTGTAGCGGGCGCCATGTTTCATTGACAGTAACTAGACCGGACATTGACCGCTCTGGTCCTTTGCTGCGTCACGACACGTCCTGTCGCTGTGCTAAAAAATTAATATTCACGAGTTTCCTGTTTTACGTTAAAACTGTGGGTGCATCCCAATTTGAAGGCTGGATTATTCAAACCCCGCGGACTTTGAAGTCGAGACTCGGTCTTCGAAGGCTGCAGCCTCTGAAGTCCACGAAGCTCGCCTACGCAGGAAGTTGCGTCACCTGCTGTCCCCGCCCACCTGTCAGCTGTCTGCGGGACACAACCACTGATCTATGGACACAACAGAGACGTACTGTATTAGACTTTAAAAAATAATATCGAGCCAGATATTTTTTCATTATATTTTAGAATATTTGATGCGTTGATGCAGATTAAATTACCCCATAGTGTATCAAATTTAAAAATATACAAAACAAAAGCATGCAGAGTATTGCAGCAATACTATTAATTCACACCATTAAAACGTTATCATAAAACATTTACTGAAAACGTGCAAATTACTATAGGTGGTTGATTATTAATTAAAATCATAACAAGTTTGAATATGACTAAACATTGGAAAAGCTTGGGGTTTCTAATTTCACCAAGTGTGTTTTGGGAAAAACAATGAAGAATGTTTATAATCGAATTCTTGAAAAACAGAAATGTATAACTAATGTCTGACAGTTACGTACCAACTGAGCAAGGACTGCCAAAAATCACAACAACAGGAACTACCAAAGATGCCATTTACTGTATTTACTGAATTAATCATACACAAAACAATCTACAAACTATTGTGCATAAGCATCATAACAGCAACAATACATGCTTTTGATGCTAAAGCGTGACTATCATTTTGAAATCGGTTTTGGAAAACAGCACTTTAATGTGAAACAGGGAACTCATGAATATTCAGCTTTGATATCTCAGACATCCTTACCAGAGGACATAAAACAATGATATTTAATATATAAAACTGTTGATGAGAAAATAAGAAAATCATGGTAAACACTCAAGGGGTTCACAAACTTTTAAGCAGCACTGTATACTGTATCTAAACATATATTTTATTATTTATTTTACTATTTTCTTATTTTTTATTATCAGTTAATTGCAAATGTATTTATAGCACATCTCACAATTTTGCATTGATGCAAAACACATTTACAGAGAAAACATTAGTAAAGCAAAGACAAGACAAACAAAACAATAATGAAAAAATAGAATGTTGTTACATTTTTCCACATAAGATGTATGGAAGATTAAGTGTAAAAAAAATATTTGTTATTATATTAACAGATATGTGCCAAACTGTCACCATATTTATTTTGCCATAACTTTAGAAATGGCAAGAATGTTCTCTTTGTTCACATCTCCTTGTAAGGTACCAAGTTAATAATAAAGTAATTAGATAAGGCATACAATGGATAATATTTGGTTGAGGAACCATTTTTAGTGCTATATAGCACCTATATAGCATCTATAAAGAACCAAAAGTGGTGGTATAGCACCACCATAGCACCATTTATGGTTCTAGACAAGTGACATATACAGCGGGGAAAATACGTATTTGACACATCAGCATTTTTAAGGGGGGCTAGTGACACAAAATTTCCAACAGACGTAGCCATCAAGCCAAATATTGACTTCATACAAAGAAATCAGAACATTTAAGTACACAAGTTGAGTCAAAATAAATAAAGTGAAATGACACAGGGAATAAGTATTCAACACACTTTATTTATTACTTTAAACTATTTGAATAAGAGGGTGCTAGAAAGTTTAAATATTGAGAAAATCGCCTTTAAAGTTGTCTAAAAAGTCATTAGCAACTGCATGCACTCACAAAAATTGTTTTTATATTTTTACAGTAGGAAATGTACAAAATATCTTCATGGAAAGTGATCTTTACATTATATATTATACTTTAAAACATTCTAATTATTTTGGCATAACAGAAAAATAACTTTGACAATTAATTGTTGGCTATTGCTACTAATATACTCGTTGTTATTTAGGACTGGTTTTGTGGTCCAGACCGTCCAGGGTCACATTTCTAATTCTGTGTGAAGGCTACATGTCAATTTTTATTTTTACTTCTGCGTTATGTCCGCAACGACATGCAGACTGGTAGTAGGCAGTGTCGACGGGCATGTTGCTTTTGTAACCCACAGTATCAAGGCAAAAGCAAAGCTACATTAAACTCTGAACACTGCTGTCTTAGATTAAGGTCTGAACTTATAACCATTATTTATTCAGGATTTAAAAATATTTCCTATAGAATTATTACATTTTTTAGATTATCATTATAAAAATTATCATTATCGCAACATGCTATTACATTAAATATTTACACACTCATGTTTCGGTAATAAGAACTAAAAAGTTGTCTAGGTACTATGACAAACAAAATTTTAACTTTAATTTGGAGAGAAAAATATGAACTGCTTACCTGGTAGTCATCTTGAGTATCACAGTCAATTATGTCCCTTCCAACTATTTTTTTTTTTTTGAAAATGTTAGTTCCTTGAGGGCTTAAACAATGATTGAAAATTGTTGATTGAGAGAATTTTTCTTGAACACATTTATATTCCTTATTATTGTCTCTACATTTACCAATGATCACCAAATACCACATGTTTCTTTACTGTAAATGTTTATAGTATAACATGCACTGAAGCTTTTTATTTTGTAGATTTTTTTAATTATAATTTTTCCATGTTAAATAGCCAAAATCCAGTCATGGACACATTGCAGTAATTAAAATTTTCCCCTTAAATGTGGAAAAAAACAAAATTGGTTTGTATGATGTCATTTGAAATCATGTGCAAAATAGTACATGTAGAGATGTTTGTAACTGTATGCTTCTTATTTTGATACTTTGCATTTACTTTTTGTATCAAAATGTTTCATGACACCTCATAAGTCTAATTTCACGAGAATTACCCAGATGTGTATGCATTCAACCTCTTTCTTGAAATAAGGTTATCTTTAGAAAATAAGTTGCTAAGGCTAAATGCCCTGAAAATTACTTCAGTTTTTAGAACCAAAAGTTGAGATTATCCACTTACTCTGAGTTAACTTATTTAGGCAAAGTCATATATCTGTTTTCTGAAACAACCTCTTGGCAAAGTGTTAGTCTGTTTTGTATGGCACGGTCTACATTTTGTACATAAAATAGAAACATCTACAGTACTTTGTACTAATATTCTACAAAATACTCTCTCTCTTTCTTTACACACACACACCTTCGCACGCACTCACGCACACGGATGTTTTTGTCTCGCAGGCCCACACAAACAGCTTTCATATCTCATGTTGTGCACACATTAGTTGATCATTCACTCGTGTAGACAGGTGAGCTACTTTTGTTTCCTGAAACAAAAATGAAAGTTACTTAATATTTTAGTTATATTTTATAATATATCTTTTATGATAGCTTGTTTACAGAGAATGTAAACTTTTATAGGCAAAGTATTGTGTCTGTACAGTATATGCACATTATTGTTTACAGATTAATATTTTAACATGATTTATTACTTTTGTTGTTGCTATTCATATTTCATTTGGATGTTATGGGGCAGTCATCATTTTTTTAAACGTGTTTATTACATACAATAAACATTTTATGTACAGATGTCCTTAATGCTGTGTTCTGAAAAGATTGTTTGATTTTGAGCACAGATGAAATGGTTTTGAGGTTGTTTTTGCCAGAAAAGTCAGAGGTTTTGTAAATGCAAATTGAAGATTTGGTTTAGTGTTTAAGGTTTTGGGAATGTGGCAGATGGGTTCAAGAAATGTGTTTAAAAAAACCTGTAAATTATTGGCCCCACTAACCTTTAAGATAACAATAGTGATGTTTTACTTCGCAAGCACCGCTAATAATTAGTATGCCGGATTATAATAGTTATGCTTTGGATTGTTTCAACCTAACTGCTTATAATAATTTAACATGCATATTAAAGAAAAAGTAATAATGCATCAAGGAAAGCTAAAATAAATAAAAGATAACCGGTAAAAAGGGTTTTTAAATAAGATTTAATAGTCTGTGCTTTTTAATATCAGCTGGAAGTGAGTTTCAGTGGAGTCCAAGATCAGACGGCTCTGTCACTTTTATGTGTCTGAGGGACAGCCAAAAGTTATCGAGTTATTTAAATTTATCTTCTTATTTGAATAATGTAAAAAGTATTAATCCAATTCCAAACTATAGATTTAAATTTTACAAAATCCTAAAAGAATGAGGTACACTTTCAGAAAAAAGTACAAAAGTTGTCCGTACCTTTTGAAAAGGACCTAATATGTAGCATTTTGGTACAGCTACCAGTATGTACCCCTGTCTAGGTACCAATTTGAGGTACCAATATGCACCTTTTAGGAAAAAAGTATACGTTTTTAAAAGGTACCACCCCTGTGACAACTTTTGTCATTTTTTCGAAGAGTGTAATAATATAATGTAATAATAATACTGATGAAGTAGCGAAATCTGTAACATTGTAATTGGACCATAAGAATGAAAGCAGTATTAAAGTAGACAGTGCTGAATAAAAATCTGTGCCATGCTGGCTTTAAATATTCCTTCATGTGGAAATATGGTAGACCTCCTTTTTAGATACAAAAATAACAGTGAAAGCCGTTTAGTACATTGCATATTTTTTCATAATCTTTATTTACTGCAAAGCTTTATTTACTGTGTAAACTTGTTCATGCTGAGTTACCAAATGTCCTTCATGGGTCTGATTCACAAACCTGAACATCCAGTTTTTTTGTGGTACATTAACAGTCAGACCAGCATAAGAGCTCACGGTTATAGTGGACACTTTTAAACTTTACATTCTGCCTTTTAGGAAAGAAACGTCTGTGACTCTCCGCTCAAAAACACAAAGGACATAGAAGATGGCGCATTATAATCAAGTAGGCAAAATATTTACAATCGTAATTACTTCATAGTTACATTCTCGGGTTCTTAATAACTAATATATCTAACATATGTAATTATCTTCTTTAGCCTTTATCCTCATCATCTGCCAATGTCAATCTGGGTGTGTCTGTCAATCCTCAGTAAGATACTTTTATATTTGTCACAACAAACTAAATAACCTGTATATCATTTAAAAGTATGTGAATGAACATAAAATGATGTATTGTGTGATGCAGTCATTTTGATATGTTGTTATTTGTGTTAGTCTGATTTGTTGTTGTTGCTGTGTATGTTTTCAGTGCCAAACCCACTGACTTTGACTTTTTGGCAGTGATAGGTAAAGGTACCTTTGGAAAGGTAAGATTAAGAATATACGGGTGATTCTCACGAAAACTTGGTTTTAAAAATGTCAAGCATGAAAATGTAAAAATTGCTTAAATTTACTTTTTTCCCCGCCAGACATTGAAAAACAAAGTCTGGAGTAAATGGGAACATTAATTTAAAAACTTTTACTTATCATTTAACACTTTTTGTAACATAATTTAAAAAATTAGTCCAAAAAAATCTCATTACCGCAACAGTCAGAAAACATCAACACTGACATTATTTTCAAAATGACATGACAAACCTGAAAGAACATAATTTGTAGATTCTGCACATGCATTTAAAATCAAAGTATTATGCTTCTATTAATTAAATTAACATTTAATAAGCATCTGTTGCGGTAATGATAATCAAAATGTCGTGTAAGCATTCTGACAAGACAATATTTCAAATTAACTGTAAAAAAATGATCTTACCTGGTAGCCATCTTGAAGTAACTGGTCCATGTGCTTGGTCACTCAAAATCAAACTTTATTAAAATTCTGTATGTGTGCTTAAACTGTTCTCAAAAAGTGTTGCGGAGGATGAGAACATCAGGCATGGACACATCATTTTCCTAATTTTTCTTCATTATTATTATACATGAATATTCAGTAAATATTTTTTCTGTCATCTAAAGTAGTCTAGCAAAACATACATTTATTTTTTTCTTAATATTTTTGTGTTAATTTGATTATATTACAACATAACGCATGTTCAAACACAGCTGGACACATTAGATAAAATTTCCAATTATAAATTCTTATGTTGAAATCACACATTGTGCAAGGTAGAACACAGTATTGTGTTAATTCTGATGCTTTTTAATGTTACTATATTACACATTTTAAAGCTAAAATCATTAGTGCTGTGGTGTTTCAATGGTTTCGTGAGAATCACCCATACAGTACCATTAGACTTTACAAATGATTAACACTTCATAAGTTAGTAGGGGTGTGACGAGATCCATGCCAAGAGATCTCGAGATATTAATATGTCACAAGATTTCTTGTTGTGGTGAAATACTTGATACTCGTGATAAAGTTGACTTTGTGGCAAAACCTTTTACAATGCATGCATTATATCAATCTGTATTTAACTGCGTCTGCTTTTTGTTTGGGTTTCCAATAATGTTATTTTGGGATCTCATAAAGTCTGAGGTGCGTTGTGTTTGATTGTTAATGTAAAACCATGTGTGTACTTGATACTTTATTTGAACCAATTATAATTGCCTCATCATTATCATACTATTTCCAAAAATATCAAATTACTTTATTAATATTTCTTTGGGACAGTCCTAATTAAAATATTTCAAAATTATGTGATTTTAGTTTAATAAAAGACTATTTCCATTATATTAATTATCACATTTTAAAAAGTGTAAAAATCTTATCTCGTTCTCGGGAACCCAATCTTTTGTTTCATCTCGTCCTGATGGTAAGTGTCTCGTCACATCCCTATAAGGTAATCTTCTAAGATAGCTTTTTCAGTGGGTCTTAAAGGCACAAGTTAATTATAAGTTTACCTGCAAAAAATCAAATGCCTTTATTTTGCTAAATTGTGCTTTGTCAATTGCAGGTACTTTTGGCAAAACTCAAAGCAGATGGAAAATTCTATGCTGTAAAAGTTTTGCAAAAAAAGGTTATATTGAAGAAAAAAGAGGTTTGTATTTATTTGGTTTTAAAACATGCTACATGTCTATTTATTTTGTACAGTACCTGTTTGTTTTTCATATTTTATAGTTTATCAACCCTTAAGACTAATATTAGATAACATGTACAAGATAAGAACTAGCACAACTAGTACAGTAAGCAGTAAAATCTAATCTAATCTCACTTTTACTTTGCCCTTTGTACTATACAAATAGTATAATAGCCCAAATAAACAGTCTAGATAGCCCAATAAAACAAATTGCATTATTTTTCTAAACAAAAATAAAAACTATTTTTGATGTAACAATAGTTTGAAATCCCTGCTGAATGCTAGTACAGGTTGGTTTATGCTGGTATAGTTGGTCTAATTACACTCTAAATAAATAAACTGTTCTAAATAGCACTTAACGTGGTTCACTGGCTCGTAATAGGGGAACCATTTTAGGTGCTATATAGAACCATATCTGGTGCAATAGTGGTGCTATATCACCCCCGGATGGTTCTTCATAGGTGCTTTATGGGTGCTAAATATCACTAAAAATGTTTCCCCTATGATTACGAGCTTTTAGTGCTATTTAGCAAAAAAATTTGTTTATGGGGCCAGCATAGTTTTGCTGTTCTCAAGCAAAATGGAGCTGGTGAGGCTGGTTCACCAGCATGGCCTTGCTTAGTTGAGTGTGAATGCAGCCAGTTGTTTGTAATCAAGCAGCATTGTGTAGACAAGCATTGTTCCCTTTTGAGAATTTCTCACTCGGCGACACTGCATCAATAGCTGATACTATGGGGAGAATCTCTTCTTTTTTAATCTTTCTGAAGCCTTATTCAATAATGCCAAGTGCAGTTGCAGATTGCACTGACCAATGTCACTCAAGATGGTGCATAGAGCAGGAGTATCCGCCACTATAGATGGCAGTGCCGGCCCGAGCCTCTTGGGGGCCTTAAGCAGAATTTGTTTGCCCATAAATTTTTTATTAAAAAATAAAGAAATTACAAACATTTATAAAAAGAACAAAGCTGCACATTAAGTAAGGGCTAAAATTAGCATTAGGTTCAGAAATCAAATCAAATGAATTATAACACTATCTTTATTGTATGAATTCAATATAATTACTTTTTTTAGAGCTACAGAAGTGATTTTCTCTTCGTTTTGGATTGTTTGATTAACATTAATGACACAGACTTAAGTAGGTTAAAGGATTAGTCCATTTTCTTAAAAGAAAAATCCAGATAATTTACTCACCACCATGTCATCCAAAATGTTGATGTCTTTCTTTGTTCAGTCCAGAAAAAATTATTTTTGACAATAAAAATAACAAATATACACCTTTAAAGCACAACCTCCCGTCATGTAGATCCGGTCGTGATGCGCCAGCTGACCCCCGCAATACGTCATGACGTCAAGAGGTCACAGAGGACGAACGCAAAACTCCGCCCCAGTGTTTACAAGTGTCTTGAAAGAGGACCGTTCCTACGTTGTTGTATGTCAACTGATACTAATTAATGTCTTTGTGTCAGTGTATTGTTTACAATGGTCCGCAAATGTGCGTTTTATATATGTAACACGTGACCTCCCTACGTCACTACGCAATTACATTAGGTCGCGCTGGATCGGATCTAGACAAGAAGTTGTGCTTTAAAAGTGTATTTGTTATTTTTCTTGTCAAAAATGACAATCGTTTTGCTAGATAAGACCCTTATGCCTCGTTTGGGATTGTTTATAGTCCTTTGAAACTCCGTTGAAAAAAACCGCCAAGTGTTGAGTTATACATTAAATGTTGGGCTCTATTAAAGTCCACCAAAATCAGAAAAATCCTGCAACTTTTCCCAAAAAACACAATTTCTTCTCGACTGAACAAAGAAAGACAACAACACCCTGGATGACATGGTGGTGAGTAAATTATCTGGATTTTTCTTTTAAGAAAATGGACTAATCCTTTAATTAAGGTTACTGTCTCTTTAAGAGAAGCACGGACCTGGTTTTTGCCTAATCTATACATAAACCTAAGACATAAACAAGTGTTTTTATTAGAAAAAGAACACTGTGGAGATCATTTTGTTTGTATGTGCCCTATCAAGAACGGAAAGATTTATGTTCGCTTGCTTTCTAAAACGGATCTGGTCTCTCCAGGTGTGCACTACTGAGTGCACTTAAACGCGCGCCCACACAGAGGACAAATTACAAACGGCGCAGCATAAAAACATTACGTTGTTTTTCAGTGCTCTATTCTTCAAATGTATGTTAATGGACTACAGTTTGACACACCGTAGCGTAACTCGGCGATCATGGATCACTGCTATGTGAAGGGAGGTTTGGCAGCTGATCTGTAGTTAAGATTGTATACATTCATTTTACACAGTAACATTATCTTAGTGTAGTCTTTGATACGCTTTAGCTATGATTTGAACTAATAGAATGTACGTGCTTATTTGGCTTGTTATCAGAAATAAACTACTCTAAAAGGACTATATTGTTATTGATTCTTTGCAGAGTTTACCGGAAGTTACAAAAGCCATTTGTTTATGTTGGTACTGTTGAAACCGTCTATATAATACACTGTGAAAGTGACATAACCTCAGAATCTTTCTTATTCACACTGAAAAGAGACGGTCATCGTTTGCGTCCAATTCACCAGTCCAATAATTAAATTAGTATCTAGTAGCAGTAATACAAAGGTTAATGTTGAAATAAAACTACTGTTATTATTATTAAAAATAAACCCCTTTGCACAACCTCTGTTTTATACTGTAGCATTATAATGTTTTGGTTTTGACGTGAATGATGTCACTTCATATTTTTCTTGTTTATCTCCATCAATGTTGTCTTGTGTCATATAGCAAAAGAACATAATGGCAGAGAGGAATGTGCTACTCAAGAGCTTGAAACATCCTTTTCTGGTCGGGTTACACTACTCCTTTCAGACCGCTGAGAAGCTTTATTTTGTCCTGGATTATGTCAATGGAGGAGAGGTATGAGACATTTTTTATAAATTCAACAATAATTCACACAAGCATCAGAGTAACAAAAATTAACCATGGTTTTATCGTGGTAACAATGTGGTAACCATGGTTTTTTGGTGTATTGATATACACTCTTAGAACAGATGTGTTAAAAACAACACATTAGTGTTGATTCTGGAACAACACACTAAATGTGTTGTCCCAAAATCCACCCATCTCTGTGTTAATATTGAAACAACACATTTGGTGTTACTTTTAACACAACTTGTGTTATATTTTAACACAAAATCAACACAAAATGACACATAATGTATTAAAACTACACATAATGTGTTAAAAGATTAACGCACAAAGATGTGTACAAAGTTAACACATCCTTTCTAGGAGTGTACTATCCACCAACAAAACCATGGTTTTACTACACTAACCATGGTTTAACTATAGTTTTTGAAAACCGTGGTTGTCAAAACTATGGTTATTTTGTGGTTACCATGGTTTTACTACAGTAACCATGTTTTTTTAACTGTAGTAAAACCACACTCTTTGAATAAATGTGTTAATAACAACACATTCGTGTTGATTCTGGGACAACACACTAAATGAGCTGTCCAGAATACACCCATCTCGGTGTAATTTTTAACACAACTTGTGTAATATTTTAACACAAAATCAACACAAAGTAACACATAATGTGTTAAAATTACACTTAATGTGTTAAAAGCTTAACGCACAAAGATGTGTAAATCCTTTCTAAGAGTACATGGTTAGTTTTCTTAAGGTAATCTCTGCAGGGGTCTGTATATTGTTTTCTACAACCTTTTGAAAATGTGTAACCTTTAAAATTTATTTTATTTATTTATACAAAGACTTTCCATGTTTAAGTGCTATAAGTGGGTCCCCAGTGCTTCTATCAACCTAGAAAATGTGAAAAAGATCAACCCAGTAACTTAGTTTTGGTAAACCATTCTCTGCAAGCATGTGAAAAAATAGCTCATTGAAATTTGGCTCCCCTTGTGATGTCGTGATGTCCGCCCTTTAATCTGCACTATCCAACCACGGCACTGCCATTTAGTGCAGAGATCAGCTCATTTGCATTTAAAGGACACACCCAAAAACGGCACATTTTTGCTCACACCTACAAAGTTTCAATTTTTAAATGTTATAATAAATTATCTATATAGTATTTTGAGCTAAACTTCACATACATACTCTGGGAACACCAAAGATTTCACATCTTAAAAAAGCCTTGTGAAATGTCCCCTTAAAACAAAGACACAAGTGCATGCAGTAGCCTAGATGATTTCAGGTTCTTGTTTTTGGAGTGACATTTGGAGTGACACCTGCCCTCATCATAGGCCCTGTCCCAAATGGCGCACTTCATGTGGACTTTCGGTCTCGTGGCCTTAAATTACGCATGCTCGCTTAGTCTACGAGTCCGTAGGGTGTCCACATATTTTTTCACTCCAAAGTGTGCTCATCAGCACCCCCTTTGCACCCTTGATGCGGTCTTCAGCGAAGCCCACACTGCAGCAGGCTTTGGACACTTTACCAACCCAGAAGTCCTTGTGAAAGAGCAATCAGACGACGGAACAGAGTAGTTCACACTGATAGGCAACTTCTCTTCCTATTTCTGTCGTGACGCTGGAGTCTGTCCCAAAATACAACTCCGGTGCACCCTGTTGGACTCGCGTCAAGGGTCCCTAAGGTCTGCACTACATGATGTCATCAAAGTGTGGGCTCTGAGGAGGTCCACAAGTCTGGAATGTGCCATTTGGGACTGGACCATTGTCAAATTTAGTTTAGGTTGGATGGCATAAAATGTTAAAAAAAATTGATCTGTTGTTTTAAAAGTTGGACTAAATGTTCTTTCCCTCTCCAGCTGTTTTACCACCTGCAAAGAGAGCGATGTTTCTCAGAACCACGGGCTCGCTTCTACACGGCCGAGGTGGCCAGTGCCATTGGTTACCTTCACTCTCTCAATATAGTTTACAGGTCAATAACTGTGAGATTTTCTGTGCATCAAACTATAATCACATTTATTGTTGGCCTGACCACTTTTATGTCTAAATGTTTTCCTCCAGAGATCTCAAGCCAGAAAATATCCTATTAGATTACCAGGTACAGTGCATCATGTATTTCTAACAGAGCTGCTAAATGCATTTCAAGTATTCTATATTGTTGTAATTTTTGTGGGGGGGTCTTTTTTTCTAAATCAGGGTCATGTGGTGTTAACAGATTTTGGACTGTGTAAAGAAGGAGTACAAGCAGAAGAAACCACCACAACATTTTGTGGTACTCCTGAGGTAAAAATATAGATTAAAAAAGGGTTTTTATTTTTTCATCTAAAATCATAAAATATAATCTTGTCTTCTATCAGTATCTAGCACCTGAGGTCCTACGAAAAGAGCCGTATGACCGAACAGTAGACTGGTGGTGCCTTGGAGCTGTGCTTTATGAGATGCTGTACAGCTTAGTAAGTTTACTAATTAATTTATGTATTTTTGTGTATTTTAATGGTGCCTTAGAATGTAAAACTGTATTTACATAGGCATAGATGAATAATAAGAGTACTGTACATGGTAATGACATATCGTGTGCTGCAGACACGATTGTTGCCTCCTTCATATTAAACCATGTGCATGCAAAAGACAGACAGACCAATAACAACACCAACTGTGACATTACAATCGAGATTAACTTCTTCCACCCTGAAGCTATTTTGGGGATTTTCGCCTGGATTTGGCCTACCCAATTTCAAAAGCTTCCCATACCCACATGCAGAGGTGCACATACAAATGTTTGGTATCATTTTACAGGAAACCCTTTGAAATTACATAAAACACTGTTGAAAGTGCTAAACATGGTTGTATGTGATGTCAGTCCTCTAATAAACACAAAAATAAATAGGCGCTTTTTGATGTTTTTTTTCTAAAGTTTTTATTTAAAAGTGTATAACTCTGGCCCTGAGTGCCTCAGCTCCCTGCAGACAGTTTTGTTTGATTCCAGCAATTGCCAGCTTACAGAGGAAAAAAGATTTTTTTCTCTATCATAATCTATGCAAAAGTTATTTTACTCCAACTGATGGGAGGAATAATACCCTTTTTGTATACAATTTCTGCCTAAAAACATTTGAAGTGCTCCCATAACCACATACAGTGGAATAAATGCAATTGCTTTATATCATTTTAAAGAAAACCCTTTGAAGTTACATAAAAAGCTGCTGTTTGTGACAAATAGTGTTATTTATGTTGTTTTTCATATGATAAAACACCAAATTTTCTTTTTTTATGTTGTAAATACTGCCTCTGATAGTGTATAACTC
The DNA here is from genome assembly GCF_027580225.2 of Misgurnus anguillicaudatus. Classification (NCBI taxonomy): domain Eukaryota; kingdom Metazoa; phylum Chordata; class Actinopteri; order Cypriniformes; family Cobitidae; genus Misgurnus; species Misgurnus anguillicaudatus. The sequence continues at coordinate 5,935,563 of NC_073349.2, forward strand.
TGGTTCTGGGTGCTCTAGCAGACTGCAAACAGTTCTGGTTGTTACCAGCAGCAGACAGTAAACACCCAAAAAAAGAATGAACTCTTTAGCATGTCGCATTCAAAAGTTATTTTCATTTTACTGAAGTGTCCGAAAATACATTTTTCATATAAATATTATTTTTTTGTTTTGGACATATAATAAATAACAAGGGATTATTCATGCACACAACCAAAGAAAATGCTGTGAATGGACTCATTTTTTAGAGTAGGACCTAAGAGAAAAGATGGTGTATCATTTGTGGCTATATGTGCTATCTGAGGCAGTCCACACTCAATTTTCCCATATGTTTACAAAAGACGATTTTTTACCTTATTATTCATTCAACTATTGTTGGATATGTGTTAATAATAGAACAAAAATAACGCTGTAGCCTTATTCCTGAGAATGAGAGCTTTCATTTGATATAAGACTTGCCGATGTTTGTCATACTTGAAAAATATGAAATATGTGAATATTAAATCATATAAAAAATTATGGGGGGGGGGGGGTGATGGTGTAAATTAAGTGTAACTAACTTTCTTACAGTAAAAGATTTCTCAAAGTGATGCATATCTGGAGAAAGTAGAGAGTCTAAGCTTTCAAACAGTATCTCATATGTGTTACTGGGGTCCATGATGGACCATTAAAGATTAAAAGAATATTTTATTTGAGTCAAAATACGAAATTTTGTACCCGGGACTGGGTCATCAGGATTTAAGAGGTTAACTACAATGTTGTTACAATGCTAAAAACAAAGTTGTGACTGCTGAGTTAGCGCTATATGCTAGTTAATGCTATATGCTAGCGTTTAGCCTGAAGTTCTACTATTGATGTTACCATTGATACGTATAAAGGCTAGATATGTTATAGCGGAGTCTGTAACGTCATCATCTGGCGGCCATCTTACCACAGGGCGCTCGCTCACTCGTAGCATTGAGTTTAATGTTGCAGGTACTTTTAAATGACCATAACTTGCTTAATTTTCTACCAATTTTCAAACGGTTTGGTTTCTTAGAAACGTTATTAACGTGGCTATAATTCTGGATGCTTTAACACGTTCCATGAAAATGATTATTTTTTGTTTAAGTATGCAGTGTCATGGGTACATCTTTGACGTTTATAACAAACCAAACCGTTCGGTAAAATCGGTAGAAAATAATGAAGCAAGTTATGGGCATTTAAAAGTACATGCATCGTTAAAACACAGTGCTACGAGTGAGCGAGCGCCCTGTGGTAAGATGGCCGCCAAATGCGGACGTTTCACACAAACTAACCACTCAGAAATGTCCATCTCCAAACAATCGATTATTTCTCAAAATCTGTATCTTCATCTTATACAGACTCAAACATAAGGTCTGTTTACACACACACAGAGCTACTGAAGGAGCTGCTCTGAGAAACAGCCAATCAGAGCAGAGCTCAACATTATTATTTATGACCCTTTCAAATAAGGTAATAATAGACCATTTCATTCTGGTGACAAATCCTAGGGTTGTAAATTGACATGTTAAACCATCTCTGGATAATTTTTGCACTTAAATAAGCAACATGCCTTCTATGTAGATATCAGGGAGCCATTTAACAGATTTTTTCAATGCATTCTTTCGCACCTTTAAAACTTTGCTGGAGTAATAAGACTTATGTACTTCATCCTCAACAGCCTCCATTCTACAATCGAGATGTATCTGAGATGTATGAAGCAATTTTACATAAACCCCTTCACCTGCCACCTGGAAAGTCTGAGGCCGTGTGTCACCTCCTCTATGGACTCTTGCAGAAAGATCAGCGTCGGCGAATAGGAGCTATTGCTGATTTTGTAAGTGAACATTTAGTGCTAAAAAGGCACTACCATTGCAGACTTACCATAGCTTTGATAAAATTGTGATAAAAGTTTCAGATAAATGAAGGAAATTAATTTAATTTAATCATTTAAAATTAATTGAAGAAATTTCATTTGGCCAAATGCACTTTAGTGTACAATTGTTTACCAGACCAAGCTTCATTTTTAACATATTAACTGTTGTAATTTTGCAGCTGGAGATTAAAAACCATGTGTTCTTTGCCCTCATAAACTGGGATGATCTCTATCACAAGCGAATTACACCTCCATATAACCCTAATGTGGTAGGTTCTTACAATCCCCTTATGTTAGAAGCCGTAACTTCTATACTAACACTTTTATTTAGTTAATTATGGATTCTGTTGCATTATGTTTTAAGTGGCACTGTTACTATAGCAAGGTGTGTAATAAGATTTTGTACAATTATTCAGAGAGGCCCTTCAGACCTTCAGCATATTGACCCAGAATTCACCAGAGAGATGGTGCCCAACTCTGTGGGCCGCACCCCAGAAACTACACATAGCCTGGCCACCAGCAGCTCCAATGCTTTTAATGGCTTCTCCTATATTTCTGAAGAAAATGGCTTTCTCTGAGGCACGCCAGCTGATTAAAGTTTTTCTCAAATAAGGTTACGCTTTAGGGCATCGAGCATGGATCACTTTTTTACAATAATAAAGACTTGAAAGGAAGAACATGGACATGCCTTGTCATTATTTTTATAGACGGTTTCGGCAGCAACAACATAAACAAGCGGCTTTGTGGCCCAATAACTTCCTGTAGACCTCAATCAATAACTTCATAGTCCTTTTAGAGTTGTTTATTTCTGATTTGACAAGCAAAATAAATAACTAAGTAATTTACCCTTGTATAATGGGTATCAACTACTACACTGAGTTAACGTTACTGTGTAAATAATGTATACAATGTTAGCTACAGATCCTTGAATTCATGCCTGGCTGCCACAGCAGTGATCCATGCTCGCCGTCTCCCCTCGTCTTTAGGAAACTAAAATATTTTAATTTCGACAAGGTATGTGTTTCTGAGATCAGTTTAGCCACTAGACACAGCGATAAATAAACACAGACTGAAAGTTGACTTTTGACTAGCCGTGTAACGGTGGCAACGTGCGTGCATCCGATGAAACCGTCTTAGAGGTAAAACACATAAAGATGGAAATGTGTTGGATCATGCATTTTCTTTGTGTAATAAAATGAAACAAGTTTTTGCATCAGCATAAAAAAGATCTTTAAATCTGTTGGATACATAGCTATTACTGTTAGAAATATCATTATATGATTGCCAAAAAAAGCATAATTGTGGTTTTTTTTCTATATTGTTGCATAATTTTCATTATAGTAAAATGTTTTCTGCAAATCTAATTTGCAACAGTGCACATTATAAAACAAATGCTATCAAATGAAGCTGAAAATGTGTAACATTTGTGCATAAATTCATGTAGTGCAATTGTGTGTTTCTATCAGAAACCAAGTACTTTTTCTTTGAATGTAAATCTATGTTATGAAGAATCAATTAATGTAACATTATTTAATAGTGCTTTGAGGTTAAGTATTAACGCATATATTTAATAAGGTCTTAAGCTGTTTTTGGAGGCAGATACTGGTGTGTAATACCACTGATAAAGATATTATATTCATATTAAAGTTTATTCATGTTGTTGTTCTTTTCTTTTATTGTGGCCACACAGAGATACTTTTCTGCTTATTTTGTTATAAATTACACTAAAAATAAATGTGTAAATAAAAATAAATTATGTTGAAAATAAATAGTTGCGAAAATTTACTTTAAATACAGCAGGGAAGTAACAGACACAACAACAGCAAATATGAAGACAGCAAGCACTTAATGTAATCCTTTTTAATAATTGAACATGCTGCAGTGCATGCTGGGAACTTCCAAAACCTCGTTGAAATTATTTGTTTAGATTTTCTGTTTGAAGTTTGGAAAACAAAGACTTGAAAAAAATGTGCAAGAATTGTAGGTTATGTGTGTTAAAGTGTAAAAATATAATTAATCTAAACCAAAATAAATGAGCCAAAGCCAAAATCAAGTTGTGTCCCACTCTCCCCTATGACAATAGAACTGATTTTCTTTAATAATATAATGTTAATTTTAGGTAAATTTTTTATTCACAAATGTACTAAAATCAAAACCTATTTTTCTGTATTTAAAAAAGAATTTCTTGATAGCTTGTAAATTTGCTGTGCTGATAAAAGACTTTGATATTTTAGAAGATGATTGACCCTTTTTGTGTTATTCTTTATTTCCTTTTATTTATGTAATTTCTAATTTGTGCACCTTGCTTTTACTTATTTATATCTTTTCACTGTGTAACTGTTATGCATGCCATGTATATACATTTGTTCATAATTAAATTAAAAAAAAACACAGAAAGGAAGTTGTGTTTTAGCACAAACATGGGATTCTGATCTAAATAACACATTACATATAATAGGGAAACATAATACAGGTTTATGTGAAGTATGTTTAATAAAGGAAACAGTGGAACATGCAATGATGGTATGTAATGATATAAAAGAGAAAGGAAAAGTCTTAAGGAGGAACTACAATAAAAATCACTGGGAAAACAAGATTTTACATTAAGTAAAATATTAATTGATGGATCAAATGCAGGGAAAATGATAAATGCAATCATGAGATGTATTAGGATGAGTGGATTAAAGTTCAATCTCTTGACACTCCACCACAGGAGGTGGCGGTATGCGCCTATGAAGTTGGTTCGCAACCCGCCGTAAAATCAGAAGAAGAAGCGGCTGCGCACATAGATATAAAGGCTAGATGGCTCAAGGCGGAGTCCCTAACGGCATCACCTGGCGGCCATCTTAGGACAGGGCGCTCGCTCACTCGTAGCATTGAGTTTAATGGTGCAGGTACTTTTAAATTACCATAACTTGCTCAATTTTCTACCGATTTTCAAACGGTTTGGGTTTTTACAAACGTTATTAACGTGGCTATTATTCTGTATGCTTTAACATGCATCATTTTTAAGTATACATTTGCAGTGTCATAGGTATATCTTTGACGTTTATAACGGGCCAAACCGTTTGAAAATCGGTGGAAAATTGATCAGGTTGTGGTCATTTGGAGGTACCTGCATCATTGGGGCTCGGTGCTACGAGTGAGCGGGCGCCCTGTCCTAAGATGGCCGCCAAAATGCGGACGTTGCACTCAATTGGCCAGCAGCGCGGACGAGCCATCTAGCCTTTATATCTATGGCTGCGCAAATCTGACGCATGGAACACAATTATGCGCGCGAAGTTCGCAGGCAGCAGTTGGAGATTGAGCATAGCGAGATATACAGTCTATAGACGATTATCAACAAAAGCAGCATCACCCACGCATCATGAACTGGTTAACTAATGATTCATGAAATTTCGGAAGCCTCTTGAAGATGTCTGTGGAATTGGATGGGTAAGAAAAAGTTGAATTGTACAGTAACTTGCTGGAAACAAATCTGTTAACGGTAACGGTAGTAGCCTAATGATTACAAAGTACCTCTGAACTATGTTTTGGTTTAATATATCTGTGAACTCTATTAGTTATGGAATATATTATAGCTCTAATAGAATAAATTCTGTCCAGTATCACTTTGTATATCAGCCATCGTATAGCCTAACGTTACACTTCGATTAGTAACGTACATTAACGGTCGCAGTTTGCCCATAATGCAACGCAAATGGTTTACGAAACATAAACAATGCAACCGGTTGCAGTGGTAACTTTTACGAACAATTACGCCAGAAAGTAAAGCTTCAATTGAATATTTTGTGTAAGTAACGTTAATAGCTAAAGGTGTAAAGGGTATCAATGTTTTTCACTGTTTTAACTAGGTATGTTGCTAAATTTTCAAAATGGTTAAATGCTAACTAATTGTTCAGATATGATGAGCTTGAAAAAAGCTTTTAAATGATACCAATATCATGTTTATGGGATCAAGAGTAACAAAATACTGGCCATTTGAAACTCGAAAATCATCACTTTATTTTGTCCCATGTTTTCCATAAAAATTCAAGAAAATTGTTATTAACCAAAGGGTTTCGTATCTAAACTCCTTTAAAAGTTTTCGATTAAAAACAAAAATATTCAATTCATAATCATAACTATTGTATAGTTACATTACATTTCGCACACACTCTAATACAGACATCTACTACATGGCTATACGGCTGCTTCACATTCTTTGTCCATTCAAGCAGATTTTGGGGGTGGTAAAACTCCCGTGGTCGTCGTTCAAATTTATTAAAATTTCGTTCACTTGTAGTTTAGCAATTAAACTAAATGTCTTTTACAATTTCAAGAATGTCTTTACTCAACTTCAGAAAAACAACGGAGATTTTACAAACAACAGACTTTGGCGAGCTCGCACGGCCAGTAGTTAAACATGAAAGTTGGTGACTGAAAACGAAAAGGTACCTATGCTTCTTCCGGTGATGTTAACAATAAAAACTCAGAAATTTCGCCATCAACAACCCAACAGAAGCATTATCACCGCGCGCCACCTGAGGAAATCTTGAGTTTCGTCTAGCAGAACTAAAAAGTCAGCAGCGACAGCGGAGTTAGCAACATACCTATTTTAACCTAAAACATTTGCAGCAAATATATCCATCTGCATGTGAATAACTGTGTATAACGTTAGGTACGGGACTCACTATACTAGTTTTTTATCTTATCTCAATGTAAATTCTTGAGATGACGACTGGCTCCAATGTGACCATGAGCATTAAGATAATCACAATGTCACCACCACACGATTGAAGTTATTTTTTTTAAGTTGGTTGGGATAAGTCTCGAGTCACACTCACACAACGTCTCCTCTCACGGGGGTTGCAAATCGGGTTGAACAGTTGGGTTAAAATCTTGAAGTGTGTGTGCCCAAGTCACGACTTTGAGAAGTAGAAGAGTTGTCAGTATGAGTGAACTGTTCAGTTCCTGATTTGAGACAATATGAGATGATGAATCACACACAGCTGTACATTTAAGCTAACTCGTTTTCCCGTTAAATCTACATTTTCTAGTGTAATGGAAGGCTCTGCAATCCTTGAACCAAAGCTTGAGCTGAATCCTGAGTCTGACATCGATGAGGATGTTGAACAGCTAAAGCTCAAATGGACGTCCAAAGAGGTGAGTGAAAGCATCAGGCATTAAAAATAGGGATGCACCGAAAGGAAAATTCTTGGCCGACGCCAAATAAAATGGAAAAACTCCAGCTGAATGTATTTTTTATTTTCCTAATGGGCTTTGTGCCCAGCTGCACTGCTTCCTGAACTTCTGCCGGCTCCGTGTTTCCTGTCTGCCATTATTGGATAAGCTGATTAATCCAGGTGTGTCTGATTGTTGTTGTTGTGATTACTGAGGTCAGGCACACCTGGATTAATCAGTTTGTTTATGACTACTGAGGTCAGGCACACCTGGATTAACCAGTTTGTCCAATAATGGCAGACAGGAAAAAAGGAGCTGGCTGAAGTTCAGGAAGTAGTGCAGCTGGGCATAAAGCTTATTGTTTTGCCAAATGTCTCACTATTGCACAAGTAACATTCAGAATTTAATTTTTACTATATTTATTTACTACATTATTTAACAAAGATTTTTTTTAACATTCCAGCAGTCATTACTGTGGGTTCACACCAGCCACGTTTAAGGGGTCAAATTCGCGGGTACCGTGTCTAGTTTGCTGCTTGAACATTTTGAGTTTACTCGATTCATTCGCGCGTGAAATTCTAGTCATCGATACATTCACACGGAAATTTGTGTAATGGGAGGGGCTTCTGCAACTCCGCTTGCACTTTGTAATCACGTCACTATTAGAGCAAGCTCCTGATTGGTTAACGTGGCACATTTTTCCGCCAAAGTTCACATTTTTCAACTTGCATGTTTCCTGCGACAATTGGGAGCCCTGAATGAATAGACTTTTAAAATAAATAACTTAACTTAATATTATTTTTTTATTGTATACTTTTTTTTAGGAAACTTGCAGTTTACAGTAAAATAAAATATGACTGTTTTCATTTCAAGCAATGTGTGCTTTGATTTCAGTTGAAGTCAAAATGTTCAATAAATAACCTTAACAACTAATACTTTCTTCTTCAGTCAATTATTTTAAAATCACAAAGATAACAGCAAATGCCCTTTCAATAGAAAAATATATCCCACCTTTAATATCTGAGCATATTTAAAATACAGACCTTGCCAGTGAACTATTAGGCAAAAAATAATAATAATAGTTCATTAATCATAATTGATGTCAAATGTTAAATTAACCCAAGGATTTGATTTTAGGTTAAATCATCCAGCCCTACTGTATGTAATTTTTTTTGCAATGATCACTCAAATGTGGTGATCAAACACTTGAAAAAGATATATAATAGAGGCAGGACATTTAACAATAAACTTTATTAAACAAAATGTGTATTAGATCAGTGCACAGAACTGTAAACTGCACTTATTAGTAGGGGTGTAACGATTCATCGTGCAAATGCGCGTTTTCTCAATGAATGAATTTGAATGAATTACGGTGAAATCCCGTCACATCCGAACGCCAGGGGGCGCTCTCGTGCAGAAACACTTTTTGTGCCACAGAAGAAGTAGCATTACAAACGCTATTCCAGGAAATGTCTACACATGAATATTTATATCGCTGTTCTTCAAATGATTTCAGGTATTTTCATGATAATAAGGAATATTTTGAATGATTTTGTTTAACGAGTGTTGCTTTTTTAAATGCACGTTATAAACGACTCCGACTCATAATGATTTTAGATTGATAAGGACTTCCTACTGACCAAATGCCGTAATACAGGCACAAGCTGTGTATAAAACGAAGAATCGCAGCCTTGCGATTCAGAATCGATTTCAGACAGGCATTTTTAATGAGGACCGCGATTGAATCGTGATTGAATCGTTACATCCCTACTTATTAGTAGTGCTGTGTTCAAAATATCGGTATGATGATGCATCATCGTGAACTCCTCATGATTTGTGCAATCAATTGAGCACGTTCCGGATTGACCCGGATTAGTGTTGGGCGATATGCCCTATTTTCAGATCGTCCTATCGTCAGCCTGTGAGATCGGCGATACACGATATTATCGGGGGCGTGGCAGTAGTTTACTCTTTTTATTAATTTTTACTCATTATAACAAGTCACTTGATGGGTGGACAAAAAAAACAAGACCGTAACACCGTCATGACCGCAACCTTCTTAAAACTGATGCCATTAAAGCGAGCGCGTCATTAAAACCCTATCATGATTACTTAATAACTGTAAAAACATGCATCTGCGCACGCACACACACGTGCGCGCACATACAAACTATTCAATGCATTTATTTAGTGCTGTTGCAGAAGACTACACGTGTCAAGCAGTGGTGCTCTCATGAGGTGCCTTTCTAAACGCATCGGACCAGCGGAACGCGATCATATTTTAAACACAATCATATATTAAACACGAGGGACGTGTTGCTACAACTCATCAAATGCATATCATAAACAGGATTAATATCTAGTGATCTGACTTCAGACAGACCGCAGCTTTCTGCACGTACGCGAGAGTGAGAGAGAGGCGCTAATATGCAGCGGGTCATATTTTAAACAAAAAGTAAAGTTTGCATCAGCTCGCATGAAACGCATTAAACTGAACAAATAAGGATTACTACTAGTTTATGTTTAGACTGCGGACAGACGCGAGAGCGCGTGCACGTGAGACAGAGAGAATCGCAGCTGCTTATGACGCAGCACGCTGGATTTAGTGGTAGAAGGAGACCAAGACGCGCGCATTAAGTGCAGGTACGTGCAAGAAGGAATTCTCTCTTTACAAGCTCTCCGCGTAAAGTGAAGCCCACAAACCCTCATGTGAGGAAAAGCATGCATTGTGGGTGTTAATATAAAACTATGATGATGATAATAATAATAACCATTCGCCAACTATCGTCTTGACTATCGTCATGAAAGCCTGCCATTGGCGATATGTCTGAAGATCGTCGATACACGATACTATCGTCTATCGGCACAACCCTAACCCGGATGCACTTTTGAAGGTAGTGTGACGAATCGCCATTGATCTGTGGATCTGTATGGAAAGGACAAGTGTGACTCGCAGGTGTCACTTGACTTTCCATGTCCGTTTCTTTCGTCTCCGAATCATGATTTAAGGCCCACCCAAAAAAATCATAAACTCAGAAATGGAGAATGGACTGTGGACTTGTGGACTCCACAATTCATTACTTCACAGTTTACGGTCTTTGTAATGTGTTTCAGCAATACATTTCCAACATTTATAACGTGTTTAGAGACAGATCCCATAAATTACTTTATAGGACATGTTTAGATTTCCACTTTCTACTTAGATTTCTCTGGAACATTCAAAGGTTTTAACTGGTACTTAGGCCTAGTCCACGCGGACACGGGTATTTTTATAACCGTGAGTTTTTTTCACGCGGTTCGGCCGTTCGTCCACACGAAACCGCAGTATCAGGGCACTGAAACCGAGCATATTTGAAAACCCCGGCCAGGGTGAGCTTTTTAAGAAACCCGGTTACAGTGGTGTCGTGTCGAGAGTAAAACCGGGGGGTTTGCCTTGCGACGTCAGAGTGTGCGCCGTTATCCACTATGTTTGACGTCAAGATTGTGCGCCGGGACTGCTTTGTTGATGATTCTGTGCAATGGCGGACGTATCTTGCTAATAATAACTGTGCTAACAGAGCTTCTAACATGTATACAGTTAGATGCTCAGTTATCTCACTATATTGCGGAACACGATTTGGGTTATATCCCCGCCTACTGGCGTGGCATGCTCTTGATAGCGTGCTTTTGCTTTATCGTGTAGATGGATATTTAATTTAAACCGAGCATTAGGGGTGGGCGATAAACCGGTAGACATAATTAACCGGTAGAAATTTGTCAACCGGTAGAGATTTTGGACTATCATTTCTATCGAGGTTACGCGCCCACGTCACGCTCCTATGCACGTGGTAGTTAAAACGTAACGTTTGTACACGTATTTAAGCACTGCAGTTTTAAAACAAGTTATTTTAAGCCATTGAAACACAGACAAAAGATCTGTATGCGTGCGTTCTTTCTGTGTCTCAGGAGCGCACAAGTCGCGCAACCGCTGCTCTTTCTGTCTGTGAGGAGCGTGCAAGTCGCGCGACCGCTGCTCATTAAGCTTGTGAGCATTTTTCCGCTTTATTGGCCTTAAATAGACATATGCGTCAAAATTCCCGTCTTTGCAAGCATCCTCATAAACACGACCAGTTAGGTCTTAAGAGAAAGTAAACAGCTAAAAGAGAAAGCGCATGTGTAACAGTGTATTGGATCCGGACTTTGTTCTTAAAGGGGAAGTTACCTAATTTTGCTTCTGTCTGTCACTCGTGTTAGTCAAACAGCATTGAGAGAAAATCTCTCACTGCTCCTGATTAAATCACTTTTCTACCTTAAATAAAAAAATATATATATAAGCCTACACATATATGCATAATTATTTATTATCATTCTTATTTCATTGACTGTTTATCTTCAGAGAGCTTAAGTTTTGTTTGTTTTTATCTTCTTTTTATGCTTGTATATTTTTTTGTGATAATTATGACCATTTCTATGGTATTAAAGATTTAAACCTTATTAAAACATAAACAACCTCTACCGTGATACATATATATCATGATATAAAATTAATCCTATCGTGATAGAAGATTTTGGTCATATCGCCCACCCCTACCGAGCATGTGTGGATGGGATTCTTTTTAGGGAAATCTCCGGTTATAAATATGCCCGTGTCCGTGTGGACTTGGCCTTAGTTATTACAGTTCACAGTGTTATAATCACAGCTTTATTTAAATGTCCCAGAATTAATGAATATTTGCTTTTTGTATTAGTTGTAACACTTGAAATATATGAAATGTGTATGCACTGCCTAAGATACAAAGTGATGTTATAGTTGTCAAGCCTTTTAGATTGTACACAATTGTATTACTTGTTAAGGCAACCAAACTTGCGTTGTTTAAGCCAGATAAAGAATGTGGGCACATTTAAAAAACTGACATTGCTTGGTATTATATATTTGTTAATAATAGGGCTGGCTAATAAATTGCACAAAATGCCATATTTCCCCATTTGTCAGTAAACTGCGGCTCTGTGCAAGAAATGCCACTCCATCTTATCAAGGAATCGGCTTTACTGATGAAATCGCAGCCCTAGTTAATAAGCTATTTTTAAATGCAGGGTTCCCACGGGTCCTTGAAATCATTGAAAGTTTGTGAATCTGGAGAAAAAATGTAAGGTCCTGGGAAGTTTTTGAAAATATACATACATGGATACAGATCATTGAAAGTGCTTGATTCTATTTTATGCAAGAAGTTTTCTGGAAAAAATCCATATTATTCCCTGTGTAGTGAAGGATAATATCATAAAAATTCTAGACCTTTTAAGCACACATGCTAAACTGTTCGCTTTATATCTTCTGTATGCGAATGTTAATTCATACCAAAATGCTTTTTTGCATAGTTGTTTTTGACACATGAAAACGTCTCTGGTTACGTATGTAACTGTTGTTCCCTGAGAAGGGAACGAGACGCTGCGTCTCCCTTGCCATACTTTCTGCTTCCCTGTAATGCAGTCTTTGGCAATATTTCAGATAGCGATATACTTACTGGCTCCCTCTTCACCCTGTTTTTGTCGTTAAGCCTCCCCATTGATTGAATTTGATTTACACATTCAGACGCACTTACCCCTGGATACGTCCCCAAAGTGTCACCGCAGTAATGCAGTGCGAGTTCCTCGAAAGGGAACTGTAACAATGTATCTTAAAAGGTAATACTTGCTCTCACTTGAAATGTGTTCCCACATTTAGTCCTTGAATTTGAGGGTATTGGACTTGGAATGTCCTTGAAAGGTCCTTGAATTTGAAGTTAACTATGGTGTGGGAACCATGATAATGTAATGAATTAACTTTTCTTCAGGCCTTTGTCACAAGATCTGTCTCAAATTACTTAACATAAGACAGGTCAGTTGTAAGAAAATTCACCAAGTCAAATGACAAAACAGTATTTTATTGTTGTTAAATAAAAGTCCCAAATGAGTTTTCTAGTTGGTATGAGACACCACATTTATCACGATATGGGAAAAATATGGACGGTGTGTTCGTTACATCACCCATATGTTTCTGAAGAGCATTTTTAAAGCTTAAAGTGGGTAGAGTGGGTCGTTGCCATCTTGGCATCGCATCACTCCCGGATGACAAACAATGAAACCACGTCCGTCTAAGTCTACGTGATGAAGTTAACTTAGGCTAAGGAGCTACTATACTATACGCTACTGATGGAAGGCTAGAAGTTCAGACTTTCAGGGGCAATGACGGTTGCGGGGATGGAAGATTTTGACCATTGATATTTCAACATTTCCAACTCTTGAGGTAAATTAACCTAAAACTTTTTATCAGTTATTGATACTACACTACACACGGCTTAATACACTTAATATATTACTTACCGGTTAAGAAACGTTAGTTGTGCTTAAATCAGAATTAACGTTAATAATCTAGCGTTAGATTCATATTAGGTAAAACATCACGAATATTATTATCCCTTTACATTAGTAAGCATTTTAATGGCTTATTATAAGGTTAAATAGTGTAATTCCCCATACTATTTTGATTCACTGTTATCGACTTCTTTGTGAGATGGTCCTGAATCCTGAGATGGAAATGCACTTTTATTTCTTTCAGCGATCGATTAAGGTTGAGGTCATGGACAACCATGACGCACCCACCACATCTTTTACACATGAACAGAGCTTAAACTGTAAGTACTAGTCTTGGCTACTGACATTTGACATCTGCTATTACATTGTCTGTCTTAAAAGGACAACAAAATATTAAACTGTCATTTATATTTTGTGTTGTTGCTTTCTTGCTCTAAATCTCCCACAACGTTTATCAACATAAAAAACTGCTCTACTTTTTGATTTTCATTACCTCTTTTTTTTCATAGACACAGTGTGGATCATTGGTGACAGCTATGTCAAACAAGGTGCCCATAGAGCTGCAGAGACCAAGCAAAGCAACCTCAGTCTGCCAGGCGTCCGTGTTTGTTGGTTTGGCATGAGTGGACTGCAATGGAAAGGACTTCTTCCCTTTTTCTCCAACTCCTTGCGAGGAAAAGCAGCCCCGGAGGTCCTCGTCATCCACTGTGGTGCCAACGACATGGGCGAGGTCAGAAGCGTTCAGCTGGTGAATGTAATGAAGCAAGACCTGCAAAAGCTTCAACTCTGCCACCCTGGCATGAAAATCATGTTTTCAGCTGTGACCCAGAGGTGCCGGTGGAAGGCTAATGTCAATCCGGTTAAGATTGACAAGGCTAGGAAGTTTGTTAACAGTGTAATGGCTACATTTGTTCAGAGCATAAATGGTACCATGATTGAGCATCCTTACATTAGACATGACAGTCCTGGACTGTTTTTGAAAGATGGAGTTAATTTCACACCTAGGGGAATTGATATTTTTATAAGTAGCATAGCTAACTGCCTGAAAGACCACATCAAAATGCAATAAACGGATGACAGTTTGTTGTAAATACTTTTTATTTGCTGTCTGTTGAAATTACATTTAATATAAATGTGTATGTTTAAGGTTAGTATGAATATCTTGTATTACAGAGCGAGGTTATGTACTGCCCAACGTTTTGCTGGTTAGTAAGTGTTGAGATATTTTTTATTTAATTGCTTAAAGTGTTAAAAATTAAATGTATGGATTCTTTTTGAATGTTTTCAATAAAATAATCTGTTTAAGCGCCCATTGCTGTGTGTTTGTGTTTACGACTTGCAGTGCGTGTGTTCACTACTCAATAGAATGGGATAAATGCAGAAATGCTTCCCTTTAAAAAAGGGATAGTTTGCCAAAAAGTGATATTCACTCTCATGTTGTTACAAATTTGTATAAATTTCTTTGTTCTGATGACCACAAAGGAAGACATTTTGAGGAATGTTGTAATCAAACCAATCATGAGCCCCATTCACTTCCATTGGAAGCTGCTAGTGTAATGCTGTGTTCACACCAGCCACGGTAGAGTTGGCAAGCGTGGGTGATTTACATGTTAAGTCAATGCAAAGACGCGAATAGGCATCCTACGGCGCGTGTGGAAGGGCGAATTGAGCGCTGCCGCAGGAAACGCGCAAGTTGAAAAATCTGAACTTCGGCGGATTGCCGCACCGCATTAACCAATCAGAACCTTGCTGTAGTAGTGACGTGATTACAGGAAGCGAGCGGAGTCTCAGCAGAGTCGCAGAAGCCATGACGCGAATTTCCGCGTGAATGTCTCGAAAGACTACAATTTCACGTGTGGCTTTCACGCGCTAATAAAGCGAGTAAACTCAAATGTTCCAACTACGCACGAATAGCGCGTTTTTGCAACATAAGAGTGACCCTGATGCAGAGTGTGCTTGTTTTCCTTGTTTTTGTATTCAATAAAACAACTGTGACTGTTAGAATAACAACGAATAAACAATGTCCATACACAATGTTCTGGATAAGTGCAGTTAAAACTGCTTTTCAATGCAATGAAATGGCGTTTAATGTTACAGACGGCCACGGTCTGCGTGCATAACAAACATTTAGCACGAAAACGTATTAGCCTTCAGGCTTTCCCATTTGTCCATAATGGATACCGAACATATACAGTACTGGTCAATAATGTTGCAATAAGCATGCACACTGAAAGCACTGTTTGTTTACATCATGTTTACGTATTGGACATAACAGATCTACAAAACAAACGTGCGGTAAAAGATAAGCAAATTCCCAGCCACCGCACTTGTATGTATGCTGTCAAGTCACCGGGTATCAATAAAATATTGACACTTGGCAATGTTGTGCAGTCGATAATGACGTAATGTAGCATACTTTTATTAGTTGTTGGTTTTTTTGCAAATGTTGCTTTGAAGAACATAGTTGTACATATGAACACAATATTGAGCAGAGTATCCCCGCTCACTTCTGCAGCCATGTTGCCGCTGTGTAGACGATACATTTTTACATACCCCTTCGTTTGAAGTTAGGTTCTGGAAAAAAAAATGTTTCAAGGGCTATCTGGCACTTCCTCCTATCTCTAAAACCCTACAACCAAAAGAAAATCAGGAATGCGCAAAACGAAGGGAAAAGTGAAGGGGTAAGGGGTAGAATTGGGCCTTAGGCTATGTTTACATTAATGCGTTTATACTTTAAAATGCGTTACTTTTGCTACGTTTACGCCTTTCATCTACACTACATCACCGTTTTCGACCCTCATAAACGGATTCGTTAGCAAATGCTGCAGACCCGTTTTAGTTTAAGAACTCGGACGTTGTGCCGAGTGTAAATGAACGAAAACGGAGTCTTATGTAAAGGAACAGCTGATGTTAATGTGACAGCGCATCATTTTCAAAGTAAAAATTATTTTTATTCAGGTAAATGGAGGTTTGCAACTGAGGTTTTGACAAAAATAGTAAACATCTACCAACCAAACCAGCTATTATAAACGCTATATCAGATTGTTTTAACGTGTATCCTTATAGATAATGTCTGTTTTATATTTATGTTTGAGTATTGTTGGGTTTGAATGTTGTTGTAATGTGTTTATGTTTTGTTTAATTTTAGTTCGCTTATTACGAAAGATAGACTGTAATTTTAAACGGCATATAGGACGTTGTAAAGGCCAATATGAAGGGAGAATTGTAATGGGTCAGATATTATTTTCGAGTTAACTTTAAGTTTTGTTTTCTACTTTAAAATTAATTTCGTTTCATATAATTTGTCTCTTAATTTTAATCGATGTTTTGTGAATATAAATAAATAAAAACAATAAAACCAACGTCATTAATATTTAATGCTCGTTTAGTCGCTTGCGCTTTTAGCTATTTCTGTGTTGCTAGCAGAGGACGTGCACGGACCTCGCACACTTTTAAAAATTAATGCAATAAGCATTTCTGTAGGTTAAAGCTATACTTCACCTCTTACTATGTTTGATTGAAGTTTGCATTTGCTGAAATTTATTTTTGCTTCAAGTTTGTTTAGTACTGTTCACTTGAATGCTTTCTTTTTAAATCATAAAGACCTTTCTGTTTAGTTATAAAATCTAAATTAACCTATTAATCATAATAATATGTTGTAGGGGGGAGCTAGAACAGTATAAAACACATTTTTATAGGTTCAAAAATAGTGTCTATTGTAGTTGCCAGCAAAGGACCCAGGTATGAATTTTTGTCAATATCGCACACCCCTAGGCTGCATAAACGCGCAAATGTAAGCTATTATTAGAGTAATAAGTTATTTTACACTTTTATGTCCATGGCCAGTTACGTGATTGGTCATATTTCATGCGTTTATGGTCGTGTATAGTGTGGATGAAGATTCTTTTTAAAATGCCAGTATAAACGAGGATCGTTTTCATTTTAAAATGTCGTTTTAAAACGCAAATGCTGTAATGTAAACAGGGCCTCAGTTTGACTGCAGGTTTATTCATAGATTTAAAATAATTATATAAGATAAGAATATAATGCCTAAAGTAAGGCACTATCTTTGTAAAAGTACATGAGTTAAGTCTTTCTACGAGTTCCCGCAAAAGCTAATAAATGGCAAAAATGAAATTGCACATCATGATACAAGACAATTTTCAATGTATCGTTTTGGGAAATTGTTGGCGATACACAGCCCTATTTCAAATATGGTAAATTTGTTATCGTCAAATTTAATCGCAATTCACTTGTAATATTGTTTTAATATTCTAGTGTTAATATGTACAGTATATGCAAAGTTTACAGGAAATAACAGTGTTTGTTGTTAACTTTAGGATGAAATTCTTGGGACCCTTGTGAGGCGACTTGGAAGGAATGACTGGGAATTGATTGCAGGCTTCCTACCTGTGAGTGTTTTTTTCCCAGTTGTTTTATCTAGAGCTCCAACTACTATACATGCAGTGCTGTTGCTTCACATTTTTAAAGAGGACATATCATGAAAATCTGACTTTTTTATGTTTAAGTGCTTTAATTGGTTCCCCTGTGCTTCTATCAAATAATAAAATGTGGAAAAAATCATGGTTTGGTAAACCATTCTCTGCAAGCATGTGAACAAAATAGGTCATTGAAAATTGGCTCCCCCTGTGATGTCAGAAGGGGATAATACCGCCCCTTAATCTGCACTATCCAACCACAGTACGGCCATTTAGTGCAGTGATCATCTCATTTGCATTTAAAAGGACACACCCAAAAACTGCACACATTTGCTCACACCTACAAAGGGGCAATTTTATCATGAGATGTTTTTATATAATAAAAAGTAAATGGCCATAAAAATGACTTTTCTGGGTTTTCACAGGTCACATATTATTAGAATTTATTAGCAGTAAAGATTAATCCATGATAAAAAACTATATAGCTCATTGTTAGTTTGTTAGTTAATTTGTTTACTTATGTTAAATGGTCAATGTGTAGTTTTTTAAGTATTTTATTAGTCAAAATCAATGTCTTTATTCATAAATTTGTCCCCATTGGGGTCAAATGACCTCTGCCAGTGATCTGACTTTTCTTTGTAAGCTTAGAATTTTTTCTCTTTATTTTCATTGAACGGGTAAGTCCACGTCGTTCCGCCATATTGAAAAACTATAATAAAGGGACAAAAAGCAAAGCCTATCGCAACGCATTTCCACAAGGAGATCAGTGAGTACATAACGGCTACCGTAGTCGCAACACGCATTTGGAAAAGCGAGGCGCTAGAGAGCACTGTTCATTTGAATGCAAAATACAATTTCACCACTAGATGGGGGTAAATTCTACTTACTGTCCCTTTAACAAATAGGACTTTATTGTAAAGTGTTTCCAACAATTTTAACATAACCAAGCACAGATGATTTTAAATTCAAGTTTATTTGATACAATCCAAATATGAATTTCTGGATTGCAAAAACATTGTGTTTTGCAAATTTAAAACGTTTTGTACATTTAATTTTGAATTTGCAGGGTCGAACGGCACAGAACTGTAAATACAGATTTACAACTGTAGTAGACCCTGACCTCACTAAGGGAACCTGGACCAAAGAAGAAGATAATAAGGTGAGCTTATGCTTTTTCTATATCCTGGTAAATTATTATTTTTTTTAATATACAAGGTAATATTAAACCTTATGTTTCAGCATTTAAAACTTCCATCATAAAAAAATAGAACCAAGCTGCTAAATGACTTATTTGAAAGATTAATCGGTTGAGTTTTATTGATTATTCAGCATTTGCAAATCAGTTAAAGAGCCCCTATTTTCCATTTCATGATTTTACATTTCTTTTTCTGTGTAAGTTCAGTATAAACATATACTAACTCGCATAGTTACAAATCCTAAAGACTACGATGACTCAAATTATCATCTACAATCTCTTTTCTTGGACTACAATGAACGCAAGGATTGTAGGCAACAGTTTACTTCCTCTTCTCGTTGATATGAACACGGTGAACATTTTCATAATTTTGTCTGCTTATGATTCACAGACTGAAATTTGTCTATTTTTGTCACCGCGTCAAAATAAAAGTCTCTCAGATTTTTTTTTTAAAAAGTCAATTTGGTTACATTTGGCAATCTTTAAAGACATGTTTACTGATTTTTGAGACACACGTGTGTCACGCGAAGTTGTGGGCGGGGCTACAAAAGTGGTGGCTGTATTTGGATTCGGGGAGGTGCTTCAGTTCTACTTTGACGTCATATTTCTCAGAATTCCACACTTGGTGTAATACTGGCTTGGTGCCAAAAACTGTTATATTTCAGTAGCACGGATGTTTCAGTTCTGAAACTTGCAGGATGTTCATTTAACTATGATGACCTCTTATATAACAAATTATCAAGTTAAAATTGAGTATTTGATTCACCGCTCCTTAAATGGTCTGACTATTTGCTAAACTGAACTCTTGAACAAATACCTCGTAGAAAATAACAAATGTTTGGTTTCCTAGGTAACCTACGTGTTGTTTTTTGCTTGTTATATAAATAAACTACGGTTAAAGTACTTTGTTGTATTTATTCTTAGCGTAGTTTACCGGAAGTTACGTGTAGACCACGGACGCTGTTTGTTTTTGTTGTTACTGCTAAAACCATCTATATAAATTGATGTTTTGTCTCTCCTGACTTTATTGAAATGTAATTACAGTAAAGCTTCTTTTCAACAATGCTAAATTGTGAAAAGCACTATAGAAATAGTTTAATAGCAAGTGAAAGTCAAAAGTCTTATTGTGAATAAGTTTGCATGACAAATTCACTGTTGTACGATAGTCTTGCTATTTGCAAAGTCTATGCCAAGATTTCAATCCACCTTTCATCAATATTATGCTTCGTGTCTTCAAATTAACAGACAGTGTTATTTTTTTTTTTGTAGCTCATTGAGTTGGTGTCTTTGCATGGCGACAAGAAGTGGAGCGCAATTGCAAAGCACTTAAAAAGTCGAAGGGGTAAACAGTGCAGAGAGCGTTGGCATAATCATCTTGATCCCTCTGTGATTAAGACTCCCTGGACAGAAGAGGAAGATCTTAAAATCATCAAATGTCATTGTGTGCTGGGAACTCGTTGGGCTCAAATGGCAAAGTTTTTCCCTGGAAGGACTGATAATTACACTGGGCTTGAAAATGTATGTTGGTATATTTTGTTGTTGCATTTTAAATTGGTGAATATGCAGGTTGTTAAATTAAGGTATTGAACCATTAACATTTGATGTTTTTAGGACTGATAATTCCATCAAAAACCATTGGTACGCAACCATACAGCGTAAAATGGAAAGGGGCATCTATAAAATGGAAGACATTGATGTGAGTGATCTTGAATTCTACCTACCAGTAAAACGAACATGTACTTCCACAAGTCAAGACAAGGTATGTTATATCATTTTATAACTCTTTCTCCGCCATTGACGATACACACACTATATTGCCAAAAGTTTTGGGACACCCTTACAAATTATCAAAGCCAGACGTTTCAATCACTTCCATGTCTCAGGTGTATGAAATCAATCACCTAAGCATGCAGACAGCTTTTACAAACATTTGTGAAAGAATGGATCATTTTCAGGAGCTCCGTGAATTCAAGTGTGGTTGCAACCTATGCAATAAATCCATTCGTGAAATTTTCTCACTACTGAAAATTCCAGTCATCTGTTAGTAATATTATAACAAAATGGAAGCAATTGGGAACAACAGCAACTTAGCCATGAAGTGGTAGGCCACATAAAATCACAGAGTGTGGTCAGCGCATACGAAGGTGCACAGTGGACAAAAATCTGCAACTTTCTGCAGAGTCAATAACTAGTACAGACCTCCAAACTTCATCTGGCCTTTAGATTAGCTCAAGCACAGTGCGTAGAGAGCTTCATAGAATGGGTTTCCATGGCCAAGGTCAATGCAAAGCATCGGATGCAGTGTTGTAAAGCATGCCGCCACTGGACTCTAGAGCAGTGTAGACGTGTTCTCTGGAGCGACGAATCTCGCTTCTCTGTCTAGCAATCTGATGGACGGGTCTGAGTTTGGCGGTTGCCAGGAGAATGGTTCTTGCCTGACTGGATTGTGTCAAGTGTAACGTTTGGTGCAGGGGGGATTATGGTGTGGGGTTGTTTATCAGGGGTTAGGCTTGGCCCCCTACTTCCTGTGAAAAGAACTCTTAATGCTTCATCATACCAAGACATTGTGGACAATTTCATGCTCCCAACTTTGTGGGAACTGTTTGGGGATGGCCCCTTCCTGTTCCAACATGACTGTGCACCAGTGCACAAAGCAAGGTCCATAAAGACATGGATGAGGAAGTTTGGAGTCCTGACCTCAACCCAATAGAACATCTTTGAAATGAATTAGAGCGGAGACTACAAACGAGGCCTTTTCGTCCAACATCAGTGTTTGACCTTACAAATGTGCTTTTAGAAGAATGGTCAAAAATTCTCAAACGCACTCCTAAACCTTGTAGAAAGTCTTCCAAGGTGAATTAAAGCTGTTAGCTGCATATACAATTCTATAGATTAAGAATGGGATTTCATCTAGGTTCATGTGCATATAAAGGCAGGTGACCCAAAACTTTTGGCGCAATATATATATTCTCTTAATGCAGTGGTTCTCAAAATTTTTCGGCGTGTGGCCCCCTTTGTGCACAGTGCATACCTTTACGGCCCCCCTAAAGAAAATGTGTAACAGATTTTTTTTTTTAATTAAACAAACATATTAAATTACACAATGTATTGCTGTTGGTTAGTAGCATAATTTTAAAGGTTTTATTACACAGAATTTATGATAAATTAATTTATTTAATAAAACTGACTGTCAACACTTTCGCAGCCCCCCCTGTTGGCCACGGCCCCCAGTTTGAGAACCACTGTGTTAATGTATATAGTGTATTCAATGTGCAGTACTGTAGTATAATATAATGTAGTATATGTGTACTGTATTATAATATACACACTAAATATCGGCCGATATATCATTATCTGTCATTTTTTACTCTCTAATATCTTTATCCCCCCCCAAAAAAAAAACGCACTTCGGTTGAGCTCTAAAATATATTATTAGATACATTTGGTGTCCAAAGTAATTATTTTTTCGACTCCTTTTTTTTAGATGGTTATATTTTTTTAATATTTGAATAATTTGTTACTTATTGTCATGGATCACAAGATATTACAGGCCTTAACAATATAATATTAAGTCTTGTATAATTTAAGTCTTATATATCTGAAAATAATGTTTTCTTGTTGTCTGTATAATTCCATGTCAATTCTCTAACTGTCAAACTCCATTACTAAGGTAGAGTAACAGTGTTGACAGTCATGTATGTGTGTGTGAAGGTGTCAGCATGGGTTAACTCTGGGTACTCCGGTTCCCTCACACAGTCCAAAGTGGATATTTGTAATTGCAGCTTTCAACAGAAGTGTTAATTATTGTGCCTGTAATCGTTCTCCTGCATATTTTTCAGATTGATTGTGTAGAACTAATGTTTTGGATATGTAATGCTTGTTCATCAAGCCTTCTTATTTTATTTATTTGTTTTATCCTACAGTCAAGTACCAGCGCAGAACAATTGCCCAAGGTAAAGGAAACCAAGAGGAAGGCTTTAGAAAAAGAAAAAAGTGCAAACAGTCCTCCCATCTTGCCAAACTTAAGTACAGGTTCACCCTCCAGCTTCAGCAGTCATCATTTTGTTGTGCAGCCAGAGCATAAGGAATTTGTAGATGCAATATTGCAGATGATTGCTGAGGACATGCTACCCCTTAACATTTCTGAAGGTTCTGGGTTTCGTAAATTAATGACTTTGATCGGACCTCAATACCCACAACTGTCGCAGCGCACTGTGGATTTTCTACTATATGATGCTGTGGAGAAGACTGTCAAGCCACAGCTGATTCAGCAGCTTAGGAACTGTGTGTCTTTAAGTGGAGGGCGTAATGTTGTTCACATTACTGCAGATATTTGGGCCAGTGAATATGCTGCGCCGCTTCTGGCTGTTCAGTTGCATTTTCTTGATTATGACTGGAACATTCATAGGCCTCTTGTAGCCTTTCGCCGTTTGCAATGTAAGAAGTTTACATCTAAGATCGGAGGAAAAGTGGAGACCATTCTTCTCAGCTATGGGCTTTCCCCCGATAACATTGGTTACAGTGTTATCCACGAGGCCAAGAACACCATTGCGACGCATGATCTTTTCTGTGACTACAAGATTATGTGTTCTGTACAGACGAATGATCCAGATGAGGGTGAATTCTTGGATTTTCTTGATGATCAAGTTTTGATGGAAGATCTCTCTCAAGTTGAAATTTCATCCAGCAAACATCTGGACTGTATCACTACTCTGCTGCATTGTGTCGTAAAGGAAGCGCTGAAGAAATCCAGCGTTGTTGAGCACGTACTCTTTGAGGTACAGAGTATAGTGTCATTCTTTCGCCGCAGTGCCTACTGGAATGAAGTTCTTGAAAAGTACTGCGGAGTCACACTGACTAGTCCTTACAGCTCAGAAAGCTTCACCTGGAACTCTACAATTATTATTATGCGTGAAATAATGCAAGAGTCAGTGTGGCCCTTGATGATGACCCTGTTGAATCAAGCTCGCACTGCGGCAAAAGACTGCACCGTTTGTCCACCAGTGGTCCAAATTTCTCGTGAGCAAGTAGTGGACTTTGTTGGCTTACTGGAGCCTTTTGAAGAGGCGGTTCACATACTTCAGGATGATGGCATTACCGTCTCCCTTATCATTCCATCTATCATTGGACTTGATAAAGTTCTGGAAACCAAGACCACAAAGTTGAGCGTTTTTTGCTCAGCCCTCCGTTCTGGCCTTCGTGCTCACTTCCAACCTTTGATTTTTCAAAAAGACTTGATTGCAGCCACCGTGCTGGACCCACGAATCAAGCTCCGACCCTTTAACGATGGAAAGGAAACATTGAAGAGCACCGCACTGTTTGCTCCTTCAAACATCCGTGCCTGTTCAGTTGTAGAAGCTGCATTGAGTAAAACTGAAACCTTAAGTTTAGTGGAGACGAGCTGTGTTAAAGCAGATGATAATGGTATGCTGCTAACTAAAGAGGCAACGAAAGAGTCTGAGCTGGATCTGTATTTGGCCGAGCCCTTGTTGAAGGAAGATGCCTGCATCCAAACATTTTGGAGGGAAGCTACCCGCTTCCCCAAGCTACAAAGCCTTTGTCGCAAACTGTTGACCATTCCAGCGTCTTCAGGAGGATTTAAAAGACTGTTTCCTTTAGCGTCATGTATTGTACGGGCTAAAAGAAACAGATTACCAGAACACACAACAGAACGACTACTGCTGTACAGAGAGTATCTGAAGAAGAATGGAAAAAGCACTGTGGAGTAAACTCTAAGCCGTTTTTCTGGTACATCTGTGTTTTGTATGCATGCATGTATTTTTTTTTTTCTTCAAAATTGTGACATGAGCCTTTGAGTTAACTGAACATGAGTAAAAACATGAGTTCAAGGTGCATTGGTGTATTGTATCTTTTAAGTGATATGAATATACTTCATTATTTTAAAGTTATAAAGGACATCACTAATTATTATGATCATCAAGTAGTCACTGGTCATAAGTGACACACAGAGGGTACTCAACAAGAATCAAGCTTCTACCGCCACGTCAGTAGCGTCTTCTACGTTTGCTGCTCTTTACTAGTAAATGGCAGTATAATCACTTTCACTAGGAATGAGGTGATGTGTTAAAGGTAATGTTCTTGAGTTATAGGGGCATGTATCATCTGTGCCAATGGGTTAGAGTTGATGGGTTCAGGCTGTCTACATTAAAGCAACACTATGTAGTTTTACCTTTAAATAATGTCTCTAAAATTATTTCAGTGATAGAACAACTTTTAACTGGACAAATTATACTGTTGCTGCAACCTGAGCAGCCTCCTAGCTGCTACTAGCACACTCTGAAAGTGGCGGTGGAGGGTAGGAAACACAGCCCCGCCCCTCCCCCTGCCTGCAGAAGAGTGTCTGATACCAGACACTGTTGCGCTTTTCAACCACATGGGGGAGCTGTAAGTCATTTTTACATGGAAACTACATAGTGTTGCTTTAAGTTAACAGACTTTATATTCACATGAGCCAATAATCAGTTACTTAATACTTGCAAATGCATTTCATTTAACTATGAATGCATTAAAATATGTTTTGCTATTTCATCAACGCACTTAACCCTTAAATGCATACCTCGGCTCAGGTCTTCAGTGACTCTGGGCATCATTCACTACACCCTGTAAGTGTGCCTGTACGTGACCTGCAATGGACTGACCATCTTTAC
The DNA here is from genome assembly GCF_027580225.2 of Misgurnus anguillicaudatus. Classification (NCBI taxonomy): domain Eukaryota; kingdom Metazoa; phylum Chordata; class Actinopteri; order Cypriniformes; family Cobitidae; genus Misgurnus; species Misgurnus anguillicaudatus. Next base: position 5,961,234 of record NC_073349.2, read on the forward strand.
AGAGTAGACCCTGCTTTTGTCCCAAGATGCTGGGATAGGCTCCAACCCTCCTCGCGTGTTTTTTGAAAGCTTGAATGGTTAGATGGATGGACTGAAATTAGTAAATAGAGTTGCAGTGCTCCTACTATTATGATGTCTGATTTATTAGTGTGGAACTTCAACCCTGTACGTTTTTAACATCTGTTGGATTAGAAATAAAATGCCAAAGTATAACAAAACATGTTTTAATTCATCTTTCTGAAATTGAAAATTACATATTAGAGACGTCTTGTACAATTTGGGCAGTTTATCCTAAGTTTTTAATGTTTCATCATGTTTCATTATCAAGTCGGCAAAATCTTTGAAAAAGTACTGTTTATGCTGGATAACACTATATTAAGCACAATTTCTTCAAAAGTATTTAAAATGAGACTTCAGTATTTTAAGGTACAGTGTGTCAATTTTAGCGGCTTCTAGTGGTGAGGTTGCGAATTGCAACCAACGGCTCAGTCCACTGCTCACCTCTTGCTTTTGAAACGCATAGAGAAGCTATGGTAGCCACCACCCGACAAACATGTCATCGTTGGAGACAACTTAGTAAAAAAAGTTTGTCCGTTAAGGGCTTCTGTAGAAACATGGCTGCACAAAATGGCGGCTTCCATGTAAGGGGACCCTCTTTGTATGTAGATATAACGTCTCATTCTAAGGTAATAAACACATAACTGTTCATTATGAAAGGTCTTTATACACCCCTGATAATTTAGTTTTGTATATTATTTTGCATTTCTGTCAAGAGATCTTTCTAAAAATTACACACTGCACCTTTACAGTGAGACTTCAGGGTAATATTAAAAATATTCCTATTAAGTGCAGCAACACTTCCCACTTTGCTCATGTTTAACTTTGGGGAGTTATGATGTTTATCTGTATCGTGTATTTTGTTTTCACATTTGTACATAAATCACTTGTTGTTTCACCACAGCATTGTTCTCCTGTGTCAATTAAAGTGATAAACATTGATCAATTGCAATTAATATAATAAGCCCTATAACACATGGGTCATCACAACATCATAACACGAATGAGTAAATTTATGAGCAGCAGTAGTAACCACACCACATTAGTTGAATTAAACATTTATTCATGGTGATGAACTGAACAAGACTTTACTGTACATTATTAACACTTTCCCATCTGAAAGAGAAACAATGATAGAAACATTTAAAAACCCGACCTCTGTTACAACAATTTACCCCGTTAAAGTTTTCCATACATACATCGAAAAATAACACTGACAATGCAAACTATATTAGTAAAATATCTTGTATCATGTAACACATTAATGTTAAGAGTACTTCAAAATATGACTGATGGACGACATTGTCTGTGATCCTGAACAATTCAATCAGTTGGCTTATGGCAATTTGTATGTATTTTACAAGGTGGCTAATTCTTGTACAAATTTGTAAATTGTTCTACGATTTGCCTTTGCCTATGTGACATTAGGGTTAGGCGTGGGGTTTCGTTATTGTTTTCATTTTTTATAATCATCTTTTTTGCACAATTAACTTTGTATGAATTCTTACAAATTAGCCAGCTCGTAAAATATGTAAGAATTCTCGTGAGATCAGGCTGGGCTTAGACTCAGAAGTCAACTATGTGTGAACAACAGCACGCACTAGTGACTCCTTATGTAAAGTGCATTAACCTCACCCGGTACCAAGGTACAGTAGCACCAACTCAACTGAAATCTGCCCTGACAACAGAGAGTAAACCATATCACTTTAAAACTTGTGATATATTTATAGTATGTTGTTCTACTTCCATATAGGCTAATAGCTCTTGAGTGCTGGTATTCTCTCTCTCTCTGGTTTAGACAGTATACACCAAACATGTGATGGATGGTAGATTGAATCAATGAATCAATAAAGCAAAATAAGGTTGTTGATGATCACTAGCGCTCACTTTAGGCTTTCATCTGTACTCTTAAACATTAAAATAGCATTGTGAATTTTCAGAGCGGGTCCAAGCTTTATATTCAAGATCTTTACAATATCATTTTGAGTCAGCAAAAGAAATGCTTCTCCATCGATCATCTGAGGAGGAAATAAATGTTGAAAAGGTTTACAAGTTTTAGGTCAAATGGGATCAGCCTTCATTGATGGTTTAAGAAACTTGTAAATGAACATAAATGTAAACAATCTACTAGCATAGTAATTATGTCTGCATGCTTCTAGTAGTTGGTGTAGCTGCAGCACTGTATTTGAGTTAAATGACATGGTCAGGATGATTACATTGAGACATTTTTGTCATAAATATTTTAGATGAAGTACTTAAAACGCTTTCATAATTGATTTGATTAAAATAGCAATTTCACCAAGTATGGACTGCAATTAAGTTTTTATTTTGAATGGTACCGTGAATATATAAATATACAAAAAAATACTAATCACTTACTTCATCTTTAAAAATGTTGGCCTGCTCCTCGCAACCAATGAGATTATTGACAAAGCCAAATACCTGCCAATGAAAGAGCGATATATATTAAATACAAAATCAAGTCCCTTTAGGTGCAAAATGTACAGCGCCGTCACAAGTTCCCTCATATGATCTCATATTTAAACATCAAATGTCAAGAGATACCAGGGAGCAATATAAGCATATATTGACTGAGAAAAGGTGAGAGGACGACACAACACAGCTAAATCGCTAAAATTATAGCAAAAGCTGCTTAATGTTGTGTAGCTTGTGCTTTGGCTGGACGTGTTTAAAAGTGCACTGTTAAGCCCTTTTCACACAGACATTCCGGAAAATGCATCCTGGATTTTTCCGGGATTGTTTGATTTTTTTGTTTATTTATACTGCCAATTATTTGCTGGCATCTGCAAGGTCCCGGAAAGACAAGTGACCTGTTGAAAGTCCTGCCCTATCCGCAGCGTCTGAAGTTTGCATATTATTTATTATTTCTCTCTCCAGAAATCACTCGCGTGCATTTTTGTTAATGATAAGATTATAAAGGAGCACGTGACGTGCCGTTCTAATGCTGGTGAATGATCTCAGCTTTAGAGTGGATATTGATGAGCTCCCTGATCTCTGTATGCATTTAAAACCCCCATTTTAAGGAGCTGAACGATATATCTTGTTGGGATGACGCGCTGGCTTTTTTTATTTATTATAAGCTTAAATGAGCATGTGACGTGATATTCTTTTATGCTGCTGAATGATATCCGCCTTAGCACGGTACGTGACGAGCTAACTTACCTGATAACTGCTTAAGTCCAGTTTGCTGACATTTTTCGTTGTGAATGTTGATCTGCATGTTAATTCCTAATTTTAAAGAGTTGAACCAACTTCATGTTGCCATGACACGCGCGTCCTCACTACGGCACGTGCGTCATTGTTTATGCGTCTCATTTATCATTTCCTGATAACTGCTTCAATCTTGATTGCAACATTTCTCATCGTGAATGTTGAAATGCAAGCGCGTCCTCATTACGACACGCCCATTACGGCATTGTTTCGGCTTTTTGTTGACACAGATGGTTTTCCGTGTATCTTACTATGTCCTCTTTCCGGGAACGATCCCTGAAGATTTACGGAACGTGTTTGTGTTCACACAGACGCTTGTCTGGCAATTTTACGGGTATTTTCTGGGACCAAATGTCTGTGTGAATGGGGTTTTATTATGCATATCCGCAACAGGAGTTAAACTTTTTGTCCAGTACATAACTTAGTTTAAGTCTGGCATTTTGTGCAGATATATGCATGTTGTATAATACATTTATGTTGTATATGAAGCTTAATATTATGTAGAGTGCGTCATATAGAAAGCGCATCAGTTTGTGTTTATTAACCCTTTAGTTTCACTTCATCGCGCAGCTATTCCTGATAGAGGTTTCATTTAAAAAGCATTTAAATCATTAATTATCTAGTATGTGTTCATTTTTCTGTCATAGTTTCTTCAAAATTAAGTTTTATATGAGTTTTTTAATTACATTTTATTTTATTTTATTATAGCACTTAAACATGAAACAAGTCTGATTTTCATGATATGTCCCCTTTAAAATGATTTTAAATACACTTAAATAAATTCTTTGCACCAATGTTTTAGGCAGGATTGAATAAAGTGATTACCTCTTCTATAGTCCAGGTAGCTACTTGAGTTGCATGAATTCCTGCAACACCAGGCAGTAACTTACAATGCTGCTCCCAGCAGAGCGAAAGAGTCCGGTCCGCATTTGCCGCGAATGCCGTCATGAAGAGAGAGGGGTACATGGCTTCTGACGTCATATCTAAAACATACGTAATGGTCATTTTTATCATCTTTTTTAAATTATGGGCCATAATCTGGTTATACTTCAAAACAAGATTTATATGCTCTATAGCTGTTGGTATATTCTAATCAGCATATTCTGTATAAACATGCATTGTTTTCTTCTGGAAGTACAGGAGACAGTACAATGTTTCAAGAACAGAATACATTAAAAAGTACAACTCACTCTGACAGTTTCTTTGCTGACTTTTACGATATTTAGGAGGGCGGCCAATCCTAATGACAGCGAAAAAAAGTGCTGTGTGAATATTTATATAACCACAACATCTTAAATGTAACTTTGCATCGTACTTGACAAACAACGGTAACCACAGTTTTACCTGCCATGGTATCGTGATTTTTTTCCTCTCTGCCCAAAGACAAGGAAGGTACGTTTGGATCCTTCTGTGTCAGAGAGATCTGCCTTGAGTCGGCCCTGGTTTCTCTCAGCCAATGGACAGCCGGATAAACAATGATGAGCAGTAAAACGCCCGGTCACATGACCAGACCCATCACATCCTGGAGTAGGACACTTTCTGTTAAGAAAACACAGCTGTTTAAAACAATTTGTTAACGTTTATTTGTATACGTTATATCTTAGGACAGGGGTCTCCAACCTGTTTTGTAGGCAATGGATAAAACAATCTGGAGGGTTACTTTTTTGATATAGTCTACTCAAAACTTAAATAAAATGTAATAAATATTAAAAATTGAGGCTATTAATGGAATTTGCTTTGGCGGGGACCACGTTGGAGACCACTGGCTTAGGATAATATGAAGAGTTCAAATGCAAAATTTTGATGCGAAAGTATTTTTTGAGCGTGTATGTAGAGCGTATTCAGTTAATGTCATTATCTCATTTTTGACGAAGGTGGCGTTTAGCGGCTTTTGCATGTGAACTCTTCATATAGTAATTATATAGAAAATGAAAACAAATGTACAATATTGAATTGTGTATTGAATTTGTTGTATGCAGAAGTCACATATGAGAGTAACCTGTGGTGAAAGCTGTATTTGGAGGGGTTGCGTGGTTGAGGAAGGCTTTTACAGGACATGGAGAAGTTTGGCTGTCGGGCTGCCAGGTTCTCTCTGGGACCTAAATGGTGTATAATACTCTGAAGTGACAGAGTATTTTTTTACATGAGCACATATGTGTCTGTGGAATGATACAGAATTATGAGTTTTTAGATTCTCACCATGTTTCTGGGCAATTGGTTCACAAGGTGGATATTTGAGGGGATGTCCTGTGCTGTCACACCACCCAGCTGGGTGGATGTCCGGGTGGTCCGAATCCACCCACTCATCATACAACTGGCTCCAGCCATCAAAATGAATCTAAGTACAAAAGATTTTGAGTTGTATTTTAAGAATAAAGAAATGCTGTAGTGATCTATAACATTATAAAACATTATTTATTCTATCTTCACAGATTATTTTTCATACATAAGTGTAGCTCCAATCATTATACTGATTGTCAATTTTTATTGTGTGACAGTGGGCTGCGCATATGAAAAAATATAACTTATATTTATAATGTTATAGGTGAAGAAAGTGCCAACTTCAGAACTATAAATCATTTAATGATTAAAGCAAGCATGTTTTTGTTGTTTATGTGTTCATAATGACAATTGTATTGAGGGTATATGTCTGCACCCCAAACCATCACTGACTGTGGAAACTTTACACTGGACCTCAAGCAACGAACATGGATTGTTTGCCTCTTTTCCTCCAGACTCTCCAAATGAAAATGCAAAATTACTTTAGATGTTGTCACACTTTAAATTACAGAAGTAGTTTTGCACACCTTAATTCTGTAAGTGTCCACCTCTTGAACCGTAGCTACACGGATGATCCCTGGACATCGCTTATCCACTGCCTCCAACTTCATCTGCACCTGGAAGCCATGAGGAGGACGCTATACAAACACATGGAAAGTAAGTGTGACCATTTCGCCCCAAACTTGGGTTTTATTGTAGGAAGAATCTTAATGTGTTTATTTAGTAACAGAACTAACTATTATTTTAAACAGAAGATAATGGTTTCTGATGTAGATCATATTATGTGTCCTTTGAAAGACTGAAAGGTTTAATACACACCACTTTAAATGCTTCAGTGGCGACTGCTGTTGAGCCTGTCTCTTCCAAATATCTCTCCCAGGAGAATCTATCAGCGTCAGGGTAATCTAAATTGGAAACTAGTGTTAATGCAAATACTGTAATGCCACAAGTATAGGTACATACAACTTTAGAGCAAGTGACACATTTAGGGCAAGCAGATGTTTAAGTTATCACAGAGACTTGTAATAAATAAAAACCTAGAATCAAAAACACAATTCACACAAGGTACAGACTATTTACATGCAATTCAGCACCATGCAAAAAAAATATAGTAGCCTAATTTGTAAGTAATTTGTATCTGTGTTGGCTGCTCATTAGGGGTGGGGTGTTTGTCATTTCAGGTTTTAACACACCCATATATATTACAATTGACCACTGTCGTAGTGTGCCCCGAGTGAGGCCAAGGGGAGGTGGTAGGAAGGCTTGGATCACACAAAATTCATTTCCAAGAGTTGTTTATTACAACGATAAGACGCAGCATGGCGTGAGTGTCAAATTCAAAAAAGTGCAAAAAAAAGGAACGAAAATTATGTACAGCAAAACATTTCAAACAAAGGCATTCAAATCAGTGCCAAATTTGTCAGTACCTCGACAAAGAAAAATGCTTTATGCAGCAAAAAAGCTTAAGTTTAACTCACGACCCTCTGTCCTCAGGTGTACTGCCCAGACTGACTTAAATAACCTAGGCCAATCTTACTAATTGATGAGCCCTACCAAATTCAGGGATCACTGTTGCAACATTTTACCTACATAAACATAAAATGCACAATAGACAGCAAATTAAAGTTCAATCTTTAACTACCCAACATTAAAATGTACTGCTATAAACAGCATTAAACAAGCACTGACCATAAACCCATACAAAAGGCAAAATTCATTTCCCCCTACACAACAAAATGGTTTGACCCAAATGAATAAATATGCAAGACAGTTGTCCCGCCCTCCCTAAGGCGGAGTCACAAAACCAGGAAGTAGTGAGTATGCCACATGCTATACAATAGCCATTGTTAATATACTCTGTTTGTAATAAATTGTGTTTAAACTCAAAATAGCTTCAGTGTGTTTCATTATACATTATTGGAAACTATTGCAGGTACTCAGCTTAGCATTACTCAATAATATGTGCACCTATTAATGAACAATACATAGCATATGTGCACTGCATGTGCTCAGATAGAATTTAAGACAAGCACATAAAACACAACCCACAGAACCCAATGTTAATGATTAATGATTATTTAAAAAGACAGGTATCAATACACATAATGTGAGATTCTACACCATGGGTAGAATGATAGTGATGACAACATACAACCCATCATCACATACCCCCCCCTTAAGCCCGTCACTAATCACAGTGACGGGACAGAAAGTCCGCAATCACATTCTGGGTTCCAACATTATACCTCACTTGAAATTTAAAAGGTTGTAGCGAAAGATACCAGCGTGTAATGCGGGCATTGCTGTCTTTCATTCTATGAAGCCATTGTAATGCCCGATGATCAGTCTCTAGGATAAAGTCCTTGCCAATGAGGTAATACTTCAAGGTGTCCAAGGCCCACTTAATAGCTAGAGCTTCTTTCTCTATTGTAGAATAGTTTACCTCACGGGGAAACAGCTTCCGACTGATATACTGCACAGGCCTACGGTTTCCACTGTCGCCTTGTAACAGTACAGCTCCTAGCCCGACCCCAGAGGCATCTGTTTGCACACAAAAGGGAAGTTCAAAGTTGGGGCTTTGTAACACTGGGTCCTGACACAAACAGTCTTTGAGATCCTGAAAAGCTGCTTCACATTCAGAAGACCAGACAACCTTCTGAGGGCTGTTCTTGCGGGTGAGGTCTGTTAGTACAGCGGCTCTGCTAGAGAAATTGGGAATGAAGCGCCTGTACCAACCTACTAGACCCAAAAAGGACCTCACTCGCTTCTTGGTTGTTGGAGGCGGACATGACCGCACTGCCTCAACTTTGTCTAGTTGGGGTTTTATTACTCCACCCCCTAGTACATACCCCAGGTAAGTCACTTCTGGCTTTGCCAGATGGCATTTAGTGGCATTAGCCACCAATCCTGCATCACGGATTTTGGAGAACACAGCAGCCAGGTGTTTCAAATGGTCCTCCCATGACGAGCTGTAAACAACAACATCATCAATATATGCTGCTGCAAAATCCTCTGTACCTCTTAGTACATGGTCCATAGTCCTCTGAAAAGTTGCTGCAGCTCCATGAAGGCCAAAGGGCATGACCCTAAAATGAAAGAGACCATTTGGGACCCTGAAAGCAGTTAGCTCCTTAACACTGTCAGCTAAGGGAATCTGCCAATATCCCTTACATAAGTCTAGTGTGCTCAGATATTTGGCATTCCCAAGGCGTTCCACTAGTTCATCAACCCTAGGCATGGGATACGGGTCAAAGGCAGAGATGGAATTTAACTTAGAAAAGTCTATGCAGAATCTAAGGGTACCATCCTTTTTCGGCACCAGGACAACAGGACTGCACCATTCACTCCTGGAAGGCTCAATTATACCCATTTCCAACATTGTCTCAACTTCCTTCTTCAAGTCTGAGATAAGCCTTGCAGGAATCCTGCAACACGTCTGTCGTACTGGACCTGGTGATAGGAGCCGGATATCATGTTTCATTACCTCAGTTCTGCCTGGCCTCTCGTTGAAAAGGCCCTCTGGAATCAAAGACCGTAGGTTCTTCTGCTGCTCTGATGTTAGATGTCCCAGCTCTGGAAGGACCATAGAATCCTTGACTGTTGGGAAGTATTGCTCAATAGACTCTTCCTCTTCCTCCACCTTACGTGCAAGAAGCTGGTCTGACAACGGCTCTGGTCTGTCCTGCCAGGGTCTTAGAAGGTTGATATGAAAGACTTGCTTCTTCTTTCGTCGATCTGGCAAATGGATCTCATAATTTGTAGGACTTATTTTCCTCAGTATCTCGTAGGGGCCCTGCCACTTGGCAAGTAGACCACTGTCCAAAGTTGGGAGAAGCAGTAGCACTTTTTGGCCCACACTCAGAGTTCTCTTCCGTGAAGACTGGTCATACCATGCTTTTTGCCGCTTCTGGGCATTGGCCATGTTAGTGTGAACAAGCTCTGCCATAGTGTCCATCTTTTCTCTCATCTTTAGGACATAAGAGACAATGTTAGTCCGTTCTTTAGGTATGTCTCCCTCCCAGGCCTCCTTCAAAATGTCCAGTGGTCCTCGTACCTGGCGGCCATAGAGTAATTCAAAGGGGGAATAGCCTGTTGAGGCTTGTGGAACCTCTCGATAGGCAAAAAGCAGATACGGCAACCATTGATCCCAGTCTGAGCCGGTCTTTGAGACAAACTTCCGAAGCATTGCTTTTAAGGTCTGGTTGAATCTCTCAACCATCCCATCAGTCTGGGGGTGGTACGGGGTGGTTTTTATGGCCTGAATCCCTAGCATTGAATAGACTTCCCTGATCTGCCTGGAGGTAAAATTTGTACCTTGATCTGTAAGAACCTCAGTGGGTATCCCCACCCGAGAAAACAACTGCACTAGAGCATTGACAATTTGCCTGGTCTTTACCTTTTTGAGGGGGAATGCCTCGGGATACCTAGTAGCATAATCACACACCACCAAGATATAACGGTTCCCTGATTTACTCCTCTCTAAAGGTCCCACAATATCCATAGCAACTCTAGTGAATGGTACATCAATTATGGGTAAACTAACCAGGGGTGCTCTATCCCCTTTCTTGACTGGGGCTGTTAACTGGCATTCTGAACAGGACTTACAAAAATCAATCACATCCATGTACAAACGAGGCCAATAAAATCTACTTGCAATTCTTGCTAAGGTTTTTTGTTGGCCTAAGTGCCCTGCCCAAGGAATGGAGTGCCCTATTTGCAACACTTTAGCTCTCAATGACAGGGGGATCACTAGCTGGTCACCCTCATCTGTTTTACGATACAACATGTCCCTCTGTACTATAAAGTGATCTCTGTCCTGAAATTTTCCTACGTCCGAGGAAGTAGCTCTCTCAAATAGACTCTTGAGTGTGACATCCTGTTTCTGCAACTCAGCAATATTGTGAGGTATATCAAAGACGTCATTACTGTCAGGTTGAGGAAGTTGTTCTACCAAAACTGTTCCTTTAACTTTCTCCTGCCTCTTCTCTTCCCTTCTCCTGACTTTTTTGCTTTGGGCTGGTTAGCAAAAGGTAACACATTAAGAGCTTGTTTATTCCTTTCTGCCTGTCTTGTCTTCGCCCTGGTTACTGCTCTGACTTCAGCAACATTTGTCTGACTTTGCAATAAGTCAACAAGTACTGGTAGGTCCCTACCCAAAATAACTGCATAAGGAGCTTGGTTAACCACGCCAACTATCAAAAGGTAAGGTAGGCCTCCTATTTCCAAGTTCAAGTCCACAGTAGCATACTCCCTTTCATCACCATGTATGCAACGTACCCTTAGCTTGCTATGGCTGTCCATGTTGAGATGTCTCACACACTCCTCTCTTACTAATGTTTGGCTAGCACCAGTATCTACCAAAGCCTTGAACTGTTTGCCCCCTATTACCACATCAACCACTGTATCAGAATTTTGATAAGCTTCCTTACCTGCCTGAGAAGGTCTAGGAACATAACAAAGGTGTGTATCACTGACTCTTTGTACTGTACACTCTGATTTCTTATGTCCTGCTTGGCCACATGCATGACAAATTAACACTTGTTTATCTTTGCGTTGACTATCCGCCTGATAACTTTTGGGGTTATTGAAAGACTTATGTTGTAGGGTTTGGGAGCTAGGGCCTTTGCTGAAGTTATAATGTAAACCACCTCCGACCACTTTCCCAGACTTACCTGCCATATTGTAGGTACTGCCTTGACTGTATCCCAGTTGATAAGTGGATCGCCTAGCCGCGATGAAAGTTTCAGCCAGCTCGGCTGCTTGTCTTGAGGAGGTAGGGTTGTGTTCACAAATCCAGGTTCTGATTTCAGGGTTAAACACTCTAAGAAACTGTTCCAAGACAATCATCTCTCCTATTTCCTCCTTGGTCTTGTCCTTTGGTGTAATCCATTTGTCATAAAGGTCTTTCAGTCTTGCCTGCAGCTCTTTGGGGGACTCGCCTTGTTGAAGTGTGTTAGCTCTAAAGCGACGTCTGTAGGTCTCTGCATTAATTTCAAACTTGTCCAGAATTGCTTTTTTGACCTTGTCATACATAAAAGTATCTGTAAGCTCCATCGCCACGTAGGCTGCTCTTGCTTTGCCTGATAACAGTGGCACCAAGTGCAGTGTCCAGTCCTGAACCGGCCATCTACAGGTTTGAGCAATTCGTTCAAAGGTAGTTAAGTAGTGCTCTATATCATCATCTTCTTGCAACGGTAACATCTTTGGGCCTTGCCAGCCCATCCAATGTGGTGGCTCTGCTGCTTGAGATGGCACTGGTGATTGTACTACATCATCTCCTTGGAGGCTGCTCTGCCTTCTATGGTCTCTGAGATTGGGAAAGTCTGTGTTCTGTGGCCAGGAGGACGAAGAGATGGCTTGCGCTGGCATACCTCCCAATGCTTGACGCTCCAGCCGTTCTCGCTGTACCTCTGCCTGTAATTGCCCGAACTGATGCTGAAGAGCACGCCATCTGTGTTCCTGTCGCTGTGCTTCCATTTCCAGCCGCGTCTCTCTATCCTTTTGAGACTGCATGAAGCTTTCCAGCATCCTGCTCAGATGTTCCATCTTTGCTCCAGTTGGCTCGGTTATCGAAGAAGAGGTTGCCTCAGTCACAGCACCTCCTTGGTCTGGAACCAGTTCGATACACTCCTCAACCTCACCCACTGTTCTTTGCGTCGTTTGCTTCTTGGGTGGCATCCTTGTGTATACCTGAAGCCTCCTACTGCACTGAAAAAACCGCTGCCACCATTTGTCGTAGTGTGCCCCGAGTGAGGCCAAGGGGAGGTGGTAGGAAGGCTTGGATCACACAAAATTCATTTCCAAGAGTTGTTTATTACAACGATAAGACGCAGCATGGCGTGAGTGTCAAATTCAAAAAAGTGCAAAAAAAAGGAACGAAAATTATGTACAGCAAAACATTTCAAACAAAGGCATTCAAATCAGTGCCAAATTTGTCAGTACCTCGACAAAGAAAAATGCTTTATGCAGCAAAAAAGCTTAAGTTTAACTCACGACCCTCTGTCCTCAGGTGTACTGCCCAGACTGACTTAAATAACCTAGGCCAATCTTACTAATTGATGAGCCCTACCAAATTCAGGGATCACTGTTGCAACATTTTACCTACATAAACATAAAATGCACAATAGACAGCAAATTAAAGTTCAATCTTTAACTACCCAACATTAAAATGTACTGCTATAAACAGCATTAAACAAGCACTGACCATAAACCCATACAAAAGGCAAAATTCATTTCCCCCTACACAACAAAATGGTTTGACCCAAATGAATAAATATGCAAGACAGTTGTCCCGCCCTCCCTAAGGCGGAGTCACAAAACCAGGAAGTAGTGAGTATGCCACATGCTATACAATAGCCATTGTTAAAATACTCTGTTTGAAATAAATTGTGTTTAAACTCAAAATAGCTTCAGTGTGCTTCATTATACATTATTGGAAACTATTGCAGGTACTCAGCTTAGCATTACTCAATAATATGTGCACCTATTAATGAACAATACATAGCATATGTGCACTGCATGTGCTCAGATAGAATTTAAGACAAGCACATAAAACACAACCCACAGAACCCAATGTTAATGATTAATGATTATTTAAAAAGACAGGTATCAATACACATAATGTGAGATTCTACACCATGGGTAGAATGATAGTGATGACAACATACAACCCATCATCACAACCACACATTCATGACCACTCCCCTGCTACTGCCTTTCCGCAACAAAAGGTTTCTCATTAAAGTACATTGTTTTTGTGAAACAAAAGTTGGCAAAATGGTTTTGACATCTTTTTTGTAGCAAATTTTGCACTCTACAACATTCAATACTCAGAAGTCTTTTGAACTATTGTTTGGTATGTGTTCTCTTGGTGTTCAAAGGGCAAAATTGTCCAAATCATAAGAATGTTTTGTCTGTAAATAAGATGACATTAACACGTCACCAGTGCAACTTTCTAGTACAATAGTACTGTAGTAACAAACAGGGGCACAACTAGCAGTTTTGGGCCTGTAAAAGAATATGCGACTCCGCTTGCTTTCTGTAATCATGTCACTACTAGAGTAAGCTCCTGATTGGTTAACCTGGCGTGTTTTCCCGCCAAATTTTTCAACTCACACGTTGTCTGCTGCAACACTCAATTCGCGGCATTCTTGCGAACGAGGTGGGATCGCGTCTAACGCGCCTTGCTAAACGCGTCATTCGTGCCGCGAGACCTCCAGACGCGCGTCAACGCATGTTTACATTGAAATCACTCACGCTTGACGCCTCTACCGTGGCTGGTCTGAACGCAGGATTAGAATTTTCCGCCAAAGTTCACATTTTTCAACTCGCACGTTTTCCACGGCAACACTCAATTCGCGGCATTCACGCAAACGAGGCGGAATTGTGTCTAACGCGCCTTGCTAAACACCTCATTCGCGCCGCGAGACCTCCAGACGCGTGTCAACGGTCTGAACGCAGGATTAGAATTGCCCAACCCCGCACCCCAGTGATGCACCTGGTAAAAAAAAAATGTATTTAAGTACATGTAAGTGTGATTAGGTATATAGGTCACCTTGTGGAGGCGTGAGGGGGAGGCCCCTTTCCTGACACCAGCCAATGGGATGAATGTATGGGCTGTGAGCATCACACCTGTGATAAAGAAAAAACTGAGACACCTGGAAGTGTGTAACTATAGGTCATGGTTCATTTCTTGAGATAACATAAAGCTCGCTTGAGGAGTTGTTGTAACTTACCAGTAGTCGTAAGTGTCATCCCAGTTATCAAAATGAACCAGAAAACGGTTGCCTACTTTATCTGTTACTGTGGCAACGCAGATGAGAGAGGGATTCATGCGGTCAACAGCCTCCAACTTCATCCCCACCTCAAATCCACAATCTGTTTCTGTTGTATGATATAAAGTCTTTTTACAAGCAGGATTTTTGTAAGTAAATGTAATCTTTCTAACCCAACATTCGCAGATAGCAAACACAATACTTTCAGTGCATTCAAGATATAAAGTTATCTGTATGTTTCCCTTTGGATTCAAACCCATAATCTTTGCATTATTTGTGCCATCTATTATGTTTCCTTTGTTGTAACTTACTGTTATTGTGCTGGAAAACACTTCTTTTGGGGCAGCCTGTGATCTGGTGATTTTAAGATAGTTCAACCAGGAAAACTCTTCCTCTTTACATCCTGCAAGGGAAAAGGGTTGAATGATGCGCTCTACATAAACAATAGCAATAATATACAGTACAACTATATACTATATAACTTGTGATATATCAGATCTTATATTTTTCTAAATGATTATAGTATTAAAACAATAAACCACAAAATGTTGTGTTACATTAAGTTGCCAATAGTGTGCTGCAGGGATTACGCATTTTTTGTACTGTCTTCTGGTTTCATTGTCCTGAAGTCGATGGTTTTATTTCAATGGGGTTTTTGTTAAATCCCAAAGTCAATGGGGAAAATGAATGAGCTTTTTGGCCAGAAAACAAGCGTCCCGCTAACTTCCGGGTTGGCCTACCAAAATATGATTGATGATGTCATCAAAATTGCCAAGAAACTTTGGAAGTGATTATTTGGAAGTTATTAGCTGGGAACCTTAAGAGTGAGAAACATTTTCATGTTCATTTTCAGCGTTTACACATCTGAACAATTTCTAAAACTAGTTTCTAAAGTTCGTTTTTGTGGGCAAAGCGTACCAATATCCGGTGTTTCCGGTTGACCTAGCTCTTTCCCCTAACAAGTTCACACATTGTATGGATTCAACCCTTGCTCCACTGAGACTTCAGGGGATCCGCTAACACGACTGGCTGGTGTTAGCTCAGCCTCACGACATGGCAGTTCGGCATTAAGATGTCATTCCTGGCCATATGATACATCTGGGACTACGTCTTAAAGATGAAAAAGCAATTCAATCCCCAAACAAAGAACATTGTTTCTCGAGGTGGTTTGGGATTCTATGACGATGCAGGGACCTCTGTTTCCCGCTCGCACCGAGTAAATCCTGACAGCAGTGTCCGGGATTATATTAGGCCATGTTCACACTGAAGTATTTTTAGAGAATGTTGGGTCTGATGGCAGTAGTGTCCAACATGATTCCTTTTGGCCTACTGCACATAAGACCTCCTCAGTGGTGACTCAAAGAGTGTTCTCCCCAAGGGGAAACTTGTTCTGTATGTTCAGGGTTACGTGCAAATGCCTTTGTTCCCTGGCTGCATAGAAGAGACCGTGGCTTCTCAACCAGGGTGTCACCTTGGGGGCACAATAGATAGAGTCACCCCTCACAGGTTGGAAAGCGGTAGGGAAAGGCCGCTTACCGAGAGATCTGTGAAAAGGGCAACATCTCCTCTGGCACATAGTGGCTGTTTACACTTAGCATTAAAATGCGTTTTCGTAGATCGGATCACAACGTTAATGCCAAGTGTAAACGGTGTTTAAAACGGTTTGAGCTCCTCCACTTTCAACCACTTTTAACCACATTCAGAGGTAGTCGAAACCCCTTTCGATTGGATTGCTTTTGAGATGTAAACGCACATGTGGTTGAATGTGTTCGAACAGCCACAGGAGACCGCCTTCTCTCCGCCCATTTATCTAATCTGAGGTACTGAACACAATGCTTTACGTCTTTTCTGACTTCTGGCGCGAACACACTGTGTGCATCGTTATTTTTAGCCTTTTATTGATACAACTAAAGCGGCTGATATACGCAGTTTAATTTTGCAAGCGTGTGAAAATTACGCTGAAAATTCAGAGAAAACTTTTACATATACATGTACAAAACACTGTGCAACATGTTTACTTACAACACAAGCAGCGACATAATATTATCGCGTCTATATAAACTCGTCATTTCTCCCGCTTGCATTTAAATAATAACAGGGAGACTCGGCCACAGTCTCACAGACCAACCCCTCAAAGTATTCAGGACAGAAGCGATCAAAAGTGGACAAGAGACGGATTTAAATACCAGGTGTAAACGTGATGTGTTTTTCTCGTCCACTTGTCATCCGATCGACGAAAACACATCTTAATACCAAGTGTAAACAGTGTCATATATTGCCAAGAAATGATAGCTGTGTTTCAGGTATTAAAACACTTCCTCCCATGTCTGACCAGAACAGACAATATGTCGGTGGTCTCATACAACAATCACCAAGGAGGTCAGACAGGCGCTTCAGGTTCTCCTCTGGGCTCAAAGAAAACATTTTTGTTGCCCAGTGCGATGCTCATTCCAGGAGTCCAGAACGTGAAGTTATTCTGTCGAGGTAGTGGAACAGATTTGGTGTCTAATGGACCAATTTGTGTCTCAGGAAGCAAAGTCATCTCCTGTCGCCTTTAAGATGGACTAGTTTACAAATAATTCAGATATGTGAACGCTGATGGCATTCCTCAAAATGTCATTTTATGACGCAGCGTCTCGTTCCCTATCTCAGGGAACAGAGATTACAATTGTTACAGAGACATTCTTAGATATAACACTACGTTAAAGTGCTAAAATCAGTGTAACACATTCCCTCAATTGGCTTACTGTTTTTATAAACCTTTGTCAACACCCTACTGAAAAATCCAGCTAAAACCAGCATAAGCTGGTAGCTGGTTTTAGCTGGTTTAAGGTGGTTTATACTGGTCCTCCCAGCCTGACAAAGCTGGTCATACTGGTGGGCCAGCTGGTATTCCAGCATGACCAGCTAAGTCCAGCTAGACCAGCTTAAAATGTGACCAAAACACAGCCAGACCAGCTTGCTACATCAGCAAAACCAGCTTCCTGTCATGATCCTGCCTGTCTGTCATTGTTATTCATAGTTGTTTATGGTCATGTGGCAGGATCGTGGCGGTACCCATGTTTTGTATTGTAGCACATTGACTTTTGTTTGGGTAGTGTGCTGCAGTGTCTTGTCTCTGCCCCCGCCCCCTTGTTTCCTCGTTAATTATTCATTTTTGGTTAACTCCCCTCACCTGAACTTCCCTCTTTATCTTGTTTAGTTTTCCCTATTTAAGGCCTCAGTGTGTCTTGACCTGTGCTGAATCATTTTGTATCGTTTGGATGTTTGTTATCTTTGACATAGTCAAGTTAGTCCTGTGTAGTTTTTTCTTAGTGTGTCGTCTATTCTTAGTCTTGTGAATCTTTGTGAATGTTTTGTCTTTTGCCCCCATGTGGGCTCTTTTGTTAATAAACCCTTTTTTGAGTTCACCTTCTCTGCACTTGGGTCCCGTCCCTCTTCGTGAATCATGACAGAACGATTCAGCCAATCAGGGACCCAGCAGGGTTTGTCGGACTCCGATCTGACCATGATGGACCAACTGCTAAGGAGTGTAGTTTTTTCTTAGTGTGTCGTCTATTCTTAGTCTTGTGAATCTTTGTGAATGTTTTGTCTTTTGCCCCCATGTGGGCTCTTTTGTTAATAAACCCTTTTTTGAGTTCACCTTCTCTGCACTTGGGTCTCGTCCCTCTTCGTGAATCATGACAGAACGATTCAGCCAATCAGGGACCCAGCAGGGTTTGTCGGACTCCGATCTGACCATGATGGACCAACTGCTAAGGAGGGCCAGAGCTCCACAGCTCCTGCAGCCGTCTGCGCTGCCACAGCCTCAGCCATCTGTTCAACCACATCTACAGCAGTCTGAACAGCCACAGCCCCTGCAGTCTACACAGCTACAGCAGTCTGCACAGCTTCAGCCCCAGCCCCTGCAGTATGCTCAGCCACAGCAGTTTGCTCCACCGCAGCTCCTGCAGCTGCCGCAGCCACTACAACCGTCTGCGCAGCAGCAGCCACTACAGATGTATGTGCAGCTGCAGCCACTACAGCTGTCTGCGCAGCAGCAGCCACTACAGCAACTGCTCCAGTGTAGGCCTTTGCCCAAGCATCCTTGGACTTTTCTCTGGAGCCTTAGTCATGTTTACCCTTATGAACTTTAATTTCCTTGTTTAGTTAATTAAGCATCACCATTGGACTTTTTTTTTTAATGTATTTGATGAATCTGTTGTCATTTTGTCATAGTCTGTGTCCCTGTCTTGTCCATTGTCTTGTATACCTTTTTGAGGAACGACTGGAGGCGTCCCTTTAAGGGGAGGGTACTGTCATGATCCTGCCTGTCTGTCATAAGCCTTGTTCGACTTCATGCGGCGCCGCAAGAATCAACAGCCGGATGACGTCAAAGTATCGCGAGACAAAAATGATTTCTTAAATCATTCTCGCAGTACTTTGACGTCATCATGCGGCGCCGCAAGAACCGACAGCCGGAAGTCGAACAAGCCTATAGTTATTCATAGTTGTTCATGGTCATGTGGCAGGATCGTGGCGGCACCCATGTTTTGTGTTGTAGCACATGGCCTTTTGTTTGGGTAGTGTGCTGCAGTGTCTTGTCTCTGCCCCCGCCCCCTTGTTTCCTGGTTAATTATTCATTATTGGTTAACTCCCCGCACCTGAACTTCCCTCGTTATCTTGTTTAGTTTTCCCTATTTAAGGCCCCATTGTGTCTTGTCCTGTGCTGAATCGTTTTGGATGTTTGTTATCTTTGACATAGTCAAGTCAAGTTAGTCCTGTGAAGTTTTGTCTTAGTGTGTCGTCTAGTCTTAGTCTTGTGAATGTTTTGTATTTCGCCCCCACATGGGCTCTTATGTTAATAAACTCTTTTTTGAGTTCACCTTCTCTGCACTTAGGTCCCGTCCCTCTTCGTGAATCATGACACTTCCTACACAAGCAAAACCAGCTAAACCCAAGCTGGGGACCAGCTAAAACCAGCTCACCAGCTTATGCTGGTCTTAGCTGGATTTTTCAGTAGGGCTGCTATATAAAAATATACACCAATATTCAACTTCAAGGACTTTAGTTGATGTCCAACGCTATCTCATGAAAATTCGTATTAACTCAGACAACGACCACATTTGGACACTTTGTACGATTTGCCTTTGCCCCTGTGATGTTGTTTTGACAACTCACTTTGCACAAATTCAAACAAATTAGACAACTCGTAAAAAATGTACATTTTCATAAGATCAGGCTTTAAGGCCGGGCTCACACTACAGGATTTTTACAAATCTGGCCAATTATGAAGTCTGGTTGCAGCACACACATAAGGAGAATCTTGACCGATTTTCTTTCCTTAAATCTTAAACATGCTCACACTACAAGATTTTAAGATGATGGCGCATCACACACTACCTACAGGATATTATTGTGCCAGAGCAAAATGTTTCACATCACTTCAACAAAAAGTGAAAGTATTCGCAAGCTAGTATATATTTTCACAGACATGTTATTCAGGCAGTCGTGTTATTTTCACACTTTCCCAAGCTGTGTCTTCGTCTCCACTGTCTACTGGACTGCACAGCAACTTGTTTAGCAATTGCCATTTCAAAAGGTCTGTCATTCACCTACCTCTCCCATTGGCTATTCTGAAAGTAATTATGTAATCCTACCAATTTAAAATCCTAAATATCAAACATGCTTGATATGACTGGGCCAGCCCCCATTTGCTTTGCTTGTGTCACACATTAAATAATATTCTGAGCCAAACATTGAAACAGATCGAGGTGCAGGAAAATTGGGGGTAAATTTGGGCCGATAATCCTGTAGTGTGAGGCCGTCTTAACACATACTTTAATTTCACACCTGTGTGTTTATCCGCCATATTACAATGATTTCAAATTTTGCTCATCCAATTAGATTTCAAAATCAGAATCAGTTTTTTAATTCACCTTTTGGCGTATATAATTTGTGACCTGTGCTCTCACACCATCCAGCAGGATGAATATTAGGACAGCTGGCATTTACCCAGAAGTCATGGCAGTCCGAATACCCATCAAAATGAAGACGTAATCTAAAACCACAAACCTAAAGACAAACATATTAGAAAAATGATTTACATTTCATTTGGAAATAACTTTTTAATGAAAGAATGTGAAATTTGCTTGAAATAAGAAGTTGTACAGCACCTCAGCCACTGTTAAGACGAAATACATTGAGGGATGCTGCGGGTCAATGCCTTCTAACTTCATGCCCTGTCTGAAGTTGTTTTTAATAATGGGAACCCTCTGTGTCTGGACAGTTAATGTAATTAAATTGAAAAAAGAAGTTAGTGCCTATGATCTATAATTGAAAAATAAAATGTCTTTGCTCTTTTGATGTGTTATGATAAAACATCCCTGCTACATCAAAAAGCTTTCCTTTCACAGACTTACTTGATGCTGCAACAGAAGCGGACACTACGGGAATGCCTACTTGGATGGGATCAGTACCAAATCAGTACTGTTAGTTGGCATAATGGTTTGGCATTCTCATAGTGTCAAGAGCATCAAGCAATACTAAGGGAAAGTTAATGTATGTAGCACTGGTTCCCTAAATACAGATCCAATATCTAACTTTTCCACACTCATTGCTTCTCGCAGAAATGCCATGAGTGAAATGGCATAAGTGCACATATTTACACCGTTTCCCAACCCTGTTCCTGGAGGCACACCTACAGTACACATTTTGGATGTCTCCCACATCTGACCTCATTATATCCCATCTTGGAATCTCCATTAATGTTTTAATTAATGGATTTAGGTGTGTTTTGAAATATGGGTAATGTTGGTGTGCCTGCAGGAACAGGGTTGGCTACTTGGGAAACTAAGATTACATTTGCATCTGAAACATTAAATTAATTATTATTTATCATAACGTTTTACATTATACAATACATTATAAGTATTTTTTCAATACATTTGCAGTGTTTACTTTCTACAGCAAAGTTAAAAGGTCATACCTCTTGAAAGAGTTGGACTGGAGCAGCAATAGCTTTCTGTTCTTCTAGATACTGTGGCCAGGACCATGACTCAAGTTTAGCTTCTTCTGGATCTACAGAGAGAACGATCATTTTATAGCCCATATACACAATACTTCCGTAAAATTGTCAGAGAGCCTTCTGTGTGAACACACACATCGCTCCCATAAAGGGGACCTAGTAACATTCACTTTAAAAAATCAAATGTCTGTAGAAATTACAGTATTATTGGGTATTACTGGCAACTAGCTGTCAGTAACTTACTGTAGATTTTACATTTATGTTATTTACTGGCAACAGTTTGTTCAAAGTTAAATGAAAATGAAACATTTTCAGTCTTTATCTTCTACAGTAAGTTACTGGCAACCAGCTGCATAATTACAGCAATTTTTTACAGTGTTGTTGTAACATTTAAGGAACACGTCCTGTGTGAACAAAAGGCAGAAAGAATGCCGTAACTGGGTGTAACGGGCATGCATGTCATCGCAACAAAATTGAATCTACTTTAAAATTAAAATGTAATCTAATTTAAAATACATATATATTATGTTTTAATTCCCATAAAATTGTATAAAATCATACCTATCATATAATATATTCTCTATAAAATCAGCTATTTCGGTCTCTCTCTCCCAAGGTTTTTTTTTCCTTGACTTTTCCCGCAGGGTTTTTCTCCTAGGGTTTTTTTTTAACCCCTGGGGAGTCTGCTGACATTGGCTTAACTTAGCACCCTCAATATACATTATATTATTACTACGCTCGCTAGTACGTTAATCTTAACTGCTGTATTGAGTTGCTTATTTTTCTGTGTTTTCTCCTGCATCTATTAATGGAAAGCTGCTTTGAAACAATTAAACAATTGTGAAAAGCACTACATAAATAAAATTGAATTGAACTTATTTAAATAATGTTAGTCTGAGCTAAAGTCCTCGGGTCATAAAATAAAGCAGTGTTAATTATATTCTTAATTTATTTATTTTTGTTTCCCTATTTTTTTAATAAAAAATATCAAAATGAATTAATACAGTTAAATTACCAGACCCGTAAGCAATATCAGTAAGATCTAACCATCTAGAAATGTTAATTTAAAAAAAATTGCAAATCGAATCTGTCAGAAAAATCACAGTTAGATATTTCTCAAAAATCGCACAGCGCTATAGTGTTAAATCTGTTATGCATTAATAATAGTTTCTCAAAATAATTATTGTGTATTCTGGGACTGTGCAACAAAAAAATTAAACTACCTTTATTGGATCGGCCATCAATTTTTGAAGTTTCAAAGTTCTCCTCCTTGAATCACAAAAGTGTTTTATTAGTACTCAATACGCTGTATGAAGAAACAAACAAAGATAATTCACATCACTCAGCAATTTATCAGCAATAACATTTATCAGTAATTTAAAGCATTGCACCATTGGTTCATTATCAGAGTCTTCATCTGATAGGCTGTTGTATTCCCTCCTCTTCCTCTTCTTCATGGGCTTCAACATTTCATGATCATGAGAGGTCAGTAGAGCTTCTGTAAAACTCTCAACACCAGCAGGACTAAAGCAAAGAAAGAAGCAAAAGTCTTTGTTTTGGGGTGAAACTATATTTCCTTTACTGTCTTATTACATAAGCAACATTACCGTAAGCTTTGGGGTAAGATTAGAGGTAAAACAAATTTAACTTATTGCAGAATCTGCCAAATAAGTAACAGGGATAATATTCATAACAACTGCCTTTTGCTTTTTCGCTCATTGAATTTTCATATAACAGATGATTACATAATGTTCACAAGACAAAATTTACAAAAACAACCCATTTTGTTCATTTTTACCCATTTAACCCATTACTAACACCGGGAAATGTTTTTTATTTATTAAATATATACTTTTCATGGATGCAATTGTTAAATTGTTAATGCTATATAGACCCTTTTACAGTTGGTAAACATTGTGACGTATTTGTGTGGGCGGGGCTTAGCTGGAGGCAAAAAGAGCCGCAGAGGCAATGTTGACAAGCTAAAGATAGCACGTTTTAGGAGGGATTTATTAAACATGGACGCAGAAGCAGTTTTGGAAGAGTCCGAATATGTACAGTCACTGATTCTGCGGGACCGTGACAGCTATTTTTGTAAATTAACTCTTGCGATTTTAACTAGGTTTTGGATATTTCCTAGACAAGATATGAATTACTTTCAGGTGGTTTGGGTAATTTTGTCTAGGTGTACTGTCTAAAGCAATGTGGATTATTTTAAGAGACCATTCAAACGATGGCACACACATCTATCGCTGTATGTTTGTTTAACATTTAAAGATGCAGTTTGTATTATTTGCGCCGATAGATGGCGCCAGATCAAACAACAACAATGATGTTGTCTACTGACGCTCTGAAGCAGCGTGGAATTATGGGATTTGTAGTCTTTAACTCAACCGCTGATGGCCATGAATCAGACGAGAACAAGAAATCATGTTGATGGATAAGGTAATCAAGTCTTATAAATGTTGCGTTTGATGACATCGTTTATTTCATTATGTAAGTTTATATGTGATGTTCAAAACGAAATTTTCAGTCATAGACATTATATTAGTCCAAATTCGATGGTTAACACAGCACAGAATTAAGTTTTCAACTAACAATCTACAATGATTTTTCACATAATGTATTGACAGTACAAATCTTATTGTGAAGTGTCTTAAAATGACCATTTATATTGCTGTACAATACCTTTGATGTGCATATCGTCCGCGGGAAGACGCGCTGATTACAATCGACACACTAATGTTGTGATCAATATAATAGCATACGTTTTTTGAAGGGTTACGAATCAAAACAACTCACCCATCGCGTAAAACACAAGCAGGATCAGAATCTCGGTCTAGTTAAATGTTGTCGTGAAGCTCTCTCTATCCAGATAATGCAACAACAAATTGATCCTCTCTCGTTTTGTTCCAAACTCTTCTTGGGTCGTTTTGGTTGACCCGTACGCGAACAGGAGCTGACACAACCAGCGGCAGACGGTAAAGAGTTATCCATAAGTCCATGAGCAAGCGCGTAGCCCGACAGCCGCTATCGCATAGTTCCGCATTTGTCCACAACACTGGCTGCGTCCGAAACCTCAAGGCTGTGAGGACTGTGAGGACTTGTGGCCTCGCTGCCTCATGAGGACATGACTTTGGACTCAGAGGCCTGAAGGCAGCTCAGAGAAAGGCTTTCCGACGCACTTCAAAGGCAGCGTGTTTGAAATATGAACAGAGAGCGCCTTTGTGATAACTAATCACATATTTGAAAACTACAATACTAATTTCTCGCTAGAAATGCAACTAAAATGTGTAAAAAGTGAAAATATACGTTTATTTACACTAAATTTGTGCTCCAGTCGCTTCCTTGGCCGCCATTTTATTTTTTCGAGCTCGACCAGTGTGGTCATGTGGTTTACGTCAGTAAAGGCGGTGACAAAGGGTCACATGGATATTAACGTCATTGACAGGAGACTGCACTGCCCCGTGTCAATGTTTTGAATGGAAATTTTCTCACGATTTACAAGTAGTTGAAAACATTACAGATATTGATAGTAATCAGCTGGACAAAATATATAACACTGGCCTAGTGGTTTTTGGATATTTTACTGCAAATATCTTACAAATTGCACCTTTAAGCTAAACAATAGCGCGGTTGGCGACTTTTCACCTATAAAACAGAAACTTGCTCATTTGTACTAAACCAACACAACAGTACATATGCATACTGTAGATTATTTTAACTGATATGAAGTGTGCACTGCAAACACGAGCATTAGTCTGTACGCCGTATTGCATTACCACAATTGTCTTCTTGATTTCTGTGAAGAAATGTCTGCCGGGATCCGGTAAAACTTTATTTTTGAACCAAAAGTGCTGTTCCTTCTAATCTGGCAGCCAAAAACACAACAAGATGACATTTTAAAGTCAAAAACTCAAACTTTTAGCGTGCCAGCTATGAGTTCCTACTTATTTTTTGCCTCCAGCTAGAGCGGTGA
Organism: Misgurnus anguillicaudatus; assembly: GCF_027580225.2. NCBI lineage: Eukaryota > Metazoa > Chordata > Actinopteri > Cypriniformes > Cobitidae > Misgurnus > Misgurnus anguillicaudatus. The sequence goes on from NC_073349.2 coordinate 5,986,561, forward strand.
CGTCACAGTGACGTGGGTGATTAAGGGGTCTATTGGAACAAAAATATTACACTCTTGTCAGAATAATTGTGTTAAACTTGTGTATTTAGTTAAATAATTTATGTCATGTTATTTTTCGGATGTTTTTTGATATCCACTAGATGGAGCTCTATGCATATGTTTTCAATGCTTGTTTGCCAAAGAGTTTTTAAACAAAAGTTGAACGTTATATCTGAATAAAAGCTTTTGGTCACAAAAACTCTTACTTTTCAGACACTTGCTCTTTCCCTAGCAGCTCTGGGTAGCTCTGTTTGGCTGATGTCCCACACTTGTGATTAAGCAGACTATCCCGAACTTCCATGTGTGCTCTTTGTAGTCTCTCTGCCACTACAGAAGCAGCAGACATGTCCTTCCCATCAGCTGACACATCTGAAATTACAACTGTTAAAAGAAACTGCTAAAATTCATAAGACTTCACTGGTGTGACATACAGACCCTGGGATTCAGCTAGGACTTAAATATAAAAAAGCTACAGATCTGTCAAGACTATGTCTGCTTTGCAAAAGTCATACAACCAAATCCAATATAACAGTCTGGATGCATATAAAAAACAATTACAACTGATTTTTCATCTTTTTTTAATCTAAAATTAGCTGATTTTGTTTGGGATTCTGCTGACATCTGGTTAGAAGAGATGGTTTTCCTTTCGCTTATTACTTCCAGTGATGCACTATCACCAACACATAACTGCAATGAGTAGAAAAATGTTTTAGTGTACAATATTAATGTAAAAAATAATGCAAATTCTCCTCACAAAGTCACTAAAGGTACAAAAACTGTCACTGAGAGAGTCAACTTTACCCTTTATGGGCTACCATTAAAGGGATAGTTCACCCAAAAATGAAAATTCTGTCATCATTTACTCACTCTCATGTTGTTACAAATTTCTTTGCTCATCAAACCATTCGTGGATGCCATTTAGTTCCATAGTATTCTTTTTCCTACTATAGAAGTCAATGGTGTCCATGAACGATTTGATTACGAACATTTCTTAAAATATCTTCCTTTGAATTCACAGAACAAAGAAATTTATACAGGTTTGTAACAACATGAGAGTGAGTAAATGATGACAGAATTTTCATTTTTGGGTGAACTTTCCCTTTAAGGTGTATGTGATATAAAAGATATTTGTGTACATTTGGTACCAATGTGTACCTCTAAGATACTAATATGCACTCTTGACAAAGATGTACTTTCTGAAAGTCTCAGATAACATAGTGCTGTTTTTTACCTAAATGGCTATATTATGACATGCAATTGCAAAAATAATCTCTCTAGAGTTTTCACTTCTGAACTCTGCCCTTCTAAAGGTAATTTCACATTATAAGCGACTTTGTCGCTGTGTGTCGCTCGTCTCTTTCAAAAGAGGCGTTTCTAAATCTGGTTGTCATAAACAAATGAGTAACGTCCACTCCAGTAACTGACGAGAGAGGGATGTTGTGAACTACACTGCTTCGTTCTAATTGATAGTCGCTCCCAAAAGTCCCTCATCATTTGCATGAAGTTAAACATTTCTCAACTTTAAAGCGCGACTGGACACGCTCCATCCAGTCGCCAATGATCACTGTCGCTCGTGTCGCTGAAGTCGGCAAGCTTCCATTGAAATCAATGAGATCGCGTCGCTCTGCTCATTGCTTGTCGCAGCTCGATGCTATATTTACACAACAATGATGTAGCAAAAAATTAACACGTTTTTAAAAATTTCCTGCATACTATGCTGTCAAAAGATCTGCATTTACACATCCGCAAACACGACTTACAATGCTGTATTATGCATGCCAGACCACTAGATGGTGATATTACTCTGTAGAGAAACACTAAACACCTGCACGCAGACACAAGGTGTGTTCCATTCGTGACCGTACATTCTTCTACAAAGCAATAAATAATAAAAATAAAACGGCAAAACATTGAGCAGTTAGATGGATAGTTTTTTTTACAACTAGTGACCCTCACCTATAAAGCGGCAATATTTAGTAAACGTTGTTGGAGAAGTGTAAACTCAGTATCTTGAGCAGCACAAACACAGTCCTGTAGGCCACCATTGTTATTTTTGTTTTACGCTTGTCTGTAGACTGAATTAACACACGCGCATGACGTCACCGTTATCATAGATTCACAGTTACGTAGTTTACAACAAGGTGATTATTTATCATAATGTCTTGTGGCTCATCATGTCAAAATATGTGTTCGGCGCGTCATGTAAACCCACGTGCATCACGCGTGATGTCAAAATATTTGCCCTCTGCAGAGACTTCGAAGGGGTTTATGATAAAAGAGATGCTCGCGTGTAATCAGAGTTTAGTGTTAAGTTAGTGTATTTTGTGAACGTGAGCGTCTCTTTTATCATAAACCATTTCAACTCGTGTGCAGCAGGCACGTACCGACATGACACATGATGCACACAGGTCCGCATGACGCAGCAAACACGTATTTTGAATTCGCACCCTTCGGAAGAGAAGTCACCGACCGCCACTGTCTAATGCTCGGTCAACTGCTCAGTAGCTTTAGCCTAAAATCGTAAACAAAAGGGTAATATCAAAATGACACATTTTCTCACTTTCAGGTTGCTTGCAGGTATGATGGCCATTCCCTCTTTCCAGCCCAGAACGTGCACAATGGTCCCTCCGACTTGAGCAGGCAATGATGAAGCATCTAGTTCACTGACTCCACTGCCTTTAATAGCCTTCATCGCATTTTGAGGCAACTCTGCTTTTTGCAGAGGATGAGCTATGGCTACAGGAAAATAAAAGTCAAAGGGTTTTTTCTCCCATAGATAAAGTATTTGGGATGTTAAGCGTAGAGACCTTATGGTTTTGGTTCACAAATAGCAAAGAAGGTTCTATTTCACAATAAGGCCAGTTTAATCTAAAATATAAAATAATTACTCTTGTAAACCAATCTAGCAATCTTTCAAAAGCATGCATTTAAAATAATGTGAAAGGTAGGTTAAATTTTATAAGAATATGCACCTGGTAACATGATTGTGGTAGTATCCTGATGTTTCTGCCTTTGCGAAAAATTGTCATTGTGAGTGTGAGAGGCGCTGTTTTCATCTGAAACATCTTCAGTATTTGGCAAAATATTCAGGTCTTTGGCACTCATGGCAAGACTCATCTGAGAACTGTCAACAGAAAAATTGATGACATTGTGATAACACACAAAGTCATTTTACTTCAAAGGTTGATGTTTCAAGGATTAGAAAAAGTCTGAAACGCTAACACAGGGCAAAAACATGGATGGATAAAATAAATAAATTAAAAAACTTTAAGTCTTACTTTGCCTGAATAATTGGTCTAAATAAGCTCAACACCTTAACATGTCTATGACTGTGGTCAAGCCCATTATGCTTTCAAAATACACTGTGAGAAACAATGAGCTGCCCAGTGAGATTTGAAAAAACTGCAAAACAAAATGCTGTTTTCGGGTTTTATATTTTTAACTCTATTATTTACAGGTTAAAATTATATGAGGCTTTTGTATATTCAAAGGGGACATAAAATAAAAATCTGATTTTTTCCATGTTTAAGTGCTTTGATTGGGTCCCCAGTGCTTCTATAAACGTAGAAAATGTGAAAAAGATCAACCCAGTAACATAGTTTTGGAAACCATTTTCTGCAAGCATTTGGCTCCCCTTGTGATGTCAGAAGGGGATCTTATTATAATAATATCACCCCCCATTGTTTGTTAAATGTTTGTTCATGTTAATTAATTGTGCGTATGTTATCAGACTTGTTGAAATTGACATTACCTAAGATTGATGCTGTTAAAAAGTATTGTTCATTGATATGTCAACTACTCTATTTATCTAATGTTATTAAAGGCGGAGTCCACGATGTTTGAAAAACGCTTTGGAAAATTAGACGGGCCGACTACCAAAACACACTTATAGCCAATCAAATCAAATCAAATGCCGGGTTGCGTATGTGTGGGGCGGGTCTATCAACAGAAGGTCCAGATTCTATTGGGGTAGGGGCGTGTTTGTTTAGGTGATTTCAAATATCAACATTGGCTTTCAAACATCATGGACTCCGCCTTTAAATGGTAGCCTACCTTATATATGCGTATATACACCATATACCAAAGTTATTTCCAAAAGCAGACAACATAATGACATTTTTACAAGATTTCCAACTGCAAGTGTCATAATATTACTTTTTTACAGTAATAATATTTGAAAAATATTCTTATCACTTAAATGCTTTGATACTAATCATAAGTTGTAACACTTGAAAGATAATAATGATGCATATCCCATAAACCTATAGGTGAACCATAGTCCATAAACTGGTAAACATATTGTAAATATTATCATAATGCATAATCCATAAACTAATGGTCGTGATGATGATGATGGTGGTGAAGATGCACAACTTGCATAATGAAAAATAGATGATGATTTTAATTTGACAGTGGTGATCATACTTAGCCATAAACTGATATATAGTGGTAATAGAAATTGAAAATGATGATGAACACACAAACTGATGGACAAGATAATGATGCATAATCCATCAAAGATAGTGAAAATGAGGCATACTGTAGTTTATAAATGAATGGTGATGGTGCATAGCGCATCCTCTCCTCAAATATTTCTAACTAAAGCAATACAAAATGGCGGTAGCCCCTAATCTTGTGCGGTAAACTGTAAAATAGGAGAACCGTTCATTATTTAATTCCGCTCCTTCAAGCCTGCAATTTTCGATCGAAAGGTTGCTTTATTGAAGGAACCTCTAATTTTAACACAATTAGACGGATAACGAACAGACCTAAATGAATCGGGCGATTTAAAAACATATATTTTAATCCCATGGCAACCACAATTTGACGGCTAATTAAGAGGCTTTATTTAATAAATTGTATTAAAGACAGATAAAATAAACGCCCGCCAGCATCTACAACTATACAAAAACACAAGCACGGGAATACCTAATTACATTAATCTGTAAAGTCCTACCATGAATTGTGCGTAAAGTGAATGGGAACAGATAATAAATTTATTCTCACCAGCACTGGTCTTGCTCAGGAGAAATGTGATCTGCGCATGCGCGCGTCATCCGTGCAGAATCCCTTGACGTTTGTGAACAGTTTGAATGTAAAGCATTTTATATTTGATTCTGTGCAGCATATGACACAAATCTGATTCTGTTACACAGATTGTAGCCTATTATTTCTTAAGTATATTTCATTATTACTTTAAAATTGCGTATATCACTGATAAAGTAAAATGCAGTTTGTTATAATTTATCTGACCCTTAGAAATTATGTAACCTAAGAAAAGGTTAATTCAGAGATCATGCTTGTATGTTTTTTAAAGATGACACTGCAATGTCCTGGAGCAAGTGAGAAAATAAAATAGGCTATCTTTACACAATGGAAAATGCAAAAATGTCATGAGATTGTGAGACTTGAGATTAAGTTAGTATTTTTTTTGGAAAATCAAAAAATTCTCATCCCACAAATGTATTCAAAGGTGAGTTTATGTCACTCATTTGCCATCAAATAACTGTAAATTAAAGTGCAACAACAGATTTTTGTAAATACTAGGCTAAATGTAGGCTAGGTTTTATTTAAAAGTGTCTGCTAAAAACAACCAGGGTAAACTAGTTCAGGTTTATAAAGGTCACAAGTAGGCTATTATTGTCGATTGTTAATACATCTTTGCATACAGTATTTTTATAAATCTGTTTTGTTTTGCGGTATTTTGTTGTAGAGATGAAATAAATGTTATTTATCCATATGTGTCATTGTGATTTTTTTTTATATAAATGTGCCCTCATAAGTTTAAACCAAATCTGAAAATATACTTCTTCCCTCTTGTGGCAATTCTTCTCTTATGATGTCAGCAAGCTTTTAAGAATTTGTGGTGTTGCAGGACAGCTTTTCAAACAAAACATCAGTATCAAGGAAAATTACATAAAAATCAGAAAATGATACTGATGATAACAAACTGTAATAATAATTCGATATTTATAGGCTATATGAATGTTAAGAAAGCTTTTACATGTCAGCAGTCCACCAGTGAGCATCAAAGGCGACAGTGGCATGGTATCAAAACTCCAGTGGGGTAGAAGTGGAATAAACCTTGGGAGAAACCAAGCTCAACTGGTTGTGCTACTAGTTGCACCCAACACTGGTACAACTAGTGGCACATGTTTATAGTTCTTTGATCTGTGGCAATGATCATCAAGCCAAACCAGATGATCTGTCAGTTTTAAGGGTGTTTGGGAACCTGAGGATAAGTCACCATGTGGCAAATGTTCGTGTTTGGATTCGATCAAGCTAACTAATGCGGCATAAATATGTTTAGGCAGTTAATTAGGCAAATAAGGTCAGATCACTGTGATACACAGGGTTGTCCCAATAGTGGATCAGTATAATATTTTAAAATAAGGGTCATCTAACAACAAAGTACATAATCTAATAATCAAAATGCTTTCATCATTAGCAAAAACAAAGCTACTAAGTTAACTAGGTTAACCAGGTTCTGAGAAAATGGACAGCTGGGTATTTTCAGCCTAACAGTCAAATCTTGACTTCATGTTTTCTGATAATGTCTACTATACCAAGCATGTACAAGTGAAAAAGGACCGGGCCCAAATCTAATCCCTGTGGCACTCCTTATTAAGTTCTACCGATGTGGATGCTACGAGAAGGCTGTTTATCACTGTGACAAGTGCTATTTCTGTGCGATCATGGGACCTTAATACAGATTAAAGATTTTCATAGATTGATCAACCTGAGAAAAAAACAAAAACAAAGAAAAAACCCTGTATACTAGACTTTACTAGAACATGATATAGCTTAACTTAAACATCACTATAACAGTGCGAAAAGAGAACAACTAGCCCACGTTTATTGACCATCTCTCTATAGCAGGTCATGTCTCCTCCAAAAAAAATTTTTATATGAAGTTTATTTAACTAAGTTCGGGAGGAGCATAGTCATGTGATCTAACAAAGTGTGAAGTGCCGTCCATCACCTCTGTCCCGTGACAGTTTTTACAGCATCCCTCCTCCACCCCTATTACCTCACTCTCAGCTAGTTTCATCTATCCTAGTTAGGGGAGGGGTACTCTAAGCCCTCCCCTCAGAAAAGCACGCACTGAAAAAAAAAGATTCTTTCAATTTACTCAATTTTTTAAGGTAAGTGGTCGCAATCAATTTATTTAAGCTACATTTAAACAAAAGTTTTTTGTTTTGTTTCATATTTTTAATTTTTTTGTTTAAATGTAGCTTAAATTGACTGATTGCGACCACTTACCTTAAAAAATTGAGTAAATTGAATGAATCATTTTTTTCAGTCCGCCACATTTGATTTCATTCTCTATCGATTACATGTTAATGGGAACTCGTTAAATTTTGTGAAAAGTGCATGGTTAACTTTTAAATTCTTCAGCTAGGGGATTTGTGAAACACTTACCAAAATGGATAAACATTATGCAGACAGTGGAGATGTATTTGCGAACAGATTTCTGATATCTCGACAGATGTTGCCGTGACGAAGCAACCAATTTATGGCAAAAAAAAGAACCCAAAATGTTTCATATCTTCTATATGAAGTATTTTAGATCAAACTTTAAACTGTTTGTATGGTAATAGGGGTTGTTTACATGGATTCTGCTATTGTGAGTCATATAGTGCCAGGAACTGGCAGCAGGAAGTGTGTCAATTACAACATACTTTAAAATAGCCCACTTATATTTATGCAGGTCAGTTTAATCTTTGTCAGAATAATGCAAAGACATGGCAGATGTAGAACTGTGAAAGTTTTAGCGATATCTTATAAAGAACTCCTGAAAACCATTAGTGCACCTCTGCATGCACATGTATTTAAGTGGGTAAATATAAGTGGACATGCAAATACCACTCAACGTATGCCATCAATATGAGACATGCCGTTTCTCTTAATCCCTTGCCATAAACGTATGGCCTGGCCATGCAGTATCGTTTGATCTAAAAATCCATTGTCAGTGCAAAACTTGTTCGGGTCAATAAGAACAATACATGTACAAAGTTTTGTACATGTGCCATCTCTGCACAAAGTTTATTTGACACGAAACAGCACAGCCCCCACCACACCCATGTGCAAACCTTTGCCCATACCCACTGGACGTCTATGCTGACGAGTCACGCATGTGACAATTTTCAAAAGTTTTTGAGGATGTCAAGTATTCCAAAATTACTGAGCCCCTAAGGTTACATTGGAGATTTCAGATTTGCAGATTGCAGATTTTTTTTATAAAGTTTAGTTTCGTGTGCTCATGTGAAACTATCGCGAGCATAGTTTCCACACCCGCTAGTTTTACGTGCGAGCGCGAAAGTTACACTTTTTTAAATTTTTGCTCTATGTCCCCTTAGGGGCTCCGTACAAAATGATTGGATCATTTGGACCTTTAAAAAATCCTTAGAAAGCAATAGGGGCCTTTGCACATTAAGTTCACTCTCACCCCATCGTGCTTGGGCCATAAAAAGAATTGAGCAAATCATACATACAAATAATTTATAGGTTAACATGTTTAATTTTGTTATTATCTGCAGTCAAAATATAAGCAAATAAAAAAAAAATTAGAAGACCATATAAAATCTTTTGTTAATGGCCTTCATCATCCTTAAGCTTTAAGAGTGGGAAAATATTATAAATTTAAGTCTATTATTTAGTCTGATTTCTGCCAAAGGCAATGTTACGGTTAAAAAGTGCCCAAACTTTACATTCAAAATGGCAACAAAACATATAACCTGGCAAGAGGTGCACACAACTAAACTAAAATATCAAAGTGCTTTCTGTAATTGTCTGTATAAATCTTTTCATGCTTTACATCGCATACATATTTATGATATTTCCATGTACACAAAAATAGACAAAATTACAATAAGAGGTGCAAGCACAAAGGGTTTGTGATTAATTTAAGATGCCTATTTCGGACAAAAATACAGTTTAGCAGGCAGTTTTCCACAATAGCAAAAAATAAAAACAGCATTAAATAGATTTTTATAACACATTAAGGGATAAAACGTATGTTTATGCATTGTCATACTTTGGTATATTCAAAGGATATCTCAAAAGTGCCATGTGGTGGTCAAATGTCTGACAACAAAGTAAACAACAATAACCATTTAAAATAAAATAAAAGTTGATGGTACTGATGCTTAATCTTTCAGCTTACTCTCCAAGAAATCCTGGACTTTATTGATTTTCTCTTCTTGCTGATCAAGAAGATCCAGTATGACTCCCATTGGCGTCTTCTTTAGGCCAACACCCTCAATCTTGTTCTCCAACTTGTTCTTCATGTTGCGAAGTCTCAAAGAAGCATGGATAAGACACACTGACAAAATGAAACACAACAGTAAACCTCAAAAACTGATTAGCGACCAATAATCTTTGGGTACTATATAGATCTGTGGCAGCATGAGGGTGAGTAAATTTGGCCAGATTTTTCCGTTTTGGGAAAACCTTTAATAAGTTTTGCTTTACACTCACACATCCTGCTAAAAATGGCCGCCGCACTCATGTAGCTAACATCTCATCGAAATGAATGAAGTTATGGAATCTAATACTCACAATAGCATGGGAAATGTAATACCAAAAAGAAGCACAATCACTCCTCCACACAAGGACAGCAGGAAGTAGCTGATTCCCAAAACAGCAACCACAAACAGAGATGGATTTTTCTTTTTAAAATTCTTGATCATAGCCTGGTTCTCTCCTGCCCATACGGAGCCCATGAAGACCGCAGCTACAACTGCGCCACCAAGAAACATGCCCAAGGGGTTCAAAAACCTGCAAAATTCACAAAACCATAAAGATCAGGTCATTTAATGCACAACAGTGATAAAAATCATAGAGATGTTCATTAGTCCATAGCAATGGTTTGCTTACAATGGGCAATAACACCACTTCTGTTGCCTAAATGCTCGCGCAGGCTATTTGATCTTGTGGGCTGTAAAAGGATCTATAAGGCCTGGGAAAAGCTGGGTATCTGAGACCTTTATTTTAGTATTTTAAAAGTGGTGTGTGTACATTTTAGCGGCATCTAGTGGTAAGATTGAGAAATGCAACCAACAGCTCACCCCTCAATTTTAAAACATATGATAGTCGCTACAGGACAAACATGTCATCATCTGAGACAACAGCTGCATCTGAAAGCTCTAAAACGCTGCATTCGAAGGAAGCATTTCAAGGCAGGAAGGCATCAAGACTAGGGCTGTCACGATTATGAAATTTGGCTGACGGTTAATTGTCTAATAAATCGTGACGTTTTGGTGCTTTGACGGTTATGACGATTAATTGACTGATTTTTTTGCAATAATGACGATTAATTGTGCTTTGACATTTAATTCTCATACATTTTTTGTTTGTTCATGAAATAATTTTTACACATTGTTGAGATTATTTAAATAAAATATTTTGCAAGGTTTACCTGGCAGTAAATATTAACATACATAACAAATTTAAAATAAATTATTTAATTAATATATCTTTTAAAAACTGAAAATTCTTCATAAGAAATAAACACAATAAAGTGCCTCAAAAATAACTGAAACAAAGAATGCAACCAGAACAGGCCTTAAATAGTAGTCAATCCTGCTACGGTCATATTAGTACTGGACCACATGTCTGTAGTGGCTGCAAAAAAATCTATTTCTGCAGCTCCTCCTTGTGTTTTTTAGAGAGATGTGCAATCATTGCGGTGATCTGAAATCATCGTGATGAGCTCAAACAATCGCGATGAGACGATTATTTAATCATTGTGACAGCCCTTATCAAGGCACGTCCGAATCCAACGTTTGGTTTACTTTCTGTCTCCTGAGATACCTTCATCATCTTGTCCCACAAATCTATGCTTGGGTGTGTGTGGGAATTGGAAACTTTGGAATTTGTTTAATGATCACAAATGCGCTCTCTGTTTATACTTCAAATAGAATGCCATGACATCTGATCCTCTCATTACATTATGATACGTTTACATTAGGTATTAAGCGGACGCTTTCATAGAGATTTAAAAACTGAGAAAGCAAAGTGTGAAGATTTGTCATTACACGCATCTTCATTATATCTGTAGAATAATAAAAATAATATAGATATTGTTTATAATATAGAAATATTATGATATAAAATATAATCATGTAAATTTTATATACAACAACATTATTATGTACATTATACTTATAGCGTAGTATTAATTACAGCATACATGATTATTGCGTACATGTGGTAGTAGTTGTTTTTAAATATTTTCGTAAATTTTGAATAAATTATCATACTAAAGTTTTTAATTTGTTCATAAAAACGTCCATACACACATCTCACGCACTAAATAGTGTGTACGCATGCTTAGTGAATGAGACCCATTGCCTTGGATGCAGCCAACGTAGGGACAAAACGTGTCTGTAGAGCAGTTTGTCCATTTAGGGCTACTGTAGAAACATGATGGCACGAAATGGTGACTTCCATAGATATGTATAAAGGCTAGATGTTAAAGGCTAGGCAGAGTCTCTTACGTCATCACCACGCCATCTTACCACAGGCAGCTCGCTCACTTGGAGCATTGAGTTTAATGGTGCAGGTACTTTTAAATGACCATAACTTGCTCAATTTTCAAAATGTTTGGTTTCTTACAAACGTTATTAACGTGGCTATAATTCTGGATGCTTTAACATGTTTCATGAATTTTTTTTGTATAAGTATGCAGTGTCATAGGTACATCTTTGACATCTTGACAAACCAAAGTGTTTGAAAATCGTTAAAAAAAATAAGCAAGTTATGGTCATTTAAAGTACCCGCACCATCAAAACTCAGCGCCACGAGCGAGCGAGCTGCCTGCGGCAAGATGGCCGCCAAATGCAGACGTTCCACTCAATTGGCCAGAAGCACGGGCGAGACATCTAGACTTTATACATATCTATGGGTGACTTCCATGTACATCTGCGGTGTATGTAGATAGAAACAGCTCATTCTGAGGCAATAAAAACAATACAGTCCATTATGTATACACACCACTGATAATATAGTTATGTAGATTATATTGCATTTCTGTCAAGAGATCCTTCTAAAAGTTACACAATGCACCTTTAAGTAGGAATGTATAACATATTTGAAATGTGCATTCTAATATTTCCTCGTTTACTAATCAACCTTTAACCTGTTTGTATTTTGTGTCCATTTTTGCAGATTGACAAATTATTTTACAAAATTATACATTATATTTGTTAGTTATTTACATTTTTTGTACTTTATCAGTTTTTTTAAAACATACTTCACTACATTCCAATGCATCATATTTTTTACCCCATTATATTTCATAAACAAGCACAAGCACATTAAATACATTAAAAATAGAGTACTTTTTTATTTTTACTCAACTTTTACTTGATTTGAGTGTAATTAGGAATTAAACGCAATTTTATTAAATGTAGTGGAATACAAAAATATTATATGCTTTAAAATGTAGTGAAGTAAAAGTTTTCCAAAGAAAAACACCGTGATCGAGTAAATAACCTACTTAAAAGACACTAAAAGCTCTAAAAGTTTGGTCCCAACTTGCCAATCTATCGGTTTAGTTGCTCACATAGCAAGTGACTCATTTACTTCATTTAGACAGCTGAAAACAAAAGGCCTATACGTTTCCATGGCAAGAAACATCCAACTACAGTAGGGTGGGTCCACATAAACCACATTCCAGCGATTATAACCAGAAGCATTTCACATTTGCGGTATATTGTGTTCTCTGTAACGTTGCCTTAAAATGATGGAATGAAATCAATGACAGCTCTAAACGCAATTTAGTCTAAACTGATCACGCAATTCATGCCAGCTTCTATACAAACTATATAGATATGCATATACCAAGCAAACATGACAAACATGATATGATGTGTACACACATTTCAAGTATTAAGCTACATTTCCTACCCAACAATCAATAACACGACGATGGCGACAGAAAAGTAATTCGTCTGATAATAAAGTAGATTGCTGATCACTCTGTTATTCCATTTGCTCAAATCAGATACATCAGGTTTGGCAAACTGATCAAAACCAGGAAAGAAATCCTTCCATGGTCTCATCGGTGCGACTTTCACTCCTGCCATGATGCTGCTATCCGAACATTGATGGACCGCATCCAGTCACATAAATAGATGCGTGATACGGGCCCCACCAGTTGGTGGGTGGGGCTTAAAGGCATCATAAAACTATTTTAATATAATGTATAATGTTTAATATAATGTACATTTTTAGTTCATTATCTGACAACGTTTATTCGTGTCATTATTCCATGATTCTAAAATATAAAATATCTCTAAAAATAAAACACTGATGTGAGTAAAACATCACCGAGGTTGTCATGTGATATCCGTTGCTTTTCTCTGCGCTTTCAGGATGGCCAAGCCAAAGAAGGCTGCAGCCTGTGGAGGCCGCATATGCAGGCTGCATACGTCATCAAGTTGTATTATTTAAGTTAACTGAGCAGTACAATCGCAAGTCAAAAGAATATAACAACAATTTACGATTAACTAAGAATAAAAGTCGACCTTATAATTGTTAATATTTTGAAATAAAATAGCCTTGATGACGTAAACAGCCTAGAAATGCGACCTTCGGAAGCTGAATCCTTCTGATTGAGAAAATGTGCTGCGCAGATTGATCGTGCTATGCCACCGCGGGAGCTATGCTGTACTGAACATAAAACTATGCTCTCTGGGCTACTTAACGTCATAACACAAACGATATCCGCAGCGTATCGAAAACTGCATGATTTTACATTAGGCTTGTTCGACTTCCTGCAGCGCCGCTAGAACTGACAGGCGAATTACGTCAAAATACCGCGAGAGCGAGACGAAATTAGACTTCGTATGATTTCTCGCATCGCTCTCGCGGTACTTTGACGTCATCCGCCTTTTGGTTTTTGCGGCGCTGCAGGAAGTCGACCAAACCTATTGATCGTCAGAAATATAAGCTACTAATTAGTGAAAAAGACCTAAACAGTGGGATGTACAATTTTTGTGTAAAATAAACAGCTCACTATAACCGAGCAACAATTAAGAAAAAGTCTTTAAAAGTAAAATATAAATCATAGTGTAATTAATAAAAGTTAGTATGCGAGATGTAATCATGTTTTCATCTTTTTATTAATAATTTTCTCTTCCAAATGCAGGATCTCATAAATGCCCATGGTCCTATACATGAAGAATCATAATTTCTTGATCTTGATATTTGCAGAATGTTTGAACATCCTTAAAAACAGGCAGGCAATATGAAAAAACTTTATTAAACTATACCAAAGCCATGTGGGCATGCTGATTTGCCATTTGGAAACCTTCTGATATAAGTATAGGCTACATCCTTCAATGTAATATGTGAGCTAACGGTTTCTCTATCTTCATCAGTAATTTGGGACACACCAATACCCTCTTTGCTTTGAAAAGAGTACAATTCTTTATGAAATTCCTGAAATACTTTTACTGGTGTAAAAGTAGTGGTCAGGGCACCAGATCTTGACTTGATGGCATGTAGGCCTATAACTCTACTTGGGAACCCTTGAGCTAGGTTTATCTCTTAATTCAAATAGTTATTGTTTATTTTTAATTAAAGGGTACTAAACTGGAGCTGACCACTGTATTTCTACCTCAGCTTTTTGCCTCTTTGCTTCCTTAGATCTGCCTGAAATGCTATGAGATCCTATATGACCTCGAAGGCCTTCCATAAGGTTGAGTCGAACACATCTCTGTCATAAGTTTCCTCAATGCAAGCATCAGTATATCATGCACACAGATTCAGGCACTAAGTTGGCTCACTAAACATTAAGGCAATAATGACATATTTTTCCACAATTTGACTATTTAAGTGTAATATGAAACGTTACCAACACAAGACATAACCATATCTCTCTGACCTTTTTAATGCTGCTTAAAGTACATTATTAAACACTTTAATTATTCTGTAAATATCTGTGCAACATTTCAACCGAATGTAAAATGTTAACAATTTTGTGTTCTCTAGCGACTTGTGTTTATGTAGGCCTATAGAATATAACATCTTTTTAAAACCTTTTCATGTTTCATGATCTTGAGTTGGGGCTTATTGTTTTAATAGTCATTTCATTTTAATTATCTAAATGTCTTCCTCCTTTAAATACAGCATTTTCTGTGTTTTAGAAACCAGTTGCATTGGGAGTACCATTCTTACCAACAGTAACTTTGTTCAAGGTCACTTCCTGTTTACTTTCTCTTTGCAGATGTAAGTTTTAATAACATTATGTTATTGTTACTACGCAAATTTGGAAAAACGGTCTAGATTAGTCACTGAACACATTATTCACCATTGATGGTTATCATCTGCGATATTCCAGGATATGTTTTTTTTTTTGTTTGTTTTTTTGAAGTAACACATAATTCATCACACTAAACTTTTCTGTTTCACACAGGAAGCAAGAAGATCCTGTGTGACAGATGTGCTTAACTCAATCTTAAATTCAAATGTGTTTTAGATGTTCATTATTTCCCAGTTTTCATGTTTTAAGACAATTATGTGGCTATGAGTTCAAATGTAATCATGCAAATAATTTTCACATTTTCAGTAAAACTGTAAAAAGTGTTATTTATTTATTTTTATTGGCTGGACATTTTTGGGATGGTGCATGGAATGCAATCCCCTAGACCCCTTGGTCTTTAGTAGGCTATAGGGATAGAGCAGTAGGCTAGTGCTGATCAAGGTCCACTCATTCATGAGTGATGCTGCTGCGTGCAGTCAGTGAGCTGCTGCGGCTCGGCGGACATCTGCGCACCTAATGGAGCAGTGCGGATGCACATCAAACATAAGCTTACCGATCACGTTTATTAGCACGTATATGATCTTTCGGTATGGACGACGACCTGGTGTGTGAATATGACTCCACCTGGGATACGGAGAGCGACGGAGACGAGCTGGAGAACACCGGCCGTAGCAAGAAAACACGGCCCGCATTCGTAGGTTTCATTTCCTTTCATTGATCATAAAAACAATTGCAGGATATGGATTTTTTATTTTCAATTAAGACACGAATCTTTAAATTGCCTTCCTGGTCTGTTAGAACGATTGTGTTTTTAATTTATAACTGACGGGCAGTTGTTAAGCGGGCGCTTTGCCAACTTTGCATGCATCGCTCAGGTAACTCGCGGAGCGTCACCAGACAATGCGCGATTAAACACTTTTCATGGGTTATTTTGTGAATCTCATTTTATCGTTGTTATTGTTTATTATTCGATTGTGTTACAGCGATTTAGCATGTTAGCTAGTTCCTCTACATTGTCGATGAGACGTTGACCGGAAGTGGGTCATTCGCGTCTGATCTTCACGTGATCTGCTGCTTGCAGCAGAGGTGCGGATGACATATAAGTCGTATTAAAGAAATGAAACAGGAATTTGTGGTTTTAGAGCTCAGAGTAGCCTACTTGCATAACGCACAAACACAGGAAATAGAAAAATGTAGAGTAGAATTAAAAATATATTAATAGATGTAGTAATATGTGGAAGAGTTACGGATGTGCGTACGTACTGTATACAGCTGTTTATATAATGTACATTTTACAACTGTAAAAAATAAATGTGTATTAAAAATAATTATGCATGAAGTATGTAGGATGTTGTACTATAAAATATTGTACTTTAAAACATTGACTTGTGGTTAGAAACTATTGTATTATTGGGCTTTGGTGCATAGGCGTCTGTAGCGTCTGCCTGAGGGTAAAAGCACCAAAGGGTTATGGCCTGGGTGAGAGGGTTCAGTAATCATGATACCTGCCCATTTCCTCATGTTTAGTACTGATGATAGCAAAGCCATTGGTGTGTTTCAATGACATTCTGGACCTCTGATAGGATTTAATAAGTTTCAGCTTTAAAGCTGTGCCAGAGGTTGACCCAAATATTTTAAAAAGAGCATCTGAACTGTAAATTATGCAAATATATGAGTTTGACACCCTATGTGCATTTGTTGCACATGTTATTATGCACAATTGATAAAAAATCATTCCATTTGCTAAAACACAGAGAAAGTTGTGGCAAAATTAAGACTCAAAAGCACCCCATAGTGGATGAAAACATCCCCAAAATAACATAAGTGTTAAAGGTGCAGTGTGTACATTTTAGCGGCAACTAGTGGTGAGGTGCTGATGAATTGCAACCAATTGCTCAGTCCACTGCTTACCCCTCGTTTTTTAATCACATAGAAAAGCTATGTTAGCCGCCACCGGACAAACATGTAATCGGAGACAACTTAGTAAAAAGGTTTGTCCATTAAGGGTTTCTGTAGAAACATGGCGGCACAAAATGGGGACTTCCATGTAAGGGGACCCTCTGTGTATGTAGATAACAACATTTCATTCTAAGGCCTAGTCCACACGGACACGGGTATTTTTATAACCATGAGTTTTTTCACGCGGTTCGGCCGTTCGTCCACACGAAACCGCAGTATCAGGGCACTGAAACCGAGCATATTTAAAAACCCCGGTCAGGGTGAGCTTTTTAAGAAACCCCGGTTACAGTGGTGTCATGTAGAGAGTAAAACCGGGGGTTTTGCCTTGCGAAGTCAGAGTGTGCGCCGTTATCCACTGTGTTTGACGTCAAGATTGTGCGCCGCTGACTGCTTTGTTGATGATTCTGTGCGATGGCGAACGTATCTTGCTAATAATAACTGTGCTAACAGGGCTTCTAACATGTATACAGATAGATGCTCAGTTATCTCACTATATTGCGGAACACGATTTGGGTTATATCCCCGCCTGCTGGTGTGGCATGTTCTTGACAGCGCCTGATAGCGTGCTTTTGCTTTATCGTGTGGATGGATATTTAATTTAAACCGAGCATGTGTGGACGGGATTTTTTTTTAGGGAAAACTCCGGTTATAAATATACCCGTGTCCGTGTGGACTAGGCCTAAGGCAATAAACACATAATGGTTCATTATGAAAGGTCCTTATACACCACTGATAATATCGTTTGTATATTATTTTGCATTTCTGTCAAGAGATCCTTCTAAAAATTACACACTGCACCTTTAACAACAGGTGATTCCCCAGATGTAAAGACCTAATATACTGACATGTTTTGAGATTCCTCAGATGATTAAAACTTCAGATTAAACACCGCCAGATAAGACAAGTTTAAGCTCTAAGCAACTTTTGTAAGAACAAGCTAGATGCTCCACCATCCACAGCACACACGTGCAACAGTTTTGATTTTACAGATTGCAGCTTTAATGTACTATTTAATGATACAATGGTTTAGTATCCAGCATACAGTCAGATTATACTGTGTTCACTCAGGTGCAGCCAATGAACTAGAAGTCATAGTTCAAAAATGAATTAAATTTAAACTGGAAGTTGAATTTAAAGTTTGTCTCTTTATTTATTTCAGTGGTCCAACTCTTCCTCCAGAAACCTCAGAGCAGCCAAGGACATGCAGAACTACAGACATGAATATCCAGTAAGAATATTTAACTAGAAAATGCATTTTGTATAAAGTCTGTTTTGAAACAATTAAATGATGTCATGTTTGTTTGATCATCTCTAAGAATATCACAGAAGAAGAATGCTCAGAAGAAAGGATGACTAATTTACAGTTCTATCTGAATAAAATTAAATCTTCACCTGATGGTATGCTCTTAAATTTCTCTTCTTCTACAAATAATCTCAGAGTTGAGCTTTATCATACTGTGAACTCATATTTTGCTACACGCTGTATTTTTTAGATGTGTCAATTGAGACATTTCACACAGAGTGGAAAACTGATTACAAAAGACTGGAGAGAGTTCATTCCTACATTCAGTGGTAAGAAAATAATTTATTTAATTCCCACTTCATCTTCATGTTTAGCGATATTTCTTTGACCTTTAACTGGATTTGTATTAATTTATTGAAAAATGAAATTAAAGTTCTTTTGCTCTTAGGTTGTTTCCTCTGCGGGAGCCAGGGGTCAACTACATGGCCGCAGAGCTCACCAAGAAGGAAATTCAGGTGAGTTTGTGAAGAAATATCTGAAATGACCTTAAAGTCATAAAGGTCATGAGGTGATTGACCCCACCATGTAATCTGCAGCTACTTGAACCTGCATGCTTGCATTGTGATTGCTGTAAATAAAGCAAACAAATCATTAAAGGCATAATATGTAAGCTTTTATATAAATCTGTGAAAATAGAAAATAATGTTTTTGAGAATTTCTTATTTAAAACAAGCTTATATTTAACGCTACATCACAATGTATGGACTTTGTATAGGAAAATTGTAAAAGTCTTGTAAAACAGGTTTATTCATATGATGCCCAAAAAGCAGAAAAACACTGAAATCATTGTACCCAGTTGTGCTCTGAATACGAACTTCAGGTGCTCCGTATCATATTCAGATATCAAATTCGCAATTTATACCTAGCAGCTATATAATAGCTTTAAGTTTTTAACTGGCATCGTTCTGTGAGTGGGACACCGATTTTACTTCAAAATTTTGCATTTAGATTTTTTATCTATCACGTCAAACTATGTATCAGTGGAAAGATCTAAGCCTCTAGAATACATATTCAACAGTGTTTAATAAAATAAATTATGAAGGGAGAGTAATTAATTCATTTATGAAGAGAGTGTGCCTCAAAACATTCATATCCTACTAAATGTCACTGTCCCGCCAGCATACGTTTACTTCAGTGTTTTGCATGTGAATTCTTATCCAATCGTGACAAACTATATATCGTTCGAAAGCTCTAAGAGTGTAGATTTCAATTATCATTACCATTTTGAAAGCCATTTTCTAAAATGCCACGGGTCCACAGGTGGGCCCACTCTGTTATTATATATTTGTAACACTAATATCCTAAACATCTTAACAATATCATTGGAAAGCTCTAAAGCCCGGAATACACTACACGATTTTTGACTTCTTATAAGATCATTACCTTATCACACTGTGCGACATGTATCGTTAAAACTCGGGTACGAGAGGCATGTAGACTGTACGATGATGACACGGAAGCTTCGGCTGCAGTGTCACACGTTGCGCAACGTCACCCGCATGTGCTCGTGGTAAACAAATACCGGCGCGCAGGTCGTAGTAGCAAACAAACTGTGCGGTGATCATGCCGAATTTCTGACACTGTCAGAAAACTATCGCAGGCTATCTTTGGACCTGGAAAACAGCCGTCTTTGAACCTCTCTCACTGTACGACATAGGACCACCGATGGAGAGCCACGATCACAGAAATCGCGACGATAGTTTCACGATGGCAATCTTTCGTCTGGGACAGCCAATAATCGTGCAGTGTATCCCGGGCTTAAGAGTGTTGTTTTTAAATTGCATCATCATTTTGGGAAAATTAGGACATAGTGAAAGTCAGTTTCTAAAATGTCACACGGCCACAGGTGGACCCAATTGGTTTTTACATATTTATAACACTAACACCCTACTCTAAACCTACAAAATTATGACAAACTATGTATCACTGGAAATCTCACAGACGGTAGTTTACATATTTCAAGGTTATCTGGTGACAGAAATAATGTAGTGACAGTTTTTTTGTTACATGACCCCCCCCCCATAGGAATGTATATTAATTATTATTTATTCATAAGACATAATGGAAATAAAACATAATGATGCAATAATAATGCAGTGACAGCAAATAATTAATTTGTGACGAGTATGCAGCAAACCGTTGACACCTAGTAACCTTTGTTGGTCAAACCACTAAAAGTGTAACACAAACCTCATTTTTTGTGATTTTAACTTAAAATGTGGATCACGACTACTTGAGACGTATGGCTTCATGTTTGCATTTTTACGTTTGTAAAATTGTTATAATTTTATTTATAAAATTAATGTTATTTTTATTTCTTAAAATAAATTTAAACTGCTATAACAATTTTTCTATTTAATATTTTTACCTCCAGACACTTCTGTGAAGAACCTTAAATGCTTTTCTTGAAAACAAGACCAAGATTAGGCTTCTAGACTAAATTTGAAGGTGTACATCACAGTTTCACCCCCACTCAAAATGTATTTGTGCCAGTTAAGGGGTTAAATATTTATTTGTTGTCATTTACAAGCACTTATGCTATGGGGAAAAAATAAAGTCCCAAAAAAATGATGCCCCTCCGAAAAGATGGGGTAATTTTCATGGTTTGTAGTGAAAGTACTGGGGGTTGAAGGAGTTAAATCCTTCTCTTCAGTCCCCCACTACAAATCGTGATACACATATACACCATGTGTACAATTATTAGGCAAGTTGTATTTTTGAGGATTACTTTTGTTATTGTACAACTACAATGCTCTTGGTCAATGCAAAATGTTAACAAACCCTCAAACTTGAACATTTAAGTAGTAAAAGGGAAGTTTTGGCTTTCTTAAGGGAATATTTATATGTACACCATTATTAGGCAACTATTAGTGTACTGCCTAATAATTGTGCCCACGGTGTATCATGGATTAAAATGGCCTTGGGTTGATAAGCAATTGAGATGCAGGAATCTTAAACAAAAGTGTCCATTTGCTCTCCATAAAATTTAATTGCTAACTCAAAAAACTGTGATAATAAGCAATCTCATTGTGATTTTTTTCCCCTTGTTATTGGATGTGTTGTCAGGCATTCAAAGAAAATGAAGAAGCCAAGAGTCGTCTTGTTGATTCGTACGAGCTCATGCTGGGTTTCTATGGAATACAGCTGCTAAACAGAGAAACTGGGGAAGTAAAGCGAGCTGAGAACTGGAGGGAGAGATTTGCCAATCTAGAGAGGTGAGTTACATGAGAAAAGTTCAGCCTACTATATTTATTAGTCATATATTTACATACACTTTTCTATATTATGTTTCATAAGGTGTAGATTTCGTTGCTGTGTTCAATCAGTTTCTCTCTACACTAAATAGAGGAAAAGGTAACATAAAAAAATCAATGTCTTCAGTCATAAGCTGCTGAGCCTCCAGTGCCTCTAATAGGGCACTCTGTAAGACTGATAGGACCACAGAGAGATCCCAAGAGGGAATATCTCTCCAACTTCTTCCGTAGGAAGAATTGTACAGATGTGATCTTTCCCACAAGAACACCAGCTCACAAAAAGATGCAACTTCAGAACATCAAGTTGGCTCATGGAGTGGGCTCTGGCCTGAGTGATCGTGTCTATCAGTGCTGGTGATAGTTTTGACGTTCCCTTCTGGATCGTGCCCTGCCCATATGTGTAAAGGTCCTGCACCAGGGAGGAGCTACTGGTAGTAGCATTAGCTGCAAGAACTCTTGGGTGTGCAGTGAGGCTCATCGGGGGAAATGTGTATTTGCACAGACCATGTCGTGTGTGCACCAAGGCATCAGTGCTGAGGGGGCCGAAGACTTGTGGATGAGAATCGTCATGTGGAAATGTCTTTTATACAGACACAAAGATTAGCTTTACATCTTGAACAGTAGCTTGTGAAGGGCCATGTTCAATAAATGCATATTCAGAATTGTGTGCAGACCACCTATAAAATAGCCCTTGTGCATCTCGGTTAGAGGACCTGGCCCTAATGCTTCCCTCGCCAGAAGGGTTGCGACCTCTTCCTACAGCACAGAGGTACCCTCGTCTCACACCATGGTACGTAGGATGCCATTCAACCTGGGTAAATTTGATCTCGTTGTCACAACGAATCATTGGGACAAGTCACCGCGACAGACTGGCAAGTGCCAACCATGCACTTTGAGGCTCTATGCAACTCTGCAAAGTTGAACCACAAGAGCTGCTCTTAAGGGTCGGGTATTAGCATAGATGAAGAAAAATAGGGGATCCACCATTGCAAACAAAGTTTAGAACAAATAACAAGAAAACAAAGAACAGGAATCAAATATTATGGTGACCAAAATTTTGGGCAGCACGCGGATGACCGCGGACCCTCCTGATGACGTCATGCGGACGGGACGCGGACGTCCTGATTATACCTACGGCTTTAGACCATGGGAGTAGACATTGTGCAAGCACTGTGACTTTCATTGCCCATAGAGTGGGGTCAGTAATCTAGAGATTAATAATTCAAGGCCCTGGGAAGTTTTTGAAAATATACATACATAGATACAGGTCATTGAAAGTGCTTGAATCTATTTTATGCAAAAAGTTTTCTGGATAAACATCCATATTATTCCCTGTGTAGTGTAGGATAATATCATAAAGTTTCTAGACTTTTTAAGCACACGTGCTAAACTGTTTGCTTTAAATGCTTACATCTTTATGCGAATGTTGATTCATACCAAAATGCTTTTTTGCATAGGTGTGTTTGACACATGAAAACGTTTCGGGTTACGTATGTAATTGTTGTTCCCTGAGAAGGGAACGAGACACTGCGTCTCCCTTGCCATACTTTCTGCTTCCCTGTAACGCCGTCTTTGGCAATATTTCAGATAGCGATATACTTCCTGGCTCCTGCGTCACCCTGTCTTTGTCTTTAAGCCTCACCATTGGTTGAATTTGATATACACATTCAGACGCACTTACCCCTGGAGGCGTCCCCAAAGTGTCACCGCAGTGATGCAGCGTGAGTTCCCTCGAAAGGGAACTGTAACAATGTATCTTAAAAGGTGTCCTTGCTTTCACTTGAAATGTGTCCCCACTTTAGTCCTTGAATTTGAGGGTATTAGACCTGGAAAGTCCTTGAAAGGTCCTTGAATTTGAAGTTAACTAAGGTCTGTGAACCCTGACAATAGCTACCTGACCACTTCCTTGTGCACTTGCAGCAATGTTAGATTTGATAGTATTCACTATATTCTATATAGCATATATTTATATTGTATACTCAATTCTATAATACATCACTGTAACAGCAGTATGTTGTAGCTGCAATCAGTAACACTGTGTCTCTGTCTTCTGTTACGGTTTTGCTTGTGCCAAAACCTCACTACTGAAAGCCACAACGCTATTTACGACAAAAAAGACGTAGACATGGCATTGGCAACACTGCAAGACAGTGCTCTGTGAAGCAGCCTCTCTAATGCCAATGCATACAAAATGCAACACCAAGATGGAGGTTTATTTAAATGAAGTTTATTTAACTAAGATCGGAGAAGCATGATCATGTGATCCAACCAATCAGCGCAAAGAGGTGCTTATAAATAGCAGTCCCTTACCACTATCCCGTGACTGATTTTTGCAGCATCCCTCCTCCACCCCATCACCTCACTCACATCCAGTTTAATTTATTCCAGTTAAAGAGGGGGGAGTACTCTGGGTTCGGGACCCTCTCCTTGGACAGCACGCCTAATATGCTTTATCTCATTCCCTATCCATTACATGTTAATGCGAACTCATGAAATTGCAGAACATAATGCTGTAATATTATATTGGTCAAAGGAGTAAATGGTAACCACACGAGATGGCAGAACGTTGATATGGTTACATCTGTTTTAATCATTGCATTTCTCTGAGTATGTCTTGTTCTGTACAAACATGAAACGAACATTTAGGGGATTCACACCTGCATTTAAATGCGGTTGTTACTCTTGAAACTTTGAAGCGTGTACAAGGCCATAGATTGTGATTCGTGTTGTTGCATGTGGAAATTGGCATTATCTTGCAGTGTCCCCCAGGATAATAAATATGCAGAGTCTTGGCCACTGCAAAAAATTTGTAACAGGTTTTTGATTCATAAGAATAAAAGGCCTTTCGTGGGATGTGTTGGTTTAAAGAGTTAATAAAGACTTAAAGAGCCCACATAGTTTGTTTTATTTCTCTCATGCACCACTTATAAATAACAGTATATTTTCTTCTTAATATAAATATCAATATACCTTTTTTCTTCTCCTTTTAGGAACATGCACAATAACCTTCGGATTACCAGGATATTAAAGAGTCTAGGAGAACTTGGCTTTGAGCATTTCCAAGCACCCCTGGTTCGCTTTTTCCTTGAGGAGACCCTTGTCAGAAAAACGCTTAGCAGTGTTAAACGCAGCGTGCTTGACTACTTCCTGTTTGCCGTGCGTGAGAAACGCGAGCGCAGGAAGCTGATCCGGTTTGCTTTTCAGCACTTTGAGCCCAAAGACAAGTTCGTCTGGTGCCCCAGAAAAATCCAGAAACGCTTCAAGAAGAAACGCTCTTTAGTCGGCAATGGAGAGAGTGCAACAAATGATGAAGGTCTTGTAAGGCATAAAAATAAAGATGGAGAAACCACAAGTGAGCAAAAATATAATAAGCCGGGTGATGATGTTATAGAAACCATAAAGCATGTTGAAGATGACTCCGTGATCAGTGTGGATTCAGTAAAACTTTCTGAATGCTCTTCAGAAGATCTTAAGCCAATTCTAGATGAGTCCTCTGTTGATTTACCTCTTAAAAATGGTACCAGCATTGACCACGGTGAGATGGACAACTCCATCCCTATTGATGAACCAAGCTGTGGTGTAGATGATAAAATCAAAGCCAGCGAGCTGACTGAAAGCTCTAAAGAACCTCAAGAAGTTCTGGAGCTTGAACAAGACCAAGAGGCCTCCGAGAAAAAGTGGGAATGTGCAGCTGGTTCTAGCACAAGTTCAGGAGAATGCAGCGAGTCCCTGGATGAGATGGACAGTTTGATCTGTCCAGCCGCATGCCAGTCGGACCAGAAAAACTTTCACGAAGCAACCTCAGGCACAAACAAAGAGAGTACAGTGACGGACAGTCCTCTACACTGTTTGGCACCACAGTCTGAGAATATTCCCACGCCTGACTTTAAGAACGGATCTGGAGTGACCGCTCATAAACAGACATCAGCAGAAATTGTGAATGTCAGGTCAGAGGAGAACCATGAGTGCAAGAATAAAGCAAACTGTAACCAGTCAAATGGACCAGAGTTGGAAGAACCCATGGAAACTAGTGGAGTTCAGACCTCGCCATGAATGATTCATGAATATATTATCAACTTAAACTTAAAAGATTAAATATTAATTGACTTTTTTATAGAATTTATTAAAGGTGCATTATGAAATGTTTGCCTCTGTAGTGCCATCTGTGGTTGAAACAAAAATTGCAGAGTCCAATCAAAATGAAATTCATCCTTGTAGGCTTATAGTAAATCATAGTGAACTGGGCAAGGCATATAAACAGTTTTGGGCACTAATGTTTTTATGTACTCCCAATATGTAATTGAAATTTTCCATATTGCACCTTTAAAATATAATTTTTTTATATACAGTGCTTAACAAATTTACTAGACCACCACCCAATGTAGGGTTTGTGCCACAGCTGTCCTAAACTTAACAGCATTGGTGATTACCAAAATCATTTTTATGTTTCTGTAATAGTTAATCCACTTGTATTTGTAAGCTCTTTAGTCACAATAGTATTTCTAATTCTAAAATATAATTGTTTTTATCCATGAATTTACTGTTTTATAAAAATAGCAGGAAAATGGTAAGGCACTTTATTGTTATTATTATTATTATTTTATTCACATGACTAATTACAGTTAATACTTGCAGTCCTTTTAATGGTTGAATGTTATTGAATGGCTTGATTAGTTTCTGAATGTGCCGGTTCGAATTTGGGTGAAAACAATTAAATGCTGGATGATCTGAGACTAATAGGCAGGTGGTCTAATAAATTTAAGCACTATATTAATGGAAATGCTATTGTTTAATTGGCAGGGCTAAATATTCATTTCTCTTTGTCTTTTTTAAACAGGTTTATTCTTGTTTGGTGTTGAGTTCAAACTTTCAGTTATTCTGAATTGTAGTTTTTCTATTTCTGATATGGACCTTTTTCGTAGACTAAAGGAGCAATGTAATTTAACATTCAATAATAAGAATCAAATAAAAATATTCTGTAGTGTATGCGTGGAAATATATTTTATTTAACATTTCCTTATCACAATGCCAAACCAGAGTGTTTACGGTAAAAATACAAAACAAAATATATTAAACTGTAAGATATTAAACAACAAAGGTTTTTATTATTACATAAAAATATACTTTTAGAAAAAATGTCTCAGCTTCTGAATTATGTACGGTAGGGGAAAAGAGAACATGCTTTTTTCTAAAAAAAAAAAAAATAATAATAATTTCTATGTTATATTTTTATCTTTTCAAAATTCTGTTTACAATTAGTGGCATCAATTTAATTACTTAATGTTTTTCTGTTAAAGGATTAGTCCATTTTCTTAAAAGAAAAATCCAAATAATTTACTCACCACCATGTCATCCGGGATGGTGGTGTCTTTCTTTGTTCAGTCCAGAAGAAATTATGTTTTTTGAGGAAAACATTGCAGGATTTTTCTCATTTTAATGGACTTTAATGGACCCCAACACTTAACAATTAACTTAACACGTAAGTTTCAAAGGACTCTAAACGATCCCAAACGAGGCATAAGGGTCTTATCTAGCAAAACAATTGTCATTTTTGACAAGAAAAATAACAAATACACACTTTTAAACCACAATTTCTCGTCTAGGTCCGGTCCTGAAAGCGTCAGCGTGACCTCATGCAATACGTCATGACGTCAAGAGGTCACAGAAGACGAGCGCGAAACTCCGCCCCAGTGTTAACAAGTGTGTTGAAAGAGGACCGTTCCGACGTTGTTGTATATGAAATGATACTAATTAATGTCTTTGTGTCAGTTTATTGTTTACAATGGTCCGCAAATGTGCATTTTATGTAACACGTCACTTTGCATTTATGTGAGGTCGCGCTGGACCGGACCTAGACAAAAAGTTGTGGTTTAAAAGTGCATATTTTTAATTTTTCTTGTCAAAAATGACAATCGTTTCGCTAGATAAGACCCTTATGCCTCGTTTGGGATTGTTTATAGTCCTTTGAAACTCAGTGAAAAAAACTGTTACGTGTTGAGTTAAGTGTTGGTGTCCATTAAAATGAGAAAAATCCTTGAATGTTTTCCTCAAAAAACATAATTTCTTCTGGACTGAACAAAGAAAGACATCAACATTTTGGATGACATGGTGGTGAGTAAATTATCTGGATTTTTCTTTTAAGAAAATTGACTATTCCTTTAAGGGGCATATCATAAAAATCTGACTTTTTCCATGTTTAAGTGCTATAATTGGGTCCCCAGTTCTTCAATGAACCTAGAAAATGTGAAAAGAACAATAATAGGTTGTTGAAATGTGTCTCCCCTTGTGATGTCATAAGGGGAAACTACCACCCCTTAATCTGCACTATCCAACAATGACACTCCCATTTAGTGCAGAGATCGGCTTATTTGCATTTAAAAGAACTCACCCAAAAATGGCACCTGTCCATTTTAAATGCATGTGTGAATGAAACACCGCACAATGATGACATCTGCTGGTTCACAATATGTAAATAAAAAAGATGAATCAAAAGCACCTAATAGCAAAGTTTTTTAAATATGTAAACAATATTTTTTATATTATAAACAATCAAAACCTTATGTAAAATAAAATATGTATTCCTACAAATGCAAAATGCATTGCTGATCAGAACACATTATGAAACAAGAAATCAGCTATAGCCATTTGACAGTAAATCAATAATAAAAATCTTAAAATGAGATACAGACAGTCAACCCCATTTTAAATCAAAGCATTAGTTGAAATGCACCTATCACTAACGATAGCTCTATACTCTTTTGCTAATAATAAAATGTATTACCTCCTGTATTATGACTGATAGATGACTCACCAATTAGTAATCAGTTTTCTATTCCCCTAGTATACATACCTTTTCTAATTTTACTTCATTTGTCATTTTCTATTTTTTTTTACAGTTTTAAACATCCCAGCCACCCATATGCCTTATTTCGTAATGACATAGGTGCTGGAAAAATGTGGACGACCCTGGAGGCCTTTTCAATACTGTCATGTTTAAGATCATATGAAATTTGTGGCTTGGCATACGGGCATACTGTGGTCATAAAGAGGATGGACATGGTCAACCAAAATATGCTGTTGCATTTAAACAATGCACAGCTGGTACTGGGGTCCAAAGTGTGTCAAAAAAAAAAATCCCCCACACCATTAAACCATTAAGATACCTTGAACCATTGATACAATACATGCATTCATGTTGTTTAGGCTACAGCTAATTGTGACCCTACCATCAGTGGGCCATTCTCTGCCATTAACTCACCCGGAGAACGGCTGTGCACTGGATATGCGGGATCATAGGGGGACTGGGTTAAATCTTGTATTACAGAAAGCTTGTTTCGGGTTCTTCAGTGTTCCTGTAGCTCAATTGGTAGGGCATTATAATAATAAAGGCTGAATATAAATTAACACAGTTTTAATTCAACTCAGAAAACATTATAGGATACATTATGGTAGATGCTAATGCAAATAAAGAAAAAAGCATGCCAGTATGTGAAAGATCATCATGAAGCAAGTTCTTGTTTCTGCGGGTAAAATTAAAATATACTTGAATACTAAAAATATACTAAACACCAGCGAGAATTTGAGGTGCATTGTTATTTTTGTGCTAATCAAAGTGTTAAAGTTATACACACTACAAACACGGTAATTAAAAGTATAGTTGTACTTCTGTAGTAGCGTACTTACTGCAAGTGCACTTGAAAAAAATATAGTAGCTTATAAATACACTTTAAAAAAAAATCTGCCTTGAATTGTTTGTTTAATTAACTCAAATTTACAAGTTATTTTAACTTACTATTACTTAACTTGACTAGAGATTAGTTGTTATAAATTATACTTGAAATAAGTCAACTTCATTTTTATATGTCATAGCAACTAATCTCTTGTGAAGATAAATAATAATAATTTGAAATGACTTGTAAATCTGAGTTGATAAATAAAAATAAGGCAGCAAAGAATTTTTACAGTGTAGATTTTAAATGGATTTAAATAAATTGTGTCTGAACTAGCACAGTAAGTTATAGCACAGTTATACTTAGATGTTCTTAAGTTTATCATTAGGAGTACTAAAGAATTTTTTTTGTGTAAGTACAAAATCAGTGTGTTCAAAAAGTGCATTTACTTAGTGTATTTTAATAAAGTGTATTTTAGTGCAAAAATGTGGTTGTTTCAAACATCTATGATTATAATACTGATTTGATTTGAGGTGTATTTGGTATAGGCCACTATACGTGAATAAATCTGTACCATTGTAATATAATAGGCCTAGTATGGTAGTATGCAGTGGATAAGGATTTCTCAGATTAAGGGCCAAATTGGGTTGCTGCAATTTTGAAAATTAAAATTCAAAATTTGACTAATTGGTATACATCAAATTATCGATCCTGAAGTGAGGAGCGACGTTATGAGCTTGGTTGAGACCATAAGATAAGGGAATTTATGATTTTTTGTGCCATTTTCTTAACAATGTCAAGTAAATGTGTCTTTACCATCACATCATCGAATATATGTTAAAAATAAAACTTAAATCAGTGTTCTAAAAACATTTTGTGGTTTCACATGGAATCTAATTTATCTTGAACTTAATGAGATTTTTACATGCAATATGAATTATAGTCATTTACGTATCGAAATTTCTGATTCATCAATCTACCCTGCTTGGAATCTAAACTTATTTAAGTGAATGCCATATATAAAACTTTTTAATACATTGTCATAAATGTATAATTGTAGGACGCTTTTGTTATTTATACATAATTTATTGGCAAAATTATGTATTGTGCTGGTAATGACTGTGCTGGTAATGACATTTTTGTCATAAAAACTAGCCCTATTAGCTAAGATGATGACTAAGCAAGTGTAGCTAGTTTTCTACATGTAATGTACACCATTTTAACTATTAAAGTGATCAAAATATTTCAATTTTTTTTTAAATACAGAAATACAACATATATGGTAATGATGCATAATAAGTGTACATGCCCAACACAAAGAATAAAGAGTAGATTTACTTAGTTTTCTGGACATCAAGGCATCATTCTTGCAGCTCGAAATCCATATGCTCCATGTCATTAGGTTACCATGGCTACCAAATAAACTTTTGATAAAAAAAACAGTGGGAAAGTCCCTTTATGCAGAGCGTGTTGGTAATGACAGCTAAACCATGGGACACAAAATAAAGTACAAAATGCATATATATGCTTAATCTGTGCATGTAGTTTATTAGTTCAAGTAACATTTAATTCATATGCATATATTTTTAAATTAATATGTAATAAATAATGTTTGAGATATGGCACGGCATGAAGGACAACACCAAAACACAGATATTGTACAACAAAACACCAATAAAATGTGATAAAATTATTATAAAAAGAACAGCCATAAAAAAGCATAGGCTTGTTTTTGTTTATACTAATTAATAGTGCTCAAATTTATTAGATTTGATTCGTTTTTCATAAAATTACACCCTGGGAACATAAATAGGCCCGAATTCTGGGAAACACCAAACTATATTTTAGTAAGGGCAAAGAAAGGAATAGCAAAACATTAGTACCTAGGTTATGTGGTACGGCTTTAATATCTTCTCTCTCTGCGTGGTATGCAATCCTGAGAATGTCCTGTAGTGTAACCAGTCCGTCACGAGCTCATTTCCACCTCCTCCACCGGACTGAGCTCTGCCCCTTCAGGTGCACCATTGGCTTTATGTTCATGCCGAGAGTCATTTAGCAGCGGTAACCCGTCACAGGGCACTGGACTGTGGGGAGGACAATAACCATGGCCGTGTTGTCAGCTCTTCAGCTACTTTTTCTTTGCCAGCTGTTAGCATCATCGTCTGCCCAGGTAAGACACAACAAGCGGCGGTTCACTCGACAGAAGCTGTGGGATGCTTGATAACCTGTTGCTTCAGCTTAACGTTGGGTTTCTGTCATGTTATCGAGTGTCTTTTGTATGTCCATTGTACGTGTCGTCTGAAAATACTATTCAGATTGAGATTACTAGATTTACTAGATTTAATTGATTTGGGCAAATCAGAAATATCTATACGCATCCGGTGCGCGAATCCCTTAAGTTAACGTTACGTAAATTAAGCATGTTTTTTTGTGGTAAAAGTGTAGTAACCATGGTTTATTGGTGTATTACTATTAGCAAAACCATGGTTTTACTACAGTAACCATGGTTTAAATAGGGTTATTTTGTGGTAACCTTTACGACAGTAACAGTTTTTTTTAACTGTAGTTTAATTTTCCTAAGGGAGGGTTTGTGTACATCATCGTTTTATTCATTTATCTAACATAAAACAGATATATTACTTTCATTCCAAATAAATCTTATTTAGCTATTGAACACTTTACAGAAAAACATTGCAGTACAATACAGTAGGCTATCTGTATTAATACAGTAATAAAATGCAGGTCCATACTGATACTTTTGTATATATGACTCTAAATACCAGCAAGCAAGTCAACAGTGACTGTGCCAAGGTATGACAAAACACTTTTGTTAGTACAAAGAACAAGTTGTTTGTAGAGAAATGATTAAGATATTATAATATAGAGCAGTGGTTCTCAAACTTTTTCTGCGTGCGGCCCCCCTTGTGTACGGCGCATTTCTTAGCGGCCCCCCCAAAGAAAATTTATGACAAGAAACTGTTTTAAAACTCAACTTTTGATTAAACAAAACATATTAAATGATACGAAGTAGTGCTGTTGGTTAGTAGTCGTATTTTTGTTAGGTTTAATTACACAGAATTCATGATAAATTAATGTATTTTATAAAATGTCATAAAACTGGGGCCCCCCTGGCACCATCTCGCGGCCCCCCTGGGGGCCCCGGCCCCCAGTTTGAGAACCACTGATATAGAGATTATATTAAATTTGAAAAAATAAAATGTTTCTGAGGAGAAACCGTGCTATGCCAGTTTTCTGTATGAATATACTTTCTATACTAGTTATATATACATTTGATATAATGTTTAATAGAACAATGTATGACGTTTAACATTGTAATTTTCTCAATTTGTATTTGGTTTTGTTTTTGTTATAACAGAGGACAGGTCCCCGTGGTCTACCTGGTGTGCCAGGGCCACCTGGACCCCCAGGAAAAGATGGCATTGATGTGAGTAGACAGTGAAATAATCTGCTTTAGGATGTAATATAATTTTTTATCCTCCTGTACTTTTCCATGTTATTGATGAGAAAGTAATGAGAGGGATTAAGAAAATTTTCAATTTGCATTTAGATATAAATATTTTATGTGAATGGTATAACTCTATATATGTAGATATACACACTATATATGCAATATATTTTTTTTATTACTGGTTTAGACAGGCTGTGCTTTGTTGTCTGTTCACTGGCTTTTAAAAGCAAACAAGAAAACTCTGTCAGGAATTTACGATTGTAAACGGTGAATAACATTGAATGTTTCCTTAGTAAATGAAATCCCTTTTAGCACGGGCAGTAGAAGTGCAGAAACAGAGAGGTCATTCATTCAGCCTGCTCAAAATCAAACACAACCCTTCTGAAGTTTCCCCAGCCCCCTTCACTCCTCTCCATATCTTCACCTCTCAGTTTTACTTAGCTCTTGAGTTTTGCATGATTTTGAAGTACTAGAGTATTAAAGGTTGTTATAGTAAATCTGCATCAAATAAATCAGTCATGTAATGTCATTTTCTCTGTAGGGTAAGCCTGGTCCTCCTGGACTTCCAGGAAAGCCTGTAAGTGTCTCTGAATGATATGAGTTTTTGCTGTGTAATATTTTATTATTTTAGGATCACAAATAATACTCAAATAATCAGTGCACATTATCATGTTGCCTAAGACACACATTTCTTTGTTTTAATTCCAGGGGCCAAAGGGAAAAGCTGGTACACCAGGAGCCGCAGGAATCCCAGGAATACCTGGCCTCCCTGGAGTGGATGTAAGTCAGGGTGGAAAAATCCAGGAAATGTGTCTCATTTTTAATGCCATACCCTTCTCTTATTTGTAAAAAAAACCTTTGCAATGCAAAAAGTCATTATTGGCTCTTTTTTTTTGTATTCTGGATTTATTAGTGTAAATGTTTTTTTTTTAGGGTTTGACAGGTCCTGATGGTCCAGCTGGAAAGGACGGGCTACCAGGAGCAGTAGTAAGTGTTTTTATTTCACCTGCTGACTTTAATGAGTCTCTTAAGTAAAAGTGACCTCTACTACCCTGTAAACAGCTAAACATGACATCGTGACATTATGACTACACATGTATGAGTATGTGTAATCACAATACAGTATTTCTCTGAGGTTTTCAGTAAATCTCCACTCCACTAGTGTATGTATTTTAGCTTGCAGATCAAAATGACAGACGATGTCAAACTTCATTTCTTCTGCTTGTGAATGTTTTTAATTCTGGGGGCTCCTCTGTAGTGAGGGCAGTTTAATTATTATCAGGTGACTTTGGTTTTTCAAGCTGTAATTGTGTTTTTCTCTAATCCTAATGTGGTGGAATGTGAACTCTTTTCTGCTAATCCTCTTAAAGGCATCACCTGAAATCCTTATTATTTTATGTGACTGATGCTAGTGAGGTGCGCATTAGTCTTTTGATATGAGAGATATGTACATTAAACACTACTTTTAATTCACTCAAATTTATTTTTTTAGCGCATTGTTTCTCAACCAGCGGGCCGGGGGCCTCAACAGATGTTCAACATGACTTCAAATTATTCAAAAGACAAAAAGCATACATCTGTCTAGTCATGCCAAGCTCTAAAACTTTCTAGTTGGTAGAAATAGAGTGAGTGGGGTCCCTTCAAAGCCCCCTTCAAATATTGTTTTGGGCAATAGGGGGGCCTTGAAGTGATAAAGGTTGAGAACAACTGATATTGCATCATTTTACATTGTTGCATTGTTTCAAAACAGCTTTATATGAAAGAACATGAAAAGAAACCAATGAAAACAGGAAAATTATTAAATATGTGGTATATAGAATAAAATATTGGACATTTGGTTAATTAATATGATAAATAACAGATAATAATTATATGATAATAAACTAGACATGTCTTTCTGTCTTATATGGAAATGGCCCTTGAACAAAGAAACTATTATATAAGAGCAGGCTTGTAACATTACATAAAGAATTTGCAATAATACCATGAACAGCAGTGTAAAAAGCATAGAGAAATTGTAGCAACATCATTGAGTGCACCCGTCACCACACACCTACAAAACTGAAACAGTGATGTCTTTAAAACTGTAGCTAATAAAATAAAATAAATAATTTAAAATAAAAAAATTCATTGGCGCTGTCCTGTGAGTTTACTTATTTTATTTATTTATACAATAAATAAATTATACAATTTATACATTTTTCATGTAAATGTTAATCTATCACGACTAACTGTATATTGTTGGAAAGGTCTAAGAATTTAGTTTTCATATTTTAAAACCTTTTAGGAGTAATAATAATGCAGTGACAGTAATTTATTAATTTGTGACATGAGTATGCAGCAAACTAACAGCAAACAAACACAAACCTCACTTTTTGTGATCATTGCATTATTTTTATTTATTATTTAATACATTTCAACTGCTGTAACATTTTTTTATTTAATATTTTTACCACCATACACTTCCGTAAAAAAAGTTTTTAAAGTGTCTTCTTTAAACAAGACCAAAATTAGGCTTCTAGACCAAAAAATGTCAGAATTATATTAGTTTTTTTGTTTTTATAATGAATAGTATTATTATTATTGTTATTATTATTATTAATTTGATTTGATTTAATTGTATCAACCACAATGTCTTACACATAACCACAAAAGACATCAAATACAATCGAGGATAAAAACACAATAAAGTCCAAGACTTATTTCCATTGTGGTCCTCATCACCATCACCATTTCATCCCCCTACCCACCCTCAAAAAGCGCCAGTTAAAGGGTTAATGTTTCTTCATTGTACAGTATATTTTTTGAAGCTGTTTAATAATCTTTGGTGAATTCGATCAATTGCTGTCTAGTACTAGTCCAGGAGCTATTGGCATTTAAGGATTATTAAAGATGGGGGTAGAGGTGTAACATTTTACAATACACAGTGTAAAAACACAAAAACAGAAATTGATCATTTATTTTCTAGATTCATAGAGTCAAAAAAATTATTTTAGTGTCAGTTTAATGTGTTTCACTTTGAGGTTAATGATTTTTGTTATAATTTGATTTGTGTTTGTTTTAACAGGGCGACAGAGGACCTCCCGGACCAGGTGGACCCCCTGTAAGTGCCCAACATCAGCGTACCGTATTAAACCTCTTCATACTTAGACATTTCAACCGCTTCAGACCAACAAATGTTGTTTACCATTACAGAAAGTTATCTGCCTAACATGCTAGGTTTAAACCTCCACTAAGTCTCACAAACAGCATACACTACAGTTTCACAGTAAACATCTATTAAGACCACCATATTTGTTCACCCCACACAGCTGTGTTTGTTATGTGTACAGTATGCCAAACATGTCAATTAACTTTCTTAATCTCTTCCTTTGTCTTTCTCAGGGCAGAGGCAGACCAGGAGTTGCCGTGAGTACAATCTGTCTAAAATAATCATTAGTGGAGGAATCAGATTTAGTTATGTGCGCACATTTCTTTATCTGGCAGATCCTTTTATTGTTTTCTAAAGTTACTTGCAATTAAACTGTGCATTTACAGTATACTTTTATCAGTACATGCATTTGATCTAAGAATTAAACCCACAGCTTTGTTAGTATCAGGCTTTACCAGCTAAACTACAGAAATGAAATGCTGTTGTGTGTAGTCGCCATGAAACATACTGTAATTGTTCAGAATTGAGTGGCATGAAATTTAAGAAATACAAATTTTTAAGTTTAGGGTTAGGGTTAAGCTTTCTATTGCAGTAGTCCAACAGGAATATTTAACAAATGAAACTGTGCCAAATTAGATCAAGCATTTGTGTGTGCATTTTCTGATTTTAGGGTCTTTCTGGAGCTAATGGACTTCCAGGTGGACCAGGACCTCAGGGACCACCTGTGAGTGTCTGTTTAAAGATTACATTCACACACTAAGAATAAAGACAAATAGTGCTGGGTGATTTCAAACAAAATTCATATCTCAGTAATTTGGAAATGAGTTACGATATACTTTCAATATCTAAGCATTTTCTGCAAAGTGGAATACATGTTTACATGCAAGTCGAAGCCTCGTAAGAGCTCACAATCACCTTTATTAAAACACCATATGATGAAAATAAAATTCAAAAACAGGGTTTTCCTCCCTGTTTAAAAATATACAGCTGCACAACCTCCAACCTGGTTGGAAAGCCTATGTCCTGACCAGTGCTTGGGGTAACTAGTTACTAAGTAATTTGTTACTTACTGTAATTCAATTAATAAATTATTGTATTATTTTCCCAGTAATTTAATTATAGTTACTTCGGATGTAATTGAACTAAATTCTGTGTATGGGCTGTAGATCAATTATATGATGCACAATATTGGATTTAACATCAAAATTTAAAGTCTAATGTTAAACTGCATGTTTTTTATGTACGCTTCTCACTTTAAATACTTTGGTAAGTTAATAGGAATAATGGTAATAAGTGTACTTTCCAATTCTCACTATTAACTGGTTGGTTATATACATTAATATTACTGAGATATTGGCTGTTTATTAATACTTTAAAAGCACATATTAATGTCTGATTCTGCAAAACTTATTCTACCTCCTTAATCCTACCCAATTCCTATCAATACTTAAACTTAACAACTACTTTACTAAGTATTATTAAGCAGTAATTAGGAGGATATCGAGGCAAAAGTAGTATAGTTTAGAATTGGACCTTAAAGGCGCAGTGTGTAAATTTTAGCGGCATCTAGTGGTGAGGTTCCAAATTGCAACCAACAGCTCAGTTCACAGCTCACCCCTCGCTTTTGAAATGCATAGAGAAGCTACGGTAGCCACCACAGGACAAACATGTCATGGTTGGAGACAACGTAATAAAAAAGTTTGTCCATTAAGAGATTCTGTAGAAACATGGTGGCACAAAATGGCGACTTCCATGTAAGGGGACCCTCTGTGTATGTAGATAAAAACGTCTCATTCTAAAGTAATAAAAACATAACGGTTCATTATGAAAGGTCTTTATACACCCCTGATAATATAGTTTTGTATTTTATTTTGCATTTCTGTCAAGAGATCCTTCTAAAAATTACACACTGCACCTTTAAAGGAACAGTATGTAGGATTGTGGCTAAAACTGGTACTGCAATCACACAACTGGGGGCCAATACACAAAATGACAACATAAACATCAGTTGAGGGCTGCAACTCCACTTTTTAATTGACAATATCCTGGCCAGACCACTGTTGTCAGTGATATAAGAATTTGAAATGAACATGATTTCTTAATGTCTAGTGACATATCAGGGCCATTTTATGATTAATTGATATACATTTCTTACATACTGTTCCTTTAAAAAGTGTGAACAAAATATTGATGTACTTTTATGATTTATTCAAGCTGTTTCAAGCCTATCTTGTATCATTTACTAAATACGATTTAGAAAGTAATTAGTAATAAGAGAGTAATTTGTACAGTAATCTAATTACATGATTGAAGATATAATTAGTAATTAGTAATTAATTACTTTTTCAAATAACTTACACAAAACTGATCCTTGTAAGGTGTGTAATCCAAAACATGAAACAAATGCAGGATCTAAATGCAGAAAGTAAATTTAATAAAACAAAGAAGTACAAACAAGAATCCGTAGCGTGGCATGAAACAGGTCATCATCTAGTCCATTCTTGAAACAAAACTTTAACATAATATCGTCCCATGGTACATGCGTAACTCAAGTCCAAAAAGTCCTTTGCATACTCCTCCTCTGATCCAATAGAAACAGTCTTTCCGCTAGATCCATCTTGTAGGTCTGTTATTCTGTGAGGTGCAGTCCAAAACACGAACCAAAGGCAGGATCTAAATGCAGAAAGTGACTTTAATAAAACAAAGAAGTATTAACAAGAATCCGTAGCGTGGTATGACAAGGCAATGAAACAGACTACACAATACATTAACAATAACCGACCGGAGACAATGGAAACAAGAGGGCTTATAAAGGGACCAATGGGAACCTGACATATCATGCAAGAGACAAACATGGCTGTAAACGATATCAAAATAAAAGACATAAACATGACAGGACAAAAACCTTACAGTCCTGACCTCAGTGTACATTTCTGGCAAAGCTTCTGTTGCAAAGGAGGGTCACAGTATTAGTCCATTCCAATAAATCAGTATTGTCTCATCCTGTATCCCACTGGGGAAAAATATTCCCAAAACTCGATATACCACCCAGCCCACAAATAGATGTATGTACCACTTCACATGTAATATTCATTGCCTGAGCCTTTACATATAGTTGCAATAAGCTGTGCAGATTACCTTTGTTGATAGTTTGTTTCTTCTTCTTTGAATGTAAGCACATCGGCACACTCAGAACTTGTATGATTAGTGACACATGTTTTTGTGATGGTTCTAGGGGCTTGAGGGTCTTCCAGGACTTCCTGGTCTGCCGGGTCTAGATGGACCACCTGTAAGTACCACATACACTCATCAAAAACGCTTCATGGTTTTACTACAATTATAAAACAGTTAGGTTAGTTCCAGACCTTGATTCTGAGAGGCCAATAGCTGTTTTATCATGAATAAAAGACAATATTGACCACTGTAACCAACAATTCTGTGGCTGCATCTGAAATCACATACTATGACAGTAGGTAATGTATTAGATGAAGTACCTACTAATTGATCTTTAAAACAGTAGGTACTATATAGTATGAATATGGATAGAATAAATACATTTGGACGTACTGCATCCGCCATGTTGATACATTATGCCTGTGGCTGCGTCTGAAACCGCCTAC
This sequence comes from Misgurnus anguillicaudatus, assembly GCF_027580225.2. Lineage (NCBI taxonomy): Eukaryota > Metazoa > Chordata > Actinopteri > Cypriniformes > Cobitidae > Misgurnus > Misgurnus anguillicaudatus. The sequence goes on from NC_073349.2 coordinate 6,026,297, forward strand.
TTCCATACTATGGGCCCTATCATACACCCAACGCAAGTATCTTTTGCTAGTTTCAATCCGGCGCAATGATCATTTTCACGTTAAGTGCCACGTTGTTTAAATAGCAAATGCATTTGCGACCAATTTTGCGCACATGTTTTCTGGTCTGAAAACTAGGTGTGTTCAGGCGCATTGTTGACGCGTTGCAACTTTAAGGCAACTAAATTAGACTACGCCATTAACCAACAAAAACCTGCTCTAAAGTCTATGACACAATATTGTTTTTGTTATTTAAAAAGCGCGTTAGAAATATGCGCCTATAAACAGGACAACAACGCGGGTTTGCTTATCACACACATGGATGCGCAGCAGCAGCACCAAAAAGCTTTTAAATATGAAAAATTAAAGGATTAAAATGTAAAAGATTATTATTGAGTCTCTTGGACATAAATGAGCACCGATGATGAGACGTTTAAAGGCGTGAAGAGCTGCTTCACCTGTAGCCTGGTAAGTAAATAAATGCTTTGCTTTAAACAAATGCATCTGTTTTTAAATGCTACCCCACAGATTTATTTTATATGATGACACTGTACCTGTGGATATGATGAGATGAGAAACATTTTAAGTAATGCTTTAAAAAAACTCACGCCATCCGAGTGCTGAAATGCTTCGGCTCTCTGCGCGTTTGTAAATCCTTTATCTCTTCTTTGTATTTTTAGAGTACAAACCTTTTCTTGCATATTTGCAAATTATTTTATGAGGTTACAATGATTATGTTGGATATCAATACATTTACAGCAATTAAAAGCCTGCTATTTGTGCTTCTATGACTGAAAGAAAACGTCTTTTATCAAACATGTAATTCAGTCTATTCTTTTCCCTCTTAGGGGCTTCCAGGAACGCTTCCCGAAGGTGGCGGAGACCTGCTGGTATGTTCTAATGCTTGCCAGTTTTTGCATGAAAACCACTGACGTACCACAACCTATTTTTAAGTATACAATGCTTATTTTTACAGGTATGCCTTGTATGAATAGCAATCTGCATATATATCGTAATACAATCCTAATAGATTTGCTAATGTAATGGAAATAATTTTTATTTCAGTGTGCAACATTTTTAGAAATGATCAATTAAAACTATGTTATCCTATTGGGGAAGATAAATTGTCAGCAGTCTTGTTTTTCTTTGCATGCAGATTGATTGCATCATTGTCTTGTTTGTAGTGTCCGGCCATCTGTCCTCCAGGTCCACCGGGACCTCCAGGAATGCCTGGATTCAAGGTGTTTGACCATCAACATTAAACTCTCCTCCTGTCTGTCTGCTCCAAAAGATTTTACAATGATCACTATAAGCTGGTTCTGTGTTTCATTTAGGGTCATACAGGTCATAAAGGAGATAAGGGAGAGATGGGGAAAAATGGAGAAAAGGTGAGATTTTACTCATATATATTATACTGTACTACATTTTTAAAAACTCTTTTAATGTGTTTTATTTCGATTCTTGTTTATTCTTCATTAGGGTGATCAAGGCCCACCTGGTCCTCCCGGGATCCCCGGTACAGTGGGTTTACAGGTGGGTTACAGGTGGGACTAACTCACACCTCCAGAGCACCATGAAGTTCATTTTAAAAGTGAAACAAAAGGCTGAAACTTATTATACTGTAGCGTCACACATATATAATACAAAGTATCCAGGGCTGCTTAAGTCTCTCTTAAATGTGTTGCATGATTTTTGTCTTAAAAAGTGTTAATATGCCCCCTGACATGACTATATCTTCCCCTTAAACTGTTTTGGTATGGTGTTTCAAACGATTTCCTAATTCATATTGTTAAAAAATACTGGGTTATTTTCAACCCAGGGCTGGGTCAAAAGGCAACGAACCCAACCATTAGGGTTATAATTGAACCTATGCTGGAATGTTTCAACCTATTGTTGGATCAAAATAAAACATTTTCTAAGTCAAAAAGGGATGAACCCGGCCGTTGGGTAAAATTAACCCAGAATTTGTACTACCGTACTATGTTTTGCAGTTTGCAGTATGCTAGTCCAGTAGGACTGCAACTGAATTTAAGTATTACACTTTTAAAGGGGCCATGTCACAAGATTTTTTTAAGATGTTAAATAAATATTTGGTGTCTCCAGAGTACACATGTGAAGTTTTAGCTCAAAATACCATATAGATAATTTATTATAGCATGTTAAAATGGACACTTTGTAGGTTTGAGCAAAAATGATCGTAATGATGGTGGTTTGTTGCAATTGAAACTCAATTGTGCTGTGAATTATTTTGCACTAAATGGCAGTGCGGTCGTTGGATAGTGCAGTTTAAGGGGCGGTATTATTATAATAAGATCTCCTTATGACATCATAGAGAGAGCCAAATTTCAATTAGCTATTTTTTCACGTGCTTGCAGAAAATGGTTTACCAAAACTAAGTTACTGGGTTGATCTTTTTCACATTTTCTAGGTTGATAGAAGTACCGGGACCCAATTATAGCACTAAAACATAAAAAAGTCAAATTTTCATGCCGTGGCCCCTTTAATTACGTTTCTGCAATTTGCTTTACATTATGCTCTATGTCTGATTTGCTTAGAAAGAAATCTTACAGTACATTCACATGGGGCGTCAGCGTTAATGCTTGACGAACGGTTTGTCTGAAGCCTGGACCTGACGCGAACGTCATAGTGATAACAGCCAATCACAGTGGACTGCAACACATGCTCCTCTGTTTCCTGTTTTGCAAAAACTGAGTCTGCATTAGGTTATTTGCATAAGATGATTCCCACGGGTCCTTGAAATCCTTGAAAGTTTGTGAATCTGGGGGAAATAACTTAAGGCGCTGGGAAGTTTTTGAAAATATTCATACATTGATACAGGTCATTGAAAGTGCTTGAATCTATTTTATGCAAGACATTTTCTTGGAAAAAATCCATATTAATCCCTGTGTAGTGTAGGATAATATCATACAAATTCTAGACTTTTTAAGCACACGTCCTAAACTGTTCACTTTAAATGTTTATATCTTCTGTATGCGAATGTTGATTTATACCAAAATGCTTTTTTGCATGTTTGACACATGAAAACGTCTCGGGTTACGTATGTAACTGTTGTTCCCTGAGAAGGGAACGAGACGCTGCGTCTCTCTTGCCATACTTCCTGCGTCCCTGTAATTCCGTCTTTGGCAATATTTCAGATAGCAATATACTTCCTGGCTCCTGTGTCACCCTGTCTTTGTTGTTAAGCCTCACCATTGGTTGAATTTGATATACACATTCAGACGCACTTACCCCTGGAGGCGCCCCAAAGTGTCACCGCAGTGACGCAGCGTGAGTTCCTTCTAAAGGGAACTGTAACAATGTATCTTAAAAGGTAACCTTGCTTTCACTTGAAATGTGTCCCCACATTTAGTCCTTGAGGACATTTGAGGGTATTGGACCTGGAAAGTCCTTGAAAAGTCCTTGAATTTGAAGTTAACTAAGGTGTGGGAACCCTGTCTGATTGGCTGACGCTTGCGTTGGCGCTTGAAAAGTTGAGAAACATTCAACTTCTGCCGCGAGCAGCGGCTGTGACTCGATGCCAACGGATCCACAATTCAGTTCGACAATGCTTGACGTCAACGTGAACGCTGAAGTGAATGTACTGTTACTTTAATCATTATTATCAAAAGTTACAGCTAATGAAAACTCAAAAAGAGTGTAAACGCAGAGGATCATTTTGTTAACATGCAAAACTTAAATGTACTAGAATTTTAACAAATGTTAACATTTGATTTACTTTATGTAATGTTTATTACATTTATTGTATTTTTGCTATTTAGGGTCCCCGAGGTCTGAGGGGGCTTCAGGGTCCAGTGGGATCTGTAGGAGATAGAGTAAGACCTCCATTATCTAAATAACATCACAATACATGGATTTTACTTTACATTTGTATAAACAATCAGTACAAACTGAATGGCTGACAGTGTTTTTGATCACTGACCTCTTTCTGTAGAGGATTGCCTGGCTTCAGGGGAAAACCTGGAGTTGCCGGTGTCATTGGAAAAACTGTAAGTATCCATTTGGAGTCTTGTGTCAGTATTGAATCCCATTAATACAAATGTGATGTCTTTTTTCCAATATTCCAGGGTGACAGTGGTGAAAAAGGACATCAGGGTTTCAAAGGACCCAAAGGAGAGATTGTAAGTCAATGAGATATGCTGTTTATTTTGGTGAAGGTAAAATATGCATTTTGAATATCAGAGACATTTAACATTGGGCACAGCTGCCATATTGTCAACGCTGTTCTTTCTTAACAGGGAAAAATAGGCCCTAAGGGAGTACCAGGAGGTGTGGGACCTAAAGGTGAACCTGTAAGTAACTTTTATTTGATTATGTCTATTAATGGTGGGATTTTGACAAATTGATCAAATTCTAATACAATCTGTGTTGAATTGTAGGGCATGCCTGGACGAGATGGAAAGGATGGAACTCAAGGACTGGATGGTGAAAAGGTGAGTAACAGCTTGTTTATTAATGAAACATATTACTGTTTAAATAGCAGTATGTTGCAGTTAAACCATAGGAATGCCCACAATTGAAAATGTGTGTGTGTGCTTATGTTTAAAGGGGGATGCTGGAAGACCCGGGGTATCTGGTGAGAAAGGACCAAATGGGTTGCCTGTACGTATTATTAATGGTTTAAATATTGATATCGATATTCTGGTTTAAATATGTGCTCAGATGGAAAAGCCTCTAAAAGCCTAGTGCTGGGCATAGATTAATCGCAATTAATCGGATACATTTTTGAATAATATATGTGTGTGTACTGTGTGAAATTATTATGTATATTTAAACACACACACACACATATATATGCATTTCAGAGAATTTTTATTTATATATCCATTTTTTGTTTTGTTTATTTAGAATATACAAAAATATAAATAAATATATGTACCCATGTAAATGTTTCTTAAATGCATACATGAATGTATGTGTATTCATATATATATGGATATATATATATATATATATATATATATATATATATATATACATAATAATTACCCACAGCGCACACTCATATATTATGCCAAAAATCACTTTTATTTTGTATGCGATTAATCGCGATTAATCTATGCCCAGCACTACTTGCGACACATACTGTGTGTTCATCAAATACTTTAGCTTCAAATCCACTTAATCCTTGCCTTTGGGAATTTAGAAATACAGTTTTTTGGCAGAAGAAAAAAAAAGCTAATTTACAAGAAAACATGTCAGACGCATTTAGAGGGCTTTGTATCTCAGCTCTTCATATAGTGGTTTAAATATCGCTAACAATTGATGTTTGTATGATTCATTTTGATCTGTTTTTACTTCAGGGTTTGCAAGGAAAAGCTGGTACAAAAGGAGCCAAGGGAGGAGTTGTAAGTAATGAAACCGTATGAAAGATTCTTGATAAGTCAGAGAAGAATGTGAAGTGTTTCCACGAGTCATGGAATTTCTGGAATATCATGAAATTTTTAAAGGTCTATTTCAGACATTGAAGGTTAGGGAATTTTACGTCATGGAATATCAGGGATTTTGTTTGTTGCTTTAATTTTTAATTTGCATTTATCAAAATATAATTTGCTTGACATAAGGAATGCCATTTTCCAAGCCTTTCCAACCGCTTATTGGCATTGTGTATTAATTTCACGCATTTAAGCTATTTTTTATAAACTCACAGTGTACACTACATTATCAAGCTTACGGCAAAAGGGACACTCCACTTTTTTTGAAAATATGCTAATTTTCCAGCTCCCCTAGGGTTAAACTTTTGATTTTTACCGTTTTGGAATCCATTCAGCTGATCTCTGGTCTGGCGCTACCACTTTTAGCATAGCTTAGCATAATCAATCAAATCTGATTAGACCATTAGCATTGTGCTCAAAAATAACCAAAGAGTTTTTATATTTTTCCTATTTAAAACTTGACTCTTCTGTAGTTACATCGTGTACTAAGACTGATGGAAAGGAGGCACATTGATATTACTCAGCGCCTGAAAATAGTCCCCTGCTATTGAAAGTAACCCAGGGGATTATTTTTGGTCAGTGCATAATATCACTGTGCCTGCTGCAGCCGTGTTGCAGCAGCAAAGTCCTTGATTATTATGCCAGAATGAGAGTATAGTCCCTAACCATACAGTGAGGAAAATAAGTATTTGAACACCCTGCTATTTTGCAAGTTCTCCCACTTAGAAATCATGGAGGGGTCTGAAATTGTCATCGTAGGTGCATGTCCACTGTGAAAGACATAATCTAAAAAAAAAAAACAGAAATCACAATATATGATTTTTTTTTACTATTTATTTGTATGATACAGCTGCAAATAAGTATTTGAACACCTGTCTATCAACTAGAATCTGACCCTCAGACCTGTTAGTCTGCCTTTAAAATGTCCACCTCCACTCCATTTATTATCCTAAATTAGCTGCACCTGTTTGAGGTGGTTAGCTGCATAAAGACACCTGTCCACCCCATACAATCAGTAAGAATCCAACTACTAACATGGCCAAGACCAAAGAGCTGTCCAAAGACACTAGAGACAAAATTGTACACCTCCACAGAGCTGGAAAGGGCTAGGGGGAAATTGCCAAGCAGCTTGGTGAAAAAAGGTCCACTGTTGGAGCAATGAAAATGGAAAAAGCTAAACATGACTGTCAATCTATCTCGGACTGGGGCTCCATGCAAGATCTCACCTTGTGGGGTCTCAATGATCCTAAGAAAGGTGAGAAATCAGCCCAGAACTACACGGGAGGAGCTGGTCAATGACCTGAAAACAGCTGGGACCATCATTTCCAAGGTTACTGTTGTTAATACACTAAGATGTCATGGTTTGAAATCATGCATGGCACGGAAGGTTCCCCTGCTTAAACCAGCACATGTCCAGGCCCGTCTTAAGTTTGCCAATGACCATTTGGATGATCCAGAGGAGTCATGGGAGAAAGTCATGGAAACCCCTCCATGGTTTTTGGGTGGGAGAGCTTGCAGAGTAGCAGGGTGTTCGGGTGCTTGTTTTCCTCACTGTATCTGCCTAGAAAATCACAAAATCTAGTCGGTACCTTTGAGAATGAATTATCTGATCTGATTTAGACAGATAGAATTGGACTTTAAAGTATATTTCACATCTCATCTAAAATGGTTCATAATGTTTTTTTATCTATTTCAGGGAGATCCGGGAAAGATGGGAGAAACCGGACCATCTGGAGAGCCAGGTATCCCTGTATGTATCTGACAGATCTGACTGGAAATGCACTTTCTCATAATCTCGTGATTGCAATAACATGCAAAGTAACACAACAAACCTAGCACAACTTATGTTGAGATGAGAGTATAATTGTTGGATTGTGAGACTGTACTATACTGACTTACTCCACAGGGTGATATTGGCATCCCCGGAGAGAGAGGATTGGCTGGACCCAGAGGTGTATCTGTAAGTAAACCAATGAGCAGAATCCATTCTCTTGACACTGATTTTGTAATAGTTCCAATATTTTACTGACCAAGTCTAATTTGGAGAAGAGTAATCTTTACAAAACCATCTTTTTGTCTCTATAAATCTCTATCAAATATAAAGACATGGATTTTACATTGATGCATTTGGCCAAAGTGATTCAAGCTATACATTTTATCAGTATGTGTATTCCCTGGCATCGATCCCTGGACCTTATGTGCTGCTAAGGCAATGTTTTTCAAGTTGAGCTACATGAACAGCTACAGGATTTTTAGGAGCAAGCCTTACATTTTCGAAAACCTTCGAAAAATATATAAACATACAAATATATAAAATGAAAGAACAGACCATCTTCTCTCAAACAAAATGGGGAAAAAAACATTTATCCTATCTATATTTTTTATATGTTAAAAAAGCAAAAAGGCTCAGAATGATTATTAAAACATACAGTACACGGAGTGTAAAATTTATAAATCGTTTTTGCTTCAGTTTTTTATATTGGGTAAGTGCGCCATCTAGTGGATAATGCCGATATTACAGATAACCATAAAAACTCACCAGGAACACGTTTTTACATGCAAATGTTTTCTCTTAATTGACGAGATAACTCATCAATGGCGGGGAAAGAGTTGAGTTCATAAGATGATGTGTCTGTGTTTTAGGGTGGCATTGGACTGCCTGGAAATGCTGGTCCACAGGGTGTAAAAGGATATCAGGTCAGTTGCACATGTCCATATGTTTCATTAAAAAAAAAATTACACAGTAAAGCAGCAAACAATGAATCTGGTCTGTTATTGTGTCTTTCTATCCTAAACATTAGCAACAAGCCATTTGATTTCCGCTTTGTGTTGTGCTTGTTAGCTCTGTCCAATAGAATGTCAATGATCCAAAGTCCCATTTATTGCAGCATATCAAACATCTAATATTCAAATTAGCTGTGACACAAATTATTTTGATATCATTGCAACATACTCTTTATCCAGTTCATTGTTTAATGAAGTTTTGTTGTTCTGTACAGGGTGTTAAAGGTGCCCTTGGTGATGCAGGTTTGCCTGGGCCAACTGGAATCAGAGGCGGGTTTGGTGAGAAGGTAAGTCATTTTAAAATAACTAAATTATACTTACACATCCTAGTGTAATTTATACACAGGCAGTGGTGGAGACAGAGGGGTCTGGACCCCCTGACATCTTACTTTAAAGCAGTGCTTCTCAAATAGTGGGGCTGGACCCCTAGGGGGGGCTCGAAGCAACACCAGGGGGGGCGCGCGAGCCCCCGGGGAAAATACTTTTTCAGGAAGTGATTTTTTTTGCACTGTCACTTAAAGACATTACACCCCAATCACGCTAATAAGCCGCTTTAATTTTTTATTATTATTTATTGATTATATTTAATTTAATTTTTCAGTATCAAATGGTCAAAAAATATTATACTTTATATAAGGATTGATTTTTTTTTATACAGGCAAATTGATGCATTTTAAGTCTTTTCTGTTACAGACTAAAAAACAATGTTAATAAAGTTATTCTTTGTTGTAAGTTGATCGATATTTCTTTTTTTGTTTTCTTTTTGTGTTTTCTCAATGTTAATAAGTATACAATGTTTTGCAGATGTGTAATTTTATAGACAAAGTATACTATTTACAGTCGCGGCGGCGAGGTGGGGGGGCGGAAAATGTTTACTTTTTCTTAGGGGGGGGGTGGCAGTAAATAATTGAGAAGCACTGGTTTAAAGTAACTGTGGACTGAATAAAGTCTAAGGGCGCACTCACACTATCCAAACCAAACCGCGTTCGGGCGCGTTTGACCCCCAAAGCCTGGTTTGTTTGACTAGTGTGATCGCTCTGTTCTGCGCCTGGGCGCAGATTTGGTTAATCGCGCCACGGCCGGGTTGCAGAGGTGGGCCGGAGCACGGTTCCTTTGGGCGCGATTCAAAAGGTGAATACGTCAGTTGCGCGACCACTCACCTTCATCTGCCTCCGTAAAAACCTTTTGATGTGAGCAGCGGGGGTTACGTGAATGTCCGAGCTGCACACGTGACAGATCAACTAAGCAATACGATGGTATGTGAGAGGGCTGTCTGTAATCGCGCACCAAACGACTCTCAATAAAAAACACAAACTTATCATTACGATGGGTTCTATAGTTAAGAGAGCGCTTTACTTCCTGCTTTTTTCAAAACAATCACATCTTAATGACGAAAGCGCGTCCGGACTCGGATCGATAAAAAGTACAGTGTGAGTGCGTGCATCTGGGGGAGTAGGGAGGGGTGACAATCGCGCTGGGGCATGGTTTGATTTGGTTTGGATAATGTGAGTGCGCCTGTAAGATTGGCCTTTCTTTTTCAGTGTCGTGTTTTTGTTCTTGAGTGGTCTTTGTAGGTTACTGTATTATTAGTTGGACTTGACTGCCGCCTTGAACTTGAAAATGTGACGTGCATCATACCCACCGATAGCGTGCATGCCCAGCTAGAACTTCATGTTCGCGTCTTTTTGGCTTAAACTGACAAGTGTTCATATGTCAAAATAGTCTTAGTGAGTATCATAGTAAACAATTGGTTACTGTATGTCAGAAACTAGTGGACCTGAGATGGCATTTTTTAAAATACATGAATTTATCATAAATTAAATGTGGCATTTTATACAAAATAAAATGTATTATTATTATTAAATTCTGTGTTATTAAACCATTGTAACCATTAAACCATTGTAATTAAAAATAAGGCTACCAACCTAATACTAACTATTTGTATCATTTAATATGTTCTTTTTAATTAAAATTCTAAGATTGAGATTGTTTTATGTCATGAATTTTCTTTGGTGGGGCCATGAAGGGATTCACTCCGCACGCCGAAAAAGTTTAAAAACCACTGTCTCACTGAATAATCATTTTATTGCATTTGCTCTTAAAATAAGCCTCTGTCCTTACCCATATGGCAAAAAAAATTCAAATATCATTTTAAGTATATTTCAAAATATACAAAAACATAATGTACTGAAATATATTTTGAAATGTGTTTACAAAATTTTATTTTCACCAATATATTGTTTGGCCAATTTTTTATATTTTGAAATATTAAAAAAATAAATATCTTTTGAAGCATTTATATTCATGTCACGTTGGAAGAAACACTTTGTATGTTAGAAACCTGTACAAAAAATGTAATTAAATATATTTTCAACTGCAAAAATATACTTATAATTAAAAACTTTATACATACGAATACATGTTATACTTATGCTTTATACATTTTATACAAACATTTATATTTTGGTCAGGAAAAATATATTTTTTGCCGTATGGGTTGTAAAATTGGAAATGGATTTGTTCTCTCTGAAATACATTTTGAAATGCATGTTATTATATGAAGGTTTAAAACTAAAAATACATTTTTAGATTTGAAAATATATTAAATTTAGCTTAACTTTCTACAAAAAGTTATTTAGCATAAATAGAAAACTTATTTTTGGCTAAATAATTATTTTTTCAATATGGGTAAAATTCATTAAATAAGAAAATAAGTTCACTCACTGATCCTGGCTGAGTAACTTCTGTAACCTTGTAAAAACAAGGTTAATACATATTTTACTTTTAAATAAATTTCATTTTTTGCCTCTGTTATTTAAAGTAAGTTTAAGGTTTATTATAGAGTATTAGATTATGTTTATCTAGTAATGCATGCCGTTATATATGAATATTTATCTAATGTGAGGTAATGTAAAGTAGGCCTATTCATTTATGCTTTTTTGATACATGGTTACACATCATTTTCTTTCATGGACTATGAACCCCCTAAAGTAGCCTTGACCACCCCATTTAAAAAAATCTAGTTCCACCAAATACATCACGTCTCAATTCTCTATCACAGCACATTGTTTATCGTGAATAATACCTAGATTTGAGAGTGTGTGTTTGTACTTCTTGTTATCAGACTTGGACTTTTCACGTGTCAGACAAAAAAATTATTGTTTTCTCTGTAAAACCATCTTAAACACCTTAGCCACTACGTTCTAACCACTTAGATATTACCTACAACACCTTAGCATTTTCACCACTAACAATTTCTTTAGAACATATACAAATATCTAGTTTATGTTTAATCTTAGACAGCACTCATCCTCCTTCTGTTCAGACCTTAAGCTAAAGAACAAAGACCGTCTGTATTCTGCATCCACAGGCATTGTGCCTACAGTACCTTGGCCCACACGTGCATTTATTTAAATACTCTCTCTCTCTTTCTCTCTCTTTCACAGGGTCCAGTCGGGGCTAGAGGTCCTAAAGGAGACGTGGTAAAAATATTACTCCACTATACCAGCTCTAAGGATTCATGGTCTTTCTCCATTGATTTTTCCCATTCACAGCTGGCCCCAACATTCACAGCTTTTTTATCTTTTTTGATCATTTTGGTGGTCAAAACCATTAATTGAATTTTTTTGCTGTGACATGATTGGCTGATCAGATAATCACATGATTAATTAGATGTGTATGGTTGTTCATTATAAAGTGCTCTGTGTGTGTATTGATGTGTGTTTGTGTGCTTTATAGGGTATGGCCGGGATTGACGGTTTACCAGGAGAGAACGGAGAGCCTGTATGTAACTCAATATATTAATATGTTAAATACGTCACATCTGAGTACAACAGTAAATATTCTCAAATATTTATCTCATGAAATTTGAGATATCCAAGACTTTTGCTATTTTTTATTATTTCAGGGTCCATATGGTCCTGTCGGGCAGAAAGGAGAGGTGAGATCTGTCTGTCCCCCCTTTCAAATGTGTTTCTTTATACTTCAATATAATCATTTAAAAGTTTAAATATGCGACACAGTAGTTTTATTGTAAAACATCAATGGCAGCGGGTCTGTATTCTGTTTATGTAAATGCACTTGAAATGGACTTCAGTGATGTCAGGACCCGCGGCATCAGCTATTGAAAACATTTGCAACTTTTGGTTTATATTTTTGGCTAAGAAATGAATGGCAATTTTTGGTTTAACATTTTTAATGACTAAAATTTTGGTGCATTTCTTTAATATTTAAAGGATTAGTCAATTTTCTTCCAGATAAAAAAAATCCAGATAATTTACTCACCACCATGTCATCCAAAATGTTGATGTCTTTTTTTTTTCAGTCAAGAAGAAATTATGTTTTTTGAGGAAAACATTCCAGGATTTTTCTCGTTTTAATGGACTTTAATGGACCCCAACACTTAACACAACACTTAACAGTTTTTTTTCAACGGAGTTTCAAAGGACTCTAAACGATCCCAAACGAGGCATAAGGGTCTTATCTAGCGAAACGATTGTCATTTTTGAGTGATAAAAATATGCACTTTCAACCACAATTTCTCGTCTATCTCCGGTCCTGTGACGCGCCAGCGCTACCTCATGTAATTGTGTAAAGACGTGGAAAGGTCACATGTTACATATATGAAACGCACATTTGCGGACCATTTTAAACAATAAACTGACACAAAGACAATAATTAGTATCAGTTGACATACAACAACGTCAGAACGGTCCTCTTTCAACACACTTGTAAACACTGGGGCGGAGTTTCACATACGTCATCCGTGACCTCTTGACGTGATGATGATTGCGTGAGGTCATGCTGGCGCATTACAGGACCGGAAATAGATGAGAAGTTATGGTTTAAAAGTGCATATTTTTAATTTTTCTTGTCAAAAAAGACAATCGTTTCGCTAGATAAAACCCTTATCCATCGTTTGGGATCGTAGTCTTTTAAAACTAAAAAAACTGTTAAGTGTTGAGTTAAGTATTAAATGTTGGGCTCTATTAAAGTTCATTAAAATGAGAAAAGTCCTGGAATGATTTCCTCAAAAAACATAGTTTCTTCTCGACTGAACAGGGGAGACATCGACATTTTGGATGACATGGTGGTGGGTGAATTGTCTGATTTTTTTTAAGAAAATGGACTAATCCTTTAATAGTTGGTGCTGTGCAGAGATATACACAGTAAATGGTGAACAGATGTGTATTTTAGCATAAAAGCCATTCAGCATACAGCATCATCTATCCATTGTATAATGTTAACAAAACAAGAATATGAAAAATTGCTACCTTAAGTCAAACATTTTTTATCCTTCCCCCTTTCCCTGTGTTATAGCCTGGTAAACGTGGTGAACTGGGACCTAAAGGTGTTGTAGGAGCACAGGGAGAGATCGGAGGAAGAGGTGCACCTGGAAGACCCGGACCGTTGGGATTCCAAGGAGAACAAGGTTTTCCAGGAGTTCCTGGAAAAACCGGTGTTCCTGTGAGTAACTACCGACTCTAATATATGATCGTACTTAATGTTTGCACATTAATAGTACTTTAAATGATTTTTATTTATTTTTTCAGGGCAACCTGGCCAGCGAGCAGCACATCAGGGAACTGTGTGGCTCAATGATTGATGGTAAGACACTTATTTACTTTAAATTGACCATATACTGTTTTTGAAAAGGATTGTATGAACTACATCTGCTGATGTGCTTTTTAGATCAGATTGCTCAGCTGGCTGCTAACCTAAGAAGACCTCTGGCTCCTGGTGCTGTGGGACGACCGGGACCTCCTGGACCTCCAGGGAAGCCAGGAGAAGTTGGATCTATTGGTCACCCTGGAGCAAGTGGTCCACCAGGATATAGAGGATTGCCAGGAGATCTTGGTGATTCTGGTCCTAGAGGTAAGAGAGTTCGTGGGATATGCATACATCTATTTTTGAAGTTCAGCAAGTCATTATTTTAAGAGTTGAATATAAGCATCTAAAAAAAAAAGATTTGAAATCAAAACTATGGCAAAACAAGAATGAAAAATAGATTTACTTCATGTTAAAACAGGTGTTATATGTAATATGTAAGGAATAATTAACAATGGGCCATTGAATTATTTGAAAATAATGCACACCCAAGGTGGAAATGTTACACTGTGAGTGTGCATTATTTTCAAATAATTCAAAGGACCGGAGTCAATTATTCTGCTTATACCACGGTTACCACAAACATTGCTCTGGTGCCTATTTTTAAGACATTTGACAAGTTAGGTGTGCGGTTATCGAAAATAATGCGGAATATTTCTCAACCAGAATAAAGCATTCAACATCCCTGTGGTATGATTTTAAATTATAAATATTAAAATTAATGATCATTTTGAAGATGGAGACCATCAGGTCTACCATGAGGTACACCCCCAAAACTGTCGAACTGTCTAGGAATCCTATGCATTTGTCTGGACTCCATTTAAACATCCAGAAATCCAGAAAGGCTATGGAGGTCCCATTTGTTAGATTTATTATTTCAGGTTTTATTTAAAGGATTAGTTCATTTTCTTAAAAAATTCCAGATAATTTACTCACCACCATGTCATCCAAAATGTTGATGTCTTTCTTTGTTCAGTCGAGAAGAAATTATGTTTTTTGAGGAAAACATTCCAGGATTTTTCTTATTTGAATGGACTTTAATGGACACCAACACTTAACACTTAACTTAACACTTAACAGTTTTAATGTAGTTTAAAATTGCAGTTTCAAAGGACTCTAAAGAATCTCAAACGAGGCTTAAGGGTTTTATCTAGTGAAACGATTGTCATTATTGGCAAGAAAAATAAAAAATATGCACTTTTAAACCACAACTTCTCATCTTTCTCCAACTGTGTGAAGCGCCAGCGCTACCTCATGTAATTGCGTAATGCCGTGGAAAGGTCACGTGTTACATATATGAAACGCACATTTGCGAACCATTTTAAACAATAAACTGACACAAAGACATTAATTAGTATCATTCGACATACAACAACGTCGGAACGGTCCTCTTTCTCCACACTTGTAAACACTGGGGCGGAGTTTCACATACATCCTCCGTGACCTCTTGAAGTGATGATGTATTACGTGAGGTCGCGCTGGCGCATCACTTATCACAGATAGACGAGAAGTTATGGTTTAAAAGTGCATATTTTTTATTTTTCTTGCCAAAAATGACAATCGTTTCACTAGATAAGAACTTTATGTCTCGTTTGAGGTCGAGTCCTTTGAAACTGCAATTTTAAAATGCATTAAAACTGTTAAGTATTGGGGTCCATTAAAATGAGAAAAATCCTGGAATGTTTTCCTCAAAAAACATAATTTGTTCTTGACTGAACAAAGAAAGACATCAACATTTTGGATGACATGGTGGTGAGTAAATTATCTGGATTTTTTTTAAGGAAATGGACTATTCCTTTAAGCAACAGTTACATTTCAAAATAAAAATAAAACTACAGTGATTACGCCTCATGAGAAATAAATGTTCATTTTATGTTTATTCCTGAAATGATACGACCTCAACAGATCTAACAAATACGACCTTTGGAGGACGTATAATTTGAAATGAGACACAGCTTGTGTCTTTTCTCTGCTAGTCTGTCCGCCGGTTTTTACAACATTTGTGCTATTTTGTTATGTAAGCCTCTTTGGATAAAGTAAATGTGAAGTTCACACATCTATTTAAAGTTTTTTTTTAATCGCAAATGAAGCTGAACATGTTAGTTTCAGTGTGAATAATAATCTTCCTCCTAACCAAGAGCTTTTAAAATTAAAGGCACACAATATATGTCGAAATAACTAAAAACAACCTGCAACACAGAAGACCCAGGGGCTTATTTGTAAAATGGAGTGTAGAAACCATCCTAAATTTGATCTCACGATCGCTTCTCAAAAATGCGTACATGTAATAGACCAAACTTACACACACAAAATGTGTGTACCCATTTCTTTCAGACGTGAAATCTATAAATTACAAATGATCTTGAACCTTAAACGATGCCTATAAAAGAGCACCGGTCAATGTTCAAATAATGTTCGAGCAGCAAGAATGGCTTATATTTAGCAAAAGTGCGTACGTCTGCTCAGACCCTAATGTGGCGCTAGGCACTTTTCCACATAAAAAAAAAAAGTTTAATAAAGGTGAACGTTGCCGTGGAGTGTTGCGTACGCACACTTTACGATCAAATCTGTGCGTACGCACGCTTTATAAATAAGGCACCCGTGTTTATTTTGTAGGGCTGTCAAAAGATTAATCATGATTAATCGCATACAAAATAAAAGTTTGTGTTTGCATAATATATTTGTGTGTTTATTGTGTGTAATTATTACACACATACATGTATACATTTTGGGAACATTTTATTTATGTATATATTTTATACAATATTTATAAAATATTTAATGGAAATGTTTCTTAATTACATAAAGGCATGTGTGTGTATTTTTATATACAAAATAATTTCACACAGTGCACACACATATATTATGCAAAAACAAACTTTTGTTTTGTATGCGATTAATCGTGATTAATATTTTGACAGCTTTAGTATTTTGATTTAAGACAATAAAAAATTTAGACACCTTGAATTCAAATTTTGTATTTACAACAACGTTGGGCAACAGTATGTTATTAAGAACAATTTAAAGCTGTTGCATATTTTTTTTATTTAAAAACTATCCCAGTATAAATGCAGAGTTCATTGCCTATCAAAATGTCACTGTCTATAACTATGTTAATATAATAATTAATTTACTTTTCATATCTCAAACTCTACAGGGGATGTTGGTGAGCCGGGTGATAAGGGTCCAGTTGGTAAAGCCATTGATGGGCCCATTGGTGACCAGGGTGCACCGGGTACGTACAGTGCAGACACGCAGTATTTTCCTTAGATGGGTCATCATGACATGCTTTAATGATGTGCATCTTTTAACACAGTCTGAATTTACATTGTGGAGAGGTACAGAAGTCAGTTTAGAAGTCATTTTTGCAGCTTTGTTTCAATAAATGTTTTGGACTAATGAGTCATTTTTCAATTCTGAAAGTTATAATAAAATTAAAAGAATTTAAATTCATCATGATCCTTTTGAAAAGGCTGCAAGTCAATATTTACGCCATCTATAAAATTTCTCAGCTATTATCAAATGCAACTGATATTCAGCATGTTAATCTCTCTGTGCCCAACAGGTCTGCCAGGTGTTAATGGCTTCGTGAAAGATGGGCGCGATGGAGCACCTGGAGATCCCGGAGAGTCAGGAGAGGCCGGAAGAACAGGCCGTCCAGGACACCATGGATCACCTGGAATCTGTGACACGTCAGCATGCCAGGGTCCTGTGGTTCATTCGAAGTCCTCCAGTCCCAAGAACCATTAAAAGATCCGTGTCCTCGGAATTCAACAGAATTCCCTTTCAAACGTGTTTTTGAGAGGAAACGTTTGGGGATCATTAAAGCATTTCAGTGCTGAACACACAAGAACAGATGTGTGAGACAACGAGACTCGATCGGCATCTGAAGGACCTCCTCAGACACCAGCACGTGTTGATACAGCAAGAGGCTAAATACATCAATCACTGTGTGACGGATGCAATAAAAGCAAAAACTGGGAACTTGATAAAAAGAGCAAGAAATGTAGAAATATTTGACGTATAACTTCAACACTTTCAAACGTTTGTATTTGTATGCAATTTGATTTCCATTGTCGTTTACTTTCCTAAATATGTCAAGTGTCCGAAATCACTCATTGAAGAATAAAAGAACGCATCGCTTCAGATCCGTCAAACCCTTGTAAAAACAAATTCTGTAGGCTGTGACCTTATCCACTAAATACTGGTGCTGTAACAATAACTATACGTTATTTTAAATACTATTTATTTCTGAGTACTGTTGTGTGTACAGTGAATTTCTACAGCACGATGTAAAAAAATAAAGACACTTTTCCGTAAATAAATTCTCTCAGAGCTCGACTCTCAGAACCTTTCAATAATACATCAATAATCAATGTTTATCTTAATAAATAACATTTTATTTTATGCATTATATAATATAAAATATACATCAGAATAACAAATGTGTCAGTACATGACTTTACTCATTTTCACTTAAAAGGTTTTATCAAGTTGGCAAAAATACTAACTGTTAATAACAAAATAACATTTTAATTAATAAACAATAGAATAAGGGCCATAAATAAAACTTCCTAACTATACTACACTAAAATTGCTATAATAAGATATACAGTTCCCTCTTTATGAGAGTTTTTTTATGTTTATATGCATATTTTCAAATTTATATGAGTAAGCAAGACCAAATAATATGTAAACCAAGGAACAGGGACAAACATGGCTCCCATCGAGAGATTATAACTTACATTTAATTGACAGGCTTTACTTGAATTATTTTATATAGATATATTATCACCACAAAATCCACAATGTGGATAAGATCAAATCTGAAAAAGCTGTTTTTATAGCTCTTTAATATAAAGCAGAAATAACGTTTCAAAAAGTGTTTTTCTAGGATTCAAGGTGTTGTACCTCTTGAACACAGTTTGGCTTCGGCCGAAGTCCGGTTGTATTACAGAACGTGTTCTGGAAATCCTGAAACAGAGGTTTTGATTCGTAAAAAAAAGTGTGTAATGTAACAAACAATGAGAAAGGAAAAAACGGACCTGTTTAAGAGAATCTCCGTGTATTTCTCTGATGTATTTGAGGAAGGCTGTGGTCCACTTCAGCGTGGTGGCTTTATCAGTGTCAGCTGAACAGAACGGGACCAACAGATTCAACTCATCACAGCACAGGCGGATTTTTCTCCTGAGGACACAATGAGAAGACACAGCTGATGCAGAATAAGCTACAGTATATATAACTTATTCTTTAGGCCAACCCTGAAGTTAGCTTCACATCACATTTTAGTTAAATACATCATGACAACAAGGTGTAATGCCATGTGGTGTTGTTCATATTAGATTATATTTACATTATTTTAAGACCTGCTAAGGACCACATGATTTTATTTTTTATAACCTCACCTTCGATCTCGTTCCTTTCTGTTATGCATTTCTCTGCGCTGAGTTTGATCCAGCTGAGATTTCGTCCTTTTGCCAAACTTAGTATCCAACAAACCAGCATGAGGCTTGCAGTTCTCTAAATGCTGTGTGACATTAATACTGCTGTGGGCAAGTTTGACAGGAAGCACGGGCACATCTTTGGTAAAACGAGAAAAAGCGAGATCAAACAATATTTACACACAACTTTATACAAAAAAAGCACTCTATTAAAGAAGCAGTTCATGCAAAAAAATGAACATTTTGTCATTATTCACCCTTTTGTTATTTTAAATCAGTACGTTAATTATCGTATTTGTACAATAATTTTGACCTCTTTTGATGATGTACAATCAATAATGAATTTCCACATTTTGTGACACTTCACATGGTCGTCGCAATCCCAGTGCTTCTATACTCATTGATCTAGCTGTTGATCCTACATCTATCATCGTAATTTTGAGGAGAACGTGAATGCGTGTAACACGTATTCTTTTCTTTGTTTTGGCTAGAAGGGATACAGCTACAGCCTAAATCAAGATGTTGGGTTTAAAGTTAGGATTAGAATGAAAACTAGATGAAATACATCTACATCAAAAACTCACGTTATGTCTTCTCTGCCAATCATCGCTAAGAATGACTCTTTTTGACACTCTCACCTTATCATCTAATGGGAAAATGTGCAGGCAATCAAAAGTTGTTTGTCTAGATAAATAGCTGTATTCTGGACATTCGACGTGTGTGCGATATTTTTTTCCCAAATAACATCATTTTGAGGTTCTGGTGCAATTTTTGTACATTTCCAATCTGGCAACACTGTTTTCAATTCATATTTCTTAGCAGAGGTTAAAGTTGGACAAAGGACTTTTTGAAACTATAATAATAATAATAATAATAATAATAATAATAATAATAATAATAATAAAGGCATATCATTTTTTTGTCTTAAAAAATCATTTAAAAATCGAGAATCGAATTGAACCGTGACATCAGAATCGAAAATGTAATCGAATCGAGGATTTGGAGAATCGTGACACCCCTAATTATGGCTGACGGTTAATTGTCTAAGAAATTGCTGCCGATTATGATGATTAATTGCCTGTTTTATTGCTTTGACATTTAATTCTCATACATTATATTTTGTTTGTTCATGAAATAATTTTCACACATTGATTATTTAAATGAAATATTTTGCAAGGTTTACCTGGCTGGCAGTAAATATTAATACACATAACACATTTTTTAAAGTAACTGTTTACTGAATATAACTTTAAAAAACTGAAAATTCCTCATGAGAAATAAACACAATAAAGTGTCTGAAAAATAACAATACAATCAAAATAAACTGACTATACCAGAACAGGCCTTAAATAGTAGCCAATCCTACTAACTGGCCCACATGTCTGTAGTGGCTCCAAAAAATCAATTACTATCGGTACATGCCAGTGGCGGCTCGTGACTGCACTTCCGAGGATGCGCTAATTCATAATAAGTGTTCGGATTGTCACTTGTGTTGTTCCTTTTTCCAAAATATGTGTCATGCGTGTGGAGAGATCCTGTGTGCATCACGTGTTTTGTCAAAATAAGTGCCTGCAGGAGACGCGTCAAAACCGTTTATGATAAAAGAGACTCTTGCGTTCCCTAAATACACTCAAGACACTCCCTTAACAGTAAACTTTGATTAAGCATGAGATTGTGCGAATATCTGGCACACGCGAGCGTCTCCTTTCAAGTTCAAGGCAGCAGGCACTTATTTTGGCATGACACGTGATGCACACACGATCTCTCAAAGTGCAGAACACATATTTTGAAATGACGAACCACACACATGACAAGCTACATACATGTTGTGACGAACTTCGCATCGTGAGCTTCAAAAAAAGAAGTCACCAGCCGCCACTGGTACATGCACATTGGACGAAAACGTTAACGCTTGACGGAAGGCTTGTCTGAAGCGTGGCCAAAAGCCAACCACAGTGGCAGCAACACACACTCCATAAACGTAATTTGCTGGCTCTGCCTAGGTTATTTGCAGAAGGAGATCTGATTGGCTGACGCACGCATTGCCGCTTGAAAAGTTGAGAAATGTTCAACTTCTGCCACAAGCAACGGCACTGCCGTGGCGCCAACGGATCCACAATTCAGTTCGCCAATGCATGATGTCACCCAATAAACGTGAATGGGATGCGTTACCGCTTATGCCCCGTGTGAATGTACCATTACAGATCCTTAAAAAGGAGCATTTTCTGGAAGGCATTAAAATTTTGTGAAAATCATTAAAAATGCTGGCGGGGAAAGAGTTAAGAATAGCATCATTCACTTCCTTAAATTTTAAATTGCTGTTTTGGAAATGACTGTTTTACCTGGCAGTTCATACTACTTATCAAAGTTTTGCAGCATTATGTGTTTTTTAGAGAGATGTGCAATAATTGCGATGATCTGAAATCATTGCAATGAGGTCAAACAATTGCGATTAGACGATTATTTACTCATTGTGACAGCCTCCACCACAATTTAGGCCCTGTTTATATTAGAGCATTTGCGTTTTAAAACGACATTTTAAAATGAAAATGATCCTCGTTTATACTGGCATTTTAAAAAGAATCTTCATCCACACTATACCCCACCATAAATGCATGAAACATGACCAATCACGTAACTGGGCATGCGCATAAAAGTGTAAAATAACTTAGCTTTGCGCGTTTATGCAGCCTAGGGGTGTGCGATATTGACAAAAATTCATACCTGGATCCTTTGCTGGCAACTACAAAAGACTCTATTTTTGAACCTATAAAAATGTGTTTGGGAAAGTCTTATACTGTTCTAGCTCCCCCCTACAACATATTAATATGATTAATAGGTTAATGTTGATGTTATAAACCAAACAGAAAGGTCTTTATGATTTAAAAAGGAAGCATTCAAGTGAACAGTACTAAACAGTAGCGAACTTGAAGCAAAAATAAATTCCAGCAAATGCAAACTTCAATCAAACATAGTAAGAGGTGAAGTATAGCTTTAGCCTACCAGAAATGCTTATTGCATTAATTTTTAAAAGTGTGCGAGGTCCGTGCACGTCCTCCGCTATGGAGCGAGATATGCGTCTTTATTACATGCGATAAATTAAATGATCTGAGAGAAATAAAACTACCCGAAAGAAAAAGCCACCACACCGATAGCAAAGAAGCATCCCATGAGAAAAAAAAGAACACTTGAGAGAAAAAGCCCTCACACCAACAGCAAAAAATAATAATATTTGAGACCAAAAAAAAGCCTTGAGAGAAAGTATTTTCTCATGATAGAACATAAAAAGTATAAATTTGAAATTTTTAAAATTATTTTTGAGAAAAAAAATCTCTCAAGTATATGTTTTTTGCTATTAGTGTGAAAAAAATTTCTCTAAAAAAAAAAAGTGTTTCTATCAAAACGCTTTTCTTTGCTCTCGATGTAATTTCTTGCTCTCGTGTCAGGATTTTGCTTTCTCTGTGAAAATTGTGTCATGGGCGGGGCCACGTTCCTATTGGCCAGTCGGGAAAGCATCGTCTTGTCTTGGGAATCGAACTGAATCATTGCGCCGATGTTCGGTTCACCTGGATGGATGGCGTATCTGCTTTTGGTTGGGCGCGGACACTCTGGTGTTTGAGTGGGATGATGGCACACGGCTCGATGGATAGCTGGCTGAGCAAGTTCACAGCACTGAAGATTAAACATTAAAAAATGAAATGGTACTCTTGTTCATGAATGAATGTGTATTGTATTATTGGCTTGCTAATCGCTAATTAGGCATCATGCTAGGTAAACTTGCAAATGCCAAGTGGATGTTTTGAGTCGCTCCTTGTTTGGTGAGTGGTGGTCTGGTTTCTGCCTTTGCACTTGCTGGCCTCGGAGCGCCTGGGGAGTGGCTGCTTGTTCATCGTGTACAGCCTCCTGTGTGGCTTTTAACCAACGTTGGTGTGCATGGAGGAAGTACAGAAAAATAAGGGACGCCTAGCTGCCGCAGCGCGGGGGGCCACACGCGTCGGGGCTACGCCGGTGACCACAGTCCCGATGTACGTGCCATTGGTGGTATATCATAACTTAAATGTGTTTTTTGTTTTCATAAAAATATTAACATTGATACCATTATAATAAGATAGCTGCTATTGAAATCAGTGTGAACAGATGCACTCAGTCTCTCAATATCAATACACAGCTATGACAATAATAAATAGGGCAACAAAGTAATAATAATAATAATAATAATTTGTTACACTTATTTAGCGCTTTTCTGCAACACTCAAAGCGCTTTACATATAAAAGGGGGAATCTCCTCAACCAACACAACAAAAAATAAGCTTTGGAGGAACTTGTGAGATTTGAACCATATTTTTATTAACTTATTAAATTAACAAATCCATATGTAGTGGTACAAGGTGATTGACATGTAGTGGCACAAGGCGTTTGACAGCTGTGTTCACCTATCGGATCATCAAATATCAATATCAATAATGTGTTATGTTTGTAACAACACTGGGTGTGTTAATTGTAACACATTGTTTTATGTTAAACTATTCAACACATTATGTGTTATTTCGTATTGATTTTGAGTTCATGTAAATAAAACACTAGATGTGTTGTCCGATGTCTCAATTTAACACATTCGTTTTAAGAGTGTATGTAAAACAAATCGCGTCCCGTATTGATTTGATACGCGTCATTTTGCCTGTAAATACGGGACGATTTCGTGTTTCACGGGACGGGTGGCATTGCCACCTTCCATGCACACTAATGTTGGTTGAAAGTTATACAGGAGGTTGTATATGATGAACAAGCAGTTACTCTTCAGGTGCTTTGAGGCTAGCAAGTGCAAAGGTAGAAACTAGATCACTACTCACTAAATAAGGAGTGACTCAAAACATCCATTTGGCATTTGCAAGTTTACCTAGCATGATGGCTAATTAGCGATTAGCAAGCTAATAATATAATACACATTCATTCATGAATAAGAGTACCATTTCATTTTTTAATGTTTAATCTTCAGGGCTGTGACCTTGCTCAGCCAGCTATCCATCGAGTTGTGTGTCATCATCTTACTCAAACATTAGAGTGTCCGTGCTCAACTAAAAGCAGAGACAGCATCTATCTAGGTGAACCGAACAACGGTGTAATGATTCAGTTCGATTCCCAAGACTGGAGAGACGATGCTTTCCCGACTGGCCAATAGGAACGTGGCCACGCCCATGACACAATTTTCACAGAGAAAGCAAAATCCTGACACGAGAGCAAGAAATTGCATCGAGAGCAAAGAAAAGCGTTTTGATAGAAACACTTTTTTTTTTAGAGAAAATGATTTCACACCAACAGCAAAAAAACATATACATGAGAGATTTTTTTTTTCTCAAAAATAATTTTAAAAATTTCAAATTTATACTTTTTATGTTCTATCATGAGAAAATACTTTCTCTCAAAACTTTTTTTTAGTCTCAAATATTATTATTTTTTGCAATTGGTATGAAAACTTTTTCTCTCAAATATTCTTTTTTTTCTCATGAAATGCTTCTTTGCTATCAGTGTGATAACTTTTTCTTTCAAATAGTTTTATTTCTCTCAGATCATTTAATTTATCGCATGTAATAAAGACGCATATCTCGCTCCATACTCCGCTAGCAACACAGAAATTGCTGAAATTGCTAAAAGCTCAAGCAGCTAAACGAGCATTAAATATTAATGATGTTGAGTTTATTGTTTTTATTAATTTATATTCACAAAACTTATCAACAAAACATCGATTAAAATTAAGAGACAAATTATCTGAAACGAAATTCATTTTAAAGTAGCAAACAAAACTTGAATTAAACTCGAAAATAATGTCTGACCCATTATAATTCTCCCTTCATATTGGCCTTTACAACGCCCTATATGGCGTTTAAAATAACAGTCTATCTTTCGTAATAAGCTAACTAAATTTAAACAAAAAATAAACAACATCACAACAATATTTAAACCCAACAATACTCAAACATACATATAAAACAGACATCTATAAGGATAAATGTTAAAACAATCCGATATAGCGTTTATAATAGCTGGTTGGTAGATGTTTACTATTTTTGGCAAAACCTCTGTTGCAAACCTCCATTTACCTGAATGAAAATAATTTTTACTTTGAAAACGATGCGCTGTCACATTAACATCAGCTGTTCCTTTACATAAGACTCCATCTACGTTTATTTACACTCAGAGCAACGTCTGAGTTCTCAAACTAAAACAGGGTCTGCAGCGTTTGCGAACGAATCCGTTTATGAGGGTCGAAAATGGTGATGTAGTGTAGATGAAAGGCGTAAACGTAGCAAAAGTAACGCGTTTTAAAGGATAAACGCGTTAATGTAAACACAGCCTTAGTTGGAATGAATGATATGTACGGAGATATGTGAGGTTGTTTTGAAATTTTATTGCTTTATCTGACTTGTACACTTGTTTCAGATCTGGACACATTATGCAATTAGAATGGCTTGTGATGTGACTGCTTGACTAGATTTGTGACAGTTTAGTTGTGAACTATTATCTCAAAACATCAAACATCCAAGCCATGTAGTGTTTGTTCAGCATAACATTACATGCATCTTACCTGAGAAACAACATGCTTCCTTATTGTTAAACACTTCAATTTAGTATGCAATTAAATAAGGCAACAATAAAAAATCATTTGTGTGTATTAAAATCCTGTTCTTGTACAGGATCTATAGCAGTTTCATATTTCTGAAAATGACCTTTGACATAGAAAAGTGCTCAGGTTCTGAGCCGACGTACATACTTCTGTTTTTTTTTTAATAGGAAAATCAGTAAACTTTAGATTTAAGATACAGTAAGTGACCTTGCCTGTAAAAAAAACCTTAAGTAAAATATTTTTGTGAATTACGGTTTTCTACATAAAATCATGCTACATAATTTAAAGATCATTCTTTGAATATATAACCTTGATATCTTTAATATTGAATGAGTAAGATCATGTCAAAGATTGAAATCAATGTGAAATCAGTGTCACATATAATAGTCTTACCTTTCAGTGTGGCAGATGGTTGCTGGTGCCACTTCTCTGTATCTGCTTGCGTGGCTTTTCCTGCCGTCACGGTTGAATGACACAACATTGACAAAAACCTGTGAGACAAAGTATAAAATCATGTCAATATTACATCATTTACCAATCATGTATAACCTGTATCTGTATACCCTGTATAAAATCATTGGTCCAAATATTTTTGGTTTGAATAACTTAAAAATAATTGCTTCAGAAGATGCCTAATGAAAAGAGTTTTATTTCTTCTTTTGGTACACTATTTTGTCCATGCCCACTGAGTTGTATGACATCTTAACCTTTTCTCTAGGCAGACACGTGCAGGTGGGCTTGGTCGCCGGCACCATAGCTCTCCACCTGTCTGATGATGACACAGGTCAGTCGTCTGGTCTATAACACACATAACTTTGTCCATCGCAGAGCAGGACAATTCTGCACCACTGGCTGGCGTGTCCTCATATCCCAACTGCATTTTAATCTCTTGAACATCCACCGATCTGTGATTATTGGACTCTGATATGACACACTGCTTGCCAGAGGGGGTATGGGGAGAACAGACAGTTTTTGGGTTATCAGACGAAAGGTCAGAGCTGTCTGTCTCTGCAACCTGAGCTTCAATACGGCACTGGATGATCTGCTGGTTCTCAGCCTCAGTCATTTCCACCAGGACAACCTTTGAGCTTTGACTTACAATGACACTGACAGGGGCAGATATCTCGACTATAGGTGCTGCAGGTGGAGGCTTAGAGGACACAGATGTGGTCATTCTGAAAGACAATGAAATGACAATGATTTAAAATCACATTATACAAATTTGCTCATTTAAACACATTTAAAAACATATGAAACTAACTAAAAGTCTTGATACAGAACTTTTTTATACACAATCAATTATGGTTTCCGTATTTGATATTATTATAACTTTTTAACCAGCAGGTGACCAGCATCACATCACGTTTGTTTTTTTTAATAAATGCATCAGAAACCCACTTTTACTTCTCCTTTTTTAGTCCCCATTAAACCAAAGTATGCTCATTAGATGTGCCATTTGATTCTCTTGTTAATGTGACCTCACGGCTACTAAATGGCAGGTTAATCTGAACCAAAAACTTTTCTAAATGTGTTTGTTAGGACGTTTCTTTGATTCTCCCTCTTTTTACAGAGTGGACGTGAACGCGCTAATGACGTATGATATCTACATGAACAGTGTGCGGAGTGGCGTGCAAAACACGTTCACAAAAGAGGAGTAAAAATTGCACGCGTCCAATAATGGCATTCGGCCTGAGTTCAATGATTGGTTGAACATTTTTTGGTCATACGCCTTTCACAGATGACATACACTCACCTAAAGGATTATTAGGAACACCATACTAATACTGAGTTGGACCCCCTTTTGCCTTCAGAACTGCCTTAATTCTACGTGGCATTGATTCAACAAGGTCCTGAAAGCATTCTTTAGAAATGTTGGCCCATATTGATAGATTAGCATCTTGCAGTTGATGGTGATTTGTGGGATGCACATCCAGGGCACGAAGCTCCCGTTCCACCACATCCCAAAGATGCTCTATTGGGTTGAGATCTGGTGACTGTGGGGTCCATTTTAGTAGAGTGAACTCATTGTCATGTTCAAGAAACCAGTTTGAAATGATTCTGTGACATGGTGTATTATCCTGCTGGAAGTAGCCATCAGAGGATGGGTACATGGTGGTCATAAAGGGATGGACATGGTCAGAAACAATGCTCAGATAGGCCTTGGCATTTAAATGATGCCCAATTGGCGCTAAGGGGCCTAAAGTGTGCTAAGAAAACATCCCCCACACCATTACACCACCACCACCAGCCTGCAAAGTGGTAACAAGGCATGATTGATCCATGTTCTCATTCTGTTTACGCCAAATTCTGACTCTATCATCTGAATGTCTCAACAGAAATCGAGACTCATCAGACCAGGCATCATTTTTCCAGTCTTCAACTGTCCAATTTTGGTGAGCTCGTTCAAATTGTAGCCTCTTTTTCCTATTTGTAGTGGAGATGAGTGGTACCAGGTGGGGTCTTCTGCTGTTGTAGCCCATCCGCCTCAAGGTTGTGCGTGTTGTGGCTTCACAAATGCTTTGCTGCATACCTCAGTTGTAACGAGTGGTTATTTCAGTCAAAGTTGCTCTTCTATCAGCTTGAATCAGTCGGCTCATTCTCCTCTGACCTCTAGCATCAACAAGGCATTTTCGCCCACATGACTGCCGCATACTGGATGTTTTTCCCTTTTCACACCATTCTTTGTAAACCCTAGAAATGGTTGTGCGTGAAAATCCCAGTAACTGAGCAGATTGTGAAATACTCAGACTGGCCCGTCTGGCACCAACAACCATGCCACGCTCAAAATTGCTTAAATCACATTTCTTTCCCATTCTGACATTCAGTTTGGAGTTCAGGAGATTGTCTTGACCAGGACCACACCCCTAAATGCATTGAAGCAACTGCCATGTGATTGGTTGATTAGATAATTGCATTAATGAGAAATTGAACAGATGTTCCTAATAATCCTTTAGGTGAGTGAATATGTATACAACTACATTTAGACAACTTAACAGTGGCGGCTGGTCACTAGGGGGCGCTGGGGCGCCGCCCCCTTAAAGCTGGCCAGAGAGGAAAGCTACTTTAACATGTTACCAAAAAGTTAAATATATAGTGCAAATTAATACAAAATAAATTCATTTAGTTGTACTATTTCACTGTTAGTCATGTTATAATTTATTTAAAACAATTAAAAATCAAAACTGAGTTTGTTGTGTGTGTGTCATGTTTGTGTGTCTGGGGCGCACCCCTAATGAGTGTCTATGTAGGTCAGGAAAAAGGGTAAAAACATGTGACCTGAGGCTGAGCTCTAAGTGGCTGGTTTCGGATCCGCCCTGGGGCGCAGGACTGTGCGTCCCAAACACTCCCACTTATGTTGAAAGCGAATCAATATTGCTTTTAATGTTTTTTACAAGAGTCTGCATTAATCTGCCTTCATGCGTTTATTACATAAGATGGTTTCAGATGAGTTTAGTTCAATTCAGATTTTTACATGTTTATTGATATTTTAATCGCAGTAGTATTTTGTTATTTGATTTGTTCATATTTGCCTGTTCAGCATAAAGCTCCGTGTTTTATTGCCTCCGCTGTCACTGTGAGAAAAAAAACATTAATTCATCTGCTTCGTGTGATGGTAAAGTGATGCACGGTCTCCGTTTATCTGTTCTCTAAACAAATGAACACATTTGACTTGTATGCTCGTCTTGTAAGTTTATGATTAGAAATGGACATATGAACGAAAATGAAAATAATTAAAACATGAAATGACGGATAATAAATGACTGCGAAGGACTCTTTACAACGCTGTTTTTAAAAAAAAATGACGGAGATTGAAAATGTCTCTCTCTCTCTCTCTCTCTCAAATGCTAATGATACTCATCACGCGATAAATGGCTATTAAGAGTACTGCATTACTACAGTAAAAGTTTGATTTTTAGTGTGTTTGCGCCCCCCCAATTTTTTTTAGCACCAGCCGCCACTGCAACTTAACATAGTGATTGCTATCAAGATGTGAGGAGACTTTCAACCAGCATAACTAAAAATGTTTCCTAATCAAATCAGATACCCTACCCTTAAAAAACAGCATTTTTACACCTTTATTCAATCATATGTGTTACTAAGATGTAGGCTTGTGTTTGGACTGATCAAATTCATTGTTTTTCATTAATATAAGTTAAATTGATGTTTCCTCTTTTTATTCACATATTACATAGCATCTGTCTGTATTTTTGTACACTTTTATCATGGTGGCAGTGTAAGCTGAGGGATTCTGCACAAGATAAATAAACATTGTCGAAGTGGAGCTCTGGCGGGACCTGGCAGTTTTAAGAGACTTAACTACAGTTGCAGGTGTTGTATATGGATCACAAATGCACAAAACTTGCAGTTTGTGTTCATATCTTTGTTTTCTTCTGATGCGAGGGGATCTAAATATCCATTGCTTGAAACAGAAAAAAAATATTTTTGGCTTGTGCTGCATCCCTACAGAAAGCCCAGTGTAAGACCACTGTTTTGCCCTCCAGGTCACTGCACAGGTCACATGACTGAAAACTATGAATATCAAACAAATGAACTGATTCAACCTGATCACGTGTACTGCTTACCTACAGTATCTTATGGTACAATCTGATTGGTTATTTCTAATTTGTGGCTCCACCTGCCTAGATCTGCTTACATGATGTACAGTATTAGATGCCTATTTATGATCCCAATGATATTATATTAATATTACCTATTACCTTTAGGTGTATTCCATCCTACTATTTGAGGGAACATCCCAATACCCTTACAGTGCACTATTTGAGGGAACGTACATTTTTAATTAGTCAGAAATCGTAGTGGACAAGTCAGAAATCGTAGTGGACATTATTGAATGCACTTATGCAACACCATAAATTATGCACCGCAATAATGAGTGTACAGCCGATGTACCTCATAGCTAGCCGCTACTCGTCCACTGTTGAGGCTCCGCTCGCGCCAAATGATTCTCGCGTCTCGGCGGAAGATGGCGCCTCAATGCAGTTGACTTTAGCTGGACATTCACAGGCAGGGTAAAATTTGAATGATTCCTGCACGTTTCGTTTACACAAAAGGGAAATAAAATACAACACGTAGGTAGAAATGACACATTAAATTACACAGATAAACTAATCAAAAAAACACCATTTCCCGCTCTAACGAGCGTCAAAACTAGCGAACACCTGACTAACTATCATGATTACAAATCATAGAAATATGAAACTTATGTAGAAGTGTTCATTATAAGGTTAAATATTTTTATTTTTACGAATAAACGAGTTTGTTGACATTATTTGACTTACTTATCGCTGAACCTGAACAACTTCTTATTTTAGGATTCACACAAATTACAGTGACGCGTTACTGAGGTTGGCCAATGGCCAGGCGTGTTCGACTGCGGTGCTGCGCAAACCGATCGGCGTATGACACCAAAGTATCGCGAATTCGAATAGCTCTCGCGAAACTTCACGTCATATTTCGATCTGTCTGCGCAGCGCCGCATCAATTCAAAACGCAGTCGACCCCGTTGCTGAGATTTGTTAACGTCGTCGCCACCGGACAAGACTACTGTAGGCTAACGTTACATAATCAAAAATGGGAGGAAAGATGTTTTAGATAAAAGGCACACGACGTTTACATTTACTTAGGAATGGAAAGCAATCATTGTCATATAGCTCACTGTTAAAGCTCATGTTAGTCAAGCACTGAATTGTCTTATTGGGCCCTCATGTAATATATGTAGTTGTTTAAATAGACATGATTAGAACTAATTGATTCCTTAACTTGAAATGGTCATGGTAAAAACTTAGTAGCTGTGAAATACTGAGTCCATTTTTAAGTACTATGCTATATTTCACAATGCATTGTATTCCTGTGATGGTGCTAGATGGAAGAGCGGTCGAAGGGACCCTAGTGATTTCAAATAAGCAGACAACCATTAAAAGAAAGAAAAAATGAGTATAGTTTGGAAATTCAAAATGTTCATGCCATATGTGTTTAATAGAAACAAATTCCAGAAGGTATATGATTACTGGTAAACCTAGATATTAAATACTTTGTAAGAAAAGCATATAAAAATGATAATTAATTCATATAAATAAATTGTATCACCCTGATCAGCGACAACATTAAAACCACATGGGCAGTTCCATGCAAATGTCAACCAATCATGAAAAGTAAAGTTTTTACCCAATATTTTTAACCATACAGATAGTTGGTGGTTTAAATGCAAAGTCTCTGTTAAAGTTTATAAGACATTTTTTATTATTATTTTTCATAGTTTTTTAGAATTGTCACATGCATAACGCTGTTTCTTCCTCATAAATGCGCATAAAAACTTAAATTAAAATAAATAATAAATGTTCTTTGAAGAGCCGTCCCTTCCCTATTTGTTGGGTATTATTGCTACTGGTTTGGACATTTTAATTCACAGAATTCCTACAAAGTGTGATGGAAAAACTTGTATTTCCTTTTTTGTCACATCACAATGCATGCATATTTCCCTCATCTAAATAGTATAGACTGATATCTAATATCTAGACTTTAGGATTAGGAATTTAAGAAAATGTAAAGAGATGGTTCAATTGGTAATACAGTACAGCAGAGGTTCTCAACTCTGGCACTCGAGATCCACTTTCCTGCAGAGTTTAGCTCCAGCCTTGATCAAACACACCTGAGCAAGGTAATCAAGTTCTTCAGGCATACCAGAAAATTGCAAGCAGTTGAGTTTGATCAGGGTTAGAGCTAATCTCTGCAGGAAAGTGGATCTCGAGGGCCAGAGTTGAGAACCTCTGCAGTACAGTAAATGCATTCTCTGAGAAATTATATTACAAGTTTTGACTGCAAATGTCACATCAATAATGCTGAAATTGCCCACATGCCTAATATCATCTTGGCATTCCTCATCCTGCCAAAGCAGCTTTGATGTTTCGAGGCAAGGACTCCTCAAAAGAACTTAACATAACACACCACAGTAGATTAAGGGTAATTTGGACAACAAGACAACACCTTTACCTATTTCTTGCATTCCTCAAACAATTTTTAAATCATTGTTTAAAGTCTGGCACAGTACATTAGCAGGGAACACCACTGCCATAAAGGGGTGTACTGCAACAATATTTGGATTGGTAGTATGTGTCAGGTAAGTAACATCCACATGAAGGTTTCCCAGCAGGATGCACTTCTCTCCCACTCTTCATCTCCCCTACTTAAACATGACTGTGTAGTTCATCATTTGCTGTTTATTTTTTGAAATATCTGGATTGTTTTTTAGTAAAATTTTCACCTTTACCCCTTACCTTTATGAGACCACATTTTTGTTTATTTTTTACTAATTCTGGTGGTAAGGATATGCTATTGATTAGACATCTTGGTTGTGCCAAAATACACATGTGAACATATATAGATTGCAGTATATAGATATATATTTTATAATAACCTTATTAAGTCTGTTTTATATGTAGGGCATGTAAAGAACTAATAAAGATGACTCAATAAAACATGTATTCAAACAATAGTAGGCCATGAACTTGCTGTAATATGATTGCTGGGTTTGAGAATTTACATTGTTACATTTAAACAGCTGGCAAAAAAGTACAATTTTATTTTTATACAATTTTAAACATTTTATTGATCAAAATAGTGTAATGGTTCACAGAACCAAACAAAATATTTTTTTTTAATTTCATTGTGGTGGCATCAAATAAAAACTGACAATGACTATAAATAAAAATAAATAAAAAATATTTAAACGCTATTAGCAAAAAATGAAAACTTCATGAACAGTGTGATGAACACATGCCATTCATTTAACCAAATACAGACACTAGACAATCAAAACGCTACAATTCAACAATGAAAAACTCATCGTACATATATATATATATATATATATATATATATATATATATATATATATATATACATATATATATATAAACACACAGACACATTCTAGTTTAATTAAATTAAATAAACTGTTTCCTGTTCTGATGAAAAGTCACAGAAGTTTTACTTTTGATATTTAAAATCTGAACTCTCGAGAAGACACCCCCTAATTTGATCTTACTAATATCCAAATCGGTGTTTTTAAAATGATTTTCTGTGTCTTATCAATACCTTAAACCATTTACAAGGCCAATTTCCAGTCAGGACCCAGAAAGAAATATGTCAGATTTTGTTCTTAAGAATTTTTGTATATACTGTTACAACACTGTCTGACACATTTAAGTGTAATAAACAAATGAAAGCATTTAAACAGAATATTCTGATTTAACTACACAGAGAAGTAAACCTAGTACCAACCACACGCCAAAATGACCAATAAAATAAGGATGACCCTGGTACTTTAGTGTCAAAGACATATTTAACCCACAGCAAATTAAGGCATCAATGACCAAGTTTTGCTAAATATGCTTTGCCAAAAAATCAGAAAATAAAAACAACCTCAACGAGGTCTGTGATCTTCATGTTGCACCTGTGCAAGTTTTCAAGTAAAGCCATGCATTAAATAGCTAAACAAAAAGGTTTTCATGCACTGAATGATTGTAAGAATAATACTGTATACAGAAAACATCTGTACAAATGTAATTTTAACCATCAGTTTCTTCATCAATGCTCTTTGGAAGACAGAAATATTGAATACACCAACATGGTGCCAGTTTAAGCACATAAAAATGCTACATATTTTACAAAAAAATTTAATAAAGAAACAATAACACTGAAGCTATGGGACACTAGTACCACCTAGTTTGTGTTATAATTGTGTATAACCAGACATGCTAATCATTTTGGACAAACCTGATGTTGACAGCACACACAGACCAAGACCACATTCTCCCAGATGTTTAGCTTAATTTTTTATCTTAAATAATGTTTCTCTTTTCTATTCTAATCATAATAAAGAGTCCATAATATTGATTTAACGCAAAAATTCAGTCACCTTCACACAAATAGTGTACAATTTAGCACCTGTAGTTTAAACATTTGTTCATACAGGACATTTTACAGATTTTCATGCCAACATTTTACCTCATTTGGACACTAACAGTTTAAAATACAAAAAATAAATGCATTATTTTTACAATGCTAAACTCAGTACTATAAGATGGGCATCTACTGATAAGTAAATCAAATAAATCAATGTTAATATGTATATACATAATATATAGGCACGGTTTCCCAGACAGGGCTTATCGTAGTCCTAGACTAAAATTCATGTTTGAGCTGCCTTAAAAAACACCTTGCACTGACATATCAGTGCCATTGTTTTATCTCAAGACGCACACCAGTATTGTTTACTTGTAAGATGTTTGTTTAAACTACTTGAATTTCCTAATACAACTAAGGTCTAGTCCTGGATTAATCTAAACCCTGTCTGGGAAACCGCCCCATAATGTTTTGTTCAAAAGTTTAACTAAAGATTAGTGAAGTACCTCAAAGAGACTTATCTGCAGTATTAAAGGGGACATTTCACAATACTTTTTAAGATGTCAAATAAATCTTTGGTGTCCCCAGAATACGTACATGTAAGTGAAGCTTTAGCTCAAAATATCATATAGATAATTTATTATAACATGTTAAAATTGCAACTTTGTAGGTGTGAGCAAAAACGTGCCGTTATGGGTGTGTCCTTTAAAATGCAAATGAGAAATGCAAACACTGATCGCCATAATGGTGGTTTGTTGAAATTGAAACTCAATTGTGCTGTCAATTATTTTTTCTCTCTCTGCACTAAACGACAGTTCTCTGATTGGATAGTGCAGATTATAATAATAAGATTATAATAAGATCCCCTTCTGACATCACATTTGGTAAACCATGCTCGCAGAGAATGGTTTACTAAAGCTAAGTTACTGGGTTGATCTTTTTCACATTTTCTAGGCTGATACAAGCACTGGGGACCCAATTATAGCACTTGACAAAAAATTCAGATTTTCATGATATGACCCCTTTAAAAACACAAAATGTAACCGAACAAATGGTTTTCTTTAAATAAATTGCAGTACCAAATAACTCACCTAACAGTGACACATGACCCTTGTAATACTGAATAAACTTCAGACTCCATAATTCGAATAAAAGCTGTTGAAATAAGGCTACAAAATCAATGTGTACAACATTAGCCTTGGCACAAATGTTTCACTCCAGTATAGTATTAGAATAAGAGGTGATCTCGGCTCAATGACATTAACCTTTTGGTTTCAAAAGAACATGGAACCTCAGATGAAGGCCAATATATACTGATTATACAGTGTCTTGATATCAAAGTGCTTTTGTCTTTAAATCTTGAATCACACAAACAAACAAACAAACATCAGCAAATCTTGACATACTGCATTGATGCTGATAAACAGCAACATAAGTAATTCACTGTACACTACATTGTTAAAATAAAAAACAATGAAACATCTTTACAGTTTGGTTTTTAAAAACTACTGAGTTGCCTCACTGTCCTACTCGTCCTACTCAAAGGCAGCATGACATAAAACTTATACAAATAGTGTACATCATGCGAATGCTCATCGTTGGTTTTAGTTTGTTTGAGGTTAACATCTTAAACTAACCATATGATATTCATAGTACACACAAATATCTACATTACAGTGAACTATGACGTTAAATAAGTATTTATACTTGATCAACTTTTCGATCCGTTATTGGTTGACGCGTGTCCCGTGACTGTGAGCTTAGTCACAACGCATAACGGGGTGTACACAACAGATGCGAATTCAACGATTTGCGCGAGTAGATTACATAAAAAGTCAATGCGAATAGACGCGAACTCGTGCGGGAAAATGCGAATAATGTGAATTTGGCGACGTGATTGCCGTAAAAATATTCAACTCAAGCGAAGAATTTGGATGACACGAATTTAAATCCTGCGAATAATCTAGAGCGAGGAATGCGATGCTTTGCGATTGGTGTGTATGAAGCATAAGACCCTAAATATACATAATAAAGAACAGATGTCTCGTCCGCGCTGCTGGCCAATGGAGGTCGAAGTCTGCACCTGGCGGCCATCTTGTCATAGACAGCTCGCTCACTCGTAACATTGTGTTTAATGGTGCATGTATTGTTAAATAACCATAACTTGCTAAATTTTCGACCGATTTTCAAACTGTTTGGTTTGTTATAAACATCAGAGATGTAACGTTAATTATGTCAGGGCATACTTATGAATAATGTTCATGAAACATGTTCAAGCATCCAAAATTATAGCTATGTTAATAACGTTTGTAAGAAACAAAACCATTTGTAAATCAATTAAAGGAACAGTCTACTCATCTTCAATACTAAAATATGCTATTACCCCAACCAAGAATCGTTGATACATCCCTCTATCATCTGTGTGCGTGCACGTAAGCGCTGGAGCGCGCTGCGACACTTCGATAGCATTTAGCTTAGCCCTATTCATTCAATCGTACCATTTAGAGATAAAGTTAGAAGTAACCGAACACATCAACGTTTTTCCTGTTTGGGACGGGTAGTTGTGCGAGCAAGTTTGGTGGTAGAGGGTGAAGCGTGGCGCTTTTCTGAGCGGATTTGGAGGAGGAGCTATATTTTGTGGCGTGGTGGTACTTTTGGGAGTACTTCGACTCGCCTGAAAAGTCTGCTCCCCTTCTCACTCTCATAATGGGAGAGGGAGAGTGTTACTGCGCCGAGTCCAAGTACTCCCAAAAGTGCTATTACGCCATAAAATATAGTTCCTCTTTTGGATCCGCTTAGAGAAGCGCTACGTTTTGTTTTGTACCACCAAACTTGCTCGCACAACCACTCGTCCTAAACAGGAAAAACGTTGATGTGCTTGGTCACCCCCAACTCCACCTCCAAATGGCACCATTGAATGAACGGGGCCAAGCCAAACGCCACCGAAGCGTCGCAGCGCGCTCCAGCGCCCACGCGCACGCACACAGACGACAGAGGGATGCACCAACAACTCCCAGCCAAGGCAACAACATACTCCAATATTGAAAATGAGTAGACTATTCCTTTAAGATTTAAGCGAGATAAGCTTGCCTGTGACAAGATGGCCGCCGGTGATGACTTTAGCATTTAGCATTTCCTTTCACAAACGTATTGTTGTGCTGTTCAATGCCATTACAAAGCCAGGAAGAGCCAAGATATTATTTAATAAATGTTACTGTAAATGTGTTCGGCTGAATAAAGAAAGTCATATACGATGGCATTAAGGTAAATAAAAGAAAAAATGTTGAACTCTTTCAAATTTTAGACTGAGGTATCACGAAAATAATAATTTTACTGTCAATGTGTTCATGACGTCAATTTTCATGACATCTGCACGCGTATGACGTATTGAAATGCTGTCGAGGTAGGCGGCTCACATATAAAAAAAATATTATCTATCAGTTCAGCCGTGGTACCACACAGTTTCTAGGACACATCTGTAGTACCTATTAACGTTATACGGCCCTGTGGTGAAACTAGCAACAAACAATCATGTGCGAGAACTATGCTGAACAAAGGTGGGGAAATAGTGAAGGAGGGAGAGGTTTTTGGCAGTGAAAGAGTCTCTGTAATCAATCTTAGCACGGATGTAGTTCAGTCACAAACAGAGAAATGTCACTGTAAAGGAAGACTCGTAAAGAATAGTCACAGATAAACTAGAGATGATATCTGATCTTACACTCAGACATTATTGAAATTACAGAAAGGGACGGAGGAGAATTTTGAGCCAATGAAGGTAAAGAAACCTCTTATGGTTCATCTAGAAAACATCTGGTGCCTTGCTTGGATTGAGGTCTGGTTATTTCTTCATCATAAGGTGAAAGAGGGGTTGTGTTTCCTGATTTCCTGTAGCAGGCGCTCTCGGTCAGAGAGAGCGTTCTGGAGAGCAGACTGGACATCAGCGAGTTTGGACTCCAGAGACTGCAGCAACATAAAAAGCGCAAATATTATCAAATCTGTGTGATCAGATATTAAATAACATTATTTCTTTATTTATAACATGTGTACAGCTTAATTAAGCAGGTGATGACATAAGCAATATTTGAATAAATAATACACCCGGCAAGCTTCATAGCTTAAATGTCCTCCTCATTTAAAAAAAAAGAGGTTCAGTTTATTTTTAATGAATATCCAAGTCGCATTAATGCTGATTTACGTGTTGTGTCAGCATTGCTTGTTTTGAGAAAAATTCGCAATACGAAGCTGGCTTTACCTAAAAACTGAACGCTGATAATACTATATCAGGATATGGGATAGATACAGTGAGGAAAATAAGTATTTGAACACCCTGCTATTTTGCAAGTTCTCCCACTTAGAAATCATGGAGGGGTCTGAAATTGTCATCGTAGGTGCATGTCCACTGTGAGAGACATAATCTAAAAAAAATCCAGAAATCACAATGTATGATTTTTTAACTATTTATTTGTATGATACAGCTGCAAATAAGTATTTGAACACCTGAGAAAGTCAATGTTAATATTTGGTACAGTAGCCTTTGTTTGCAATTACAAAGGTCAAACGTTACCTGTAGTTTTTCACCAGGGTCTGGAGACTGGCTAGGCCAACGGCAGAACCTTGATATGCTTCTTACAGAGCCACTCCTTGGTTGTCCTGGCTGTGTGCTTTGGGTCATTGTCATGTTGGAAGACCCAGCCTCGACCCATCTTCAATGCTCTAACTGAGGGAAGGAGGTTGTTCCCCAAAATCTCACAATACACGACCCCGGTCATCCTATCCTTAATACAGTGCAGTCGCCCTGTCCCATGTGCAGAAAAACACCCCCATAGCATGATGCTACCACCCCATGCTTCACAGTAGGGATGGTGTTCTTGGGATGGTACTCATCATTCTTCCTCCAAACACGTTTAGTGGAATTATGACCAAAAAGTTCTATTTTGGTCTCATCTGACCACATGACTTTCTCCCATGACTCCTCTGGATCATCGGAATGGTCATTGGCAAACTTAAGACGGGCCTGGACATGTGCTGGTTTAAGCAGGGGAACCTTCCAAGCCATGCATGATTTCAAACCATGACGTTTTATTACCAACAGTAACCTTGAAAATGGTGGTCCCAGTTCTTTTCAGGTCATTGACCAGCTCCTCCCGTGTAGTTCTGGGCTGATTTCTGACCTTTCTTAGGATCATTGAAACCCCACGAGGTGAGATCTTGCATGGAGCCCCAGTCCGAGGGAGATTGACAGTCATGTTTAGCTGCTTCCATTTTCCATTTTGTAATGATTGCTCCAACATTGGACCTTTTTTCACCAAGCTGCTTGGCCATGTCCCCGTAGCCCTTTTTCAGCCTTGTGGAGGTTTACAATTTTGTTTCTAATGTCTTAGGACAGCTCTTTGGTCTTGGCCATGTTAGTAGTTGAATTCTTACTGATTGTATGGGGTGGACAGGTGTCTTTATGCAGCTAACAACCTCAAACTAATTTAGGATAATAAATGGAGTGGAGGCAGACATTTTAAAGGCAGACTAACAGATCTTTGAGGGTGAGAATTCTTGTTGATAGACAGGTGTTCAAATACTTATTTGCAGCTGTATCATACAAATAAATAGTTAAAAAAATCATATTTGTCTCTCACAGTGGACATGCACCTACGATGACAATTTCAGACCCCTCCATGATTTCTAAGTGGGAGAACTTGCAAAATAGCAAGGTGTTCAAATACTTATTTTCCTCACTGTATATACCAGTGTTCTTCACTCCCAATCCTGGACAGCCGGTGCCCTGCAGAGTTTACCTACAACCTTAAACAAACACACCTACCTGTGATTTTCTAGTGATCATGAAGACATTGATTAGCTTGCAGGTGTGTTTGATTAAGGTTGGAGCTAAACTCTGCAGGGCACCGGCTCTCCAGGATTGGGAGTGAAGAACACTGGTATACAGTATGGTACAAGCTGGTATAGTGTCGAGTCGATAATCTAATGCTAAAAGTAGATGGCAGTACTTGAGTATTTGAGGTGCAGAGCTCTTGTTTACATTTTTTTTAATGATGAATAAGTAAATGTGCTTAAAGGGACAATCAAACTTTTCTTAGAAAATATTCTCATTTTGCAGCTTCCCTAGAGTTTTGAAATCCATTCAGCCAATCTCAGGGTCTGGCGCTACCGCTTTTAGAATAGCTTAGCAGCATAATCCATTGAATCTGATTAGACCATTTAGCATCGCACTCAAAAATAACCAAAGAGTTTGGATATTTTTCCTATTTAAAACTGGACACTTCTGTAGTTACATCGTGTACTAAGACAGACGGAAAATTTAAAGTTGCGATTTTCTAGGCCGATATGGAACTATACTCTCATTCTGGCATAATAATCAAGGACTTTGCTGCCGTAACATGGGTGCAGGAGGCGCAATGATATTTCGCAGCAGCCGAAAATAGTCCCCTTAGTACAGGGGTCTCCAACCTTTTTTGATTGGAGAGCTACTTTCTAAAAAATAAAAGTGGTCGAGAGCTACTTCACGTAATAGCTAAATTTGTGAGTTAATAGACACTTGTCTATTATCTTACTGTGATTTGAACTCTTTCCCCGCCAGCATTTTTTTAAAAAGTTGCCAGCCAGTGCCAGCATTTTTTTTATTTTTCACAAAATTTTATTACCATCCAGAAAATGCTTTTCTTTAAACATAAACATACGATACATCAAATGAAAGAACAGATCCTTTTAAACAACAACAACAAAATAACTTTCATGTTGTCTTTATTTATACTTTTTTATCACCTCTTAGATATGGGTAGGATTCTTCCAAAATTACCACATTTTGAATAAAAAATTCAATTATTAAAGATCAGATTTAGAAAGACAATCCAAACATAAAGTATGTACTGCTTTTGGAATCATAATAGGGATGTGCATGTATGTCTCGTATGGCTCTCTGGTATCTCTTGACATTTGATGTTTATGAGATGACAACCCATTGAACTTGTGACGACGACTTTTTTGTTTTATCAAAAATGAATCCGAAAATCACGGCAACCTTTTTAACCATAGTGCCTCGACTCGAGGTGTGTTCGCCGTTGCGCGGATCGTCCGGTTGCCGCGGCGCGGGCTTCTTAGCGTTGCGGGGATCGTCCGGTTGTCACGTCAAGGGGTTCACAGCGTAGCGCGGATCGTCCGGTTACCGCGGCATGTGCTTCACAGCGTTGCGCTGATCGTCTGGTTGCCGCGCCGCGGGCGCGTGGACTTATCTGTTTGTTTTTGAATCATACAAGTTAAATTACTGATGTCATATGATACGGCGGTCTACACAGCTCAACGCGACATCAAACACGCACCCAGTCTTTACTACCACAGGCGCTTGTAAAACTAACCAGACATCCAAATGCGCCATAACCACAGAAAATAAATAAATAAATAAACCCACGAGATAAACCCACGAGCGAGCTACCTGCAATTAAGACACGAGCTACCAGTAGCTCGCGAGCGACGCGTTGGAGACCCCTGCCTTAGTAACTTTCAATAGCAGGGGACTATTTTCTGGCACTGCGTAATATCATCAACAGTAAGGTGCGTGTCTACTAAACGACATTGTCGCCTGGGTTGCGTATGTGTTGGGCAGATCTGTCAAAAGAAGGTCCAAACTCTATTGGGGTATGGGCGTGTTTGTTTAGGGGATTTCAAATGTCAACATTGGCTTTCAGAGATCATGGACACTGCCTTTAACTCTAGGGAAGCTGGAAAATTTGTATATTTTCAAAAAAAGTGGATTGTCCCTTTAAAAAGAGAGTAATGTATGTGTGAAAACAAATAGAATAAAAATAAAAAATATAAAATATGTGTATACCCAACTGTATACATTTTTTGTGCCTTACCTTGTTTTTCTCATGAACTTTAGAACAGGATTGGTCAGCCATCCCTGACTGGCTCCGAGCAGCAGCTTGTGTGAAAGAAAAAAAAAGAAAGGGTAAGGTCAAAAAATTAATGTAATCTGAGCTGCCGTAACCCAGAGATGTAGTCACGTTAATAGAAGTATAAAGTAAAACCATCAAGTCATTAATAGAAATTGAATCATGACTCTTTCATGAAGTTTAGAGTTCCTAAACACTTAGCAGTCTTTTTCTTTTCACATAACAAAATAATTAACTTAAATCTCCTTACTCGTTTACATATGTGCAGTATGTGTGTACAGGGAGTGCAGAATTATTAGGCAAGTTGTATTTTTGAGGATTACTTTTGTTATTGTACAACTACGGTGCTCTTGGTAAATTCAAAATGTTAACAAACCCTCAAACTTGAACATTTAAGTAGTAAAAGTGAAATTTTGGCTTTCTTAAGAGAATATTTCTATGTACATCATTATTAGGCAACCATCAGTGTGCAGAACTACCAGGCAACTAAATAAAAAACAAAGATTTTACCATCTCACTTGTTTTTTTTTCAACTGTTAAAGTGAGAATAATAAACAAACTCTACATTTACAAAA
Source organism: Misgurnus anguillicaudatus (assembly GCF_027580225.2). Classification (NCBI taxonomy): domain Eukaryota; kingdom Metazoa; phylum Chordata; class Actinopteri; order Cypriniformes; family Cobitidae; genus Misgurnus; species Misgurnus anguillicaudatus. The sequence continues at coordinate 6,069,623 of NC_073349.2, forward strand.
AAAAAAATAATAAAACAATAAAAAATATATATAGACTCAGTGACCAATATAGCCACCCTTCTTTTCGATAACAGTCACAAGCCTTCCATTCAGGGATTCAGTCAGTTTCTTGATCTGGTCTGAACCAACATTTTGTGCAGCCACAACCACAGCCTCCCAGACACTGTTCAGAGAGGTGTACGGTTTACCTTCACTGTAAATGTCCTGTTTAAGAAGGGATCAAAAGGTCTCAATAGGGTTTAAGTCAGGTGAAGAAGGGGGCCATGTCATTAGTTTTTCACCTTAAAGGCCTTTACTGGCCAGCCACTCAGTTGAGTACTTTGATGCATGTGCTGAAGCGTTGTCTTGCATAAAAAAGTCTTATTGAAAGATGCAGATTTTTTCCTGTACCACTGCTTGAAGAAAGTGTCTTCTAAAAATTGGCAGTAGGTCTGAGAGTTGTTTTTTATTTCCATTTTCAACCAAAAAAGGTCCAACAAGCGCATCTTTAATAAAACCTGTCTGTTCCTGCCTGCCGGTATTGTAGAAGACACTTTCTTCAAGCAGTGGTACAGGAAAAAGTTTGCATCTTTCAAGAAGACTGATTATTTTGTAAGACAACGCTCCATCACATGCATCAAAGTACTCCACTGCATGACAGGCCAGTAAAGGCCTTAGAGATGAAAAACTAATCCATGGCCCCCTTCTTCACCTGACTTAAACCCTATTGAGAACTTTTGATTCCTTCTTAAGCAGGACATTTACAGTGAAGGTAAACAGTACACCTCTCTGAACAGTGTCTGGGAGGCTGTGGTTGCGTCTGCACAAAATGTTGGTTCAGAACAGATCAAGAAACTGACTGAATCCGTGAATGGAAGGCTTGTGAATGTTATCGAAAAGAAGGGTGGCTACATTGGTCACTGAGTCTATATATTTTTTATTTTTTATTGTTTTATTAATTTTTTTTGTAAATGTAGAGTTTGTTTATTATTCTCACTTTAACAGTTGAAAAAAACACAAGTGAGATGGTAAAATCTTTGTTTTTCATTTAGTTGCCTAATAATTCTGCACACTAATAGTTGCCTAATAATGATGTACATAGAAATATTCTCTTAATAAAGCCAAAATTTCACTTTTATTACTTAAATGTTCAGGTTTAAGGGTTTGTTAACATTTTGAATTGACCAAGAGCACTGTAGTTGTAAAATAACAAAAGTAATCCTCAAAAATACAACTTGCCTAATAATTCTGCACTCCCTGTATATATGTATGTGTATGTGTCTATGTATGTATATGTTTATGTATATGTGTGTGTTTGTGTATATGCATATATATGTGTGTGTGTGTGTGTGTGTGTGTGTGTGTGTATATATATATCCCAAGGGTTTTTTCCTCCTAGGACTTTTTCCCCGGCTAAAAGTCCGGGTTTTTTTTCTCCTAGGGGGTTTTTCAACCCGGGGAGGCAGCCTTCTTGGGCTTAACTTAGCACCCTCTTCTATACGTTACATTACTAATACGCTCGCTTATAATGTTGATTCATAGCCACAGCAAATTCTGCTGCTTATGCTATCTGTCGAATTTTCTGTGTCTTTCCCTGCTTCTATTAATGTGAAGCTGCTTTGAAACAATTTCAAATTGTGAAAAGCGCTATATAAATAAAATGGAATTAACTTAAATTAATATTTTATATATTTAGTCACTACATTTAAAATTAAGCTATTTACCTCTTCCCATTTCAATTCTACTTACTTAAATTCATTTGTAACCCGTGCTGGCAAATTGAGTCGGAATGAGTTATTAAAAAATGAGTTATTTAGATTTTGACATTCTCTATTTAAACTTCAAAAGCGATGCATGATTAGTTTGAATCTGACAAAAAAAAGACAGAAGTTGATAGGGTCTGCAAAGTCAATTTTGAGAAAAAAACGATTTAAAGAATTTGAAGGTTCAAAAACAAAATCACTGCATCCATACCTTAAAATCACTGGTAAAATGAATAGATTTAGCACACACACAGTCAAAAACAATATCTATAGGAAAAATATATGTAACAATATGTTAATATATATATAACTTTTTTCTTTCTTTTATTGTTTGATTGACATTGATTTGCCCGAGCCTTATTTAAAGCGAAACCAAAATGTCACACGCATCGCATGTAAATGGACACGCATCTTTTTATTAGATTAAGCATTAAGGATGGTACAGCTGTCAGAAAACGAATAACAATAAAGATCATTTTAGATGTTTAATGACTATTTAGAGCATTGAGATCACTAGACGAGGGTTTAATGTACTTATTTTTACGACCAAAATCGACATTTCTTTTGCCTCTAGCTCAAAATTAGACTGTGCGGATTTTGCCAGCACGGGTCACATATTTGAATGACAAAACATCTCCTTTACTACGTCATTTCAAATGAACATTCAAATTCAGGCGTCAGGTAGGACTTACGTCGTAATCTGAGAATTCCATCATCTAAACGCTCCAACACAATTCCATCCAGAGAGAAGAGTACGGGAACTGGCTGAGGCGCAGTCGGGTAAACACGAGGACCATCATCCTGACAGAAGAAAAGTTAAAATATTCAAACACAACTTGCATTGTGCGTTTTTTATATGGTGTATGCAAGTAGGGATGGGATGGTATGAAAATTTCATATTATGATTATAGTGACCAAAGTTATCACGGTTATCAATATTATCATGGTTTTGTTAAAATTAGATTGAAATGTTCAAAAAGAACTGACACACACGCATTAAATTTTTGTTTTTATTTAATTTAATATTTCATGTCCCTGAAATTATTTCTGTGGTAAAAAATAAATAAATATGTCTAATAAGTTTACCATGAATTAATAAAATACATTATCCCTTAAATGCCTTCTTGTGCAAAAAACTATGTTGCATGTGCGCGCCTGCGTCAAACTGATTCTGGCTGGACAGGATTTACAGCGAGTTTTCAAAATGACTGTAATCAAACACCGTTGTAATGATAATTAAATTCAAACAATAATACTAACCATCAGGACATTTTATCGTGTTTAATCGTGAAACCGTTAATCATCCTATTCCCTATATGCAAGTAAGGAATAATTGACAACGGGCTGTTGAATTATTCGAAAATAATGGACACCCAAGGTTGTAATGCAACACGACGCAAAGCGGGTGAGCATTATTTTCAAATAATTCAATGGATTGAAGTCAATTATTCCTCTTATACCACGGTTACCACAAATTTTGCTCTGGTGCCTATTTTTTAGACATTTGACAGGTTAGGTGTGCGTTTTACAGAAAAACCCATAAAAACATTTCAACCAATCAGAGTAAAGCATTCGACACCCCCATGGTATAAGCTGTTATAGACACAAGGCTAAAGTCAATGACAGTCATGCTGATATAAAGTCTAATAAGCATCTTGCATTTGTGATATTGCTTTCCTAAATACATTTATTGACTTTTTATTACTCGCATAAGGCAGTGTCTCATTCTTACCTTTAGTGTAATAGCAGTTTCTTGCAGCCATAATCTCATTGGCTGTATGTCTGCCTTAAGCTCATCCTCCAGGAAGGGACCCAACGTGTTTAATGTAGAAGCCAAGAGCTCTGCTCGGCATCCCGTCAAACACATCTCTATAAACCCAACGCTCTCTGATAGAGGGGAATGTCTGCTCGCGCAAGGCCCCATTTCCAATCTGAGAGCCGCCGCTGGGGGGCAGGAAAGAGCTCGGGGGCCCGGAGACAGCGGAGCGCTTGGAGAGGTAGAACCAGCTATGAGAGATTGAAAAAATAAAGAAGAAATTTTTTAAAGAAAGTTATTTGATAAAGCTGGCAGCTGAAATGATTTATGCCAACAAATAATATGCTCAGCATACGTTTAGATTCAGATACCATATGAACAGACATAACATGAGGGACAAATGTGTGTGGTGATTGCTGTGATGGATTTGAGATGCAGATTGTATCCTGTGAGTCATAAATAATTGGATCAGATGGTTGGAGAGCTAAGCCAGTTCCATCCTCGTAAACACTTTATCTGCAGTTTGTAAACAAAATAGGGCTGTCACTTTTCGTTCGAAAATCGATTGCACAATCGATTGGACCAACCAAAAAACGTTTCGAAAACGAAAATAGGCAATCGATTTTAACCAAATATGTACACACTTAATTTTAAAATAATTAAACAGTTAAAATATAGATGTAACAAAACTCACAAACAAGCAGAAAAAGAAAATAAAGAATCCCGAAAGTGCAGTAGGTGTGCGAAAGCTAGACAGAAAAAACCCAACAATTTTACGCCCCTATAGTTTCACGCTTTCAATCGCTGCATCTAGTGTTTTGCAAAGAAAATGGAGGACAACGTCAATAAACCTGTGCAACACGAGACAGCGTCGAAATTGTGACCTTACAGGTAGGGCTGTCACTTTTCGTTCGAAAATCGATTGCACAATCGATTGGACCAACCAAAAAACGTTTCGAAAACGAAAATAGGCAATCGATTTTAACCAAATATGTACACTATTAATTTTAAAATAATTAAACAGTTAAAATATAGATGTAACAAAACTCACAAACAAGCAGAAAAAGAAAATAAAGAATCTCGAAAGTGCAGTAGGTGTGCGAAAGCTAGACAGAAAAAACCCAACAATTTTACGCCCCTATAGTTTCACGCTTTCAATCGCTGCATCTAGTGTTTTGCAAAGAAAATGGAGGACAACGTCAATAAACCTGTGCAACACGAGACAGCGTCGAAATTGTGACCTTACAGGAGATGATGAGTTATGACAAGGAGCCACCCTTGCGAGCTGACAGCGACCCGCTTTTGAGATGGAAGATTGGCAGTACGAAATACGCAGCTGGCAACGAAGTACCCGAGTTTCCCTGGGACATCAGTGCGGTCGGAGTACGTCTTCTCAACAGATGGACATATAGTGAATGAAAAGCGCTCTGCTCTTGACCCCTTAAATGTTGATCGACTTGTTTTCCTGACCAATAATTTGTAATGGCCCTAGTCTTTTTGCGCATTTCATTATGCCTGCCTAGTGCCGCCTAAGTGTCGGTTACGTTTAATAAAAAAATACACAGCATGTTCTCAACTTCAAGTAAGTCTATTTAAAGTTTCATTTTTGAACAGTTGTTTGAAATGGATCGAATCATTATTTAAAATAATTTTTGAATTGCCTAAATCATAAAAGCAGCCGGTTGAACTTGCAGTAATGTTTTTCATTTATGGCAGCAGTCCACTCTTTTAGAGAATGTTGCACTACTGTTGCTGTTTTTTATTCTGCACGAAACTTAATGACAATGAATAAGAAATATTGCTGACTTGTGCGTTTCAGGCGCTCTCTTTGCATTTGTCTGTTATTTGGCGTTAAATGGAAACGTATTTTTTAGACATGGAAAATCGATTTTACAATCGATTCAATGAACACTTATATATTAAAAATCGAAAATGATTTTTTCACAAAAGTGACAGCCCTAAAACAAAACAGTCAATTTCTATTTGTATTTGTATTATTATATTTATATAACCCCGCTTCTTTGCAACAGAAGCTTTGCCAGAAATGTAAACTGAGGTCAGACGTAAGCTTCCCAAACACCAAGCATGTTGTGCGGCTGCGTATTCAGGGAGGAAAACCTTGCTTTTAAATTTTGTTTTCATTACATGCTGTTTTAATAAAACGAGGCTTTGACTTGCAGGTAAACATTTATTCCACTTTGTAGCAAATACAGAGATATTTTTTGTTTTTTTTTGCCATTTATCCAAAAATTACCGAGATATGAATTTGGGTCAGTATTGCCCAGCCCTGCTGTGTATCTTATTTTCCATTTCCATTTATGCATTTGGCAGAAAGTTTTATCCAAAGCGAACCCTACTTTTACCCCTTCAAACCCTACCACCCTAAATAACACATTTTCCTGGGAGCGTCATGAAACGAGTAGTAAAACTGATGGGTGTGATTTAAACAAGGTAAACATTAAATGTTCTTACCCTGCATCAGCATCTGTCCTGCCAGCAGCTCTGTGACTTTATGGTTGCCAAGTTGTTTAGGCATAAGTTCTCTGGCTTCCAGCGCCACTATGGTGTCTTCTCCACGCTTCTCTGCCAGGCAACCCATTCGGCTCAGACACAGAACTAACACAGAATACTGAAAACAACACCAGAACCTTAATCAAAGATCAGAAGTTGTACAAACTGTTAAAGGAATAGCTCATCCCAAAATGAAAATTAGCCCATAATTTACTCACCTTAAAGGAAAACACCACAGTTTTTCAATATGTTCTTACCTCAAATTAGACAAATTAATACATAGCTATCTTTTTAAATGCTTGCACTTTTAATTTTTGTACAGCACCTCGTGCATGTGTTAGCATTTAGCCTAGCCCCATTCATTCCTAATTCATATCTAAGTTGAAGTAAAAACATAGTAAAATATTGAAAAACAGTGGTGTTTTCCTTTAACAACATTCTAGATGTATATAACTTTCCTTAGCTGAACACATTTAGATTTATATTAAATGATGTCCCGGCTCTTCCTAACCTTGTTATGGCACTGAAAAGTGGTCTTTTTGTTAAAACCCATCCATTATCTGAAAAAGGAATCCATACGACTCCAGTGGGCTAATATTTGAAGAGTTTGGTTCCAAAACGCAATAAATCCATTTTGCCTAATTTGGATAAAAATGTGTTTTCTATACCAAGAAAGTGACAAGATAAAAAACACTATTTTCTGTTACAAACTTTCACGTAGCATCTTTAGGTTATAATAACATTAAAAATTCTAATCTATAATTTATTTTCAAAGATTTATTATAAAAACGGATTCTTATTTCTACGTTTTTTTAAATAAATCTATAAATCTATTGAATCAATATATAAATGTGCATTAATCTTTGCCATGTTATATTCATTTAGTTGACTAGTGGTATCCACTGATTAAAAAAATACATTAATGGCATTAATCAAAACATTTACTTTTATTGTCATATTAAGAACACTGTCATTGCTGCTGTCATCCTTGGGACGTCGTCGCTGAACTTTTTTGACAGCGATCAGCTGTAAAATGTTTTGGTTCTGCTCGATTTTCGTTGACTTTGAGTAAAATAATGTAAAGTTTTTTATAAGATCCCCTGGGGTCAATGTGTTAGTATGACAGAAGCTTTATGCTGTCGGGAGAACAAGCAACAGCCGACATTTTTCCGTCTCCCGAGTGCCTCTCGTGTAAATTATTTGATTTTGTTGGCTTACGTTTCTTCCCCGCCACAGAAAACCATCACAGGTTTATCAATGCCATCAAAGTATTATTTTGTTTTTGTTTGTTTGTTGATCATGAAGTAGATGAGAAAAACTGGGATTGCGTTGACATTAATGTTTACAATGTGTGAAATGGTGCATTGTGATTGGTTAATTGGATTTATTGCATTCTGCAGAGAAGGAGGACTGGTGTTTGTCGCGTTTTGGAGAAAAGGGAGAAAAGATGACAGAATAACACAGCGGATATCGGATTTTGCGTAAAATGGAAGAATTTACTTTTTAATACTGACCAGATACAATACTGATTTTGGCGGTAACTAATTTTTTTCAAATGCTGTTTATCGCGTTTCGGAACCAAACTCTTCATATACATCTTTTAAAGCAAAACAATACATTTGTGAAAGAAAACGTGTTTGATCTTATTTAGACATCAATGAGTGAAATGTGTAAAGTAAACAGTTTAGGGAAAAGTAGTTTAGGATGTATGGCTATTTAATTCCTGCATATCTGCATTTACAAGCATTTATGTTATTCTTAAGGTCTTTACACACCGGGACGTTTTTCGGGCGCGTTTATCGTCGACGTTTAACGTCTCGTGACTCAAGAACGAGCGCCAATGTGAGTGCGCACACCCACGCGAAAAGCGCGACGCGCAAAAGCGTCATTTTCAGAAAAACGCCTCGGACGCGTTTTTTTGGTTTGACGCGGCGCGTTAAAAGTTGGCCGACCAATGAGATTGGCGCTTTTGTTCACGTGCCTGGCGCTGCTGAAGTTCCAGTAAAACACGACTTGGTGGCGCTCAAGCACAAAATGGTCTTGCGGAGCACGTGGAACAGGTAAACACACAAAGAAGATGCATCGAGGCTGTGGAGGTTTATGAAGGTGTCGGAGTTCCTCACATCATCGACTGAATTTCGAAGGTAACATATATATATATTAGAACATTACAATACATAGCTGTGTGGGCCATATGATTAGATTAAACTTTGTTGTCATTACACAAGCACAAGACAACGAAATGCAGTTAAGGTCTAACCAGAAGTGCAAAAGCAGTATAAAAAGTGCAGGATATCAATAATAATTGCATAGGTGCAGGATTATGTAATACGATGTTAACACTTACTATGTATGGGTGGTACTATGAACATAAGAAATGTCCAAATGGATATGTACATAATAAACTAAACAGAACAGTAGTGAAATTAATATTTAAGTAGTGCATGAATGAATTTGTATTGTAGTCAGTTAAGAGTGCAATGGCTTAAGTTATTGTGAATAGTTATTCTAATATTGAGTAGCCTACACAGGGGTGCAAACGATGCAATTCAAGTAGTCCAGCAGTGCAAATGAACAGGGAGTATGAAATAGACAGTCCAGTAGTGTATTGAACAGACCAGTAGTGCAAATCTACATTATAACTGTGCAAGTAATAAAAAATGATTATTGGTGCATTACATTACGATATGTAATGCACTGACATTGAACACTTCATACCATGGCATGTTCCCTGTACACCGTGATATCACATGTTTTGTTGTTTGCACCATAGCCTAGTATTTCATTGTGTGTAACTGGAACCTGTTGTACACAAACATGGACAATTACACTGCTTCATGTTCAAAGAAAAATATTTGGTTATTATATTCATTGCTTCTTCCTAACCCCAAATAGCTTGGAGAAATCTAAAATGCAAGCCAAACCAAAGGTGGAGTTTTAGGAGGTTAATTTGTGTTCTGTGTTTAGGTAACATCTGCTGCATTTGTTCAGCCAGATAAAATACCATGAATCTAAATTACATTTGTAATCAAATATTGACCTCATGGATATCGTGGCATGGCCCTCAGTGTGAAAGATTGTTTCTGATGAAAACTAAATTTATCTTTACAGTGTTCACAGCAATATTTCTGCTAAAATGATGTGAGGAAAAGTGAGGAGGCCCCAGCAAGCACGTCTTCAGGATCATCCAGCACCAGCCGTGACAAGGTCCAATCTTAACAAAAGAAAACAGTCCGAGACGAACCTCTGGAGATGTACCTCTTATCAAAAGATGCTAAAGGGAAAAAATTGAAAGCGAAGCACAGAAGAGAGAAAGAAGATCACAGAAGGAGCGCTCTGCCAGTTTTGAGTCACACCTATAGATGTTTATTATATACCATTTTATTTAGTTATTTTTTTAATGTTTATACATTCAAGAAATACAGTTGAACATGTACATTTCATAGATATGTTTATTTGCACTACAGTTCACTTAGACTTCTATCATTGTGACTTGTTTGCTCTACAGCTCTGCCAGTTCTTGTTCACACAAATTAATGTTTATTATATACCATTTTACTTTATTTTAAGTGTTTATACATTTAAGAAATACATTTGAAAATGTCTAATTTCTAAATGTTGATTTGCACTACCGTTCAGTTGCACTACAGTCATTGTGACTTTTCTGGAGTGGACCAACATTTCTGAATCCTGTTTTATTTAATTTAAACTGTCATGTCTCTGATTGTTATTGCAAACTGCAGTTCATTCATAAAAATAAATGTTTGATTTAAAAAACTATTTGTAAATAACGTGACATTTTGGCACTATGCATATATTTGTACATCAGTATTGTTGACCTATTGTAATAACTACATACCTAATTATTGCATCATTATATTTATAGGCAACACTTACCAATTTGCAGGAGTATTAAAATTGTTGGGCACAACAAAAATGGTGGTTCCTTGTTCTACCCACCCAACCTCTATAAAACGAGTATATTGGTTAAAATGAGAACTTAAATCTTTAGCCAAATCACAAAATACAATACATTTGGCAGGAAATTTGAGAAAATTGTTAACAGAGAAAATGCTTGTAAAAGATTTGTTAAAAGTACACACATCGGATAACCCATTACCTTATATTTTGTGAAAGAGTTTTAATTTTGATATAACGTGTTCTATCAAAAATAGTTAGTTAATTTTATCTGGAGATGCTGATATATTAACTAATGATAAAAGAATCGAATCAAATAGATTTCATTTAAAAATGTATTCAAGTTCACGGAGATATTGTTTGTACAAAGATTATATATTCAAGAGCCATGTTTGTTTGTTTGCCCGTTAACCAAAAATCGTATATTTATGAATGGTGACTACACGCGAGTGGCTCTCTTCTTCTGTGTGACAAGTGAGTGTCAGAACAGACGCATAACGTCTCGCAGCGCCGCCCCGTGTACCGGCATATATCTGTTTTGTATTAGGCGCCATCTAGTGTCCAGGGAGTGAAATTGCACCTCACTCGGCTCAGCGCCAGTAAAAATCGTTTGGGTGTGAAAGCAGAAAAACGTGACGTTAAACGTCGACGATAAACGCGCACGAAAAACGTCCCGGTGTGTAAAGACCTTTAGTGATCACTTCTGATTGAAGCCAATCCTTTATTCTGATCTAACTTCTTTAATTTCTCTGACAAGTAAATATTGAGGTTTTTATACAATTAGTCAATTAATAAAAAATAACCGCTATTAAAGGCGGAGTCCATGATGTTTGAAAGCCAATGTTGATATTTGAAATCACCTAAACAAACACGCCCCTACCCCAATAGAATCTGGACCTTCTGTTGATAGACCCGCCCCACATTTACGCAACCCGGCATTTGATTTGATTTGATTGGCTATAAGTGTGTTTTGGTTGTCGGCCCGTCTCCTTTTCCAACGCGTTTTTCAAACATCGTGGACTCCGCCTTTAATTGATAATTAAAATAATTGTCAGTTGCAGCACTATTCTCGTGTGTCTTATGACGGCTTGTTTAACAATGCATATGACAACTAATCATGAGAACCAATGATCGTCTTACATACAGAAGTGGAGCTGGCGTACTGCCATTTTAGATCATAGAAATTTATTATTTCCCTTAAAAGACATGTTAACATGGATTCCTTTTCTGATAAAGGATGGGCTTTAAACATTCAGCAACTTTTTAGTGCCATAACAAGACTAGAAAGGACCAGGATATTTTTTAATACAACCCTGATTGTGTGCAACTGAAAGAAGAAATTTAAATACAAATAGGATGGCTAGAGAGTGAGTAAAAAATTGCCTAATTTTCATTTTTGGATAAACTATTCGTTGAATCCAAGACTATTCAATCCTTACCTCATTGATTCAAACAAAATTAGAATCAATAAAGCCTTTGTCTACCCCATGGATTTTATTCAGTGTCCATTAACAATGGCAGAATAAAAAATCATTTTAAAATTATTTTCTGTAGTTAATATTGACAAATTACATTTTCCAATAAAAAAACCTTGCAGTGGGTAAGTGAGACAAATCTTTAGCTCTCTAGAAAAGCAACAGTGGACTGGGTAACACTTACTGTATCTTGGACGATGTCTTCTGTGCTCTGGGAGAGTGAACTGCTAAGGTCTGCTGATGATCCACCTTCTGTTCCAGGTGCAGGACTAACACAGCTGCCAGAGTTGACAGCCATACCGTTCGGACGCAAAGACTCCACACCTGACTCTGAACAGAGAAGTAAGGCCTCTGGTCAACATAAACATCTAAATTATCAATACCTAAGCCAAAGCTTCATTATAAATACTATAAGAAGACCAATTACAAGTACAGTGCAGCTGTACCGGAGTCCATGAGGATGACAAAGTTTTCACTGATGTCACTGTCAATGGATAAGCCATCGTCTGCAAGGCTCCCTTCTAGAATGGCACTGTCATAGGAATTCTGGGATGGTGAATGTTTTATGGACTGTAGCCGCAGATTGCCCATGAAGGTGGGGCTAGAGTCTTCTGGCCGCAAGCTTTGCTCTCTATTGTATTAACACAACATGAGAATTAGGATTAAGTAAAAGACACCTACAGAAACAACACCACATCATTAACAGCAGGGTTGTGGACATTACTTTTTTTGCTATGTTAAATGTACTAATGGTAACAATTAACACATTTATGGTATCTGTGCCTCAGCTTCTGGTGTAGTTTCAAATACGACCCAATGTGCCTGCTAAAATAAAATAGACATATTTACAAGAATGGCCGCAAGCAGTCTTTTAGTTATGTCCTGTGTGCAATGCATGTAAGCTCATTTAAAGTTGGACATAATAGAGACACAGTTTCAAGGCTGCCCTGAAGGTAAATTCCTCCGACTGTGATAATTTCTCCTGAATATAGATAGCGAGAGATTCAGTCGAGATATTTTGTCCTCATGCTATCAATTGGCACTTACTATTATCTTTGTTTAAAGGAACAGTATGTAGGATTGTGGCCAAAACTGGTATTGCAATCACAAAACTTGTGGCTAAAACTGGTACTGCACTCACAACTGGTGGCCAATACACAAAATGACAACATAAACATCAGTTGAGGGCTGCAACTCCACTTTTTAAATGACAATATCCTGGCCAGACCACTGTTGTCAGTGATATAAGTATTTGAAATGAAAATGATTTCTTAATGTCTAGTGACATATCAGGGTCATTTTATGATTAATTGATATAAATTTCTTACATACTGTTCCTTTAATATTAACTAAGATTACAAGCACATGACGCAATGTTTTCCCGTGAAATTGGACTACATTTTTCATTTTTTGCCTCTGGTTGTTTTATCCACAGGTTAAGAAAATGTTTGGTTCTGGGCTAGAATCATTGGGATAGTTTTGATTGGCCATTGGGCTGATTTTTATAAGGCAGATTTGGCAACCCTGCAACCCATTCCCAACGATCCCAAACGAGGCATAAGGGTCTTATTTAGCGAAACAATTGTCATTTTTGGCAAGAAAAATAAAAAATATGCACTTTTAAACCACAACTTCTCTTCTTCCTCCAGTTGTGTGACAAGCCAGCGGGACCTCACGTAATTGCGTAATGACGTGGAAAGTAGGGCTGAAACGATTCATCGAGTTACTCGATTCAAAAAATTCCTCGTTAAATTCCTATGACGCGCCGATATCTGATTCACACGGACCGTTGTTCAATGTTCAGGAAGCACATCACAGCGCGTGATACATTTTGAATTTAGTTGGCGCGATGGCGGAGCGAATATGTCCATAAACGGCAGAGAGAGAATGTCTAAAGTTTGGGATCATTACATTATCATTACATTCTAGGGCTGCAGCTATCGATTCTTTTTGTAATCGATTAATCTAGCACTGAATCGATCGATTAATCGAGTAATCGGATAATTTTTTTGTGTGTTTTTAAACAACCAAAACAAATAATGCATAACGAAAATGACTTGGCTGTAAAATGTTCAAGCTTTTATTTCTAAAAAAAACAGAGGTATTTGGCTCCAAGAAATAAGCCTATTTATTTTTTTACCCATTTAGTGTTTATAAGTGCCAGTGCCAACAATTAAACACTTTAATTGATTAATATGCACAACAGGTTTCATGCTGTAATCTAGCCCTGACATCAAAGTAAATATCTGGTTTATGTACATTTCTACACCTGCAGCATTTACCATTAGGCTTTTAACATATAATATATAATTTCTGGGGTGAGCCTATTTGCTATGGTTACAACCTGTGTGTATGCGCGCACGTGCACTTGTGTTTGTGCGTGTGCACGCGTTCTGTGCGTGAGGAAGAGTTACACCCCAGTCAGACGTTCAGTTGCTTCATTGCATTTTGGTACTGCAGAAATACATACATTACTTTTCAATAGAACGCTGCATTTGGTTTGCATCACTTGCATTGCGGTGCATTTTAGATTAAGAATCCGTTCGAAAAATCACAACATCACCTCCCGCTGTATACAGTGAATGCATGCTGAAATTATTGTTGCGTGGCTACGTATGTGATGCATTGCGCGATCGGTCTGACTCGCGTGAGAGAGAATAACTTCCTTATGCTAAACTCCAATAAAACAGAGATTATTATTATTGAACAAAATATGTCAGATTACAAGTTGCCCATATATGATTGCACTGTGGTGCCGTTTTTTGGTACACACACCTGTAGTGCATGTGTAGCAGTACGGTTTTCTATCCCCTGACGTCATCTGGCCAGCTGATGCGTGTGTTGTTGATGACCATGTATCTGCCTATAAAAGCGTTTCAGTTCACGTTATGCGGGTGCGTTTGTTCTATCAGCGAGCGAGCCGCCGTACTTCCGGGTTTTTGTGTACGAATGGTAGTAAGGTAAGGGCAGCTTTCAGTGAATGATTTGCAGTGTTTATGGTGTATTGCACTGGGCTTTATGAAATTCATTGACTTAAGGGTGGACTGAGGAGCTTTTCGGGAAACCCGTCAATCGCTGCGTGAATGGAGACGTTTACATTACACGTCTCCATCTGTGCTTCGTGAGTTCCAATACAGGTATGTGGTGACTTTACTCCTAATGTTATAAAGGCTGTTATGATTGATTGATTGAGTAAAGTGCGTTATTTTCCTATTTAAGGTGTGGGTCAATGTGCAAGGGACGTTACAGTGGGTTGCTGTAGTGGGCTTGCTGCTGGCTGCGTGGCTTTCTTGCGCTACGTGCATCGCTTACACTGCTGGCTTTACCTTCTGCTTTCAACTGCAGCCGCTTTGCGCTACGTCATCATCTGGGCTGTACTAACTCTACTGAAGGGATTTCGCGCTACGTCATCTGTGCTCTGCTTTGCCTGCATCGCGCTGCTTTGCCTGCTTCGCTCTGCATTGTCTGCTTCGCTTGGGTCAGCTGGGCATTCTAACTTACATTTCTGACGGGTGGCGCTCTGTGCTGCTGCTGGTTTGCGCTGTTTGCGGCGTTGCTGGGTTATACCAGCTGATTAACATTGCGCTGCTCATGTGCTAATAGTTTACTGTTGCAGCGTTGCAGTATTTCGCAGGATCAGCTGGACCGTGGTCTGGATTTGGGGCGTGGTGCTTATCCAATTGTAGCGTGAGTAACTGATTCAAAATCGGCGTGTGACAGAGTAGTCATTATCTGACTGTCACTAGCATTATTCTACTCTGAATTCCTTTGGTTCTGATTTATTAGTTTATTTTTGTATTATCTTTATTATTTCTATTGTCATTTATTCTTATTAGCATCATTCTTTACTTACTTTGATTATTGTTTTTTTTGATTATCTATAATGATATTTATTATTATTTAGAATTATTTTGGTCTTACTTTATTGTTTTCAGTTTTGAGCTACCGCTTGTTTGTTTTCTTTGTATTAAGCAAGTTAAGGACTTTTTGGTTATCTATAATGATATTTATTATTATTTAGAATTATTTTGGTCTATTACTTTATTGTTTTCAGTCTTGAGCTACCGCTTGTTTGTTTTCATTGCATTAAGCAAGTTAAGTACTTTCTAATTATTTTGGTGACCTGTGAGGTGTTTTCTTTCTCTGTAGTTTTCATTGCCTCTGTAACCAGTTTAAAGCCTTCCTGCCTATTGCCTGTTTGGTAGCTGGGGTGACCGGACGCGGCGCCTACAGTAATAACTTTTGGGCAGTTGATTGCATGACAAAAACCCAGATTGTTAGAGGTGATGTCCTTTTTTTTTACTGTGTCTTTTAAAGGTTACTTATTTGTTTTTTTGTTGCTTTCTCTTCAGGTGTGGGTTGGCCGTATCAGCAGATTGTTCCTTTAAGGTGGTGGGCTCCTTATTTGGTTGCAGTGCTGTGTTCACAGTGAGGTGTGCCGTGCTGTAGTGTGCTGTGGTGCGTGTGTGCACGTGTGAGTGCTGTGTGCTTTCTGCTCAAAGAACGTCAGGCCTTCTCCCACCCTGAAGTGTTGTTTGTCTTTCTTATTTGCTACTTTTACTATTTGATAACGTGAATAAAATTGAATTCATTTTAAATAAAGCTTTTCTGATTGACTCCACTCTTGTCTGATACCTGACCCAGTCGTGACGAACCTGTGTGCTGTTAAATTGAGGGCAATCCCGGAAATAGCCCCCGGGTGGCGTAGTTGGTACAAATCATTAGTCAGCATTGCCACATTTGGCGTAGTCGGCAGGGTATTCGACTGGTTATCAGATTCAGACTTTGAGGAGAGTTTTTCCTTTTCCCTTCTTTCTTTTTCAGCATGCTGGTGACAGAGCAGTGATTGGGTAAGTACTTTTGTAACACGCCAATGAAAACGAATTACAGGAGATGCGGGACTAAGTTGCCCAATTACAACTTGATAATGAGAGGCTGCGGCAGGAGCGTGCGGCGGTTGAGCGGCCCGATCCTGTCGCACCATCTGGTAGTGCAGCACCATCTGGTAGTGCAGCACGCCCATCTACACCGCGGTCGGCTGATGTGGGTGCCAGTACAGTCGAACGTTTTGTATTTATTCCGAGAGACCGACGCTGCCCAAATTTTAATGGCAGATCTGGTGTCAATCTTGATGAGTGGCTTGAGGAGGCCCGAGCGTGTATGAGAGTTCGTAATATGACATCAGAAGAGCAAGCCTTTTTCCTTTATGATCACCTTGAAGGAGAGGCCCGAAACGAGATTAAATACCGTTCTAGTGCAGATAAAAGTGATCCAGACAAAATTATTGCAGCTTTGCGTGAAGTGTATGGTTGTGCAGAGTCGTACATTGCACTGCAGGAAGCATTTTTCTCTCGGCGACAGCGCGAGGGAGAAACATTGTTGGAGTTCTCCTTGGCGTTGTTAGGTCTTTTTGAAAAAGTAAAAAATCAGTCGCCATGTGAAGTTTTAAATGGTGATGTAATTGTAAGGGATCAATTTGTCGAATGCGTGTCAGATAATGCACTTCGTAGAGAATTAAAACAATTGATACGACGTCAGCCCACTGTAACGTTGCTAGAGGTTCGAGGAGAAGCGATCCGTTGGGAAAGAGAGGGATTACCAGGGGGTGTTAGGGGTAGAAGTCAGTCAGTCCCCCTGGTGAGTGGAATCCAGTATGAGGTCCGGGGAAGTCCAGAGATGGGTTGGGCCCAGAGAAATCGTACATCTGAGTTAAGTGAGCTACGAGAAATGCTGCATAGGCAGCAACAGCAGCTAGATTTGCTTACCCAGACTATCGCCCGGAATCAAACTACCTTTTCCCATGGTCGTGCACCTCGTCCAACTCAATTAATCTGTCGACGGTGTCAACAACCGGGTCATTTTGCACGGGAGTGCAATGGGGAGCGTCGTCCGCCTCGTGCTCCGCCAGGCCCGGTTGTTGCTCCTTCGGCCGGTGAACCAAGGTCCTTGCCTGGCCCTAACCGTCCGGAAAACTAGTTCCTACCGAGCTGCTGAGCCACAGCTCGGTAGGGAGTGCGCGTGGCTCTCGTATTCATGGTAATGAGACGGGTTCCCGACTAGTGTCCTCATGTCCACGCCTTGTTGTAAATATTGGGGGGGTTTCAGTGCCCTGTTTGGTTGACACTGGTTCCATGGTGTCGACCATCACGGAAACATGTTTCCGGTTGATGTTTGAGCCATGGGGCCAGGGTCGTCTGCAATCATGTCACTGGCTGCAGCTCCGAGCAGCAAATGGATTGGAAATTCCGTATATTGGGTATCTTGAATTAGATATCGAGCTGTGCGGTAGTACAATTCCTAATTGTGGAGTATTGGTGGTCCGTGATCCTCCGGGCAGTGGCCCGGACGTGCCTGGTATTCTAGGCATGAATGTTCTTAGCCGCTGCTACCGGGAACTGTTCGGTCGTCATGGATCCACGTTATTTGAGTTGCCAAGTTTGGCTGAGGATGTGAACATGATTCAGGTATTTCAGAATTGTCAACAAGCTGTTCGTGCCGCTGATCGCGGGAATAATGTAAAAGTAAGGGGGCACAAGGTGTGTCGCATTTCAGGCGGCACCTTGACATTTGTCACAGCTACCTGTTCCTCCTTGCTTGCAGGTAAGACCGTGTTGTTTGAGCCTACTGAGACTGGTTTGCCTGCAGGACTGTTGGCTTCACCCTCATTAGTACAGGTGAACGGGGGTACTGTTTCGGTCCCGGTCGTAAACGTCGGTACCGTTGATGTAGTACTGTATCTCACTACAGTTATAGGTACATTGAGGGAAGTATATTTCGTTGGGTTGCCAAATGGATTGACGGAGGTCTCAACCATGACCGCTCAGGTGGCCTCTTGTGATGCATCAGATATGTTAGGGCAGATAGCGTCGCTTGAGTTAGGAGGACTGTCAGTCGAGGAACAAAATCAGGTTAGGGCTCTCCTTCGAGAGTATCAAAGTGTGTTTTCGACACATGAAGGAGACCTGGGTTGTACCAACCTGCTTTCCCACGAGATCCCCCTGACCAATGACACTCCAGTTCGGCAGAGGTACCGACGCATCCCACCATCAGAGTACGAAGTGGTTAAGACTCACATCAGTTAGTTGCTAGATACACAAATTATCCGGGAGAGCTGCAGCCCATACGCCTCCCCGATTGTGTTAGTTAAGAAGAAGGACGGTAGTTTACGCATGTGCGTAGACTACCGTCAGCTTAATTCTAAAACGCGCAAGGATGCGTTTCCGTTACCTCGGATTGAGGAGACGTTGGATTCATTGACTGGTGCCCACTGGTTTTCTACTTTAGATCTAGCCAGTGGGTATAACCAAGTTCCCGTCTCTGAATCCGACCGTCCCAAAACTGCCTTTTGCACGCCATTCGGTTTGTTTGAATGGAATCGTATGCCATTTGGGTTGTGTAATGCCCCAAGTACGTTCCAGCGCCTGATGGAGCGGCTCTTCGGTGACCAGCGGCACCAGTCTGTTTTGCTGTATCTAGACGATATCATTGTGTTTTCATCGTCCATACAACAGCATCTAGAGCGGTTAAGGATGGTGTTGGGTCGCTTGAGGGCCGAAGGCCTGAAGGTTAAGCTGGAAAAATGTGCGTTCTTTCAGGAGAGGGTAACATACTTGGGGCATGTAATTTCTTCTTCCGGAGTGGCAACAGACCCAGGTAAAGTTGAAGCTGTAGCTCAGTGGCCTTGTCCTAGGACAGTGGCCGAGCTGAGGACCTTCCTGGGATTTGCTAGCTACTATAGGCGTTTTGTCGAGGGATTTGCGAAATTGGCAGCCCCGTTACATCAAATAGTGGCAGAGTTAACAAGAGGTAAGGTAGGTAAGCGCAGTCTAGAGTTGGCAGCGGTATGGTCTCCCCAATGTGAGGACTCCTTTCAAACTTTAAAGCGGAAGCTTACCACGGCGCCAGTATTGGCATATGCGGATTTTACGCGTCCTTTCATATTGGAGGTTGATGCCAGTTATGCAGGGCTTGGAGCTGTGCTGTCACAGGAAGTCGAAGGGAAGGTTAGACCCATCGCGTATGCTAGCCGTGGTCTTCGACCTGCGGAACGGAATACGGCCACTTATAGTTCCATGAGGCTTGAATTCTTGGCCCTTAAGTGGGCCATGGCTGAGAAGTTTCGTGAGTACCTGTTGGGGCATAAGTGTGTTGTACGTACTGATAACAATCCGTTAAGTCATCTTGCTACTGCTAAGTTGGGTGCTACCGAGCAAAGGTGGGCTGCTGAGTTAGCCGCCTTTGATTTTGTGATTCAGTACAGAGCGGGTAGAACCAACCAGAATGCCGATGCGCTGTCACGATTAACTACTGTGCAGCTGGGGGTTGAAGATAGTGGGCAGTTAGGTGCTGTGGTACCCGAGCTGCTGAGGCGAGCAGTAAGGGTAACGCCAGGGGAAGTTACCACTGTGCATGCAATGCAGGCTTGGCCTAGTCGCTCAGTGCTTGATATCAGTGCCTTACAGCAGACAGACTCAGTGGTAGGGGAAGCCTTGCGATTTTGGCGGCAAGGGCAGCGCCCAGCCCCGCAGGAGCGACGGACTTTGGCTAAGCCAGTAATCACGCTCCTCCGACAATGGGACCGGTTGGTAGAGCAAGAGGGCCTATTATATCGAAGAGCTTTCCGGCCAGATGGAGGGGAGTCAGTGCTTCAGGTTGTTGTGCCAATTGCTTTACAGCCAGAGGTGTTAACTTCTTTACACCAGCAGCATGGACACCAAGGTGTCGAACGTACCTTAGAACTGGTACGGCAACGCTGTTACTGGCCGGGCATGTCCGCAGACGTGGCACAGTGGGTTCAGGAGTGCGAGCGGTGTCAACAAGCTAAAGATGTGGCACCAATCCCTCGAAGCTACATGGGGCATTTACTGGCCTCTCGTCCAAACGAAATTGTAGCTATTGATTTTACGGTGTTGGAGCCATCCCAGGCTGGACAAGAAAATGTGCTTGTGATGACTGACGTGTTCAGTAAGTTTACAGTGGCAATTCCCACCTGGGATCAGCAGGCGAGCACTGTGGCTAGGGTCTTGGTGGAGGAGTGGTTCTTCAAGTTTGGGGTTCCTGGGCGGATTCATTCCGACCAGGGCCGCAATTTTGAGTCCACTTTGATTCAACAGTTGTGTAGCCTGTATGAGGTAGGAAGGTCGCGCAGCACTCCATACCATCCGGCTGGTAACGGCCAGTGTGAGAGGTTCAATCGGACTTTACACAATTTGCTGCGGACCTTGCCCACTGACCGTAAGAGAGATTGGGCATCTTGCCTGGCACAGGTGGTGTTCTGCTATAACACCACTCCCCACCAGGCTACTGGTGAGTCGCCCTTCTTTTTGATGTTTGGGCAAGAACCAAGGTTGCCCATAGACTTTTTGCTCGGGCAAGTACAAGAGCCGGTGCCAGGTAGAGTCCACAAGTGGATTGAGGAGCATCAGGCACAGTTGCAGGTGGCGGTTGATGGCGCCCGAGAGCGGCTGCAGGCTGCAGCAAGCCGGCGTAAAGCAGGGCATGATCAACGGGTAAAAGAGCTGCCGTTAGGGGAGGGCCAGTTTGTCTATTTGAGAGACTTTGGGGTTCGAGGTAGGCATAAGATTCATGACCTTTGGAGCTCCACAGTATATCAGGTGGTTAAAGCCCCTCCACCTGGTGGTTCTGTGTATACAGTAGCTCCAGTAAACAATCTGACTCAAGTCCGACAGGTTCATCGGTCGGCATTGAAACTTCGAGCCCAAGGGGAGGTGGTATCAGATGACCTTTCTGAACGTTCAGTTGATTCACCTGTGCACTTGGAGACTGAGATAGAGCCTGAAGATGGGGACTTGGCATATGTGGTTTCTGAAGTTGTACCGTTAGCTCAGAGCGGAAATACGGCAAGGCCAGAACCAGCTGGAATAGTGCAGGCCAATGATCCTCCAGCACCTACAGAAGTAGCCAATGTTGAGTTGGTACCTGTAGTGGCTTCCCCCTCCCGGGAAACTTCTAACCCACCAGGTGTAGTTCCACGTCGGACAGGACGAGTAGGGGCAGGGCAACATTCTAATGTGCACCATTTGCCACGAACGGTAGGAGCTGGAAGTGTAAGCGCTCCAGATGCTCCAGCCTGTGGGACTAACGCAGTTATGGCGTGGTTTAGGCCTTGGAATTAGAGTCTTGATTGTTTCATCGTCGGGACGACGATGACGAATGGGGGGGTAGAATGTAGCAGTACGGTTTTCTATCCCCTGACGTCATCTGGCCAGCTGATGCGTGTGTTGTTGATGACCATGTATCTGCCTATAAAAGCGTTTCAGTTCACGTTATGCGGGTGCGTTTGTTCTATCAGCGAGCGAGCCGCCGTACTTCCGGGTTTTTGTGTACGAATGGTAGTAAGGTAAGGGCTGCTTTCAGTGAATGATTTGCAGTGTTTATGGTGTATTGCACTGGGCTTTATGAAATTCATTGATTTAAGGGTGGACTGAGGAGCTTTTCGGGAAACCCGTCAATCGCTGCGTGAATGGAGACGTTTACATTACACGTCTCCATCTGTGCTTCGTGAGTTCCAATACAGGTATGTGGTGACTTTACTCCTAATGTTATAAAGGCTGTTATGATTGATTGATTGAGTAAAGTGCGTTATTTTCCTATTTAAGGTGTGGGTCAATGTGCAAGGGACGTTACAGTGGGTTGCTGTAGTGGGCTTGCTGCTGGCTGCGTGGCTTTCTTGCGCTACGTGCATCGCTTACACTGCTGGCTTTACCTTCTGCTTTCAACTGCAGCCGCTTTGCGCTACGTCATCATTTGGGCTGTACTAACTCTACTGAAGGGATTTCGCGCTACGTCATCTGTGCTCTGCTTTGCCTGCATCGCTCTGCTTTGCCTGCTTCGCTCTGCATTGTCTGCTTCGCTTGGGTCAGCTGGGCATTCTAACTTACATTTCTGACGGGTGGCGCTCTGTGCTGCTGCTGGTTTGCGCTGTTTGCGGCGTTGCTGGGTTATACCAGCTGATTAACATTGCGCTGCTCATGTGCTAATAGTTTACTGTTGCAGCGTTGCAGTATTTCGCAGGATCAGCTGGACCGTGGTCTGGATTTGGGGCGTGGTGCTTATCCAATTGTAGCGTGAGTAACTGATTCAAAATCGGCGTGTGACAGAGTAGTCATTATCTGACTGTCACTAGCATTATTCTACTCTGAATTCCTTTGGTTCTGATTTATTAGTTTATTTTTGTATTATCTCTATTATTTCTATTGTCATTTATTCTTATTAGCATCATTCTTTACTTACTTTGATTATTGTTTTTTTTGATTATCTATAATGATATTTATTATTATTTAGAATTATTTTGGTCTTACTTTATTGTTTTCAGTTTTGAGCAACCGCTTGTTTGTTTTCTTTGTATTAAGCAAGTTAAGGACTTTTTGGTTATCTATAATGATATTTATTATTATTTAGAATTATTTTGGTCTATTACTTTATTGTTTTCAGTCTTGAGCTACCGCTTGTTTGTTTTCTTTGTATTAAGCAAGTTAAGTACTTTCTAATTATTTTGGTGACCTGTGAGGTGTTTTCTTTCTCTGTAGTTTTCATTGCCTCTGTAACCAGTTTACAGCCTTCCTGCCTATTGCCTGTTTGGTAGCTGGGGTGACCGGACGCGGCGCCTACAGTAATAACTTTTGGGCAGTTGATTGCATGACAAAAACCCAGATTGTTAGAGGTGATGTCCTTTTTTTACTGTGTCTTTTAAAGGTTACTTATTTGTTTTTTTGTTGCTTTCTCTTCAGGTGTGGGTTGGCCGTATCAGCAGATTGTTCCTTTAAGGTGGTGGGCTCCTTATTTGGTTGCAGTGCTGTGTTCACAGTGAGGTGTGCCGTGCTGTGGTGTGCTGTGGTGCGTGTGTGCACGTGCGAGTGCTGTGTGCTTTCTGCTCAAAGAACGTCAGGCCTTCTCCCACCCTGAAGTGTTGTTTGTCTTTCTTATTTGCTACTTTTACTATTTGATAACGTGAATAAAATTGAATTCATTTTAAATAAAGCTTTTCTGATTGACTCCACTCTTGTCTGATACCTGACCCAGTCGTGACGAACCTGTGTGCTGTTAAATTGAGGGCAATCCCGGAAATAGCCCCCGGGTGGCGTAGTTGGTACAAATCATTAGTCAGCATTGCCACACATGCGTGTGTGTCAAGGGGTTCTTTTTTAATCTATACTGTCCTGCAATTGAACGTGAATACGTTTACTCCTTAAAAACATCAAAGCTAAACATCATATCTAGTCAAACCGCATAACGACATCGCTACAAATACAGTATGGGATTAAAATCAGCGGAAGCTATGTTACCTTGTTTCATCGACGCTTGGTGAAACAACAGTGGATGTTTTCAGTTCAGATGCTGAATTGATCCCAAACTTAAGACAGTCTCTCTCTGCCGTTTATGGACATATTCGCTCCGCCATCGCGCCAACTAAATTCAAAATGAACCACGCGCTATGATATGCTTCCTGAACATTGAACAACGGTCCGTGTGAATCAGATCTTGGCGCGTGTAGTGCGCGTCATAGGAATTTAACGAGGCTTCGAGGCAGAATTTTTGCCTCGAGGAATTTTTTGAATCGAGTAAATCGAGTAACTCGATGAATCGTTTCAGCCCTATTACATTCAGCATCTGAACCGAAAACATCCACTGCTGTTTCACCAAGCGTCGATGAAACAAGGTAACGTAGCTTCCGCTGATTTTAATCCCATACTGTATTTGTAGCGATGTCGTTATGCCGTTTGACTAGATATGATGTTTAGCTTTGATGTTTTCGTATTCACGTTCACTTGCAGGAGAGTATAGCTTAAAAAAGAACCCCTTCACAAACACGCATGCACTTTACAGGTGTGTGTACCAAAAAAACGGCTCCACAGTGCAATCATATATGGGCAACTAGTAATCTGACATATTTTGCATAATAATAATCTGTGTCTTATTGGAGTTTAGCATAAGTTATTCTCTCTCACGCGAGTCAGACCGATCGCGCAATGCATCACATATGCTTAAACTTTTATGTAGCCACGCAACAATAATTTCAGCATGCATTCACTGTATACAGCGGGATGTGATGTCGTAACACGTTTTTTTCTAACGGATTCTTAACCTAAAATGCACCGCAATGCAAGTGATGCAAACCAAATGCAGCGTTCTATTGAAAAGGAATGTATTTATTTCTGCCGTACCAAAATGCAATGAAGCAACTGAACGTCTGACTGGGGTGTCACTCTTCATCACGCACAGCACGCGTGCACACAGAAACACAGGTGCACGTGTGCGCACACACAGGTTGTTACCATAGCAAATAGGCTCACCCCAGAAATGATATATTAAATGTTAGTAGCCTAATGGTAAATGCTGCAGGCGTAGGAATGTTCATAAACCAGATATTTACTTTGATGTCAGGGCTAGATTACAGCATTAACCTGTTATGCATATTACTTATAAACACTAAATGGGTAAAAATTGAAATAAATAGGCTTATTTTTTGGAGCCAAATACCTCTGTTTTTTTAGAAATAAAAGCCAAATGCTTGAACATTTTACAGCCACGTCATTTTCGTTATGCATTATTTGTTTTGGTTGTTTAAAAACACAAACAAAAATTTTATCCGATTACTCGATTAATCGATCGATTCAGTGCTAGATTAATCGATTACAAAAAGAATCGATAGCTGCAGCCCTGGTGGAAAGGTCACGTGTTACATATATGAAACGCACATTTGCGGACTATTTTAAACAATAAATTGACACAAAGACATTAATTAGTATCATTCGACCTACAACAACGTCGGAACGGTCTTCTTTCTCCACACTTGTAAACACTGGGGCGTAGTTTTGATACGTGATGACGTATTACGCGAGGTCGCGCTGGGGCGTAGTTTTGATACGTGATAATGTATTACGCGAGGTCGCGCTGGCGCGTTACACGACCGGAGGAAGACGAGAAATTGTGGTTTAAAAGTGTATATTTTTTAGTTTTTGTTTTGAAACAATCGTTTTGCTAAATAAGATCCTTATGCCTCATTTGGGATCGTTTAGAGTCCTTTGAAACTCAGTTGAAACTGCAATTTTAAACTGCGTTAAAAGTGTTACGTGTTGGGGTCCATTATAGTCTATTAAAATGAGAAAAATCCTGGAATGTTTTCCTCAAAAAACATAATTTCTTCTCGAATGAACAAAGAAAGACATCAACATTTTGGATGACATGGTGGTGAGTAAATTATAAGGATTTTGTTTTAAGCAAATTGACTAATCCTTTAAGGATGTAATACTACTCTATAGGTAGTGCAGATTAACTTCAGATACGCAGAAACAGCGTGTGTTATGGACATTTTAAAAAGCTGAGATTTTTTTGTCCACAGATGCTACTTATTGAGCTTAACTTGTATAGATTTTGGCATATAACTTTAATAGATCAAAAATAGATGCAGATGGCTCAAAAATGCTTACCTGTTTTGAGGAGTGAAGAGCTTAGACATTGCAGATCCTCGGCTAAGGATGCTAAAGGCGTCTTTTGTGATGGACAGCGCCCCCTTGGTGAGATCCAGGGAGGCATTGAGCGCATCTTTGGTAACACCTTTGGTGGCATTTAGGGCGCTGGACAGCTCCCCTTCCAGGCTGAAAGTAGAAGGTTGCCGAGAGAGTAATGCAGGGTCCCTTGGAGAAAGTGGGGAAGACTGGGCAGAGAGCTGAGCTTCGTCACCCTGCAACGTCTTTCCATCCATTCCCTCTTCAATGGCCTCACAAGCCTCCTCCACCGAACCCTCTTGCTCTTCATCCTCCTCCTGAACCATCGCTGCCCCGCTTCGACCCAGCCCACTGTCCTCCAGCAGGCCAGGCTCACCAGGGTGGTGCAATGAGAGATCAGAGTCTGTCAAACTGGGAGTATCCGTTTCCTCTGGAGACAGGACTTCCTCTTCTGGCTCACATACTGCAGGAGGAAGCAGCAGAGCAAGTTCCATGGCCTCCATCAAGAACGAGACACATACTGCAGGAGAGTCTGCATGTGAACATTTCAAATGGCCCAAACCCTGGACATCCTTGCTCAAGTCTCGGGCCAGTTGAGAGAGGAAGTCTTTCATCCTTAAAAGTGCTACAAACTGGTAGTGGTTGAGCCACATTTTGACAGGAGTGATAGACTGGGCCAAAATATGGATGGAGGCCATAGCAGGCCTAACTAGTTCTTCAGTCTGGACAACTTGATCAGATAGTTTTTCCCTAGTACCTGTTGATGAGACTGGGAGAGGGTCTTTAATAGAATTTGTGGAGAAATTTAGGTCTCTCTGTACGCAGGAGTCTTTGCTGAAGGCAGCAGGGCGGCACATCCATAAAGACATGGCAAAGGGCTCCACAAAGGGAAGAGCTTTGCCCTTGAGCCCTCGACGAGCCCCTTCAAATCCCAGAGCCACTCTGGACAGACTGATTGACCAGATGTCCTGCGAGCGAGAGGGACGACTGTCAATTAGGGATAGGTGTTCGTTTTCCAAAGAGTGTTGAATGAATGCCAATGGAAGGGGATGTAGGATGGTCTGATCACGGGGGAAAGGTTGGCACACAGTGGACTGAAAGAAGGGAGATCTAGAAAAGCAACTGTAGGTGCTGTTGAGGTCAGAGCGGGAACCGTGAGGACAGTGACGTGTGTTGCTTAGGACGATGTGAGGCAGACTGATGCTCAGTGATTGAGGGCGGTCTGGGTGATCCAAAATGGAAGACTCCAGAGGAATAATCAGCTTCAGAAAGACAGAAAAATCACTTTAAATCACAAAGAACTAGCCCCAAAAGACCGTTAGGATGATCCATACCACCTATAACATCAAATCCTTTTTAAAGCATGTCAGATCTCTTGGTTTACCTTAAGCTGTGTTGCATCTAGGCGAATATCGATGTGTTCATCACTTTTGCTGCTGTCCTGGAGATGGTAAAAGGCTTTGACCTGATCCAATGTCCTGTGTAGACCTCGTGAGAACAGAGTCATCCAAAGTACACTTGAAGCATCCAAATACAGTTGAAGACCATTCAGCTGGGCATACAGGTTAGGGCAAGGTGCTAGTTGAATTAAGTGCAGACAGAGAAAGAGTGAGATTTCTTTGTCATCGGCACAGAGAAACAAATGATTTAATGTCGTTACATAACACGAGTATGTTTGTTTCAATAAATGATATGTGTTAACCATTGTGATTAATGAATGTCATGAAAATGTTGCTAACAAACCAGGAAGTCCAGGGTTATCAGGAAAATAGTATTCTGTGAACTGCAGGTGAATAGCAGGCGAGTTATCTGGGAGATGCAAAGACTTCCGGTTACAAGATAGAAGAGACGGCGTTCTCTTGCTGTGACGCCCCCCAGTTGACACCTTTGATAGCAGGAGAGATATTAAGCATACAACACATGTAAAGACAGAGATGCTTGTGCCCTATAAATTTCTGTTTTTTTATTTTCGGTGGGCATTAATCATGTTAAATGCATTATTTGTTTAGTCTTGTTGAACCCGTACACACGGCAAACTTTCGGGAGTGACAACTGCATTTAAAAGCTTGAGTGAATCGCCTAAATGATCGTTCTATATGTGAACAAAACAAGACTCACTCATGATTGACACAGACAGCGACGTTTTGCCATCTCGCATGGTTACCATTCACAGCTTTGACCAAAATAAACCACCATCTTGGCGTTGTGTGTTGTATGTATTCGTGAGGCTGCTCCCCAGTGCACTGTCTTGCAGTGTTGCCAGGTCCTCTTCTTTTTTGTACTTATATACCATTATGGTCCTTAACCATTTATGGCTTTTGGCTCATGAAGCGATCAAGTTTTTGCAAGCATATGATTTCCAAGGACAAAAAACAGGACGGACCTCTCCGCGCGCAAAAAAAATACACACAATAACACACATACATGGATCAGCAAAAAAGTGATGTGGGAAAATAAAATAAGAACAAATCAAGACATTACTACAAGCATAGAAAAAAATAGAAAAGAACAAAGTTACAATTAAAGTAAGGTCTAACAATAGTATTTATATACAAAAATAGAATTAAATGAATATTAAAACTATTTTAAATTATATTTTAATTTTCTATAAATTAAATATAATTATTCTTTTTAAATCTATAAAAGTGATTTTTCTTTTGTCTTCTGTAGTTTGATTAACATAATGACACAACCATAAGCATATTTAGATGGTATACTGTCCCTTTAAGACCGGATAAGTGCGGATCTATACACTGACACATCTGATTTCTTTCTGAACTGTTCACTTATAATAAACGACTGATTTTATGAGAATACTTGCCAAGATTGGGGTATTACGTGATAATTTTGTGTGTATATCTCCTGTCAAGTGCAGAGATGTTTTCTGTTTGCGGGCATTTTGAAACGCATCTCTCCGTGTGTGCGCTTATCAGTGTTTGTGTGTGTAACAGCTCAGTTTAGCATCTTTGGTGGTGCTCAAATAGTCTAAAATCGCTAGATTATTAACATTTGCCAGGCTTATAAATGCATGCAAATGATACAATTATTTCTGAATTATGCTTATTTGAACAATTATTATTAAAGCGATTAGTTTCATATATGCATGATTTTCCACAGAAATATTTTTGTCTCTTCTGACTCAGTGGATCAGTCGTCAATCTGTCAGCATTGACCAATTTGTATTAAAAGTATTTAATGCAATATTTTGCAGTTTTAGCATATTTACATTTATGTATTAACATAGTAAACCAATGTGACTTACAAGCGAAGAGTAGCCCATGTCCATCATTTGTTCCAATCCATTCCAATACATTTTTTTCAGGTCACTTTGCAATTTCAGTGTATGTATATATGTGGTTTTAATTGATATCACTGATGCCTCCGAATTCTAAGGTTTTACAGCGTTTTGTGTTTTATACTCGACTGATGACTTTACGTATCGAATGTAGTTGCTTTGTGCATCCTCAACAAGCATGTGTATGACAAAGAATTCAGAAAAGGCGGATGGCATCAAAAATACAGAAATCAGTATTAATACGGAAAAATTTAATCTGTTTTGGTGTTATTAAAGTGAAAAGCTGCATGTCCCAATATTTTGATCCTTGAGGTAAAGCATTTGGATTTATTTCAGTTTATTACTGTATTTTTCGTGCAAGATCTGGCAACATTAGTAAGCAAACGCTCGTGTCTTTTTTCTGTACCGTGCAAACGGAATACTTTTTTCTCATTCTAGCCATTTATTTTATCAGAAGAGAAACGTGAAACACGTTTAAATATGTTATTAACAACTAGTTTTTCAGTTCGGTCATGTACACACTATGTAGAGTTTTTATAAATGCGGTTGTTACTACCTGCATATTGTCAGGTAGGCAGTCAGTCCCATAAATTGAAGTGTGTGTGTACAGAACAGGATTAAGTACTTAAAAATGCAGTGTGTAC
Organism: Misgurnus anguillicaudatus; assembly: GCF_027580225.2. Lineage (NCBI taxonomy): Eukaryota > Metazoa > Chordata > Actinopteri > Cypriniformes > Cobitidae > Misgurnus > Misgurnus anguillicaudatus. The sequence continues at coordinate 6,099,432 of NC_073349.2, forward strand.
GATGCTGTCTTGTATAGACATTATATTATCCATGTAACACATGTATGTTGTAGAAGAATATTTGTACACAGTGTACTAAAATATTGTATCCCCATTTTATTTCTGCAAAACTGGACTGATATATCATATTTGTAGATATGTTCAAGGATTGTTGCTAAGTGTATTTGTCCTATAGCATGTGCAAAAATGTATCAGACCTGATGGATGTCCATGTCATCCACACGGAGCACCATACAGCTGGAGCGGAGTCTCTTCAGAGGGGATACGGCTGCTGAACCCCGCCGTGAGGTCTGACCTCGTTCAGGGCTAAAATTTGACAAGGATTCCACATCTGCTTAAACAAAATATAAAGAACCTACTAATTTTCCAGTAACATCTGTAACATGCTCAAAATAGCCTTGAAAATAACTTGAATATCTATAATTGGATTCCGGATGAGTAAAATATTGCAGTCAAGTTTACCTTTGTTGACTTTTTTGGCTGAAGAATCTTTAGCAGATAAAGGTGTTTCTGAAAATGGTCCAGGGATGCCCAAATCCTCCACTCTCCTCTGAAACTCCTGCAACAGT